>NC_136262.1:178431710-179134210 GCF_964187855.1 Myxine glutinosa
TATATATTTTTAAATGTGCTTTTTATTGTAATTTTAATTGTTTTATAGCTTCTTTTATTGTTAATTTATGTACTATTTTATTTATTTTAAATATATTTTTAAGGAAAAATTTAATTTTTTTCACGTCCGTAGGAGTGACGTAAAGTCGCACATAATGACGTTCACTGAACTGAAATTTACTCTAGAAGAGTGGCGTAAAGTCGGATTTGACGTACGTCGAAATGGAGTAAAACGGGGTATGACTGTGTATATGTATATGAGTAGTGTATATATGTTGCTTCTGGGACACTCTCATTTTCCCATTGACTTAAATGTTAATTTCCCTCTTAACCTCATTGCCCATTAACACCTCTATTTCTCCCACCCTCATCTTTATGAACCTTTTGTCTATAGTACCTATCCTTAATGTTGTTCATTAGACCACTCAAACACTACAAATATTTGTTTTTCCCTTATAGACCTATAATCCTTCTTCTACATATCATTTGGCAGATTATCTTTGATCCACTCAAACATCGACCCATTCACTTACATGTTAATTTTCCTCTCACCTCTTTACGAACCTTTTAGCCTTTTGACACCTATCCTTAATGTTGTTCATTAGACCACTCAAACAATGATTCCCCCTTGGTCTTATGGTACTCTTACTATCAATGATCCCGAGTAGACCACTCAAACACCGACCCTACAAATATTTGTTTATGCGTGGGAAATAATTTAATTCTCTTGCCACTCCCTTCACCATCTAATATATTAACAAAAAAGATGTTTGAGTTTGGTTCTTTATTAAGATATTTTAACTGAGCTAAGATAAAATGGTAAACCTCCCTCAATGTTCTTGTTTGAGCGCCTCCAGTGCCACATACCATTTTAAAATTAAAGTATATATTTTCCTGACAACCATCAAAGTTTTCCGTCCACTCAAAAATATTTCCATCTTTTTTACCCAATTCACCGGTATTTAAATTAATTCTCTTATTTGTTTTGTAAATTTTTTTACCAGTTGTCTTTTCAATTATACCTATTTGATATTTTTCACATTCGTTATGTTTACCATTTATATACCAAGGTTGATTACACCTCCACTCTTTAGTCTGGTTGGTACTTGGTTCTATCATTTATATAATAGTAAAAAGGCGGCGGTAGCCCGTTAAAATCCCTAACCCCCCTTTTTAACTTATCACTTATATACTTGTATAACCATAAGGGAGACTATCAATTCCATTTTCTAAAATAAACCTCTTATCATCAAAAGCCCCCAATGCTTTCTTATTCACCTCTTCTGAATATAATTTATGTTTATAACTTCTTATTCCATTAATCTTTCTAAACTCTTCTTTCTTTGTTGTTAAACAGTTATAATAATCCTTAAAGTTTATTGTTTCTTTAATAACATTTTTCTTTACACCTTTTAACTTCTTATCAGTCTTTTCAACGTTATTCACAATGTATTTATAAGCATAAGCCTTAGACCTCAATCCCACAAATTCACTCATGACATTTCCTCCTAATTCATCCTTAAACTTTCCAATCACCTTTTTATTTTTAGAAAAGAACAACTCACTCTCTGGACTGTAATTACTAGTGTCATAGATATTAATGTCCTTTTTCATGTCTGAATAAACATCATCAGTATTAATTTGCAAAATAAAACGATCTGTATCCATACAAAGTAGATTAACATCATTTTGATATTTCTTCCTCAAGTTATTATAAAAGTAATCATACATTAATGACTTTGATAAATCAAGAATTGATGTTCCAATATAAATAGGTTTGTCCATTTCAATACTCTCTTTAATCAAATGGATCGCACAAAAGTTCTCAGTAAAGACCTCAGCTCTAGTAAAACTCGGTCTATTAATTAATTTTGATGCTTGTTTCCAAGATGTTGATAGTCTGATATTTTGTCTTTTCCTCACATTTTCCATGGTCTTACCAAAGACCGCATTATTCATCAATTTATAAAAGTCTTTCTCAAAATCTGTTTTTGACTCTGTTCTTCTTTGTGTATTAAAATCAATGTACCCCTTTAACCAATGATTTTGATTGAACTTTAGAACCCTATGGATCTTCTCTACTCTTAGACCTTTTGATAAATATTGTCGCAAATTTATTTGGTGTAGAACATAATTTTTCTTGTTATATAATGTAGTAAGTAATTTTTCTGTTGATTCACCTATATTAAATGATTGTTGATAATCACTTAACCACTCCTTCTTTGGACTTTCCTTTTCACAAGCAAATGGGAGATCTTTGTGTAGGTTATGAAGTTCCTCTGGATATTTCAAATCAACTTCAAAATAATAACCAACTTTTTCTTTATCCAATTATTTTTGTGTAGAGATACATACATCTTGTAAAACCTTTTTGTAGTCTTTTTCCTTTACCCATCTAAGTTTTCTATAAGGAAGAGCCTGAGACATTGCCCAGCCATACAGGTTGTTCGCGTCATAGTACATCAAGTAAGAACTCTCTTTCGTTGAATCATAATTTGGAAGATATTTGTTATTTGCTTTTGCGTATCTACTTGAGCAGACTTGTGAAATTCCACCTCTTTTTGCCTTTTCAATCATCAAAAGCATATCAACATCGGTTATCAAATCCAAAGCTTGTTTTGTCATTTTCAACATCGCACTCCAGGCCAATCCAGGTGCTGTGTAGTAGTGAGCAGGCTCCAATCCATATCCAGTGCGACAAACAGATCCAAAGGCTTCAAATACATCGGCCAATAAAAGCACATCAGTTTTGAGATACAAATCGTGATACTCGCCAAGATTCTTGATGTTATATTTTTCCCAAACATTTTGTGCGTGTACATAATCTTTATCAGATATATGACTGTTGTTTAATTTGTTATAGAAATTTTCTTTTGAAGGAAGTTGTGTTTCATTGAATCTCTCAAATGAGTCCATATAGTCATAGGGGTAAATTCCCTTTTGTGTTAGAAAATCTTTATCTAAAAAATACTCTGAAAGACATGGAAACTCTTTTAGATTTTGAACCAAGTTAGCCAATGGACTTGCCATGAATTTAAATGTATCAAGAAATCTGATATGAGTAATAGGAGATGTGTGAATTGTTTTTGTGAATGAAATGTATTTCTGATCTGTGTTTGGAATTGCTGAGATACTTCCAGAAGTCTTTGAGAGTTCCTTGATAAATAGATGTGTATCATAATGAGCGTTGTTATGAAGAAAGACAGGAATGAAAGAGGGGAGTTGATAATTAATATTACAACTTTGATGAGCTGGACCTCTATATTTACCAGTGAGATGACAATGGTCTCTAACCTTTAGACCTTTACCAATTTTCTTCTCACAAATATGACAGGCAACCTTTGGCTGTCTAAATTCGCTTTTTTCTTTACTTGTTAAGGACATTGGTTTATTGGTTTCTCTCATTATCTTGGTTAATCGGACACAGTCCTTTTCTAGTCGTTTCACAAACTCCTCTGGGGTATTTGAGCCTCTATACACCTCTAACTTGTTATATTCATCACCAACGGATGATTTGATATAATAACAAAAACCACAAGGAGTATGTTTTTGATATTTATTTGTGTATGATTCTTTTGGATCTGGAGAAGCAGTATCAATTTTTTCTAAAATACTTTCAAAATCAGCATATATAACAAATGGATGTTTTATTGTTTTCTTTTCATCTTTGAATGTGATCTTTGAGCCTTTTTTAGGCATGTTGATTACCGTTGATTTATGTTCACCACAATAATTTGAATGTTTATCTAATCTTTCTTGTGTATGGAAGAAGTTAAGACAACGCATACAAATATATATTTTATTTGTTCTTTTACATACTTGTGGTTTTATTAATTTTGTAATATCTTTGATGTATGTATAATGTGAATTTTCGTCTGAATTAAAATATAGAAGATTAATATGAGTTTGTTTACAATTGTCAGAAAGCTTTAAAACCTGAATGTTGTTTGTTTCTGTTAGACCATAAACATTAACTGATAAATTATTCAAATTTTTCAAATTTAGGAATATCATTTAAAGTCATCGGAAACTTTAGATCTTTCGTATTTAATGTATTCTCATATTTTTTATAATGAGATACTCTTTCATCATGAAAATGTGGAGGATGTAAGTGTGCTAGAATAGACCAGGGAAAACATTTATTGTCTTTATTTTTGATATTGATAACTGCTTTTCTATTTTTGATAACACTTGGTAAATCAATGTAAGAAGAAGCTTTTAGAGGATCTGATTTAAGAATATGAATGTCTATGTAAATAATTTTTCCTATATTGAATCCACTTCCTACGATTGAATTATCCACATCTTGCTCTTGTTTAATAAGTTCATCATAGACTCCTGATGTTTTAAAATCTTGATATGAAGATATAAAGTGTGGCTCAGTTCTCATGTATGGTGTATCTATAACTCCTTCGTCCTTTGTCATTTCTAATTTTACTCCCATATAAAATTTAAGTGGTTTCATTTCTTTTAGTGTTTTTTCAATCAACGTTTGAACAGCAGGTTTAACTATTTCTACAGCATCAACTATAGACTCTGGTTCAGGAGGTTTGAAGTTAAAGACTTATTTTAATATGTCCTTTGAATGCACCATCAGAGTTTTTAGTTGTGATAAAATTTGATAAATGTTGATTTGTTTTAAGATGTATTTCGAAGCCTTTCTTGAGGATATTTTTATTACAGGCAGAACAGTGTTTTGTTTCCTTCTGAATAGGAGATAGCAGGTGAAGTAGATTAAATGTGTGTTTGTTAGTTTTGAGGTGTCTTTTGTATTGTTTATATTCTTGTTCACAAACGTCGCAATACGTTGCTTTGATCATATTTATACAGCAAAATTATACTTAAAGTAAAACACCTTTTTAGAGGCTTTTTTAAAGATGAAACTGTGCTTAAAGTAAAACACTTATAGAAGAAAGTGCCTTTTTACAGGCTTTTTATATATGAAACTATACTTAAACTAAAACACTTTTTCACTCAGAATCATCTGAGTCATAACTCTCACATGAATACTCAGAATCATACTCAGTCATCAATAAAGCTACTCTCATAACTATCATTTGAGCACAAACTATTAGCATCATAACTATCATCTAAGTTCAATGAAATACTATCATCACCATCGTCCGAGTTCAATAAAATAGTAAAATCTTCACTGCTGTAATGACTCATATTTAATTAGCAGGAAAAATATTCCCATCAATATCTATATACTTTCTTTCATTAACAGATTAAATCTCTACATTTTTAATATCAAAAGTTATCTTTAAATAATCTCTAACTATCATAGAACGAAATGACATTTCACCAGAAATATTAACATCATTCATTTTACTAAGATCTACACCCTTTGGATTATTAAAGTAAATACAAATTTCTCCACGAGTATTGTTGATGGTCTTATCATTCTTTTTCAAAGTATCGCGATCGATCACTTTTTCAAGCTTTGAATAAATTGCCAGGAGTAGAGGAGAAACTTTTGTTCGATTTACTTTAATGGATGTCTTTCCAGGTAGAGTTAGAGCTCTTCCTTTAAATGAAATAGAGGGGCTCATGTTATTTTCCATAACTGGTTTTACCCAAAAATTTCCATATTTATCTTTGTTCAATTTAACATCTTTGACATATTTTTCTATATCTTTCACCGAAGTAGAGATTGATTGAAATTTGTCTTTTGTGCTTTGAAACATTGTATTTATTAATGAATAAACTTGCGTTTAGTTTAAGTAAAAATTTACCATATAAATATGATAAGTTCTGAAGGATATTTAGAATTTCCAGACTCTCCATATGATAAATTAGAGAATTGTCCGGCTTGTGATAGAATAGGGCTTAATAATGAGGGTTCATATAAACAATGTATTTTCTGTGATTTAATTTTAATTAATGATAATAAATAAAAAAAAAATATATATAACTCTTTTAAATTAGAACCAAAAATGAATTACTTTACAAGATTAATAAGAGAGATGAATGTTAAGTATTGTGATGATAATACACCATTTCTTTCAAGGGAAGAGACTATTTGTATTGAGGAAATGTATAAGGGTTTAATGATATTTATTATTCAAAATAATTTTAATGGAAATGTTAATACAAGATACTATATAAATAAAATAATGAATTATTTTGAAATTAAACCCGAACTCAGGATAAAATATAGTGTTTCTAAAATAGCTCAAAAAAAGTTAGATGACTTGTTTTCCAAATATATAAATGAATGATTTTTTACCCATTTGGGAAAATAAGATAAAATTTAATAACCATAAAAACATTCCAAATTCATTGAGATGTCTAATAGTTGGTTCAAGCGGATGTGGAAAAACCTGTTTACTTTTAAAGATGCTCCTTGGTCCTAATTTTTTAGATTATGATAATTTAATAATTTTTACAAAGTCTAGTTTTCAACCTGAGTATCAACTACTCTCACAGGGTTTTAATGCAGGTCTTAAAAAGGAAGACATTATCGGTTTATTTAAACTTCAAAACAAACTAAATGATTATAATATTGAAGATATAATACAATTATTTTGTGATACACAGAAATCAAAATCGAAACCAAAACCCATAACTTGTATTCTCAGTGATAATACGGATGATATACCTTCACCTCAAGATTTATATATATCAAAAAAGAACCTCGTCATCTTTAATGATTGTGTTAATGAGAGAAACCAAACAGGAATGGACAGCTACTATACAAGAGGGAGACATTCTGAACTTGTAATTGTATTTATCTTAGTCAGTCATATTTTCAACTCCCTCGACGCTCAATAAGAAACAATGCCAATACTTTTATTTTATTGAAGTTAAATTCAATAGATGTAAATAATTTTTGGAGAGATAATTGCTCTACGTTATGTAGTAAAAAAGAATTTGAAAATTATATGAAACACACGATTGGAAAATATAAATATATTGTTGTGAAACAAGATGAGATATTAAAGGATGTATTTTTATTTTAAACATAATTACATATATAAATGATAACTATTATTATTAATCTTGTGGGTAAATCTGCTTCAGGAAAGAACTTTCATAAATCTAAACTCTTGAATAGTAAAAATGAAAAGATTGTAAGTTTAAAAAAAAAACACCCTATGATTCGTTTTGTGAGTACTACAACCAGAGCAAAGCGACCAGGAGAAGTAGAAGGGAAAGATTATTATTACATTTCAATGGAGGAACATATGCCATTGAGGAACGAAGGTCAAATATTTGAGGAGGTCTCTCTTGGTTCTACAAAATATTCACATTGTAAGAGTGAGTTAAATAAAGTAAAATATAATGGTCTTGGGATTTTAGAAACTAATCCTGAAGGAATGAGACAAATTATTAAACAATTGTGTGGTGATGGAGTTAAGATTTTATCATTCGGTTTTGATATCGATGAGGAGACTCAACGCAAACGTATGAAAAGCAGAGATACAAGTATTAGTGAAGAAGAAATAACAACTCGTATTAATACCAATAAAGAATTTGATGAAATATTTTAAGAAAAGGATTTATTTCAACACATTTACTATAATCATGAAGAAAAGGAAAATTTTCCCATTGACCTTTACAATTCATTAAATGATATTTTTCAATACTAAATGAATGCCGAAGAAAGAGCAAGAAAGTTTAAGGAACATCAACAATTCGTTTCAAAAGTTGTTAAACAACAGGAAGGGATCAAGAAGAAACGGAGACAAAAACTGACTGGCGAAGAAGTCTTTGAAAGAAAACAAGAGAAATTCTTTAAACCCCTTTTGAAAACTCAACACTCACCTACAGTCCCCACGGTAGAATTTACTCCAAAAAAACTTCAAATGATCAAAGATTTTAGTCAAATGACAGAGCAAGAACTTGGTGAATTAGAATATGATGACGAGGGATTATTTCGGAAACTTGAGGAGGTAAATCAACCCCCTAATTATGTTGTGGAAGCTCTTCAAAACAATGAGTATTCGGCGGGTTCAAAAACCAGAGCAGGTCTCATTCCAACAGAAGAACCAGCACAGTTCCATCTTGTGAAAGAAAGGTTATTGATATTTAATGATAAATTGGTGTTCTTAAGTTCTGCTCAACCAAATGTTGAATTAACTCCAAGATTAATGTTTCTTCTAACAAACTCCGGATTCAGCGGTTCAAAATATTTTGAGGAACCACTTGATATGGAAAGAGAGGAAGATAGGGTATATATTGATTTACTAAACGCACTTGATTATAGAGTTTCTGTTGCTGGTAAAAGTAAGAAGAATGAGAAGGAGAAACATATTATTGATGCTTTAAGTAAGCTTGGTTCGGGTGTTAGCTTTCTTCCAAATGACCCATCACAATTAGTTAACAGGCTATTATTGTTGTTAGGTAGTAAGAAGGCTGGAAACAACAATTGTTTTAATGAAACATCCGCCATTTTAGACCAGTTGATGAATATGAAAATAATTAATAAATGTCAATACAAAGATATTTTATGAGATTTTAGTGGGGCAGATATGTAACAAAAATTGCACGAGATGTTCACATCCGGCAGAAAGTTTGAAATTTTGCATACAGGGGTATTTTGACATGCTGAGTTCAAAAATTGGCGGATCCAAGAGGTCTGACCAATGGACAGGCCGCCATCTTGAATTCCAATATGGCTGCCATGACGAAATGTTGATAATCCCTATCTTGGGTTCTAAATGACCTGTGGTGCTCAAATTTTGTACACAAGGGTATGTTGACATGCTGAGTTCAATAAGGCAATAATTTGAAATGTCTGACAAATGGTATGGCCGCCAAGACGAAATGTTGAAAATCCCGGGTTCTTTGCAAAAGCAATACCAATTCAATGGATCCCTAGTTGACAAATCATATAACAAGTCAAAGAGCTCATTTCAAAGTATATTTCGTACCAGTTGGCAGCCGTAACATGCTGCAAGCTTTTTTCCATCCGTTTTACCTCTCCTACTGCTCATCTCGGAAGCATTGTCCAGAGCAGAAACATAGTTCTGTGCATGGTAGATTAGCAACAGCACATTTGCAATTTCCAGCACACCGTTTTTTACACTTGCACTTGATCAGCTCTCGGCACCCTTTTGACGCCTCTGGCATTACTGTCCAAAATGGATGCCAGACATCATCTGCATTTTTAGCCCATCCCCAATCTGCAGGTGAAGGCAGCTCTGGGTTAGCAATTTGGGACTGTCCCCAGATGTGACCGGCCTGAAAGACTGCCCTCTTCACATGTTGACGCAGTGCCTCTTTTGTCGGTGGAATATTTTCCGATTGCCGATTTCCCTGAGCAAACAGCTGCTTGCGTGCTTCATTCACTTTCTTCAGAGGGGAAGTTCTACTGTACAGAACAACGAAGAACCTCTCTATGTTGTCCATGTCATCATCTGTTACTTCCGCTGGTGCATGTGAGAGATGATTGAAGATCTCCCCCAAGTTTGGCATGGAATTCCATATGCTCCACACAGTCTTTTTGCCAATCCCACATATGGCAGAAACAGTATCGCATCCGGAAACAGTATGCAGGAATAGAAGCCCCCATGAGCGTTCAGGGCCAATGTGAGTCGCAATAGTGTGAGCAGCAATGTGCCTGAAATAGTTTCCATGTCCAAATGCCAACCACATTGCACAACCGTCCATAATGCTTGCCATTGCGATAGCCAACACAACCACATCCGTGTCTGTTGCATGAATGACGATACTTCTGTACCCCTGCTGATATGCATGCCAAGCATGTAGCATCATTCGTGAATCAGCCTCTTCATGTGTACATGGTTGAATTTGAGAAACATCAGAAGGGGGCTTTGATTTAACCTCTTCTTCTAAGGTTGTAAGAAGTGTTTTTCCCTCTGGAATAGGCATCGTTTGCAGGGAATCAGCAAGGAAACTGAATAATGTCTTTTTGTTGGAATCTACACGAAGGAAGCTGCTCCAGTTTCGTGGCACGGATGTCTGTTCAATCACATGGAGTGGTATGCCAGTGCCACGACCAAGCCTGGTGCCTTCTTTGAGACTGTCCGTTCTGTAGGTGTCCCACACCACATCAACACGCATCACAGTCCCCTCATTTAACTTTCGGGCAATGTACGGAAGGACCTGTTTCTGTGCATAGTCACCAAATGTCCTGATCACACTGTTGCACTTCTTAGGCTCCAAATGATGGACTAAGGCAGCCCCATCGAAAATACGAACTTCTCCTTTGGGCGCATCACGAGGACGTTGTGCTAAAGCTTCCAAACAGGGCAAAATATCAGCCTTGCCGGTTGGTGGCCGCATTGTATTGATACCTTCAGCCAATGCAGGTGGCCACCCATGACACTCATATTCATAAAATGTGTTAAGATCACCATCTCTAGTTTGGCAAGAAATGTACATTCGTGAGAAGAGCTCCACATTACTTTTCATACGTGTAATCTTCGCCTCAGACTTTCCAGGTGTTTTCTTGGGCTTCGATTTCAACAGTGGCAGATTGTTCTTTGAAATGCTATCATAGAAATTGTCAGAAGGATCCTTGATTCGCTGCCCCACAAATCCGTCAAATTGTGTTTTGCCAGTGTCCTCCATGGATCGCACTGCGGCTATCACTTCATCAGGCATGATGACCTTTGTGTCAAGCACATACAAGTCATTACTGTCTTCCGCAAACGGGTTTCCAAGTTTTTCAAAGGAACTGATTGCATTATTGAGATCTGATGCAAAGGATTTCTGGACACTAGGCAATTGTTCGTGGTGGCGGACATCAGTTTGTCTCCGTCTTTGAAACTGGTCCTCAAACTCATTCAGGATTCTGGCTATTTCTGCACCAGCTACCATCCACCGGCGAAGAGCCCCTTCATTCTCAGTAATTCCAATGACTCCACCATCACCTTTCACATAAGCGTTCTGCTGTTCGTGTATCTGATCGTGTGCCATAGCAGAGAACTTGTGTGATGACTTCTGAGTGACAAAGTTCCCCTTGACAAATTCACGATGGATATCCATGGAATCGTTTGAAAGTTCCTGAAGGTCTGTTACATGCACTGTCAACCATCTGGCGTAATGGTAATGGTCCATGGCAAACATCCACGGAATGATCGCCGTGAGAGTCTCCACATAGAGCGTGTAGTTGGCTTCCCGTTGTGATCTTATGAATGCCAAGAGAAGACACTCCAACTGCAGGACTTTATTCCAGTAGCAAAACTGGGGGTACTTTGTAGCCATCTTCTTGCTCCAAAGATCAAATGATTGTAAATCTTCAGTTTCACATGTTTTCCGGTAGTCATCGTATGCCTTTCGCTGCAGAGCGTACAACGCCGCTACTGTGACTTGGTGTGCCCATTGTAACCTCGATATTTGCGAACCTTTGTGAAGACTATCTGCTCTTCCCTCTGTTGTTACACCAGCACTGGTCATTACACTTGCCCAGCCACTCCCCTCCAGGAAGCTGCCGATCGCTTTCAACAAGGCCATCTCTACATGAAGTCCTCCCATCATCACAACAAACTTGTCTTCACCATATATACCTGGCCAAGTCCATTGAATCTTCTTTGCAATTGCATAGAGTGGTTGATCAACGGTCAGAACTGGAACTTGTCCGGGGTTTACTAGTTCTGTCGCCTGCTTGATTAAATTCATTCCATGCTTCACCATTGCCAATGTGTGAGCACTCTCGCGGAACAGAGGTAGCAGTCCTGTAATTGCAGGAGGCCGAGGAACTTCAACCTGCAGATTTGCCATGTATGCTGACCAGGAGATATTATCTTCACTCTCAAGACCTTCCTTCTCCTGCAGACTTTGTACAAACGAAAGCCACTGACTTTCTTTGTCCTGTATTCCGGAGGACACACTTGGAGTGGATGGACCTTTTGGTTTTCTTGGAATGGGATTATTAGTTGGAAATGTTTCAGGAGGCACATCACTGTAAGATGCAGGAAGGGCGGCTATGGTTTTGGAGCGCTGTTTGTTCTCATTCTCAGTGACATTCTCATGATTTCGAATGCTGCCACTTTTGTCATGTGAAACATGTTGTGTCAGTGATAACGCGGTTCCATGAAATGAACTTTGTGCTGATGCTGATGATGGGTTGTGATCTATGTTGTCTAGGTTGCCTGTTGTGAATATTCCACTTCGCAATTTTGTTGGACACACAACGCCGTCATGTTTGTATATTTCTATGACTCTGTTGGCCTCATCTGTGGATACCTCCAGTATGCGATCATAGGAAACACACAAACCATGTTGAAAAAGAACGTCAACGAGATCCCGTTTCCTTGTTTTGCTATGAATGAGAAGACCCAGGTAAAGTGGCAGTGATGTTTCATGTTTCAAATTGTGACGTACTGCTGTAGTTTCCAACCTTCCTCGTTTCATAGTGTTGAATGTTACAAGTTGAGTTAAGGATTGCACAGAGATGCCTCCCTTGTTGTTTGCGTTTTGTTTTTGTATGTTTGTACCAGCAAGAATCATTTCCATCAACGCTGCCAATGATGGTGGTGAGTTGTTATATGATTCGTTAACTAGGGATCCATTGAATTGGTATTGCTTTTGCAAAATATCTTTGCGCACAATCTGGGCAGCTCTCATGAGAATGACCGCGTCGTTGTCAGAGCTTTGTCTACAAGCATGCAATAAAGCTTCACCAATGTCCTCTTTGAATGACAGTGCCACTTCATGGTTGCTCTTATGTGCCTCAAGTTGCAGAAGGTGTCTGAGAAGCTTGTCCTTAAGGTGAGTTGAATTCATCCTCTTTGAGATATCACCTCCCAGTTGTGCCAGACGTTCTGTATAAAGCTTTGTGAGATCGGCTAACTTGAAAGTGTAACTGTCATCTGTACACTTCATTTCTTCCAAATAGGCTATCAATTCGGCCAAAGCTACTGATTCTGGTGGCATATTTTCACTTGAACTGGCTTCCTCATTCTTTCTTACAAATGATCTGTATCGAGTGTGGAGAACAGTCATGCACTTCTTGTGATAAACAGCATCTGATGCCGTCATATCACCTACAGACAATCTAGCCAGGAGTTTTGTATCCCTCAATTCTGTTGCCATCAATCGAACATTGGAATCTACATTTTTTGTTGCCGCTCTGTGGACTATTTCTTCATTACTGATAATGCTATCACAAAAGAAACATGTGCTAGCAGTACTCTGTTCAACGGATGGAGATTTGAAACTTGTTCTGAGTCTTTTCTTAACAGGCGAGTAAGTTTCTTCACCAAGTTTAAGGTCTGAACTTTGCTTTCTTTCCCTTGATTCAGCCCTGGCCACACGAGAGCTGCTGCACTGCACATAACAGTTTTTGTGCCATTTGGCAGCATGCGCAGCTAGGGTTTCTGCAATACCGCAACCATCATCTAGTCGGGAAATGTTTATCCCGCAAGGCAAGGCACCTAAATCATTCAATGCCTTGAGATTTTGAGCAAGATTCTCGTAGACGTCTAGACACGACTGATTGCTGCCCTTACGTGCATCTCTTAGTGGTTCATTTTCAGAACGTTTCTGGCAAAGAGCGCAAATGTTCCAGTCTGTTGGCATTGGAATTGTTGACGATGTTTTCTTTGATTTCGACATTGGATCTGAAAGAGAAAAAACATTAAAAAAAATAAATTATTGGAATGTCATGTGAATGTTCAGTTCCGGCAGAAAGTGTTAAATTTCACATACAGGGGTATTTTGGGGCGCTGAATTTCCCAAATTTCTACTGCCTTCGACAAAATTACAAACCCATCAGTAGATTTGAGATGCAACAATTTTCCAGTTATCATAATAATGCTCAAATGATTTAACATTATGACATTACCGTACACTGTGCTATTAAAGCAATGAAAACATCGATGTTTGTCTTGGCGGCCATATTGGAATTTAAAATGGCGGCCATACCGTTTGTCAGACATTTCAAATTATTGCATTATTGAACTCAGCATGTCAACATACCCTTGTGTGCCAAATTTCAGTGCCACAGGTCATTTAGAACCCAAGATAGGGAATTTCAACATTTCGTCTTGGCGGCCATATTGGAATTCAAGATGGCGGCCGGTCCATTGGTTAGATCTCTTGGATCCGCCAATTTTTGAAATCAGCGCCCCAAAATACCCCTGTATGCGAAATTTCACACTTTCTGCCGGAAATGAACATCTTTTTCACATGTCTGCCCCACTATATTAAATAAGATGAGAAGCACAATTCTTAGTTTTAATTTTACAATGAGTGATTACACAGCATCATTCCCTTACCCACTACAACTTGACCCCCTTACCTCATATGAGGCATCTTTATTGTCGATGGAAACTTATAATACCTTGTTTAATATCACAGAGAAAAACAACAAGTTTAGTTATAATCCAGGAAGTGGATATAAAACTATAACCGTTTCACCCAGAGCTTACGAGATTTCTCAAATATCTTCAGAAGTCTCTCGCCTTATGAAAGAAAAAGGTGATGAACCAAAAAATATGGTAATAGATATTCAAAAACACACTTCAAAATCAACGATTAAACTTAAAAATAATTATAAAGTTGATTTCACGATTGAAAATTCGTTCAGAGAGCTTTTGGGTTTCTCTTCAAAAAAGATTGAAACTAACGGGACGGGGCGTCTTACAGTGATAATGTCATTCAAATATCCTCCGGTATAAATTCAGTATTAATTCATTGTGATTTGATTGATGGTGCTTATAACGATGGAATAAGAACAAATACAATATTTTCATTCAGCGCATACTCAACACCGATTGGTTATAAATTCAATATGGAACCAAAAAATCTTGTCTATTTACCTGTGTCAGGAAAAACCATATACAGAGTAAATCTTAGGATAACCGATCAAGATAATCGTATGATCTCCTTTAATGAAGAAATTATATCCATCAGAATTCACCTTCGTGAAGTTTTTAAAAATAAATAAATAATGGTTATTGTGAGAAAACACGAGTTGGGAAAATATAAAATAATTACAGGGGATGGGATGTTCCTTTCACCATACTATAAGGGTGAAGGTATGTTTCTTGGTAGAGGATACTATAAACCAAAGAGACAACGGGGTGTGGGACATCAATTTAGAAATAAAGGAGATGGGATAATTGATACTCTAATGGGTATTGGTTCAACCATCCTTAAACATAAAGACCTAATTGATTCAACTGCTTCTGCCGTGGGCTCCGTTGCGGGTGCTATAAAGAGTATAAAAGATGCTCAAAAGGAGTCTCATAAATTAGAAGCAATCAAAGAAATAAAAAAGGTAAAACTCAACTATCTTCACAAGAACGACAAAAAATCATTAAAATACTTGGGTCAGGGTTTCAACGATTTTAATACTATATAAATACAAGTATGGAAGCGATTGATAGTATCTATGATTTGGATGATACAATTATCATTTCAAACTCCACGAAAAAGGAAGACTATTTTAAGGTAAATGCTATAACAGGAACAGACTGGAATTCAAACGGAACAAAAAGTTTTGAAATAAATAATCAACAAACTTACTTGAATATAGCTGATAGTTTCTTGCTGTGTAAATTTAAATTCACTAAGGCTGCGAATAATACTAATGCTACACTCGTAAATGATTTCTTCTGGAAAATGTTTGATCGTGTTCGCCTGTATATTGGAACACAAGAGGTTGAAGCGGTTGATTATGTCTCTGCTACATCTGAAATGATGAAATTTACACTATATTCGTTTGGTGATAGAATGGGTAAGGGAGCTGTTGAAGGTTTTATTCCTGATATGTCAACGGGAACAAATGCTGACCCTGGCTATAGTCAAAGGAAGGAAGGAATTGTATAATGATGAAACAAAAGCAGAGAATAGTTTTACCGTAGCAGTACCTCTTAAAGGTATATTTGGATTTTGTGATTATGATAAAGTTTTGTATGGGCTTAAAATTAGATTTCAACTACAAAGGAATGATAATGTAAATAGACTGCTTTTTGGGGCTCAAAATGCTTTTGGTGATAACAATAAATTTGTTATTAATGATTTGTGTTGGTATATCAGTGAATATACTCCTAATCTTAAAACGGAAGAGATGTTAAATAGAAGACTTAACTCAAAGAAACCACTAAATGTATTGTTACAGATCGCGGTTTAGATGTTATGATGACCGAGCGGTGGTGTATTACCGCGACCTAACAGGATCCCCGACTCACCCGATTCCACCCAAACGTTGGCCGGATCGCACCACAGCTAGTCAATAGGGAAAAGACAAAGGCGACACGGATGTGAAGAAGAAGAAGAAGAAGACAAAAAGGTTGGAAATACTACTAAATTTATTTACTATTTACACACATAAGCAAAAAGAAAGCAGTCACGTTTATTTACAAGCACATAAGACGCAGGTGACACAGTGAAAATACTAGCTTACCTACAGTCTTAATTAACCCAGGACAGAACAAACAAAAGACAGACTCACGCGGGGAATGACAGGAATGGCAGGAGGTGGATGGCTGGAGGTGAACGCTTGGTGGAGCCAACGCGGAGCTTGGTGGAGCTTTGGTGGAGGTGAACGCTTGGTGGAGCCAACGCGGAGCTTGGGGGAGCCTTGGTGGAGGTGAACGCTTGGTGGAGCCAACGCGGAGCTTGGTGGAGCCTTGGTGGAGGTGAACGCTTGGTGGAGCCAACGCGGAGCTTGGGGGGGTTGATGTGACGGGTTCTCTCTCCTTCCCTCACAAGCTTCAGGACTCTTTCTCTCTCTTTCTTAGTCCCACCCAGTCCAACAACTTCCTCTCTTGCTTAGTCCAACTCAAGGCCTTCCTGTCTTCTGATCTCCTCCCTCCTCGACTCCTCACCGCAACCAACACAACCACTGACCGCCACCACCGACTCCTCACCGCAACCAACTGACCACCGACTCCACTGACTGACTCTTCACGACTCTCTCTTGACGACCAACTCTTTGTGACCAACTCTTGGTGACCAACTCTTTCTGGCAACCGACTCTTTGTGACCAACTGACTTGCTTCCTGCGTGCGCGCCTTTATAACGCCTCCGGCGATTAAGCCGCCGGCCTTTTGGACACGCCCATCGGGGTGCTCACCTCGGCCCTGGTTGGTCGCGCGACCCTCTGGCTCCGCCCTTGATGACGACGGGCGGGCATGCCTTTCTTCTCCGACGAGGCACAGGTTCAATGGCAGTTATTGGAGGGGAGGTAATTCGGCAATCGAGGCCCGGCAATGACGAGAGGGGATGTAATATGGGCAATCGAGGCTCGGCAATGACGAGAGGGGATGTGAAGGAAATGGGGATTTTGGGGATGGGAATCAAAGGGGATCTATTCTCTTTCACTGGTGCAATGGAGTACTTCAATTAATGGGAGACACAGCCTTACCCTAAAACACAGAATAAGAGATAACTATCAACAGGGTATTCTATTATTTGGCTGATGTGTATGCTTGTGGACTAATTATGGGATGCCCTTTCACCTTTACACAGCTCCGGAGGTAGGGGGGCGCAGAATAAACAATAATAAGAATAGTACAGCACCCAATCAAAAAATATACAGTCCTCATCTCCGCAACAGTATCATACCTTAAAATAAGATGTCAACACGTTAAACTGGAACACACTATCTACACTTGGAATTTAGGTGTTCTTCAAGGAAAGCCACGATACCTATGGCTCATTTTTAAGAAACCAGATGGAGATGAAGGTACTGATAATAATAATGCGCTGAGTGATAATGCTAAGGTGAAACAACTTCGGGTTTCTCTTGATGGCACATTTTATCCGCGAGATAGATTGGAAATTGATTGGGAAAAAAATGATTATGCGGAAGCCTACAAGTCTTACCAAAAGGTGTGTGAAAGCAACGGTAATAATGACCCTATTTTGGATATGGTTGCGTTTCAAAAACTTTATACGATCTACGCAATTGACCCGAGTTCTCAAAAAGAAACTATAAAGTCTAATAGAGTGGATACTTCTCTATACATTGAAAGAGGGGAGAGTGAAGAGGTTAATGCATATTGTTTGCTTTTGGAAGAAACAGAATTACAGATTAATACAGATAATGGTGTTATGATTAATATCACATAGATTTTTTCTCATAAATAAATGGTAGGGGTATATGTTAATCAAATCAATCTTAATAAATTAACATCTTGTATTCAAAATCAAAAGCCTTGTATTATTAATGTTAATACAATTCAAAGAAAAGGAGCTGTAAGAATTGATGTTTTACTCACACACACACACAAGTAAAAACATTAAATGATACTGGTTCACTTAAAATTAAAATGACAAAATCTATACACAAAGAATTAAGTTAAGCACCCCCCCCGTTTTTTTACAACCTCGCACATTACAAGTTTGTTGTCGTCAAAACAGTGTAATATACCCATGATATTGCTATATTTTCTGGAGAAGTGATATTATGGTCACATAAAAACATAACAATCATGCCGTTTTCAATATTTTATTCTGAATAATTTAAGGTTAAATTTTTTGGGAATTTTAGGCATATTTTCACCTCAATTTAAGTATGGAGCTATAGGTCCATCACGGACAGTGTGGATGACGTTTATGTTTTCTAACGTACAGTCATTGTTCTGAGAAGACCTCTAGCGATCTTTGCGTCAATAACGTGTGTAGGACCCACGTGATCGGATCACTGACTCAACCCTACGTCTCATAGACCCTGTAAGCCGTCGTATGCGTTGCTGTGGCAGGTTGTTCCATTCCCGATGTAATGCACGTTCCAATTCATCCAGATTGGCTATTGGAGGGACCATCTTCGCAATTTGTCGTCCCAACATGTCCCAAACGTGCTCGAGGGGGTTCAGGTTCAGGACAGGATTAGGGGGTGCTTAACTTAATTCTTTGTGTAGGGGTGCTTAACTTAATTCTTTGTGTATATGTTAAAGAAATATTCAATAGACGAGTCAAGAGGAGGATTTCTCCCGTTTCTAATTCCTTTATTTGCTGGTTTAAGTGCGGCGGGAGCATTGACTGGTGGTATTTCAGCAGTGGTAAAAACTGCTAACGAAAGGAAGGCACAACTAAAAGCTCAAAAAGAATTGGAAAGACATAACAAGGAGTTGGAGAAACAAATTAGTGGAAGTGGTGTAATTGTAGATTTTGCTCAAAAACTTGAAAGTGTACCTGATAAAGCTAGATTGTTGGTTGGAGATATGCTTTCCTCTATCGCTCAAGCGGGTGTTAAACTAACTAAACGGGGTAATGGATTGTATCTTTCTCATAAATAAATGGATAAATGGTTTAAACAATTTGGAAAGAATACCACGTCAAATATAGAACTAGCTAAGTATTGTAAAACACTAAAAATTGATAATGTGGTTATTTGTATGAGAGATGAATTAATACATATAAATAAGAATACAAAGAATATTATTATGAATTTAGACACACAGAATGGTTCTCATTGGGTTTGTATTCATAATAGTCAGGATAAATATTATTTTGATAGTTATGGTATGCCACCACCTGTTGAAGTAATACAATTCTTATAGAATGGTGTTTATCAAACATTTCAAGTTCAAGAAAATAATTCTAAATGTTGTGGTCAATTATGTTTATATGTATTATTTCAACTCAACTATAAGGAAAATTTTTATGATATCATTTTTAATCTAATATAAATGACTTCTGTTGGAAAAGATGGTTCTATCTTTGGAAAATCCTCAGGATATTGATTTATCAAATTATTATACAAAGGCACAGGCTGAACGACAAAAATATAGTATAAGTAAAAATATTAATATGAAGAATACTTATAAATTAATCAATTATCCAAACCCGACAGATGCAAATGACTTAATTAGATTCAGTGATTTATCACAATATATATTTTTAAAGAAAACAGCACGTTTTGTTAAACAAGTAAAATTTACAACCACAACACCTGGTTATACTGACCATACACCTTTCCTCATTGAATTTAACTACCTGCTTACAATTGAATTTTATAAAGGACATATAGTTAATATGCGAATTAATAAATGGGGGTATGATATGCCTGATTTAGGGTATAATTGGTATTTTTCAATAAACTGAGAAGACCTACATGATTTGAATCAGTCTCGTAAAGAAGAATATTATCCGCTTGGCGAGGATAAGGATTTATGTGGAAGTACAATTAGTAAACAACAAATACATGATTTTAAGAAAAGAAAAATATATGATAGAAAAGCGATTGTTAGCATGACAAAGAAGGAAGGCAATGAGATAAGGATAGAAAGCCGAGGAATACAAACCGATTTGGTAGTGGGAAGATGGGGTGGTATTACCTGTCATAATATTAATCTCACATATATTTCTGATACATAAATGGCAGGAAAAAGACTACAAGAGAATTATAATTTTTGTATTCAGGGATACCTACAAGAAAAGGGTGCTCGGTATTACATACCTTATGATTTGGCGCATATACATCGAAATTTTGTCATTAAAAACTGGCCTTATACTGATATGGCTAAACCCACAAATAGAGACTTGTTTAAAATATTAAATAAAAATGAACTTCTCAAAGTTATGAAATATAAAACTCTTTTACAAATCTTATTGGTATCCTATTATGAGAAAAATAATTATAGATACAAGAATATCTCAAAATCCAGATGAGTATATGTATAAGATTCTTTGGGGCTCAAGCTCAAGGGTAGCAAGGGATGAGGAAGGAGTTGAAGAAGAGAAGGAGGAAAGAGAGAAGGAGGAGAAGGAGGAAAGGGAGAAAAAGGAGAAGGAGGAGAGGGAGAAAAAGGAGAAGGAGGAAAGAGAGAAAAAGGAGAAGGAGGAAAGAGAGAAAAAGGAGAAGGAGGAAAGGGAGAAAAAGGAGAAGGAGGAAAGGGAGAAAAAGGAGTAGGAGGAAAGGGAGAAAAAGGAGAAGGAGGAGAGGGAGAAAAAGGAGAGGGAGGAAAGGGAGAAAAGAGAGAAGGAGGAAGGAGGAAAGGGAGAAAAAGGAGGAGGAAAGGGAGAAAAAGGAGAAGGAGGAAAGGGAGAAAAAGGAGATGGAGGAGAGGGAGGAAAGGAGCAAAGAGAGAGGGAGGAAAAATATAAAAAGATGGAAATTAGTGAGATTCGTAAAAGATTGAGTGTATTACAGCAAATAAATCAATCTCAATGCACCGAAGAGGAAAATAAAGAATTAACGACTCTTACTAAGATAATGATTTTTAAAATGGTTGAGATGAGTTCAGCGAGGAGATTTACATGAAGAAGACAAAGATTATGTGGTTGATGATGCTATTGACTTTAGTTGGTTTTTATTTGTAAATAAATGGAGGAGAGAGTGAAGGCATTCCTAAGGATTCTTTATGTTTTAAAAATTAAGATAGAAATGTATATGTTGAAAACCAAAAAGGTTTTGATACTCTGTCGGACTTTTTCTGATAAATAAATATGAGTTATTGTCTCAAACGTAAAAAGAAAACTAAATCTAAAAATATCTCTTATGTTAAAGCTAAAAATAATAGAGTTTATCAAAAAGGAATATGTCAAGTGTGTGGCTCTAAAAAGTGCCAATTCATCTCTCCTAAAAGTGGAGGAGACATACAAAAGTTTCTGTCAGGAAGTAAATTTACAACAACTGGAATTCCGGGGGAATTACACCTTCCAGGGTATTCTTTCTGTGGTCCCGGAACAAACTTGGATAAAAGATTAGATGAGGCTAACAATCCTAAACCTTGGTCTAAACCAAAAAATAAGGTTGATGAAGTGTGTATGAAGCATGATATTGCTTATGGGAATACCACTACATTGGAAGAAAAACATGAAGCAGACAGAGAAATGTTGTATAATTTGTCTTTGATACGAAATCCTACGTTGAGAGAGAAAGTTGATAGGTTTATTGTAAAAAAAATGATAAGTGCTAAATTGAAACTTGGTCTTGGTTATTCCTCAAAAAACTATTAGGCTCTAATGATGTCATCAAGACTGAGGAGCTTTTGGCTAAAGAATTACATAAACCTATAATCACAAAGTTTAAAAGAAGGAAAGTTTATTCTAAATACACCGACCACATATGGTCCGCTGATTTAATCGAACTAAATAATGATAAGGGATACAGGTATGCTTTAACCGTTATTGATTTGAGGAGTAGATTTGCCTGGGTTGTTCCTTTGAAAAACAAGAGAGGTAATACTTTAATGTTAGCCTTTAAGCTAATATTTGATAGGAATAAAAGGAAACCAAAGAAGTTATGGACTGATGAAGGAACAGAGTTCTATAACAAAATATTTTTGAAATTTCTTAAGGGAGAGGGTATTAAATTATACAGTACCTTTAATGAAGGAAAAGCAGTTGTTATTGAGCGTTTTAATCGTACTTTGAAAGAGAGACTATATAAAAAATTCACACAACTCGGTTCTCAAAAATGGGTGAATTTAATTCAGGATATTGTAGATAATTACAATAATACAGTTCATTCATCAACAAAATCAAAACCATCGGAAACATTTACAAAATAAGAATATGAAAAGGAGATTAATTTGAGAAAGCCCAAGTTTAAAGTTGGTGATATTGTAAGAATATACAAATGGAAAAGTCATTTTGAGAAAGGTTATACACAAAAATGGACTCGTGAATTATTTAAAATCATTGATGTAATGGATACAGTCCCTTGGACCTACAAATTATATGATTTAAATGGAGAAGAAATCTTGGGTTCATTTTACTCGCAAGAATTACAAAAAACACAAGTAAGCAGATAATACCCTTGAAAATAATAAATAAATAAATAAAATGTAATGGGGATACGTTTTTAAATCTGTGAACCCCAAACACAGAATCCCACAACTTTTTAGTTGGGGCTTAACTTTTGTGTGTGTATAATGGGGATACGTTTTTAAATCTGTGAACCCCAAACACAGAATCCCACAACTTTTTAGTTGGGGCTTAACTTTTGTGTGTACAATGGGGATACGTTCTTGAGATCTGTGAACCCCAAACACAGAATCCCTCAACTTTTCAGTTGGGGCTTAACTTTTGTGTGTACAATGGGGATACGTTCTTGAGATCTGTGAACCCCAAACACAGAATCCCTCAACTTTTCAGTTGGGGCTTAACGTTTGTGTGTGTGTATGTGTGAGTGAGTCATAATAATATACAAACCCTAACCCAACCCCATCCCTAACCCAACCCCATCCCTAACCCAACCCCATCCCTAACCCAACCCAACCCATCCCTAACCCAACCCCAACCCCATCCCTAACCCAACCCCATCCCTAACCCAACCCCATCCCTAACCCAACCCCATCCCTAACCCAACCCATCCCTAACCCTCACATTCAAAATCCCAACCCTAACCCAATCCCATCCCTAACCCAACACCAACCCTAACCCTCACATTCAAAATCCCAACCCTCACCCAACCCCATCCCTAACCCTCACATTCAAAATCCCACCCTAACCCTAACATAATCTTTTTTTTCTTCTTTTTTAAATACGTATTTCTTTTTTTTTTTTTCCTCTTCTCCCAATTCTGTCTTTCAAGGCTTTCAAGTTTAAAGAAGTAGAAATGGGAAGAAAGAATTTTCCAGCATTTTCTTCCTCGAACTTTCTTGATATTGCTTAAATCAAGCGTCATTAAACAAAGAACATTGTTCATTGCTTTAGAATCCAAAGAGTCTCCAAGATGGACCCCACAGGTAGAGTCTCCAAAATAAAACCAACTTTCCAAGTTCCCAAGGTATAACCACAATCCTGTTGAGCCTCCAAGATAGGTATCACATTCCGAGTCATCAAAACAAACCCCCCATTCCGAGTCTCTTAAAAAATATAACCATCTTTCCAAGTCTCCAAGTAAGAACCACAATTTTCAGAAATATTGGGGGTTTCCGTGATAATTCTTACATAGTATAACTGCGGACCATCAGGGAAAACTTCCCTTTCCCAATTTTTTAGGGTTTCTATGATGTGTCTCACATAGTATAACTGTGGACCATCAGGGAGAACTCTCCTTGCCCAATTTTTTAGGGTTTCTATGATGTGTCTCACATAGTATAACTGCGGACCATCAGGGAGAATTCCCGTTTCCCAATTTTTTAGGGTTTCTATGATGTGTCTCACATAGTATAACTGCGGACCATCAGGGAGAACTCTCCTTGCCCAATTTTTTAGGGTTTCTGTGATGTGTCTCACATAGTATAACTGCGGACCATCAGGGAGAATTCCCGTTTCACAATTTTTTAGGGTTTCTATGATGTGTCTCACATAGTATAACTGCGGACCATCAGGGAGAACTCCCCTTTCCCAATTTTCAGAAATTTGTGGGTCTCCAATGTATGACTTGTATTCTGGCTCATCAAGGTAGAACTTGTTCAGTGGGTTTTGTTTTGATAACTCACAACAAGTATCATCATGGTAAAACTCTTTTTCAGGATTTTGTGGATCTCCAAGGTATAACTCTTTGGCTGGGTCATCAAGGTAGAACTCGTTCTGGGGGTCTTGGTTGTTCAAAATGTCTTCAAACAAAAAAAAACTTCATCCCAAGTTGTGTTAAAAGCAGAATTTTCATTTCGTATCTCAGATACAATTTCCTGTGAAAGAAAATAACAATGTATTAATTTAATACAATATTTTTATTTGTATAAATCAAGCTCTATGAATATTAAAATAAACTTTGTTAACTCTTACACGAGTCTCATCTAAAAAAAAAAAAATTTAAATAAATAAATAATCAATTAATTCATTAAATAAATAAATAAATAAATAAACAAACTTACCTCCATTGATAAGAGGTTCGAGTCCAGTTCATCAATCTGAAGGTTGAGTTCTACACAGGTAGTAGGACTCCAAGGAATAGCAAAGTTATCCCATTCCATTTCGGCATAGTAGTCCATTCTCAAGTGAAGCAGAAAGCGTGTTTGAAAAAGCCTGTGTGGTCGGTGCCTTTTATAAGGACTGGGTGTGTCATTTCCTGTGGAAATTCCCTGGGCATGTCTTAACTGGAAATGATGTGATGGAAATTCCCTGAAAATGATGTAATGTCTTAACTGAAAATGATACAATGGCAGAGTTAATAAAGTGGGTGGGGTTAACAAAAAGTGGGCGGAGCCTAGTAAAAAAGTGGGCGGAGCGTAGTAAAAAGTGGGTGGGGCTTACCAAAAAGTGGGCGGGGCTTACCAAAAAGTGGGTGGCACTGGAGGCGCTCAGACAAGAACATTGAGGGAGGTTTACCATTTTATCTTAGCTCAGTTAAAATATCTTAATAAAGAACCAAACTCAAACATCTTTTTTGTTAATATATTAGATGGTGAAGGGAGTGGCAAGATAATTAAATTATTTCCCACGCAGAAACAAATATTTGTAGGGTCGATGTTTGAGTGGTCTACTCGGGATCATTGATAGTAAGAGTACCATAAGACCAAGGGGGAATCATTGAGTGGTCTAATGAACAACATTAAGGATAGGTGTCAAAAGGCTAAAAGGTTCATAAAGAGGTGAGAGGAAAATTAACATGTAAGTGAATGGGTCAATGTTTGAGTGGGTCAAAGATAATCTGCCAAATGATATGTAGAAGAAGGATTATAGGTCTATAAGGGAAAACAAATATTTGTAGTGTTTGAGTGGTCTAATGAACAACATTAAGGATAGGTACTATAGACAAAAGGTTCATAAAGATGAGGGTGGGAGAAATAGAGGTGTTAATGGGCAATGAGGTTAAGAGGAAAATTAACATGTAAGTCAATGGGAAAATGAGTGTCCCAGAAGCAACATATATACACTACTTATATATATACAGTATATATATATATATATATATATATATATATATACAGACTTGGCATTTAATATGGAATATTTTTTTTGTGGGGGTGAACTTACTTTTCAAGATGTCTTAGAACCAAAAGTTCATTGGAATTATGTTGAAATTATTCTAGATTTTGTTAATGTGACCTTTAAAAGAAACAAAAACCACATTTGACATTTCGAAACAAATAAGTTGATCCTTGAAAGTGATGTAAACTGATATCGAACTCAATTCATGGACAGTACTGTGTTAAACTTCTGTACGTTTTCCAGAAGTATCTCTTTATTTTGCACATTAGCCAAATTTTTTCTAACAAAAACAAAAGTTAAATTATGACTGGGATTACGGACAGTAAAATTACAGTTCAGTACTTCGTGTAACCCCCACGAGCATTCAGGAGAGCATGTACACATTGAGGCATGCTGTTCACGAGATTTGCCAAGGTTTTGACAGGAATCGCTTGCCATGCAGTGACAATAGCCTGCTGCAATTCGCGCACAGAGGTCGGCTGCTGGTCCAAGTGGTCAATTTGACGCGTTAATTCTGCCCACAAGTTCTCTATCGGATTCATATCCATGGACATGGCAGGCCACTCCATATGCTCTACACCACGGTCAGCAAGAAAGTGTTGGATCATGCAAGCACGATGAGGCCGTGCATTGTCATCTCGGAAGACAAAGTTTCCTCGAAAGGCTGCACGAGCAAATGGAAGCAATGTTTCTTCCAGAATGGCCCTGTGCTTGAACTGGTTCGGGTTTCCATTCAGAACAACCAGGTCAGTTTTGCCCCCTGCATGAAAAGCAGCCCAAACGGTCACCCCACCACCTCCAGCTTGGACTCTTGGTACTATACAATCTTTGTTGTAGGCTTCATGCACTTGTCTGCACACTCGGACGCGACCAACTTGACGATAGACCAGAAATCTAGACTCGTCACTGAAGATCACGTGATTCCAGTGTCCTGGCTGCCATTGACGGTGCTCTCTGGCCCACTGCAATCGGCGCTGGCGGTGTTGTCTGGTCAGGCGTGGCTTTCTCAGGGGACGCCTGGCACGATAGCCTGCTTGAACCAGTCGTTGGTTGACTAGCCTTCTGGATACAGGCACATTTGTCAGTTGCTGCCACTCAGCCCTGGGCCGATTAGCTGACTTGGTACGGCCATTGCGGACTAACCGGTGCAGCTGGCGATCATCCCTCCTTGTGGTTCTGCGGGGACGTCCTGGCCTCGGTATTGGAGTAGGGACACCCCTCTGAGCATTTCGTTTCAGGATCTTTGACACCTGACCTTGAGTGATGCCATACTGCCGAGCAATAGCACGCTGTTTCATGCCGTAATTTCGTAAAGCCACCACTCCATGACAAACAGCATTGTCGAGTTGACGGACCATCTCCAGAGGAAGCGGCAATAACTTTTGGAGACGTGCAGCAGTTGTTTTCCACTAATACAGAATGCAATAACCCTTGTATACCCGACTGTGAAGCCAATCATCAAATGCACCTGTCCGTACATTTTGCCACGCCACCTGTGATATAATCCTGTTGTTGACTTCTTGCTGTGACAGACAATCAGTGACATGGTTCTTTTAACAAATAAATCACCAAAGTGTAAAAGAAACTCACAAGATTGATATACTGAGTTAAGAAAGTAAACCCAACTCAAGAAAAAAAAAATATTCCATATTAAATGCCAAGTCTGTATATATATATATATATATATATTGTTGCAGACGCGGTTAAAGATGTTATTTTACCGAGCGGTTGGTATTACCGCGTCCGAACAGTTACTCCCCGATTAGCCCGATTCCACCCGACGTTGACCAGATCGCCCCACAGATATTCAATCGGGAAACCTCTAAAGCGACCGAAAGAGAATGAAAAGAGAAGAAGACAGAGTACGGAGGAAGAACAGATTTATTATACACACACAAGCAATGGATGGAAGAAGCAGTCACACAGCGAATCGTTAACTTACACTATTCATTTTTACTTAACCCCAAGACAACGAGTAGGACAGACGACGTTCACACTTACTCGGGGGATATTGCAGGCAGGCAGGGCTTGAGGTGGATTGCTGGAGAGGGAGGCAAGGTCGGAGGCAGCAGCTCTCAATTCCTCGCGGTTTTGGCGGGAAAACCCTCCGTCGCGTATCCGCTGCTGTAGACGTCACGCGCTGGCTCGGCACACCTGCTCCTCTCCTTCTGGTGGAGCCGGCTCCCTCCTTTCAGCGCGTTTCTCCAAAGCTGGTTTCCTTTCCGAGTACCTCTCCTCTTTGGCTTGGAGCGTTTCGCATCTCCCCGCTCCTCTTGGTGCCGCCTCTTCGCTCCTCTCCCAGGTCATCTCCTGAAGCAGTCCCTTACAGGCGCTTTTATAACTCGGGGCGGAATCAAGCCGCCGGCTGCGAGGGCACGCCTACCGGGTCGCTCACCGCGGTGCTGATTGGCCATGTGGGGTTGGCTCACTCCTCCCCTCTATGCCGAGGTGGAGACACGCCTTTCTTCTCCGAGATTAGCACATGGGCAATGGCGGCTTGCGGGATTGAACACAACTCGCACCCTTTTGACAGGAACTTTGGAGAGCGGAGATGTTTGGGGAAATTGCAAGGGCCTATGCTTATTTTGTTTGATACAATGCAAAGTCAATCTAGTGGGAAACACATATTTAGCCTACATAGAATAAGGAAATACACTATTTAAAAAGATATATCATGACCTGCGTGTAAGTTTCATGGAATTAACTAGGAGGACGGCTGCGACCATTATTTACATTAACAGGGTGTTACACATAACAAAACCATACTTTTTACATTCGTTACACTTCCTCCAAAATTGTTACACTTCTCAAAAACCGTTACGCTTCTCAAATTCGTTACACACTTCTCAAAACCGTTACACTGCACCCTCCTTTCTTCAGGCCCGCGCTCGGGCCTACAAAACTTTAACTTAGTGTGACACGTAGGTGTAATTCCCTCTACAATTAACCTGACCCTGAGTGTGACAATCTTAAATCACAAATAAGTATGTCCCCCTATTGCATTGCACCCTGTCTAACAGACTCAAGCCCACAGCTAACCGAATTACGGAATTATTCTCAAACTATACATTTACGGTGGGGAGCATTATTTACAATGACGTGATTTCTTATTTACAACGCAACCCAGGACCTGTGTTTTTTTTTTTTTTTCTCTTAGGGAACAAGAAAAAGAAATTCCTGTTGGGAGGGAGGAGACAGCACGCATTGCATCGATGCACCAGTACCAATACCACCAAAGCACCCAAAAGCACCAAAAGCACCACAAAGCACCAAAAGCACCACTCAGTGCGCAGTCACCATGGTTCTTAATAAACACAACAAAACAACTGGTGGTGGTCTTCTCTTTCTCTGCTGGGCCGATGTTCTTCCCGACGTCTTCTGGCTTCATGCGGCCTATTTGGACATAATAAAAAGCACAACTTGTGTTCGTTTTTTTATTTAGGGCCTCAGGGGCCAACTAAGGGTGGTCCACCTGTTTGGCATAGGTGCCACCTTACCGAGGTCCGCAAGCAAGATTCCCTGGCCACTATGGCCGGTCTCCAACAGAGGTGCCCTGCCCCAGAACCTGGGGTCCATCAAGTGGTACTTGGCCGCAGAACAGCGGTCCATAAAGTGGTACATCAACGCAATGCATGCTGGTTCTGGGAATCTCGGGCGCACAATGGCCACCTCACGCACGCTCCCCTCGGCACCCAATGGCGCACAGGTCATGTGGGAGACAAAAAGGGAAAGACAAATGAGCGAGGGGTAAGGTCACAAGGGTACACGTCAATAAGGCAATGCAAGGCGAAATGCGTACGGAGGGCGAAGTGAGAAAGCTCGTCCCTACCGTACGTCACCCCCCTGTCACCTACACTACCCTTGCCCTTACCCCATATTTACAAAATCTACCCATTTACAAATTCGTCACTACTGTCACGTCTTCCCCATATTTCTCCTATACCAAATTCGTCGCCACAATCCCTCTACTTCAAAATTTGCCATCACCAAATTCATCATCAATCCTCATAAGGAGGCAGAGATGGAACATCAAAGCACAATGTCACACCCACGTCATGATGCGTCTCACAATCCAAACATTTGCATCAAAAATAATTAAACATGGCATGGTGCGGAGTACCTGTCACCTCAGGTGAGTGGATGCAGATGGTGTGAGGAGATCCTTCTTCCTAACTATCCTCTAAATGACTTTAACACACTTTCCACTACCCGGGGTCTTTCCCTGCCAATCCATTGGCCACTTACACTATGGGTTCTAAAAACCAATTCCCATTGACCAAACTGTGGTGCTTCTCAATTTGGGGTCTCACTCCCCCGATTCATCTCCCGGTGCCCTCGCACAATTTCTGGGCTGCGACGTGTAGCTCTCCCAGCAGGTCTACCCACCTGCACACCTCCACCACTGCAGTTGCCACCCGAGCTTACCTAGCTCCTCACCCTAACCTAACTAACTGGGAAGGCCCTCTCCTGGCTCTGTCACCCCTTGGTGCCCTCTGGCACTGGGCTACCCGGGTCCGTCCTCCGGATCCTCGGGCCCCATCCACAACAACTACCGGCTCCCAGAGCCCACCTGCGGCCTCACCTGGCCGACATCCTCACAGTGGTGGAGTGCCCAACCAACTACACACACTAACAGGCTACACGCCCAGCCATTTCCACAACACTAATGCACCCATCCAAATACCATTCTGTCACCCGCACCACAGATGCCAATATCCAACCACAATTTACCTGTACCCTCTACCTAACACTTACTCTACCCGCCCCGGGTATCCGTGATGGGGGTCCACTCTTCCCCCATTCACACCTCCGCACCATCCACTCCACTCCACAATTTCCACCATACTCACTCCACGACCATCCATTCCAATACTACTCCATACCATTTATTCCATACACCTGTCCTCCATTCACCTGTCGTTGCACACCTGTGCAATCATACCTGGTGCCACCTGCACCCTCCTCCTCTTCCTGGACCAGTTGGTCAACACAACACACATTACCATCACTCACTCATACACTGCTCCACACACCTGTTCAGTTGCACACCTGTGCAATCACACCTGTTCAATCCTCAAACACACGGCATCATCTCATCTAACTACTCCGCTCTGAAACTTGCGCTTCCCAGTCGTCCCTTTAAACTATTGCGCTCCCACGTCATTATCATCCACACTAAACTACCTGCGTCCCCACTACAGGTATCCTTGTCACTAACTAACCTTAACGTCACCTAATGTCATCTTCGCTAGATCCCTACAATATAACCTAACCCACCCGGGCTAGTTGTCACTGCCATCAACCCCATAATCTATTGCGCATTTGCCCCACTTTTGTGAGGGATGACAGAGTTGCCATCCCACCACATCGGGCATCTCCCACTACCAATTTTGCACATCCAAATTCCACAAATCAAAAATTTTCCATTTACTGCCAATTCTATTCACTTTTCTAAATTTCGTATCAAATCACTATCACTATCACTATCATCATTCGTCTACTTATTACATCCTCTCGGTGCGCCAATTCCCTTCTAACGCTCGGCTTCGTACAGCCGAGCAATGAACGCGGGTTCTTTGGTGCCGGCGGCTGGATGCGTCCGGCACTCGGTGCAGGGACGGGGGCTTACCCGTGCCGAGATCCCACGCACCACCTCGGCGTGGAGCCATCCAATGTCCCGATCTCGACCTGCCGGCACGTCTCAATAGAAAGTGGTCGCCATGACGACCCTTCCTATCGGGCTGCCCGCTCCGCCTAGTGGAGCCCGGACGCGGCCGTTCCAAGCGAGGCACAGCGTGGATCGCGTACGGCGGTTCTTTCGAAACCGCCGTGGTTCGGATCCCCGCTGGTCCTCGCGGCACGCGAAGCTGCCCGACGCGCACCGAGGGCCCGATTCGGCTATAAGTCATTCTAACCTCTAACCTGGTTACCGTCGATGCTTCACCTGCATGCTTACAAGCATACGCTACCCCTTTCTTGCTCATACATGCAGCCGTTTCCATGCTCCTCGTCGTACCTTTTCTTACACACCTCGGTACACTCATTCCGCTCACCGACTTGGTCACACACCTGACCACCGAACACCTTGGCACACATTCGTCGCTCGCACACCTCACCAACACACCTCCTCGCGCCCCTTCCTCGGTCACCTCCTCTGTGACAATCACAGGTGTGCTCTCACTCGCACACCCAACCACGTGCCTCACTACCAATTCCAGCGTGCATTCCCACTCACGCTCTACCATTCCAGGTGTGCATCCTTCCATTCCAGGTGTACACCCTCGCTCACCTGTCATAACCAACTCACGCTCCGTGTCACTCTCACTACTCTCACCACCACTCTTGACAACGCACTCACCCTTACTCCTGACAGCGCACTCTTTCCTCATGCACCTGTCCGTTACACACCTTTCTCGCGCATCCTCTTGCGCACACTTTTCCGTTACTTCCTCCGTAACACTCACCACACCGCGCTTCCATGTGCTCCCTCGCACACGCGCTACGTCCAACTCACTCTTGACGGCACACTCACTCCTCGGCGTGCACTTTTTCCTCACACACCCCATGGTCGGACATTCTCGCACACCTCTTTTTTCGCACACCAGACCTGTCGCACACTTCACCAACGGCCTTTCACGAACACCCGGATCCAAACCAATCCCCAAGCCGACTGAAGCTTTCCTCACATCATATACATTGCCACTCACCTCCGTACCTCGTCTCCGCACCTCCTTTGCCACCTGCAAACTCTTTATTTGGTTAGTGAGCATCACATTATGAGTTGAGCACCGACCTTGTACATAATCCGCTATCTCCTCCTTTATTTCTCTCTTAGTTTCTGTCCGTCTCTTCTTAATTTCACTCACCTCTTCTTCCACTTCCTCTAATTTTTGTTTAACCTCTTTTATTTCTCGGTGCGTCTCCTCAAGTTCATCCTCTAAGCCTCTAAGGCTACCGTGACCGTCTCTATGTGCATCCTCACCTGCCGGTCCTTTGTCTCCATTATCTCTGTCACCTCGTCCACCCTCATTGTCAGTTCCTCCCGTACCATCTGACATTGCCTCTGCGTCGCTATTAATTCGTTTTTAATTTCTTTTTGTGTCGCCTTTAACCCTCCTAGTACCGCAGTGTTCTTTTGAACCTGCTCCACTAGTTATTTTTGTCCCTCCGTCAGCTGTTCCACCTCCTCCGTCAGATCTTCTATTCCCCCTTGTAACTTTGCCGTATTATTTCTCACCTCTTTCTCCATACGCTTCTCACCTCGCTTTACCACCTCGCGTAGCCCCGAAACCTCCTCACTTACCCCTCGTCGTATTTCCTCCATCTCTTTTGTAGATGCCACCCTCATCTGTCCCAATTCATCCCTCTGAGCATCCAGTTTACTTTCTAACCCGATTTGCACCTCCTCTATCTGGTTCCCCATTCGTTTGATTTCCCGGGCAGATTGTTCCCCTATTTCCCGCAATTTGTCCTCCATCCTATTTTCTAACCCCATTAATCCATTTTTCACCTCTTTTATCCCGTTGTCTAACCCCTCAAAATTATTGTCTAACTTCCCAAATTTCTTGTCTAACTCCTCAAAATTATTGTCTAACTTCCCAAATTTCTTGTCTAACTCCTCCCTCGCCTCACTCACCCCTCGCTTCGTCCCTCATTACCCCCAATTGCTCATTCTGAGCCTCCATCCGGTTCCCCATTACCCCCATTTTTGCTTCCAATCGCTCACCCTGAGCCTCCATACTGTTTTTCAAACCTCCAATTTGGTCTCCCATTTGTCCCATAAGGGCCCTCATTTGCAGGAAGAAAAGGTTCGAATCCACCAGCGGCGCTGCTACGGTCGCGGGCGGCGTGGCCATGTGCGAGGCGCCATTTTGCGCGTCTGATACCCCCTCAACCGCCTCCTCATTGCTCTCCTCCTCCCTTTCCTCCACATACATTTCCCCGAGGTCCTGGGTCGATCCCACCCTGTCTATCTCTCCCACCGACATCCGATCGCCTTGATTGTCCATGGCGCGATCTCAAAATTCGGGTTTTGCTTTAAAACACAAATTTCCAGCAGCTCCAAATTTTGACCAAATTTTTTCTAGATGTTTTTTAAAAATTTGGTTCGGGCCTCGAATCTCACTCCCCGACACCAATTGTTACTTAACACAATTGGTGTTCCAAAATTTGGGCCTAACAAATTTAGTCCCAGGTCCGAATCCAACTCCTGACAACCAATTGTTACTGACGCGGTTAAAGATGTTATTTTACCGAGCGGTTGGTATTACCGCGTCCGAACAGTTACTCCCCGATTAGCCCGATTCCACCCGACGTTGACCAGATCGCCCCACAGATATTCAATCGGGAAACCTCTAAAGCGACCGAAAGAGAATGAAAAGAGAAGAAGACAGAGTACGGAGGAAGAACAGATTTATTATACACACACAAGCAATGGATGGAAGAAGCAGTCACACAGCGAATCGTTAACTTACACTATTCATTTTTACTTAACCCCAAGACAACGAGTAGGACAGACGACGTTCACACTTACTCGGGGGATATTGCAGGCAGGTAGGGCTTGAGGTGGATTGTTGGAGAGGGAGGCAAGGTCGGAGGCAGCAGCTCTCAATTCCTCGCGGTTTTGGCGGGAAAACCCTCCGTCGCGTATCCGCTGCTGTAGACGTCACGCGCTGGCTCGGCACACCTGCTCCTCTCCTTCTGGTGGAGCCGTCTCCCTCCTTTCAGCGCGTCTCTCCAAAGCTGGTTTCCTTTCCGAGTACCTCTCCTCTTTGGCTTGGAGCGTTTCGCATCTCCCCGCTCCTCTTGGTGCCGCCTCTACGCTCCTCTCCCAGGTCATCTCCTGAAGCAGTCCCTTACAGGCGCTTTTATAACTCGGGGCGGAATCAAGCCGCCGGCTGCGAGGGCACGCCTACCGGGTCGCTCACCGCGGTGCTGATTGGCCATGTGGGGTTGGCTCACTCCTCCCCTCTATGCCGAGGTGGAGACACGCCTTTCTTCTCCGAGATTAGCACATGGGCAATGGCGGCTTGCGGGATTGAACACAACTTGCACCCTTTTGACAGGAACTTTGGAGAGCGGAGATGTTTGGGGAAATTGCAAGGGCCTATGCTTATTTTGTTTGATACAATGCAAAGTCAATCTAGTGGGAAACACATATTTAGCCTACATAGAATAAGGAAATACACTATTTAAAAAGATATATCGTGACCTGCGTGTAAGTTTCATGGAATTAACTAGGAGGACGGCTGCGACCATTATTTACATTAACAGGGTGTTACACATAACAAAACCATACTTTTTACATTCGTTACACTTCCTCCAAAATTGTTACACTTCTCAAAAACCGTTACACTTCTCAAATTCGTTACACACTTCTCAAAACCGTTACAATATATATATATATATATATATATATATATATAGTTGCTGTTTTCCAAAGCCCGTTCCCTTACAAAGGGGAGATTAAGCCACTTTCTCTCTCTGGGGCTTCGAAACCGCGAGCCTGAGTCACCACTTCCGGGCAGACGTGGAAAAGGGTCTTGGGACAATTTCGCACGTACCTTGAGTGCCCATGCCGCAGCGGAAGTGGGGATCGAGTCTCGCACGAACCACGCGTGATTGCGTACGCCCGAGCAGATGGCGTACCACGTGACCCGTGCTGTTGCCTTTCTTCAGAACCCGATTAGAGCGATCTAATTCATACCATGCTAAGCCAATGATGGAAAACATAAGATGGTCGAATCAGAAGGAAGAACAGATTTATTTACACTATTTACAATGATTTGGTAGAATAAGGGACACAGGGCAGAACTTAAGCAGTCTTACTTGTTCCCCAGACAATGGGCCCACTTACACACACAGGGAGATGGAGGAAGAATGTTCGCGTGCCGAACGCGCCTGCTTCGGTCGCTCCAGGAACAGCTCACCCGGCGTGGCCCTCTGGCGGCCACAGCACATATCCCGCCGAAGGCAGGCAGGCAGGCAGGCATGCGGGAAAATCCTCACGGCACGTATATCGGCAAAGGCAGGCCGAAGGAAATACGCGCGTCTGTGGCCCGGCGCGGGTCGTCTTTACAGCGCGATTAATACGGCGCGGAGTGCGGGGAGCAGGGCAAAGTGCATATACACGGAGTTATTCAGTTCCTCCGATATGACTCGACACAACGCAATCTCACGCGTGTTTTCTCACAACTCCGATTCGTAACTCTTCTCACCCGAACTGCTCTGGCTCTCTGACTCAACTGAGGACTGAACACCGTGCTTTCACTCTCATAACTCAGAACTCACTGAGGTAGGGGCTCTGGGCACAGGGTTATATCGCCCCGCCCAGCAGCCTCTTCACTCTCTGCACACCTGGACAAAATCATAAACTGGTCAAACAAGTGGAACATGTATTTCAATCCGGACAAATCTCACACTCTCACTATGTCTCTCTGAAAAGACTGCCTGGAAAACCCTCCCATCTACAGGGTGTCCCAAAACCTTGGCCCCGCCCTGCCCAGCTCTACTGGGTCGCCACTGTACAATGGCGGGCATATAGCGGGAAGGATCATTCATTTGACATCTCAAATACCAAATTTCATAATGATCTAATGAGCCTTTCTTGTTCTTTTGCAGATTTTGTGAAGTGATGTCGTGGTCGCGTGATTCCGAGAAGAAAAGGTGGATATGCCGCATCATGGCTATCGCGTTTCGAGTCGCCAGGGATCAGACGCCGGGAACCATATAGTTAGGTCCAAAACTTCAATTCCGTGACCATTTTCTGGCTAGTAAGGTTTGACGATTGATTTGACTTCTATTGACATTTTATAACAAAAATAGCCTCTATGTCCCTCCCAAAAATCCCGGCATTTTTCGCCAGAGGCCCGAATCCAAGATGACCGCCGGCACTATCTTGAAAAATTAAGTTTTGAACCAGAACACCTAGAATCACGTACAAAGACACTTTTTTGGGTCATTTGACCACGAGGATTCCGAATCTGACATTAGTTTGACGTTATGACATTATTTTGACCCAGAAATCCAAGATGGCCACCATCCAGTAGAGCGAAAATGCAACTTTTGTACTTAAACATGTTAAAGAAACTACCTCCATAAGGATATCTTGCAGTAAAGTAATTGATGATTGCATGACAAGTAAACTCATTACACTTCAAAATAAGCTATTTTTAATAGCTGTGACTTGAACAGTTTTCAAATGAAGTAATTAATCAATATGACCTTTAATTATATGATTAGTCCGAATCAGAGCATTCTGCTTCACTAGAATCTGAATCATCAGATTCCGATGAATCTCCCCGCCTTTGTACATCATCATCTCGCTCCTCATTCCCCTCCTGGCTCTCATCTTCCTCACTCTCTTCAGCTGGCCCTGGTGCAGGTAGATGTGTCGGGAGAGCAGGTTGTGTTGGTCTTGTGTTGTCGCGATGTCCTGTCTCATCAGGACAGATCAAACATCGCTCGAGGTCATGCATGGTCCAGAGGTCACGTAGGAGAAGCACGTTCGGGTAGCTGATCCCCATGCCCAGCTTGTAGTAAGAGTCAATAAGCTCCTTGCTGCGAGTCATCCCATGAAGGGTGACGGTGGCATTGATGGCGGTAGTGGTGGGTCGCTTTGTAATGTACTGCGTGATGAGAGAGGTGAGAGAGAGTGTGCTGGGAGACAGATCTACCTCCTTCTTCCCCTGCAAAGCAGATAGCAGCTGCACCATGAGAGGCGAGAGCTCTTCCTCCTCTTCTAGTTCCTCGACTCTTGGCGGCCATGGGATGGGTTTGATTGACTTGACATCATCCTTGAGCCGCTTAGCCACATTGTGCACCAGTTGTTCACTGCTAACACCGATGGCGGAGAGTGCTGCTTCAACATATGAACCACCCCCAGACGTGTCATAGACTAGGTCGCTCTGGTTTCTCTGAGGGCGGGAGTGGAAGCCGATCTTGCCCTCAAACTCCCGGGTCAGGATATCTTTGATAAAGGATGACTTGATGCTGGATGTTGAGAAGCCATATCGAGATATGATAGAGCTGTAGTCTTTGAGGAGGCTCTGTAGTGACCTTAGCTCACGTTCCTCAAAGATAACTGTTCTGATGTGGTCAAAGAAGATAGTCTGAGCCTCACGGAGATTGACATTGTACATGCGTGGGAGTTTGTCATCTTCACTCATTTTCTGGTAACTACGCACATATTTCAACCAGCATTTGTTGTGATATCTGATCTCAATCGCATATGGGTCATCAGCTGCATAATCGATCACACAGTTGATTCTGTCTCGCATGCTCTGATCTTCGAGGACCACCGTGTGACTCTTGAACGTTGCCCATGCATTATCATACGAAATCGGGGACAGCTTTGATTCTGGGTGCTTTGCCGATTCCGGTTTACAGCACCAGACACATTTTGTTTTTTCATGTATCAGCCCTTCTACACTTGATCGCAGCCGCTTGGCAGGTGGAGAAGCAGCCGGAGGGAAAGCCTCAGACATGGACGAAGACTGAGATTGGCATTCCTTGACTTCTCGTTTTTTCTGTCTTGTCTTGGCCTGCTCCAGTTTATTAGCATTCCATAAGGTCAGCCTACATGATTTATGGACACATTGTCTGCCGGGACCATTATCCCAATTGACTGTTGCATAAACGTCTCCGAACTTGTCAAGACCGCTCCATAACAGGGCTTTTTTCTTGAGATTTTCCCAACTCTCAACGGAGGTAACGACATCAGTGGTTTCATTGCAAAGCCCGCCACACTGGAGGACACACGGAACGGTGGACATTCTCTTGACAGCTATCTTCTGAATACTGCGCTTCTCAGTGCCGTCTCATTCGCTCGTATACTCCCTGGAAAGACAGAAATAAGTATGACATTACACACACAGACAAATAAAAAACAAGAAAATAGCAATTCACTAATCAGGACCTCAATTCCGTGGCCAGTATAGATTTAGCCAAAATAATGTGTTAATTCATGATCATATGTTCTCCCATTTAAAAGTTGCATTTTCGCTCTACTGGATGGTGGCCATCTTGGATTTCTGGGTCAAAATAATGTCATAACGTCAAACTAATGTCAGATTCGGAATCCTCGTGGTCAAATTACCCAAAAAAGTGTCTTTGTACGTGATTCTAGGTGTTCTGGTTCAAAACTTAATTTTTCAAGATAGTGCCGGCAGTCATCTTGGATTCGGGCCTCTGGCGAAAAATGCCGGGATTTTTGGGAGGGACATAGAGGCTATTTTTGTTATAAAATGTCAATAGAAGTCAAATCAATCGTCAAACCTTACTAGCCAGAAAATGGTCACGGAATTGAAGTTTTGGACCTAACTAATATCCTGATCCTGGGTTGCCAAGCACCTGAACAGGTCTGAGGACTTCGTCAAACGCAATTGGAACCGTGATCCCTTCGATTGCGAGATGGACAGCCGGCCCGAACAGACAGCACAATGTTTGTCAGGAAAGCAGGGATATCATCATTGAGTCGCTTGCCAAGGAGAAGAAAAGCATTCGAGGGTTCCAAAAGGAGATTGAACGGGTTCGAGGGAAGAAGAACAGCCTATCAAGTATCCACAGGTTCCTTCAGTCCATTGGCGCAAAGGCTTTTCACCAAATTCCAGCACCGAAGCTGACGGAGAAGAACGTCGAGGATCGAATGTGATTTTGTGAGTTTTTGAGCGAGTGGACCTCTGATGATTTTCTTTTCCTGGCCCCTTCGGCTGAATTTTTCATTTATGAGGCTCGACGTCCCAACTTCCAGAACGACAGAATTTGGGCTCTTCACAATGATGACATTGCACAAGAACTCAAGATTCGAGAGAAATCGAAGACAGCACGGTGCGTTGGCGTCTTCTTGATATTCACAGCGAAAAGGCTGATGTGGGTCAACAAAGAGCAAGGACAATCATGGGACGGGAAATACCTCCGAGACGTTGTGCTGACCCGCCATGTTATTCCGTTCTTACTGAACCCAGAAAATGTCCTCAGCATCAAGGAGACCACGTTTCTGCACGACCGAGCCCCGTGCATGAGCGCACTGGCGACCCAGAATCTTCTGAAGGCGAACAAGGTCGATTTTTTTCGGAAACGATGAGTGGCCGGGAGCATCGCCTGACCTCAACGCCTGTGAACATTTTGGGGCGATACTCAAGGACAGAGTTGAACAACGCCTCCAGAACACCAGGGAAGAGCTTCTCACTGCTTTGACTAACGTCCTCGAAGAAATGGAGTTCGATCGTGACTTGTTTGTGTCTCTCTTGGAATCATACCCCGCGCGTTTGGAGGCAGTTCGGTCGGCGGGCGGTGGGCACACCAAATATTGAAGCAAAGCTTTGAAACTGTGCACATGAGATGTCCAATAATAAAGCTTTTTTCCCCTATTCGTGGTTTCTTCCTACCTCTCCTACGTTGGGCTGGGCAGGGGGGGGGGGGGGGCTAAGGTGTTGGGACACGCTCAGGAGAGCCAGGAAACAATATCTCTCTACTCTCAAGACTGAACTGTCACACCTGTCTCCTTCCTCCAAATTGCAAAAATCCTCTCAAAGAAGTTGTCACTCAAGTTTTTGGGTCTCATTATCTGCCATGATCTTTCCTGGGAAAACTGCATTTCCAAGATGGCCTCCAAAGCCAGTCGCCGACAGGGCATCCTCCGTTGTGCGAAGTTCTTTCTTGGTACTACTGAGCTTCTCACCACATACAAAGCTTTTATCCACAGCTTGATGGAGTACTGCTTTCTCTCTGGGCTGGTGCTGCTGCCTCACACCGAGCTCGGCTTCACGCTGTAGAAACTAAAACTTTCAGAATCATTGGTATCTCCCGTGATGAAGCTGATTCTTAGGGCCTTTCTCTCTCTCACCGCAAGCAAGTTGGTGGCCTTTCTGTCTTTTACTGACTCCTCTCCAGCGTAGCTCCTCCAGTTCTGTCGGTGCTCTGTCCCCCAAAAGTTCCTGCAGGACGCACAAAATCTACCAGCAACCCTCTTCTGGTGAAACTGTCAAAATCAAAACTCTCTGCTCACCTTCACTCTTTCATGCCTCTTTTGTCCCGCCTTTGGAACAAACTCCCACTCTCTTCAATCCCACTCCTCCCTCCAGGTCTTTAAAACAGCTGTTCACCACCATCTCGTCCTTCCCCATCTAAAACCTTGATCTTTTCTACCCCCGTTAATACACCCTAAATCCACCTTTTTCAAATTCTGACCTCTTTCCTGAAATTCCTAGTTGTGTCCATTTGTTTTATACCATGTATCGCCCCCTGCCCTACTCCCCACCTCACCCTCCCTCCCCCTCCTGCCCACTCCTCCTCACCCCCCCTTCCCCAGCCCTCTCCCTTCTACAGATCTCCCGACCCTGTTCTCTACTGTTGGTGTGCTTGTGTGCTTCCCTCTCTCTCTCCCCCTCCCTTTATTATATGTTTTATGTGGCTCTTGTGTTTTTGTGTTTTATGAGTTAGCTCTTGCATGAGCCCTCACTTTGTATACAAAGATAAATATATAAATTAAAAGGTCATCTTGAGGTCGAATTTCTAAAATCGTCATGTTTCATCTGATTGACTTGAAAGTTGAACATGATTTTCATATTGGGTCACAGAATTGGGAAACCATCTATTTTTGAGGTTAATAGTTTGAGGTTAATAAAGGTCAACTCAAGGTCAAACTTCTAAAATCATCAATTTTCATCTGAAAAATTGTCAATTTTCATCCTATTTAACTTGAAAATTAAACAGTAACTGCATGATGCATCACTGAATTAGGAAAGCAACTGTTTCTCAGGTCAAACTTCTAAAATCATCAAATTTCATTTGAAAAATCGTCAATTTTTATCCGAGTAACCTGAGCTTTGATTAAGATCGTCAATTTTAATCTTTATGAAATGGACAATTTGATGTATTCATGGCAAGTTTTTGGGGAGGGGTGTGGATTTTGCAAGTATCGTGCTCTGCATGACGTCTTTCTTGTTTGTGTTTGTTTGTCCGTTTTGTGAACAGGATATCTCAAAGAGTTGTGGCCGGATTCGGACAAAATTTGATGGAGAGATTGGATGTGTGACAAGGACAAATTCAATGTTGTTGAAGATTCAAATCCGGATCTTGATACGAGAATTTTTTGAATGATTCTTCACCATTGAGTGATAGGATTAAAATCGATATACAGCACAATATCTCAAGAAATTGTGGAGGAGTTATGACAAAACTAGGTGGACGAGATGGTTAGGCAACAAGAAGTCAATTCGATTTTGGTTCAGGTCCGGATCCAGATCTGGCATTTCAGTGGGATACAAAACATAAACCGTTCAGCCTGGCAGAGGTATGCTCCCTACTGAGTGCCTTTCTAGTTCAGCACTTTTTCAATGTTGTTTCTTTCCTATTTCCCATTTTTAAAGCTGACCATACACTGAGGAAGTGCAAATCCCAGGTGATTATTTATGGGTTCCCAAAACATGAGAGCTGTAGTGAAACAAACGTACACTGGTGTAAATTCCAGGGTGATTAACCTTTTTCTTCATTTTTTGTGTACAATGTTGAGGCCCACGGAGGTGGTAGAACAAATAATGAATTTGGTTGTAACAGTACAAAAAGAACAGTAGAAAAGAGGGAGACCAGGAGAAATGAGGAATGTGGGGAAGAATGATTGCTGAGGAAGGATATGGCCAACTTAAGATATGTTTTCTGGTTGTTGTTTTTTCTCCAATCCTCGTGTTTTCCACAGAACACTGTGGAGGTTTGCAGCCTCATCCTGTGGAACGCCTTATCTTTGGTGCCTGTGCTGGTGTTGTTGGCCAGTCGGCCTCATACCCTCTCGATGTTGTTCGTCGTCGAATGCAGACATCTGGAACACCCAAAAGCAACATTGCTTCTGGTGGTCATGGGATTATCGTATTGGTTGCCTCAACAAAAAAGTCTGCTCGTGGAACATTATTGCAGGTGGTTCAAGAGGAGGGCGTGGTGCGTGGACTATATAAAGGACTCAGCATGAATTGGGTTAAAGGTCCCATTGCTGTGGGTATCAGTTTCACCACATTCGATTTGCTGCAGATTATTTTCCGCAAGCTTGAGGAGGGTGGCAAGTAGGTACCATTATTTGTGAAGGAAATGTACGAGAGAAGAATAACGAATGATAAAGAACAACATATATTTATGCAGGAATTAGTTTTTTTTTTTTATCCAACTGAAACATTCACTTAAAAGAAAGTTTTTTTTTTGTTTTTTTTTGGTTTTCGTTGGTGGGGATGGGGGTGAAAATCTAATGTTGATTTTGGGGGAATTGTTGGGGCTGTAATTGAAACATTTTACAACTGAAAAAATTTGATGAATTGATCTCTCAGTAGAGGCTGATCAACGTATTTCACCAACTGTGTCAATTTGCACCCCTGGCGCAGCAATAAGGCATTGTTTGCCATCATACCGAACCAGTGGACAACAGCAAACAGAAGGCCATGTGCAGGACGCGAAATTTCCAAACTTTTGCAAGATGTAGGACTTGGTCATGCTTATTACCATGCGTGATGCATAAATTGTGAAACTTTCGGACAGATAGGGTTTGGAAAGGGGTGGAGACGCTCATCATTACAAGCTGAGAGGAATTCAATACGAGTAGATTTGGGAAGCATAATCAGAAGTGCAGTATTTCATGCATGAATTGAAGTTTTTGTTTTTTTAATTGCGAAAATTAAAAATTCCTCGCAATTAAAATATTTTATTTTATTTTAATCTGCCCGATGAAGGGTTTGATTTGCTTGATGCGTGAATTGCGGTTACTGAATCCAATGTGGATGGGCCGAACATATCCCAAATGTTTTCTTTTGTGATTGACTTGGCATTCTAAAATGCTCCATTTCTAATATGGATATCTTTTTACCCAATCAGCTGCTCTTCACACATCTCTGTTGCTTTCTTTAACAGCTGCTGTTTACTGGGCTCAGCTCTCTTGCATCTTGTGGTGGAATTTGGAGCCCTTTTTTGTTTTTGATGTATACACTGATAAATAGGGTGGTCCACAGATATATGTAATATTTAATACTATTACAAAGCCATGCTCCACAAGGCTGCCCTTGTTCCTATGTTTATGAAGATCATATGAACCAAATATGAGGTCAATTGGAACTTATTTAGAGGTTGCTCAAAAAATAACATTTTTAATTTATCCTGTTTTTTTCAAATGCCAGAAACTCGAGCTCTTCCACAGTTTGGTTGATGGGCAAGTCTGAAAAGGAACTAATATGTGGGGGACTACCAACCAAAGGACACACATTGCAGAAAATGGTGTACCATCACATAGAAGAACACCATACAGTTCGTGAAAGTGCCAAACTTAGTGTACCAGCTGTGTGTGCATACTGGGAGAAAGCACAAATTCCAGTGCAGAGAGTAGATTCCTGTGAGCGCCAACTTTTGAAGTTGTATGATTCCTACAAACTGGTAAAGAAAAATAGAACCAAGACATTCGAAAACTATAGAGTGAAGGAACAGATGTTCAAAGATGATCTTCAATCCCTCTTCGATATCTCACCAAATGATGCGCTTTAGAAAATGACGAATGAAGAAGACAAAGCATTCCTTATCATGCAGCGTGAGGATCCCTCAAGTTCACGTATGGGATCTGTGGACAACACTCTGGCAGTGAAGGAGAACAGAAAGCGTATCAGGCTTGAGAATGAAGATAAAAGAAAGAAGAAACATGCTGCTGAGACTCTAACAGCAATGCAATCTGTTCCATCAACATCGGCTGTGGTTGATGATGATGATGAGTCTGAGATTGAAAGCTCCGATTCAAGGGACAATGAATTCAAACTCCAAAGTCCATCTTCTGCCAAACGCGAAAAAGGCTCCCATCAAGGTGATCATTCCAGCAATAGGGGCAACTCTGGACAGAGTAAATCTCTCAGATCGGCGTGCTATGTTTGCGGCCAGTGCTTTTGCGCAATCTATTGGTCATTCCATTGAAGACAAGTGCAAGAAAACAATAATAAATAATTTGAGTAATTGAAAATAGATAATTATCTATGAATTGATGTATGATGCTAAAAATTCTGTATCTTATTTTTCATTAAAATTTGTCAACATTTTGAGCAACCTCTAAATATTGTCCCATCAAGCTCAAATTTTCACCACAAACTGCTTTCTTCAATAGGAATAGGGGTAGGCTTGTGGAGAAATGAAATGAAATCCAATGTTCAAATTTTTGGACCACCCTACTGATGAATGAAACCTTTTGGGGGTATTTAAACACACCACAAAGTTCATGCAAAAAGTAAACACGATACTATTTGGAAAAGTGTGCTTTGTGTTGGGGAAATCATGCTGTTTTTTATACACACTGTTAACCAGAATGGGTGTGATGGTAACAAGACTCATTTTCATTTTGGTCCTCTTTTAAATCAAGGTTGGTTTGGTCGATTTTAAGCGCATCCGTTTGGTTAGTCATTCTCAGTTTAAACCAGACCGGCACTCGGTAGAGCGCATGCCTCCGCCAGGCTGAACAGTTTGTTTTGTATCCCAATGATAGGTCGGATCTGGATTCGGACCTGAACCAAAATCTAATCGGCTTGTTCTTGTCTCCTAACCAACTCATTCACTTAGTTTAGGCATACGTCATCCATAACTTTTTTAGATATTGGTTACCTATTACTCAATGGTGAAGAATCACTTAAAAATTAAATAATTCTCATTTCCGAATCCATATTCAGATCTTCACCAAAATTGAATTGATTAGTCCTTGTCACACACAACCTCTCCACCAGGTTTCATCCAAATCCGTCCATAACGTTTTGAGATATACTGCTATATATCGGGTTTAGCCCAATCACTCAATGGTGAAGAAACACTTTTTTAAAATTCCACTAGCCGGATCCGAATCCGTCCACAACTTTTTGAGATATCTTGTTCACAGACAGACAGACAAACAGACAGACAGGGATGAAAACATAACCTCCATCCACCTTCGGTGGCGGAGGTAATTAGCATACAAGTAATTATATTTAGCCTATTCCTGAAAGGCTTTGAACGCTGTAACCAATACCTATATTGATAATTGAAATTTGATTTTCACCATTTCATAATGCATGCCTTTTTGTCTCACAAACCTTCACTTGCCAGAGCCTAGTGAAGGGTTCTTCTAGATCCTTGGAGCAATTCACATTAAACAGAAAACTATTCCCAAATTGGCATAAACCATTTGAGTATTTGTGTGACGTTGAGATTTTTGAATCCTGATACCTGGCACTTTTCAGGATTTTTTTCCCCCATCATCTGACCTTCACGATACACTTAAGAGAAACAGGTGTCATAATCCAAGCGGATAACTTATTTGTATTTTGCAAACGTCATCTCGATGTGGATTATTGGCTGTTTCTTGTTGCTGAGTTTACTCCTACTTAAATAGCGTTCTTGTATTCTGTAAAGTAAAATGTAATAAAGAAGATGGTGATGCCGCTGCATTACCCTTGAATGCTGAAAGGAGTGTATTGATTAACTTATTTTGCAGAATACACAAATTAGCTTGATTGAGCCACTTTCTCAAGTCTTGGATTCATCTGGAAGCATTTCAAGTGCTCAAAAAAAGTTTAAAATGCAAGCAGGTAAAATTAAGCTTTTCGTAGACATCTTGCATAATGCATGGTTGCATTGGAATGAAATCCATTGTATTGTTGATGTCCTGGGGCTCAAATGACTGATGAGCCTGGAGGGCAGGGAGGTCCCACGTCCGCCCGTAATTTTTGCTGCGTCAGTAGTTAAGACATGACTGTGGCAAACCCGCCTGTCAAAATGAGTGAGCCCCAACTCGGTTTGCCTTTTGGCGTTCCACGTGTCCTTCCAACCGTGCTTGCAATGCACCACTGAACCTTGCCAATACGGGTAGGAACCACTGCGCAGCAGGCAGGAACCGCGGCCTCAGAAGAGATACACCAATATACCAGAGGGGCCACCGGAAAGACAAACTCAGGGAACCCGCTCAAAAGACCAACTCGGTGAACTCTCTCAAAATGAACCAATGACCAACATGTTGGTGCATCTCATTGGCTTTAATAATCCCTGATCGGGGAGGCATCTTCTACTCCCTTGATGCCATGTGGCAAACGATATGCACGCTCATTGACCATGTGGTGGTGGGAGAACCTACACTTTCAGAGATGCTTTAAAATTTCAGAGATTAAATTCTAAATTCTTCAGAGATGTTTTGCTTTAAAATTAAATATATATATATATATATATATATATATACACACTTTTTAACTCTTCAAAATATTATTACACAAATCTAATGTGCTGGCCCGCGATGGCATACTGGATAAAGCATGAGACTCCAAAGCTGGGGATTGTTGGTTCAGAATCTCTTCTGGGTTGAATATTTATTTCCCTTTACTTTTTCCAAGTCTTTTTTATCGTCTTGAATAATGAGCAAATGAATATCTTGTTCAATGAGCAAATGCATTTTGTTCGTATTTTACACGTAATTATTCTCAAACTTGAATTTCCGTGTCATTGCGAGTATTGTACCAAAACCTGAATTTCCGTGTCCAGTGTCCAGGGGGGGGGGGGGGGGGGGGGGGAGTTAGGATGATTCCAAGGGCCCTGCACTGACAGGGGCCCTAAACATGATTAGAACATTAGGTAAAAATTCTCAATATTAAATTATTAACCAGGCCTTGCAGTCTTGCCATGCTGTCCATTGAAAGCTGGACTTCAGAGACTTGATCAGTGACTTTGCGAGCAACAAGGCTCGGCGCTGGGCTCTTGGTGTGTGAGGCTGAGCAAGGACCAGTGATAACTAAATGACATGGCTATGGATATTGGATCACCACACTTGGTATGTATACTTGTATGTATACTCTGCTGCTGATTTTGTTATTTTGTTTGTTATATCATTCTATAGATGATAATGTTAATTTATTTTAATTGAAGAGGTTAATGTATGTTGTAATTCTTACCATTAAAATTACATTTAGACTGTAAAAGATGGCCTTTAGCACATTTCTTGTGTGGGTATCAGTCTTGCATCAAATAGTGAATTCCATACTGTATGAATTCCAACTCAAGAATGCATAAATGGACGTTGCTGAAATTTGGAACATATTACCTCAACGTACAAAGCATTTACTTCTGAAACTTACAGCCGATTTCGTCCAGTGGAAGCCGAGAAACGCATTTTCAGTCCCCATGTCTAAGCTGCAGATAGAGAAACAATCCCTTATATAAAGGGAGGGGGGCTTTTCACCTCCCTTTGATTTGAAGTCAACGATCACTTTTGACGGGAGGATGGGGTTTATGGGGTGCACGCGCAGGGAACGCCCCCTCTGGATCCGCTCCTGCTTACCTGGATCTCTTCTGAAAGCCATTCCTGATTCCTCGTCTGTTTTCGTTCCATGGGAGAGATACATTTGATTGAATGAAGGGTGCGGACTACGATAATTTTAAGTAACATTTATCGTGCCTGTGAACATGTGCGATTTACCTGTTACTGTGAAGATGTACCGGAACGATTGGGGGCGTTCCGGCACGCATGGTATGTATGCGTATGACAAGCTAAAGTTCTCATTTCTGACGAGGGAACATATTTGTGTGGACGATGATTTAGTGCTCGCACTGCCGACGAAGGAAGTTTCTCTAATCGTTGCGGTTTCCTCGGATATTCACTGCAGGTAATTTTGGGCTTTTAAAATTAAATTCTTTGGGGAAGTTTTGATCGTTTCTGCAAACTTAGATCCATATTTAAATTTAATTCATTTCGAGTAAAATGAACCCTTTTTATAGGTGTATTGTGAACCTGTTTATTATTCACACTGCACTCAGAAGCAGAGCGGCTATGGGGAGACCGCGTGGAGTGCGGTGGTCGCGTGCTCAAGGTGTGCATCTTGAACACCTGGTCCCTGGTACCGTGTAGTGCTGGACCATGGTGCGCGTACCAATCCGATGGTTTATATATATATATATATATATATATATATATGTATAATTTATCGTTGAGTTGGGAATCGAGCCCAAACTAGTCACATTAATCTGCAATGCGCCATCTTGTCGGACAGTCCTTGCTTGCGTCGACTAGTTTACCTGATTTACTTGCACACAGGTGCGTTGATCGCTATTGAAAAGAGTGGGATGGGGGGGGGTGGCGGGATGTTTTCTGGGAAAATGATTTTGAAATGTTGATCAGAAGATGAATATGTTTTTGTCATTTTCATGAATTTGATATAATCGCATTTATAGTCAACAATTTGAGGTCTGATATCAAACTTCAAATGAATTGACGATATATCAGGAAGTCGGAAGACTTCATTGTGGGGATGACAAACAGTTCCTCAAAAAAGAAAATCTACCAAGATAAAAACTTGTAAACCGATGAAGGGGAGGGGAGGGGGGAGGGGGAAGGGGAGGGGAGGGGGGAAGGGAAGGGGAAGGGGAGGGGGGAAGGGAAGGGGAAGGGGAGGGGGGGGGAGTGGGAGGGAGAGGAAGAGGAAGTGTCCTGCGTCCCCCTCCCTCTCCCCCTCTCCTCCCCTCCCCCTCCGCCTCTCCTCCCCTCCCCCCCATTCCCCTCCCCCCCCTCCCATCCCCTTCCCCCTCCCCCCCGTTCCCCTGCCCTCCCCCGCCCGGCAACGCCGGGTACTTCTGCTTGTAGTTTATAACCCAGGCCAGAGTTTGCTTGTGGCAACATCATCACACCTTCCTGAATCTTGCTTTCTCAAAATGTGTGTATGGGTTGTTAGGTAGCCAAAACAGGTCCCTCCTATGGCCCTCTTATGGGCGTGAGACTTTAAAATGACGCCTTCAATGTTGGAGGGATGCAACATCTCAAAAACTTTTTTGTTGTAATATCCAGGCCTAATTAAGAATTTCCTTCCTCATTTTGTAGAATGTTTGCCATTCAATTGTTAACCCGTCCCTTGCACAGCAGGAGACGGGGTTTTGTAATCGTGTGTGTGTGTGTGTGTGTATGTGTGTGTGTGTGTGTGTGTGTGTGTGTGTGTGTGTGTGTGTGTGTGTGTGTGTGTGTGTGTGTGTCTGTCTGTCCAGGCTGTAACTTTTTTTTTTACCATTTGAGCTAATGTCATCAAATTTTCATCAAAGCTTTATTATGATAATATAGAGAAGCCAAATTAATGATTTGGTCAAAAGGTTAAAGGTCAACGTCACCTAAAATCATCAATTTTCATCTGATTGGCCTGAAATTTAAAGAATTTGCATATTGGATCACTGACATTGTTCACCAATCAAAAGCTAGAAGCCGATTGTTTTTTTTAGATCAAACGGTCAAAAGTCAAGGATGTGTAAAATTGCCAATTTCCACCCAATTGACCAGAAATTTAAAGAATTTGCGTATTAGATCACATAATTGGTTCACCAATCAAAAGCTAGAAGCCGATTGTTTTTTTTAGATCAAAAGGTCAAAGGTCAAGATTCCTTAAAATCATCAATTTTCCATCAATTGACCTGAAATTTTAAGAATTTGCATATCGGGTCACATAATTGGTTCACCAATCAAAAGCTAGAAGCCGATTGTTTTTTGAGATCTAAAGCTCAAATGTTAAGGTTGGATAAAATCATAAATTTTCATTTTGTTTTCTTTATTTTGAGCATACGGAAGAAGAAGCCAACAACTGGTAACAATTTGAAGAACTGGAAGAAGAAGACAACAATTACAAACGGACGCAGACTGGCTTTGCATTTTCAGATGCTTTCTCGTTTTGTTTAGGTTTGCTTACCCTTGGAGTCAGAGTTAAAAAATTTTTTTAAATAATGCCACACCAATGCAGAGATGGACATCAAAATGCATCAACAAATACCCCTGCCAAGAAGGTGGGGCAGGATTCTCTTGAGAGGAAAGATGGGAGCAACATACCCCCTGCACACACACGTCAAGATGGCCAGTCCTTTAGTTCAGCATATGAACATTTTCCAAATTGCCCGCTACACCATCACTCATAGAGTATTCGGTGTGAACGTTCAGGATACAGGACACGTAAACGGAGCCGAGGAGGTCGTACTAGGGGGTGGTGGTGGTAATTTTGCCCCCAACGATACTCGATCTTTTATTGCGCATTGATCTTCAGAAAAGTCAAAATTTACAAATCCAATAGTAGACTACTTTCGATCGCATAAGCTGTTTTGTCCATTAGCTTGAATTTACAGGTACAACACAACTATTTATTTATATTTAAGCCGGTTTTACAGGGAAGAACTTTAACACCTGGAGTGCTTGCAACAAGTGGAAACCAAATACCTGCACAAACATAGTCTACGATTGCTGGCTGACAGGTAGCAATTGAAAGGTAGCTTTTCTATAATGCATCCTTTGTTCATATACTGTACATGCAAATTTGACCAGGAGTCATTTCCATGTTTAGTCTTCAGGTGTAGCTATTAAAGGTTGTAGCTCTGATGTTGATGAAGTTCCCAAAGTATGTTGGGCAGGAATTCGTTAATGGCGCCCCTGCCTGTTACGTTAGCTCGCCTACTCTGGACTGGACATCTCGTCTGGCGGCATTAGTTGGTGGACGTTAAAGACCCCACCATGTCATTGGCGAAGCGTAGGCGAGCTAACGCTTGCACCATTAACAAATTACAAATTCCTGCTCTAACCTGCAGTGGGCGCTGGATCAGAGGTCCTCAGCCAATGATGCTGCTCACAGCCATGTGCTGCATTCAAAAGAAGAAGAAGAAGGATAAGGCTATACCGTCAGCCCGCACTACCAGTATGGGTTGAGTTTTTGGATCTCTTGCTTGTGAATGTTAATTATATCTTTCTATCAGATTAGAATATTAATGCACATACCTTGACTGGTAAACAAACCAGCGCCCCAGAGCAGGAACAGGAAAGTTGAATAATGCTGTTGCAAGTTCTGACTGCACACACAAGCAACACATGACCAATACATTAGCTTGCACATTGCACCACATCAGATGTTTCGATATGACGTACCACACGCTATGAACAAATATCACTTACACGACCGTGGACGTAGTATCCAACAAACAAACAAGAAATATGTCGTGCATGGCATGATACTTGCGAAATCCCTAAAATACAATGTTGGCCTATGATGACATAAAAAATAATTGTTGGTTGAATTCAGTGACCAGATATGCAAATCCTCTTCAAATTTCTAGTCAATCACATGAAAATTGAGGATTTTAGAAATTTGACAAAGTTGGTGACTTTTGGCCTATGTTGACTTATTGACCTTTTGACCCCAAAATAATAGGCTTCTTGCTTATGACCAATTCTACCATTTGGTGAAGTTTCGTGAAGATCGGTTGAAAATTGTGACCTGTAGGCGACAGACAGACAAATGAATAATCAATCAGAGCGACACTTGGCAAAACAGAAAAAAGTGGAAGGGCACTCAGTAGAGCATCCTTTTAACTTCAAAAATAGTTGGTGGTTGAATTCAGTTCGCTGATGTGAAAATCCTATTCAAATTTCAAGTCAATCGGATGAAAATTGAGGCTTTTAGAAATTTGAAAAAACTGGTTGACCCCGGGCTTATGTTGACCGTTTGGCCTATGCTGATCTCAAAAATAGTTGTTGGTTGAATTCAGTTAAATTATGTGTATATCACATTCAAATTTCAAGTGAATCGTATGAAAATTGAGGATTTTAGAAATTTGAAATTGTTGTTGACTTTTGGCCTATGTTGCTCTTTTGGTCTATGCTGATCTCAAAAATAGTTGGTGGTTGAATTAAGTTTGCTGATATGTAAATCCCATTCAAATTTCTGGTTAAATTGGATGAAAATTGAGGATTTTAGAAATTCGAAATTGTTGTTGACCTTTGGTCTATGTTGACCCTTTGGCCCATGCTGATCTCAAAAATAGTTGGTGGTTGAATTCAGTAAGCCGATATGTAAATCCTATTCAAATTTCAAGTCAATCGGATGAAAATTGAGGATTTTAGAAATTAAAAAAAAAGGTTGACCTTTGGCCTATGTTGACCTTTTGGCCTGAGCTAATCTCAAAAATAGTTAGTGGTTGAATTCAGTTAGCCGATATGTAAATCCTCTTCAAATTTCAAGTCAATCGGATGAAAATTGAGGATTTTAGAAATTCAAAAAAATGGTTGACCTTTGGCCTAAGTTGACCTTTTGGCCCACGCTGATCTCAAAAATAGTTGGTGGTTGAATTCACTAAGCCGATATGTAAATCCTATTCAAATTTCAAGTCATTTGGATGAAAATTGAGGATTTTAAAAATTCAAAAAAAAGTGGTTGACATTTGGCCTATGTTGACCTTTTGGCCTATGTAGATCTCGAAAATAGTTGGTGGTTGAATTCATTTCGCCAATATGTAAATCCTATTCAAATTTCAAGTCAATCGGATGAAAATTGAGGATTTTAGAAATTTGAAATGGTTGTTGACCTTTGGCCTATGTTGACCTTTTGGCCGATGCTGATCTCAAAAATAGTTGGTGGTTGAATTCAGTTTGCCGATATGTAAATCCTATTCAAATTTCAAGTCAATCGGATGAAAATTGAGGATTTTAGAAATTTGAAATGGTTGTTGACCTTTGGCCTATGTTGACCTTTTGGCCGATGCTGATCTCAAAAATAGTTAGTGGTTGAATTCAGTTTGCCGATATGTATATCCTCTTCAAATTTCAAGTCAATCGGATGAAAGTTGAGGATTTTAGGAATTTAAAAAAAGTGGTTGACCTTTGGCCTATGTTGACCTTTTGACCTATTGACCCCAAAAATATATAGGATTTTGTCGGACCACGAACTCTACCATTTAGTAAAGTTTCGTGAAGATTGGTTTAAAATTGTGACCTGTAGGCAAGTTGGCCGCAACGTTGTCACACAGATCTCCTCTGGGAATACCAATTGTGGCTTTAGGTCTGCCACCACCTGCCAATCACAAGCATCTGACAGCCCTCTTGCTTTACACCTCCTCCTCTTTCCTCCTCTTTCCACCTCTTTCCACTTGGCCCTCTTTGACAAACAACACCTCTCCCCCATCGGTCTCCTTCTCCACTCTTCTCTCTCTCTTGATCTCAGCACCTCTTGTTGCACCATCTGCTCTACCACCGCCAGCACCTGATCATGCCACCACTTGTATCTTCCTGCTGCCAATGTTACTGAGCATGCACTTTGTGCATGCTGCACCGTCCCCAAACCTCCACACAAATAACATCTCTCCTGCAACAACCCCCACAATCTCAAGTTTACTGGTGACGGCAACACGTCATACGTTTCCCGCAACAGGAAACAACAATATTGGCTCCATCCTCCAAATCTCTTGTCACTTAAATGTCCTCACCCGCACACCTTCCCACCTAGTCTAAGCACCTTGGTGTGCCTGTCTGACTGCTTTCACATATCTCCCCTCCCCTTCCTTTCTTCTCACCTCCCTCTCAACCATCTTCCTCCTCTCTTTCACACATGCCTTTCCCCATCACTCATGCTTCATCCACCCCAAGCCAATAAGCCATGCTTCCGGTGCTGTACCATCCCCACGACCTCCTCATGTTGCAACCGCTCCTCCATCTCATCCACCTCTCCTCTTGCAATCCACTTCCGACTTCCCTTCTTCTCTGGGAGAGCATTCTTTACCACTGCATCACTTGAATCCCGCAACATCATGAACTCCTGCACCCTCACCACCTTAAACTCCTCGGTTAATGATGTCAAGGGAAACTGGAGTTTTCCACACTGACCATAAAAGGACGAGAGGGGGACCTGGACCCCTCCTCCCCACAAGCTTTTTTGAAATACCAACTTCTTTCCTGGAAGTCCTTGCAGTGTCCTTGTGTTTTATGCTTCTCCCACCCCTTCCCACGCCTCCTCCCCCAAACCCTCTCCCTCCCACAGATCTCCCGATGTCCCTGCTCTCAAATGTTGTGTTTGTGTGCTTCCCCTTCTCTCCCCATCTTGTCTACCGCTCCCCTTATTATATACTTTGTGTGTCTGTTTGATATATATATATATTTTTGTGATAAATGTTAGCTTTCATGAGCCTTGATTCTGTATACAAAAAAAGAAGTATAAGTGAGTGGACAGACAAACAAACACACACACACACACACACACACACACACACACACACACACACACACACACACACACACACACACACACACACACACACACACACACACACAAACTGGAGTGATCAACATACTTGCAATTTTTAAAAAAATTTTTTGCCAAGTAACAAACAGACAGATGAAAAATCACTCACACAGCAACACTTGGCAAAAGAGAACAAAGCAGAATGACACTCAGTAGAGCATACTTTTGACCTCACAAATAATTGGTGGTTGAATTCAGTTAGCTGATATGAAAATCCAATTCAAATTTCAAGTCAATCCGATAAAAATTGGCTTTTACAAATTTGAAAAAAGTGGTTGCCCTTTGGCCTATTTTGACCCTTTGGCCTATGCTGATCTCAAAAATAGTTGTTCGTTGAGTTCAGTTGACTGGTATGTAAATTCCATTCAAATTTCAAGTGAATCGGATGAAAATTGAGGATTTTAGAAATTCGAAATTGTTGTTGACCTTTGGTCTATGTTGACCCTTTGGCCCATGCTGATCTCAAAAATAGTTGGTGGTTGAATTGAGTTTGCTGATATGTAAATCCCATTCAAATTTCAAGTGAATCGGATGAAAATTAAGGATTTTAGAAATTTGAAGTTGTTGTTGACCTTTGGCCTATATTGACCTTTTGGCCGATGCTAATCTCAAAAATAGTTATAAGATAGCAACCCCACCACCAGGACGAGGCTCAGGTCTATCATACCGGAGGAGGGAGTAACCAGGAAGAGATATTAAGGAATCAGAGACATCTTGAAGGAGGAAAGTTTCTGTTAAGCAGATCAAGTCTGGATTGTCAGAAGCAACCTGTATGGAGAGATCAATCAGGTTTGAGCGAAGGCCCCGGATGTTTGAGGTCCATACCGTTAATGAGGACAGGGGAAGGGAGGGGTAGGGGCAGATGAAGGATGAGAGTGGGAGGTAGGAAGAGCAGTTAATAGTGTCTTAGATTACAGAAGAGTTACAAGAAAGGGAAGGATGAGGATGAAAGGTTTGATGGTGATGGGCACAATGAGGGGTTCTTTGAGGGGTGGCAGAGGAAAGTAGAAGGTTGGGGGAGGTGGAGGTATGAGATAGAAGGGAGATGAAGTCGGGAGGAGGCAGCTTTGAGAAGGGGGTTGGAGGGGGGGAGAATTGGAGAGGGATGGTAGGGGGGAGATTTGAAGGGGAGGGGTTGGGGGGAGATTTGAAGGGGAGGGGTTGGGGGGAGTTTTGAAGGGGAGGGGTTAGGGGGGAGTTGAGGAGGGGAGGGGCAAGGGGGGAGTTTAGGAGGGGAGGGCCAAGGGGGGAGTTTAGAAAGTGGATGATTCATGAAAGACGAACATTTATAACAAATTGGGTTAATTGTGATTTTCAAGTTAGTGATCCGTTTAAGAACGATGGAGGAGGGGTGGAATGGATGTGAATTTAGAGCATGCAGTGAGAAAGAATTATAAGAGATTGAATATGTTTTTGAAGTAGAATGAGTTGGAAAGTAGAATGAGCATGATAATTAAAAATTGGTGCTCAGTACTTTGTTCAAACACAAATCTACTCCATTTTACAGTGGGAAGGTCCATAACACCTCAACAATTTCATAACTTGGAAGGATTCCATGAAAGGTAGGTGTAACTGCATATTTACTCATTGGACAATTAAGTGTCAAGAGGGGTGGGTGGGACAACGACTGTCAATCAGCCTGATGGGGGCGGGGCCGAAAGACACATTTGATCATATGTCGAACTTCAAATGTTACATCGTCGATGAAGTATGTGTTACGGATAAGGCCCTCATTATGGTTGTTGTTATCATTGTTGGTTCTAGATATTATGCTTATTGTGACTTAAGGGAAAGGGTTGTTGTGGTTAAAAGATTTAAAAGCGCTCCTGGTAAAATGTGGCCGGAAATCCGGATCGTGACCGGAGGAGGTGGAGCAAAGGGAGAGAGGCGGGGAGAGATCGAAAAGAGACGTGGTGGTGGAAGCTCCGGACCGAGTGTTCGACGTACAGTGCGAGTGAACTTTGCGTCCTTGAAGGGAAGTTCGGGCGATAAGAAATATCGCCGGAGTGCGTGGAGCCTGTCGTCGGGTATTCTCCTTGAGGTTCTGGAGGATGCGGGCCTCAAAGCCCGGGTTGGAGAGAAAGTCGTCTGCCATCTTCACCACGCGAGCAACCTGCAGTGAACAGGTTTTTGTCGTGTCGGATGGGCATTATTCCCGGTGGTTTGCCGGGGACGGCTGTGCCAGAAAGGGGCATGTGAGAATTACACGGAGGCTCGTGGATTGAACAGCAACGTGTACGTCGGAGCGCGTCTTTGTGAGGTTCCTTTCCACCGCTGTGTTGCTGGGTGCTGAGCACGTGACCTCGGGGTCGTCTCGCTCGCCTACGCCTCAATTGACCATCGGGCCTTGACTCCCCAATCGCGGGAGCGCACAGAGACATTGGGACTTTGCCTTGGAGGGGTGCAGAGACATTGGGGGAGGTGCCATGAGTGTGGGGCTAAGGGGCTTGACATGGGTATCATCGTAAGATTGGGAAGTAGGGGTGATTGCCCCATTGTTGTATGGCTCTTTGTGTGTGATTTATAATATATTATTGTTTGTTTATAACCTGGTGTGGTTGCATTATTGATTTGACTGTTTCATTTGCTGGCTCCATTGATGGTTTCATTATTTGCTGGATTTCAACCAAGGATAACGCATCTTTCTGCCGGGGACCCTCTCGGGGTTTGGAGGTCCACCGAGACCAGAGGTAAGGGGGGGACCCCGTAACATATGTGCAGTACTGCACCATTACAATGTGAATATGCCTATAAAGTTGGGACAACAGCATTTATAAACTAGAACGACACTTTATAGAGCGCATGTACCTACGCCAGGTTGAAGAGTTTACGTTTTGTATCCCACTCCCACTCATAGGCCAGACCTGGGTCCAGACGTGAACCAAAATCGAATCGGCTTGTTCTATTCACTTCCCAACTCATCCACCAATTTTTGTCATAATTCGTCCACTTTTTGAAATATCATGATATATATCGTCTTTGGCCCCATCACTCAATGGTGAAGAATCGCGTAAAAAGAATTTAAAATTCTCGTTTCCGGATCTGTATTCGGATCTTCACCAAAATCGAAGCGATTCGTTCTTGTCACATACCTAAGCTGTCCAACAAGTTTTGTCCAAATCGGTCCATAACTTTTTGAGACTTAACACAGACAGACAAACAGCCTGACAGAGAAATAGACTTGCACAGGCAGGGGTCAAAGCATAACCTCTGCCCACCTTTTGCGGCAAAGGTAAAAATGTAAAGGTATGTGGGGTGTTACTCCAAAAATTATTGAATGATAATGTGAAACCATCCGGGCTTTGTGAAAGGAAATGAGATTGCCTTTCATTAGATTTGCCTTTCAGGAGGCGAAGGCCAGTTGTTTCAGGGCAACTGCCTCACGACAAGATTCCATGTTCCGTGGAAGGGAGGAAGGGTGTGACAACTGAAGACGAGATGGGATAAATCTGTGCATGAGAGAGAGAGCAGTTTACTTTGGAAGAATTCCCAGGATTAGTTGATGTCAGAGGCGATAGAGATGGGAGACCAGTCCAGATGATTTATGGCTGCTTGAAGACCGTGCCAGTCGGCCTGAGTGAAATGCCAAACTCGTCGACGCTCTCTCTCTCTCTCTCTCTCTCTCTCTCTCTGTCTCTCTCTCCTCTCCTCTCCTCTCCCCTCCTCTCTCTCTCTCTCTGTCTCTGTCTCTGTCTCTGTCTCTCTCGGAGTCGACGTCGGGCTCTCTGAGAATGGACAGAGATGTCCACTTTAACAAGCATATGCTAAGATGAACCAATTGGAACAGAAGAAGAGCAGCAGACATATGCAGAGAAGTTTGTCATAACCAGGTCCAGAAGAGAAGATACTCCATTGACTGAGATCCGGGTCGGGAAATTGACAGATTGTGTCAGTCCCAGTTAGTTGCAGAGGTCCTTTGCTGAGGAACCATGGCTGGTGAGAGAGGTACCTACACCCAGCCAGCTGGCATGATGACAGTTGAAGTCACCACATATGAGGAAGAGAGAGTTGGGATGAGTGGATAGAATTGGTCCATGTTATCAGACAGCGAGATGTAGATGGAGTCATCACTGTTTGGTGGACGGTACAACACACATATGAACAAAAGGTGGGAGCGAAGGGGAAGCCGTAACCAGAGGTACTCCTGGGGGTGATGTGGAGAGAGGGCAGTGCAGGGAGAGTGATGAAGAGAGTTTTTGATAAAGACAGCAATCCCACCTCCAGGACGAGGCTCCAGTCTGTTATACCAGAGGAGAGAGTAACGAGGGAGAGATATTAAGGAATCGGAGACATCTTGAAGGAGGAAAGTTTCTGTTAGGCAGATCAAGTCTGGTTTGTCAGAAGCAACCTGTATGGAGAGATCAATCAGGTTTTCGTGAAGGCCGCGGATGTTTGAGGTCCATACCATGAAGGAAGAGGAAGGGGGAGCATCGGATACAGTACTGGGAAGGGGTAGGGTAGAGATGAGGAAGAGGAAGAGGAGGTAGGGAGAGCTGTTGATAGTGTGTCAGAGATTTCAGAAGAGATAGGAGAAAGGGGATGAGGAGGACAAAAGGTTTGATGGTGATTGGGTGAGGCACAGTGAGGTTTTGTTTGAGTAGAGGGCAGAGCGAGGAAGAAGTTTGGAGGCGATCGAGGTGAGAGTTGGAAGGGGGAGGAAGCGGGGAGGATGCTTTGAGGAGGAGGGGTGAGAGGGGAGAATTGGACAAAAAAAAGGAGGGTGGGGAGATTTGAAGGGGAGGGGGGAGGGGGTAGATTTGAAGTGGATGGGGGAGTGGGGAGTTTAGAAGTGGATGGTTGAGTTTGGATTTTCGAAAGTGTTCGACGATTAATGGAAAACAAACATTTCTTGCAAAATGAGTTACTTGTGATTTTCGAGTCAGCGATCCGTTTGAAAACATTGGAGGAGGGGTGGAATGCAGGTGAGTTTAGGGAATGTAGGAAGGAAGAACTGTAAGAGATTGAATTTTTACAAAAGAATATAACACTTCAGGAGAAAGTTTAAACATTTTAAAACTAAACCGTGAAAACGATCTGTGGAAATTTCCTAAATGAGGGCATGAAGGATTCCTTAGGGGGATTAATGATTCCAGCACAGGTTCAGAAGCAGGAACAGAAGTATAGGAGATTGAGAGCCAGGAGAGCAGAGAGCAAAGGAACAGGGAGGTGTATTAGCAAATGTGTTAGTACGGGAGGAGAGACCTACTTTTTAAATTCTTCGTTAATATGTTTTTTTGAAGGTTAGGTGAAAGTTGAAGGAGTATGGTGAAAAATAGAATTGGAAAGGTGTCTTTTGGCTGGAGAGGATTGTTATGAGGGAAGGAGAGGAAAAAAACGGGTGGGGTGAAACACGTGGTAGAAGAACGAACGAACACGAACAAAGGAGGAGATGATTTTTTTTTTGATGCCCTTAGAACCCTTAGAACCCTTGGAGCCCTTAGAGGCCGAGCCGCGACCAAGTACCTCCATAGATGGGGGCTCATAGTTTAGAGGACTGGGGGAAGTATGTGCCCACCACGTGGGGTTATGGTGGTGAGACCATTCCCCCACGTGACGGGGCCCATGAGCACGAGTTTAGGGGGATAGCATTGTTAGGCCCATGGAGGGGCCAGCAATGGTTGCTCCATGGGGGCACCGAAGCACTAGCTGAGGAAGGGCGAGGATAATGATTGGGGATCTAGAGAGACAATAGGGACAAGATTTAAGTAGTGACAATGAACAGGAGTGGGGACGTAGAGAGTTCAGCTGGTTGCTAACAAAGGGTGTGCGTCGTGTAAAGGGATGACGGGGAAGCACGAGTGATGGGGGAAATCAGTCAGATAGATGATGCTATGTGTTTGAGAATAAATGGAGTTGTGGTGTGGAAATAAATGGTGTGAAATGCATGGTGTGGAATGCATGGTGCGAAGGATTGAATGGGGGGAGTGGAACCCATTCATGAAGGCCCGGGTGGGTAGTTTAAATTTAGATAGAGGGTACAGGTAAATTACCTGGATATTGACTCCTGTGGTGCTGATTGTGGTGATAGTTTTTTTTTTGTGATGTGCAGGAGACGGTGGAATGGCTGGGCGTGTGGCTTAATTGGTAGAAATAGTTATTTGGGGCACTCCGTCACTGGGAGCTCGTCGGCCAGATAAGGCCGCAGGTAGGCTCAGGGAGCCAGTTAGGTTAGAGTGAGTGGGGCCCGAGGATCCAAGGAAGGGACCCGGGTTGCCCAATGCCAAGGTGGGCATCGTGGGGGTAAGCACCAGGGAGGGCCTTCCCTAGATAGGGTAGTTGTGAGGAGCAGGCAAACTCGGGAGGCAGCTCCAGTGAACGGAGGGGTGCAGGTAGACCTGCTGGGAGAGCCACATGACCCAGCCCCGAAATTGTGCAAGGGCACAGATGGAAAAATTGTTGGGGTTAGACCCAAATTCGGAGGGCACCACAGTGTGGGCAATGGGAATTCGGGTTCTTAGAACCACATAGTTTAAAGAAGGCCGATTGGCAGGGTACAAACCCGGGGAGATTAAAATGTGTAAATGATGTTAGTGTAGTTTGAATTTTGTGAAGACCCCTTCGCATTATCCACAACCATCCACAAGGGGATGGATTTCGCACCACGGGACTCAATGTTTGATTGGTAAGATGCATCTTACTTCTGGGTCATTCGCCTAGCAGGCTGAGCTGAGTCGGTCGTCCTGTGTATTTGATTGATTCTGTTGGATTTAGCGTGTGCTGTCATGTTGTGCTTTGTGTGAATGATTGTGATGGATCCCTGTTTCGTTTCCTGGCTTATGGCGGCGTGTCTGCCCGTGAGATTTGCAGTACTTTGGTTTTTACTCGCCACCAAGTTGAAAATTTCGAACTGTAAGTACCCGCCATGTTTTTTCGTTGAGCCTCACGCGGCCCCGGTGTGAGCCTCTCAACAAGACAGTCCTTTTCCCCGTCTCGCTCCATCGCCCGCCCCATCGCACGTCCCATCGCCCGGCCCATCGCCCAGCCCATCGCACGCCCCACCGCTCGCCCCACCTCTGCACACACCGCTGCATGTACCGAGCTCGACTCTCCGCTCTAACTCCTCTATCCCGAGGCCTATTCGCTACACTTGGCAAAAACTTTTATCTTTAAACAACACCACTCGATTGACTCCTGGACTCGTGTCAGGCCTCAGAGAACTTGAAATCGGCGTTGGTCTCCCGAGAAAACGCACAAAGCGAGGCAGGAGGAGAAAGCAGAGAAAAATACTGATTGTGATTTCGCTTCGCGACCAGCGATGGCCCGGCCCACATTTTAATAATTCCTGCGAAAAAGTGTCCCCTGTCTACTTCAATAACCTCATCTATCCCTGCAGAGTGTAGAACATACACAGCACCAAAACAACACCGTTCTGACCTGTATCTCGCCTTATTCAATGCTCAGTCTGTAAGTAGTCCTGACAAGCGAACCGAAATTACCTCTTTTATTCAAGATAACGATATCGAGGTGCTTTTTCTGACCGAAACTTGGCTCCGACCCAGTGGCGACGAAGCGAGGTGTGCTGATCTCACCCCACCTGGATACACCCTGCAGTCATTTCCTCGCTCCTCCAGGGGTGGGGGCATGGCTGTTATTTACAGAGACAACTTCTCTCCCTTTGTCTCCTTCACCACGACTTTTTCGTTCGACCATTCATCCTACGAGCTAGCCCATGTCACCTTCACTCTGTCAGAAAACACTCTTCATTTCTTCTGCCTCTACCGACCTCCACCTAACCGGAAAAACAAGCTTACTGACTCTATGTTCGTGACCCAGCTTCCTAATCTGCTCGACCACTGCAATACTCTTCCTGGTTTCGTCTTGATTCTTGGAGATTTCAACGTCCACTATGCCCAACTACAACATCCTCTCACTTTAAAGATCATTGACCTCCTTTCTACTTTTAGTCTGTCTCAGTCTGTCTCCCAACCTACACACATTAAAGGACACATCCTGGATTGGTTAGTGCACAGATGCGATGATCAGTTGGTGCAGTCCACGTCAGTGACCTGTGCTATCACCTCGGACCACTTATGTGTCACCAACCACCTGAGTATTGCTGTTCCTCGTCTTCAGTCCACCTTCATCACTGCCCGCAACATTCGTGCCATCGACCGTTCCGCCTTTAAAGAGGACCTTCACACCCGTCTCTCTGGCCGTTCCTATGTCACTGCAGAAGACCTCGACTGTTGCCTCCGCACAGCGTTGGACTGTCATGCTCCAGCGACACGGCGCGCCGTTCCCAGACGCAGGAGTACTCCGTGGTTCAGCGCAGTCAGCAACGAAGTCAGGGCTGCCAAAAAGGAACGACGACGTGCCGAGAGACAGTGGCTGAAGACTGGCCTCACAGTCCATAAACAGTTGTATAACATAGCTAAAAGACTCGTCATAAAAATCATTCTGAAAGCAAAAACGTCATATATTTCTGATCGGATTACTAGGAGCTCCTCCTGCAAGCAACTGTTCAGCATTACCAACCGCCTGTTTGCCACCAAAAATAAATCCGTTCTTCCCACTGTGTTTCCTCAAAACGAACGACCCCAACGCTTCCTGCATTTCTTTCACAATAAAATTCAGTCAATAAGAAACAATCTTGACAAGCAGTCACTCCTTTCCTTCGATGATGCTTAACACTGCTTTCACGGACGACCTCTTAGTTCGTTTACTCCTGTTACTGAGGAAATTGTCAAATGTACAATCCTCAAGTCAAACACAAAAACATGTGATCTTGACCCCCTTCCCACCGATTTGTTTATTGAGTGTTTGGACACCCTCCTCCCATTTATTACTGCAGTTATCAATGATTCGCTGACTACGGGTTCATTTCCGCTTCTCTTTAAGCAAGCTCTTGTTAAACCACTTCTTAAAAAGCCCACCCTTGACCTTAACGACATGAAAAATTACCGTCCTATCTCCAACCTGTCTTTCCTGTCAAAGATCACAGAAAGAATTGTGCTATCACAGATGAATGACCATCTAGTTTCAAATAATCTTTTCAATTCTCGCCAGTCCATAGCAGGGCCATAGCACCGAGACTGCTCTCCTAAGAATAACCAATGATCTTCTGACCTCTCTTGACTGTGGTAAGGTTTCCGTTCCTGCTCTTTTGGACTTGTCTGCCGCCTTTGACACGATTGACCATAGTGTCTTAATTCGTCGTCTTGAAATCACATTTGGTACAACTGGTACTCCCCTTTCTTGGCTGATGTCCTATCTTACTGATAGAGTGCAAACAGTTGTTGTCAATGGCCAGAAATCAGCCCCTTCTCCGCTTTCCTTTGGCATTCCCCAGGGCTCAGTCCTGGGACCTATCCTCTTTCTTTTGTACACTCAGCCTCTATTTGATCTTGTTGCCAGACACTCAGTTGATCACCACGCCTTTGCGGACGACAATCAGCTGTACAAAGGAAGCACGATTCAACAAATCGTGCCCACCGTTGAAGTGTTAGAAGGCTGTATTGCCGACGTGAAGGCGTGGATGACCCAAAACAAACTTCAGCTGAACGATGCTAAAACAGAGTCTATGATTGTAAGATCGCACAGATGTCCTCTACAATGTTCACTTCCTACCACTATTCATGTTGGTGAAACCGATGTAAACTTTGTTTCGTCGGCCAAGAACCTTGGTGTGGTTTTCGACTGTAACATGACATTTTCCAAGCAAGTACTTCAAACTTGCAAATCAGCATACTTTCAGCTGCGAAAGATCGCATCCATTCGCCACTTTCTTACTCCTCAAGCTGCTCTAACTCTGGTCTGTGCCCTTGTCCTCTCATGGCTAGACTATTGTAATTCTTTGTATGCTGGCTGCCCTCAGTTTCTCTTGGATAAGTTACAAAAGGTTCAAAACTCTGCCGCTCGTCTTGTCTGTAAGGCGAAGAAGTCTGACCATGTTACTCCGCTTCTTGAATCTTTACACTGGCTGCCTGTCTCTGCTCATGTGCAATACAAAATTTGCACACTATGTTATAAATCATTGTGTGGAGCGGGACCTCACTATCTCTCCGATTTGCTCACTCCCTATGAACCTCGGCGACGGCTTCGTTCAAGCGATGACTCTATGACCTTAGAGCCGCCGCGCACCAGCACCAAGTCGTTTGGCGAGAAATCCTTTTCGTTTGCTGCACCTCTGCTCTGGAATGACTTGCCTTCCTCTGTTCGACATGGTGACTCTCTTCCTGCCTTTAAAACCTCCCTCAAAACCTATCTGTTTCACAAGTCTTTCAAAGTCCAAGTCCTGTTTTCCCTTTGGTTTGAGGTGGGACAGAGATCGAGAGTATGTCTGTGTACATGTGCGGGGGAGGGAGGGGAGGAGGAGGGGGAGTACACATCTGTGGGTTTTGAATGGGGAGCAGGAGGAATAGGGCAAGAGTGAAGGTGTGTCTGTGTGTGTGTATGTTTGTGTGTGTCTGTGTGTGTGTATGTTTGTGTGTGTGTGTGTGTGTGTGTGTGTTCGCATGATAATGTAAAGTGCCATGAGGGTAGTTTACTCTGCTTGATGGGGCTATATAAGACTCCTTTATTATTATTATTATTATTATTATTATCACGACATGAGTACGAAACATTGTGTTCATTCCGCATTTCCTTCCTGGGAGAACCTGGGGGGAGTTGGGGACAAATTTGGAATAAAGAGGGGATGGGGGAGACGAGACATAGAGACGAATTGTAAATACAAGGATGGCTAGGGTAGTGTAGTTAACGGTGGGAGGCATGAACGGGTAGGGCCAGGCTCGACTTCACTCTGCCGGCGTTCCTCTCACCCGCTTGTCATACCTGTGTTTTGCATGTGCCACCGTGTCTTTTCCTGTTTTGCTCGTTGCGTCTTTTCTGCCTCCCCGATCCAGGACCATCACGAGGAACACCTTGCCGTCGCAGCATCTTGCTGCCATCCACACTCACATCCATCCATCCATCCATCACCTTCTGGACCACTGGCTCAGTGGCCACACCCATTTCCATTGTTTCACCTCTTGGCTGCCTCATCATCTTGCCACACATGGATCACCTGTTGAGTGGCACTGACACCACGCATTTGGACCACGATTCGAGTGGCCCTGCTCAAGAAATAAAAAGTGATCCATGTGTGCAATTGTGAAGATTTAGATGGCCCTGATCTTCAAATGGCCTGTATGCCGGTCAGGGCCAGCCAGTTTTTGTTAGCCTGCCTACCAAGGCAAGAAGCATGAAGATGACTCCAGCAACAAGTGCTCCAAGTTTTATTCCTCAAGTCCAGCTCCTGGGTCATAGTTTTTGGAAAAAAAATTGTGTGTAGTGTAAAATGTAAAAATGTTGCCCACCGGTTATGTGTTTAGTTTCAAAATTCCAGCAATACGTGAACAGTATAAGGTTGTGGGTGTGAATCTGTTAGGTAGTTTCTCAACGCATTAGGAGGGACATACAGTCACGTGAAAAAGTAAGTACACTCCATGTAAAGTTTTAACTTTTTCAACATATTTCAACATACAGCTATTTGATCTTCATTTCGACAATATTGATAGATAAAGGTGATATAATATAACAAATATCATGAAACATTTACATTTTGTAGTCCATTGTATAATTTAAATTAACATAAATGCAAATTTCGCGTGTGGAAAAAGTAAGTACACCCCTACATTTATCACTACTTCAAATATCTAAAATTAGAATCATGTGCACCAGCTCAGGTCAAAATGATTAGAACATCGTTGGAGAGGATCTTGGAGGAACCTGTCTTATTTAAACCTCAGACATTTAGTTTGGTTTGCTCTTTGTTGTTGAAGTGTGTGGCGTCACCATGCCCAGATCAAAAGAGCTCTCTGAGGCCTTCAGAAAGAAGGTTATAGATGCCTACAAGTCTGGGAAGGGATTTAAGGAGATCTCCAAACAATTTGAAATCAATCATTCGACTGTCCGGAAGATCATCGACAAGTGGAGAAGATTCCAAACAACTGCCAACTTGTTCAGGCCAGGCCGCCCCAGCAAGTTCAGCCTGAGAGCAGACCGCAAGATGCTGAAAGAAGTCTCGAAGAACCCCAGAATGTCATCACGGGACCTACAGGTAGCTCTTGCCACTGTTGATGTCAAAGTGCACGAGTCTACTATTAGAAAGAGGCTGCACAAATTTGATCTACATGGGAGGTGTTCCAGGAGGAAACCTTTGCTGTTCAGAAAGAACATCAGGGCAAGACTAAAGTTTGCCAATGAACACCTTTTTTTTCTTCTTTTTTTTGTATACTGAATCGAGGCTCGTGAAAGAGCTAACATTTATTTCACAAACAAATCAACCAGACAAACAAAATATACAAAAAGAGGGAGCGGAAGACAAGATGGGGAGAGAAGGGGAAGCACACAACCACAACATTTGAGAGCAGGGAGAAGTGTGGGAGGGAGAGGGCTTGGGGGCAGGAGGCGTGGGAAGGGGGGGGTGGGGGGGAGAGGTATAAAACACAAGGGGACCGAATTTAGCAGGGGTAGAAAAGATCAAGGTTTTGGATGGGGGAGGATAAGAAGATAAGAAAAAGAAGTACTTCAACCTCGGTTACCTGGTACTACTTCAACAGGTGAGCTTTGAACGAGTGGGAAGATTCGCGTGTACGTTTTAACTGGTTTGAAGGTGCGGTTCGACAACCTTCCATGTGCACGGGGACATACACAGCTGCTCGTTTCCACCTCGCTGGAGCTGAGTTACTCTGAACCGAATGGGCCTGTTTGTGTGTGTCCGTGTGTGTCAATGTTTGCGACGTTGGTTGTTATCTACACATGCGGCTTGCAGAGGTGCAACGGATTCCTGCTAGGTCGCGATATATCCACGTGTGTGTGTGTGCACGTGCGTGCGCCATGTTCTTTGTGTACTTATGCTTGAGCGTTCTGATGTGGAATGTGATACAACCGAATGATCGTTGTGACCTCCTCAGTTCGTGAGGCTTTCAATGTTTTTGACAGACACCATCCTCAGGTGTGTAGAGAGAAGCTGAATAGGTCCTTCCATGGCATGGCTTTCCAAATGAACAAGAGACACAACGATAACATTGTAACAAAGTATATAACAATTAATACTCATAACATTAACACCAATAATAAGAGTAACATCATTTGGCAATAATAACGAACCAACAATCCTCCCAGGCCTGCCCAACCTCATGATTGGTCCAATTTAGTAGAAATGCGTACATAATATATAGACGGTCCTGAAGACATTCGTTACATCGGCAAGAGCGTTATAGGCCGGTCATTTTACGAATATACCCACCACAAATTGCAATAGTAATGAAACTTGGCATTTTTGCTTCTTTTGACCCATGTAATAACATAGTAAAAGTCAAGGAATAACGAGGCATTGGAACACATTCATTTCGAGCAACCACTTTTTGACAGTTATGCACGAAAATAAGCTAATAAAAATGGCACAAAATAATGCACTTAATTTGTTATTTCGTTCACATTCTCAAAAGATGTCAGAAATGTAAGTGTTTAAGAGTGTAAGACAGGCCTTATGCCCTGGTTTTACAATACATTTGACATGTAAAGGTATATATATTGAGATAATTGACATTTAAGGTAGCTTTATCCCAATAAAATTGAATTTTTTCGAAAATATACATATCAATGAATTTTGAAAGCTAATATAATGGTCTATCATATTCTTATATCAAATTAGATTTTACTCTAGTCTAATTAGGTGAACAAAGCCTAATTAGGTGAATAAAATTTAATTACACGAACAATGATCTCCATAGCAACGACTTTGGACCTTGGATACGGTCGCTTTTATATAACCAATCTCAAAAAGTGTGGTATCAAAAGATTCGGAATAGCCTATAGTGCAATCCAGCTGAGAACCAATCAGAAGCCTCAACCAGATAATCCCTGCCTCGCCTCGCCTCAACTGCCGAAAGGGTACTTGGTTGCTCACTGAGCCTGCGAAAGTTGCTTGTTCGCAGGCTCAGGATGATGGCCCTCAGGGCACTACAGGAGATGACGAACCAAGTGAAGACGCGATAATGCAAAGCATAGATGAGGCACAGGCAGCCATGGATCCGCATGATACCGAGGCAGGACAGGCAGCCATGGATCCGCGTGATACCGAGTCAGGGTCGCAAAGTGTGGGAGCTGGCCCAGTTGACCTGTGTGAGCTACGAAACCTGTATGATTCATTGTTGAAGGGTGAGGGTTGCACTGAAGATATCCTTTCAGCCCCGGTTCTGGACTCTGTTCGTGACATCATGAATGTTGCTCGACAATCGAAGAAGGATCTGCGTACAGCACAGCTATGGCTGCAATACATGGACATGATAGACATTCTGAGGACATTCCTGAGGTCGGAACGCACTGGTGACTGGCGTCTGCACGTGCACGCTTTGCACGACATGTTGCCCTACCTAGCAGCTGCAGGCCACAATCTGTACACAAAATCTGTGTACATCTACCTGCAGCGACTGGCACAACTGTCTATTCAGCATCCGGAGGTCCACCATCAGTTCCAGAATGGATTTCACGTAGTGCGGCGTTCAGATCGGTACTGGGCCGGCTTGTCCACAGATCTTGTGATCGAGCAAGTGCTCATGAGAAATGTGAAAACCACAGGGGGACTAACAAGGGGTCGTGGAATGAGCGAGCCGCAAAGGATCACGTGGCTGCTGTCCACCCCCATATGTGCAGAGGTCAACATGGCTTTGCAAGAGTACACATCAGTGCAGTATGGGACCAGTGACCAGCACAAAGAACAAAGCGCAGCTCGACAAGGACGGGACACAGATGACACGCACAAACTTATTCGCTACCTGTCATCAAAGGATCCCTTTGGAAATGATCCAACTCTGCAAAGCATTGACACTGGCATCACAGCTGGAGATTCGGTCAATGCTGACCAAGCAGCGTCAGTCGGCAGGAAGATCTTAGATGGAATGCTTGACAAAAAGGTTCTTGATCACACGTTCAAGAAGAAAGATCAGGTTGTGACTCTTGACACACGTTCATCATTGAAAACTGGCAGACAATCCGTTCTGATAGATCCACAACTGTTGTTCCAACGTCTGAGTACGGCAGGATCACGCTGTGATGACCTCAAAGATGTCTTCAAGTACGAACTAAGCAGTTTCCCACCAGCACTGTTTAAGACCACTGATATCCTGCTTGAGGCCGACAAGCCAGCGCTAGCCGAAGCCATTTGGAAACAACTCCCCCTTGACGTTCGCAACACAGTGCTGCCACAGAATGTGCAATATGTTCTGGATGGTGGGGCATTGCTACACAGAATTCCTTGGAATTCTGGCGAGACATATGGAGGAATCGCCAGTCACTACGTGCGATATGTTGGAGACAGGTATGGTAACGCTGTCATACTGTCATAGTGTTCGATGGATATGTGAGCGCACCCTCCACCAAAGATGTAGCGCACAGCAGGCGCGTTCGATCTCACAGCAGTCCCCTTGTCAACTTCACAACGGACATGGTATGTACTATGAAGAAAGATGACTTCCTTGCCAACCAAACAAATAAACAACGTTTCATCAATCTACTGAGTGATGACCTTCAACGGCGGCACAACGCTGTTCATCATGCCAGGGCAGATGCAGATGTTCTCATAGTGGAGACAGCCATTGCATGTGCAAACACCAAGGACACCGTGATAGTTGGCGACGACACCGATCTTCTTGTTCTCCTTTGCAGTCGTGCAGGGCCCACATCTCACAACCTGTTCTTCCGACCTGAGCCTAAGCTGACGTCAAGGAGGCAAGCAAGATGTTGGAATATCGAGCAAGTGCAAAAGACACTTGGACGCAATGTTTGTGACAAGCTTCTTGTTGCACATGGACTCCTGGGTTGTGATACCACGTCAAGAATTTACTCGATTGGCAAATCAACAGCCTTGAAGAAGCTGAACTCCAGTGCGTATTTCTCCGAGCTTTTGGCAAACTTCAACACTCCTGGAGCGTCAAAAGAGGATGTCATGACAGCTGGAGAGAATGCCCTGGTTTGCTTGTATAATGCCCAGCCCGGGGAAACACTGGACATGCTGAGGCTTCAACGCTTCCACCAGAAGGTTTCAACAAGCACTGTCAGAGTTGAGCCTCGTACCCTGCCCCCTACATCAGCATCTGCAAAGCAACATTGCCTACGGGTGTATGTTCAGGTTCAGCAGTGGCAAGGAGTTGCCATGGATGCCAATGGTTGGGGATGGGCTATCCGTGACGAGAGAATGGTTCCCGTGATGACCGAGATGAAGCCTGCTCCAGATTACCTTCTAGATGCCATCCACTGTGGCTGCAAAACAGACTGCAGCACCCTACGATGCAGCTGTCGCAAGTACAGCCTGGAATGCTCTTACGCATGCAGTGAATGCAAAGGACTTCACTGTTCTAATGTGACCTTGTCAGAACCAGAAAGTGATCCAGAAGAAGAATAAGCTCTTAGGTTGGTGCTTGAATCGCAGTTCATTCAATTATTAAATAAAACACTTTTTTTTTTTTTCAATATATTTTTTTTTTTCAATATTATTTTCAATATTATTTAACGATTTTTTTTGTATATATACACAAAGAATTAAGTTAAGCACCCCTACACAACGAATTAAGGTAAGCACCCCCTAATATATATTCTTTGTGTATATGTATACATTGGCATATATTCTAAGGTATGTGAGATCAAATAATGATTGGTATGACATTAGCAATTATCCATTGATGAAATGCAGATGAGTGCACTCATCTGTGACGCCCATCGCTCGTGCAGCACGATCACGTGGGTCCTACACACGTTATTGACGCAAAGATCGCTAGAGGTCTTCTCAGAACAATGACTGTACGTTAGAAAACATAAACGTCATCCACACTGTCCGTGATGGACCTATAGCTCCATACTTAAATTGAGGTGAAAATATGCCTAAAATTCCCAAAAAATTTCACCTTAAATTATTCAGAATAAAATATTGAAAACAGCATGATTGTTATGTTTTTATGTGACCATAATATCACTTCTCCAGAAAATATAGCAATATCATGGGTATATTACACTGTTTTGACGACAACAAACTTGTAATGTGCGAGGTTGTAAAAAAACGGGGGGGGTGCTTAACTTAATTCTTTGTGTATATAGTACGATATGAACTTGTTCACATAAAGCCATTACATTGCAGGCCTCAGGGACATAAAATTGCAGGATCTCATAAGGATTTAGCACGGAAACAGTTTTTGGTCTGAAAAATTTATGCAGATTTTCGCTTAAAACCTTCTCTTAAAGATTGCAAAAATTGGAAATGTTCCAATGCTCCGATTCTCCTTGACTTTTAGTATGTCATTCTCCACTAAATTTGACATTGAAAAATGCATGTTTCATTACTATTGCAATTTGTGGTGGGTTCGACCCCAAAATGGCGTAGATTGACTGGACTATTAGACCGGCTCGGAAATGCCTGGTCACCAAGCTGAGATTATTTTAAAAATGACGGAATAACACGATAACACAGTAATTGTGATGGCAAATATACGCAAAGAAATGACGACCGCTCATCATCGACGAGCTAACGAAACTTCGTCGAAATGAAATTCCATTTCAATGCGACTATTAGAACCGACAGCCAACAGAACCCTTCATTGTGAGGTCACCAATGGGCGTGACTGTGTGACGTCACAGAACGACAGTTGAGTTGAGCATAGCGATGGAGCTACCCCCACTATCAAGGCGGTCCCGATCGATACCCAGGCTTCATTGAAATTTATGCGGGAAATGAAGGATGGGTTGGAAAATAAAATGGACGCTCAGAGTGAGCGATTAGAAAAAATGGACTCCCGAAGGAATGAATTGAGGGGGATAATAAGGGGATGTCGTGAAAAATTGGATGCGGAGATTTAAAGAAACGAAAACCCCATGTGAGCAAACGAATGAGATAAAGAAAGAACAAAGGAATGACTCACATGGGGCCCAGGAGGAGCCAAGGGTGGCAGAAATTCGATCTGAACGGGGGAGTTAAATGGGACAATGGAGGAGAGTATGGCCCATGCGGATGTGCACGAAGCTCAGGAGCAGGGAATTGCACCAGGAATGGCAAAATTGGAATCGCAGTGGAAAGGAAATTTGTAACGAAATGGGGAATGTGAAAATTGTAATGGGGAATGTTTCCCACATCAAGGCCTGGAGGTTTATTGGGACCGGGTGGATGTCACAACACCCCAACTGGGGGATGAATTTGGAATGGTGCAGCACCAGGGCGGTGGGGCAGAGCAAGGGGGGATAACAATAGGGGGGGGGGGTCCGGGTAATGGAGCCGGACCGGGTATTTTTTGGGGACGACCTGATGGGGCCAGAAATGATTTGTGATAATGTAAATGATGTCATCTAGCGGTGGGAGACCTGGGACAGTCCCATGGAGGTAGAGGGTGCTCAGCTCCAAAGGAGTCAGGGGATTGAGGTGAGTCGGTCCGAGGAGGCGGTTGAGGTGACCGAGGGGACCCTCACTACGAACCATGATTGGGTACAGGAGGCTCCGAAATTGAAGAACCAGTTGGGGGAGTGTGTTGGCTCCGGACTGGATTTGGACATTGGAGGATCGGGAGATAGAGCTTGTGAAGATTTGGTCCCTGCGGGGAATTTGGACCAGCTGCAGGGAGGGGTGGAACAACCTGAGGGGGTTGTTACCTGCAGCTGCGGTTTGGCAGTGGGAATGAAATTTTTTTAAAGGAGAAAGAAATTATACTTAAATGGGAATTTGATTTGGAGCAGCCTTGGAGGGAGTTGGTCCCCGGGCTGTGGAATGTGGACCAGGAGAGGTCATTGGGGATGGCCTCGGGCAAAGGTTGCCCCTTTGGAAAATTTTTATTGCCAGCCAGCCGGGGGGCTGTGCTGGCGAGATTTGGACGTGGGGTCCAGCCAAGGGTGGCATGGTACGACCTGGGCCCCATGGGGGGTCTGGTGGAGTGTGGCGTCCCTTGTCCATTGGGGTGCTGCCCGAGCATTTGGCTCGGGTCGGCAGGGTCACTAGACCTTGGTGGGGGTTAAGACCTCCAGGGGGTCCGAGGTGGTTTCTCAAGCCTGGGATGGCAAAGATTGAGGACCACTAGCGGGAGGTGTTGTGGGTCGCGCTTTGGTGGTGGCACCATGGACGGCCAACTTGGGCCTGACGTGGTGACCACCCAGGCATGCGGCCTGACACCCTCTTCCTGAGACTATGGGACAGCCAGCATGTGGTGACCTGCCATGCTGTGTTGGTCTGTGGACGCGGGTCGAACCGCATGGACAGGGATGGAGATAGCCTGCCAGACAACCATTGGGGCATCTGTGGAACATGATGGTGAGAATGATCTTCCACAGATGTCTCGTTATGATTTATGGACTCTCGGTTTGGGAAGAGAGCCATGGGATTGATGAATCGGGAATTTGTAAAGTGCCGAGCATATGGGCCATGCTCGGCTGGCATGTGTATGGCAAAGCATCTTTCTTTGGTGAGGTTAGGAAAATGTGAAAAAATGTTTGGCATGGGTATTCTAAGGTTAGATGTAAATTTAAGGGTGAATTTTGAAATGGCATGGTGGATACTGACAGCAGTGTCACCATTATTGATCCAGGTGTGTAGACCAAAGTGTTGGAGGCTGTGATAAAATTGACATGGTAGCAGGACACAGCTTTCAACTGGTTGCGGGGGCGACTGTGCCGATATTTGGGATGTGGAGTCATGGGGATGTAGTTGGGTAGTCTGGGGGTCAACGTGGTGCTGTGGGTGTCCGAGGTGTGTGGACCATGTCTTCTGGGTGGGTCTCCTGGTGGAGCATGGCTGTTGACTGGACCTTGGTGTGGTAAAGTGTGGGTGGGCACTGGGGGCTGCATGTGGTCGGACTGGGGGATGATGTGGAGGTGCAGAGGACGTGGCTGTTGGGATGCCACGCACTGTGACCATGCCTCCCAGGTCCGAGGCCTTGGGGATGGCGGAGTTGGTGGCAGGTGCTCACCACATTGGCCAGCTGGGGCTAGTGCAGCTGTGTTCCTTGGGGGGGGGGGGGTGCGAAGGATGGATGGTGGGTCATACCCATGTGGACACTCATGGGCCGTGCCGTGTTGGCGTTTTGACTGCTCGGCTTGTCCCGATGACCCTTGCATGGTAGAGGTGCGGAGCTGTCGTAGCCACAGGTAGTTGTGTGGTGATAATCACCGTTGGATGCGGATCCACATACCTGCCAGTATAGTGGGGAGAAACGTAAAATTTGCTGAAATTTGGTGGGCCCAAGGATACATTTTGGGATTTTGAGGGTGGATGGCACTTTTGGACCTGACCAACCGGTAATTACCTGCACATCAAGGTAGGGTTAAGGCCTTGATGGTTACTGTCCCAGGCTTCAGGACTGGCTATGTAAATTGGGGGACATGTAATTTGGAGTTGCGGGCGGGTGAGAGTGATGACATGGCCGGTGAGGGGGATGGAATGGGTGCCACAGAGTCTTGTGGGTGGCGTTTGTGTATGTGTAGAGGTTATGTGTTTTATGTGGTCGTGAGGTTGGAAAAAATGGATGAGTGATGATTGTTAAGTGATTATTGTGTTTTGAAAATGTGTAATGGTAAAATGTGAACTGGGGATTTCACATGAAGCAGGCCATGGCAACTCTTTTGCAACATCTTTTTGGTACCATCTTCTATGGAAATGTGTTGAGAATGGAATGACAGCGGGGGAGGAAATGTGTTTTGGAGATCTTGTGGTTGGGGAAGGTGTGTGTGCCCGCAGGTACAGATCAAGCTCTGAGGAGCGATGCCTGCGGCCCCCCTCTGCGGCAATTACCCCTGGCATCCAGTGGTATCTGGAAATTGGAGCTCGTCGGTGGAGGATCTGGTTGGGCGCCGTGGGTTAAAGGAGACTCCCGGTGACCCGTGTAGCTGTGCTGAAGCAGGAGGCAACGGAGCCTGGTGTGTGGAGACCCTCACCGGCGGGGTAACGGCGGAAAGGGCTGTTCGGCTGTTACGGGGCCAATAGGTAAAAAGGGGGGGGGGGCAATGAACTTGTAAGTTGGTTGACTTGTTTTTGGGACTGCGGGCACCACAGCCGGAAGCGCCCCCACCGTCTGACTTGTGCGGTACCTCCCCGCTGCCTAGTTGAGAGAAATACACACACATGAATGACATCAATGCCATGGTCCTGCAGGGGGGTGAAATACGTGCTTGGTTATGATTTAAGTGTTAATAATAATAATAATAATAATACATTTATTTTGTATAGCGCTTTTCAAGAAACCCAAAGACGATTTAACATGGTACGTAAAACAAAGACAAAAGAGACTAAAACTACATAATTAAATAACCAAAACAGAAAGGAAGGAGAAGGAGAAGAGACGATCAGTGGTTGAATGCTGTGTTGAACAGGTAGGTGGGTCTTGAGTGTTTTTTTTTTTTTGTGTGTGCAGAGTCGAGGCTCGTGAAAGGGCTTGTGAAAGAGTGATGATTTGAATGTGGTGATTGAGGAGGAGTCTCTGATGGTTTGAGATAGTGAGTTCCAAAGTGTCGGAGCAGCGATGGAGAAGGCCCTGTCCCCCCAGGATCTGAGTTTGGTCCGGATGGGGGGGGAGGGGACAGGAGGTTAGCAGCAGCAGAGCGGAGGGTGCAGGTGGGAGTGTGTCTGGGAAGGAGGTCAGTCAGGTAGGATGGGGCTTATTATGAAGGGATTTGTAGGTCAGGAGGAGGATTTTGCACTGGATTATCTGGGAGATGGGGAGCCAGTGGAGCTTATGAAGGACGGGGGTGATGTGGTCCCGGGCCCGGGAGTGGATGCGTAGACGGGCAGCGGAGTTCTGAATGTATTGAAGTTTATTGATAATATTTGAGGGTGAACCATAGAGGAGGCTGTTGCAGTAGTCCAGACGGGAAGTGATGAAGGCGTGGATGAGGGTTTCTGCAGCTGTGGAGGAGAGGGATGGACGGAGACGGGCAATGTTTTTCAGATGAAAGAAGGCTGTCTTGGTGATCTGTTTAGTGTGTTTGTCGAAGGAGAGGGTTTGGTCAAAGATGATGCCAAGATTCCGGATGTGAGGGGAGGTGGATACTGGGATACCGTCGATATTGAGGGTGAAGTTGTGGGTGGATTTGGTGAGCGTTTTTGGTCCAATAATGATTATTTCGGATTTATCACAGTTTAGTTTGAGGAAGTTGATTTGAAGCCAGGATTTTATTTCAGTGATGCAGTTTGTCAGGATAGAGTGGGTGACGGTGGAAATTGACTTGGCGGAAATGAAAAGCTGGATGTCATCGGCAAAGCAGTGGAATTGGAGACCATGGCGACGGATTAAGTGACCAATGGGGAACAGGTACAGGATGAAGAGGAGGGGACCGAGAACTGAACCTTGGGGGACACCTTGGGGGAGGGGAGCGGTGGGGGATTTGCAGTTATTGATGGAGATGAACTGGTGCCTGTCGGAGAGGTATGATTTGATCCAAGAAAGGGCAGTGCCAGTGATGTTAAAGGTGGTTTCAAGTCGGGTAAGGAGGATGATGTGATTGATGGTGTCAAAGGCGGCGCTGAGGTCGAGAAGGATGAGAATGTTGAGGTTACCGGCGTCGGAGGAGAGAAGAAGATCGTTGGTGATTTTGAGGAGTGCAGTTTCCGTACTGTGGTTGAGGCGGAATCCGGATTGGAATGTTTCATACAGGTTATTGGCAGAGAGGTGATGTTTGAGTTGAGTGGCTACAGCGCGTTCCAAAACCTTTGACAGAAAGGGTAGGTTGGAGATGGGTCTGAAGTTATTTGGGGTGTCAGGGTTGAGTCCAGGTTTTTTTCAGAATGGGGGTGAGTAGGGAGATAATGGGGCTTCCAGGACACCCATGTATTTAGATGAGACTTTTCCCCAAACTGCCCATTTTTCCCCTGATTATCGTGACACCCCTTTCTCCTTTTACATGTAAGTGAATGGGGGAGTCCTTACTTAACCTCCAAGGACCACGCGACATTCAAAATTCCTCATTGATCCTATGAATATTTGCTCATTTTCTAATTTTTAAAACAACTCCATTCTCTTATGGAACTCATCCCCATCTAGGATATTGATAAACTTTACATTAAGCACCTTTCTCTGTGCGTTTATAAAATGATATGTTTCACGGAGGGACCTGGTCTGTCCTCCTCCCGATCCACATACCATTTTAAAATTATAATATTTATTATCCGGTTGATAACCATCAAAGTTCTCACTCCACTCTAATATATTTTTCTTCCCGCCCTCCATTACCCCACTTAACAAATGAATACGTTTATCAGTCTTGAGGACCTTCTGACCAGTGATCCTCCCAACCTCTCGGATCTGGTATTTCTCACACTCATTATGTTTTCCATTTATATACCAAGGTTGATTACACCTCCACCCTTTAGTCTGGTTAATACTTGGTTCTATCATTTATTTATTTATAAAAAAGGCGGCGGTAGCCCTTAAAATTCCGAACCCCATTATCTTATCACTAATATATGGATGGTTGTTGTTTAATGGCTTATCAGTTTTGTTTTTTGTAATTCTTGTGAGTAAAATGAACCCAAGATTTCTTCCCCATTCATATCATATAATTTGTAAGTCCAAGGGACTGTATCCATTCCATCAACAATTTTAAATAATTCATTCGTCCACCTCTTTGTATAACCTTTCTCAAAATGGCTTTTCCATCTGTATATTCTTACAATATCACCAACTTTGAACTTGGGCTTTCTCAAATTAATCTCCTTTTCATATTCTAATTTTGTAAATGTTTCTGATGGTTTTGATTTTGTTGATGAATGGAACTGTATTATTGTAATTATCTACAATATTCTGGATTAAATATACCCATTGTTGAGAACCGAGTTGTGTGAATTTTTTATATAGTTTCTCTTTCAAAGTGCGATTAAAACGCTCAATAACAACTGCCTTTCCTTCATTAAAGGTGCTGTATAATTTAATATCCTCCCCCTTAAGAAATTTCATAAATATTTTGTTATAGAACTCTGTTCCCTCGTCAGTCCATAACTTATTTGGTTTCCTTTTATCCCTATCAAATATTGACTTAAAGGCTGACATTAAAGTATTACCTCTCTTGTTTTTCAAAGGAACAACCCAGGCAAATCTACTCCTCAAATCAATAACGGTTAAAGCATACCTGTATCCCTTATCATTATTTAGTTCGATTAAATCAGCGGACCATATGTGGTCGGTGTATTTAGAATAAACTTTCCTTCTTTTAAACTTTGTGATTATAGGTTTATGTAATTCATTAGCCAAAAGCTCCTCAGTCTTGATAACATCATTAGAGCCGAATAGTTTTTTGAGGGTGAATAACCAAGACCAAGTTTCAATTTAGCACTTATCATTTTTTTCACAATAAACCTATCAACTTTCTCTCTCAACGTAGGATTTCGTATCAAAGACAAATTATACAACATTTCTCTGTCTGCTTCATGTTTTTCATCCAATGTGGTGGTATCCCCATAAGCAATATCATGATTCATACAAACTTCATCAACCATATTTATAGGTTTAGACCAAGGTTTAGGATTGTCAGCCTCATCTAATCTTTTATCCAGGTTTGTTCCTGGACCACAGAAAGAATACCCTGGAAGGTGTAATTCCCCTGGAATTCCAGTTGTTGTAAATTTACTTCCTGACAGAAACTTTTGTATGTCTCCTCCACTTTTAGGAGAGATAAATTGGCACTTTTTAGAGCCACACACTTGACATATTCCTTTTTGATAAACTCTATTATTTTTAGCTTTAACATAAGAGGTATTTTTAGATTTAGTTTTCTTTTTACATTTGAGACAATAACTCATATTTATTTATCAGAAAAATTCCGACAGAGTATCAAAACCTTTTTGGTTTTTAACATATACATTTCAATCTTTATTTTTAAAACATAAAGAATCCTAAGGAATGCCTTCACTCTCTCCTCCATTTATTTACAAATAAAAACTAACTAAAGTCAATAACACCAACATCATCAACCACGTAATCTTTTCCTTCTTCTTCTTCTTTATCCCCACTTTCTCGTTTAAATCTCCTCGCTGAACTCATCTCAACCATTTTTAAAATCATTATCTTAGTAAGAGTCGTTAATTCTTTATTTTCCTCTTCGGTGTGTTGACATTGATTTATTTGCTGAAATACACTCAATCTTTTACGAATCTCACTGATTTCCATCTTTTTATATTTTTCCTCCCTCTCTCTTTGCTCCCTCTCCTCCTTCTCTCTTTTCTCTCTTTCCTCCCTCTCTTCCTTCTCTCTTTTCTCCCTTTCCTCCCTCTCCTTTTTCTCCCTTTCCTCCTTCTCCTTTTTCTCCCTTTCCTCCTTCTCCTTTTTCTCCCTTTCCTCCTCCTTTTTCGCCCTTTCCTCCTTCTCCTTTTTCTCCCTTTCCTCGTTCTCCTTTTTCTCCCTTTCCTCCTTCTCCTTTTTCTCTCTTTCCTCCTTCTTTTCTTCAACTCCTTCCTCATCCCTTGCTACCCTTGAGTTTGAACCCCAAAGAATATTATACATATACTCATCTGGATTTTGAGATATTCTTGTATCAATAATTATTTTTCTCATAATAGGATACCAATAAGATTTGTTGAAGATTTCTAAAAGAGTTTTATATTTCATAACTTTGAGAAGTTCATTTTTATTTAATACTTTAAACAAGTCTCAAATTTGTGGGTTTAACAATATCAGTATAAGGCCAGTTTTTTATGACAAAATTCCCATGTATATGCTCCAAATCATAAGGTATGTAATACCGAGCACCCTTTTCTTGTAGGTATCCTTGAATACAAAAATTATAATTCTCTTGTAGTCTTCTTCCTGCCATTTATGTATCAGAAATATAGGTGAGATTAATATTATGACAGGTTATACCACCCCATCTTCCCACTACCAAATCGGTTTGTATTCCTCGGCTTTCTATCCTTATCTCATTACCTTCCTTCTTTGTCATGCTAACCACCGCTATACTATCATATATTTTTCTTTTCTTAAAATTATGTATTTGTTGTTTACTAATTGTACTTCCACATAAATCCTTATCCTCGCCAAGCGGATAATATTCTTCTTTACGAGACTGATTCAAATCATGTAGGTCTTCTAAATTTATTGAAAAATACCAATTATACCCGAAAGCAGGCATATCATACCCCCATTTATTAATTCTATCAATACTATCAATCGCATGTTAACTATATGTCCTTCTTTATAAAATTCAATTGTAAGCAGGTAGTTAAATTGAATGAGGAAAGGTGTATGGTCAGTATAACCAGGTGTTGTGGTTGTAAATTTTACTTGTTTCACAAAACGTGCTGTTTTCTTTAAAAATATATATTGTGATAAATCACTAAATCTAATTAAGTCATTCGCATCTGCAGGGTTTGGATAATTGATTAATTTATAAGTATTCTTCATATTAATATTTTTACTTATACTATATTTTTGTCGTTCAGCCTGTGCCTTTGTATAATAATTTGATAAATCAATATCCTGAGAGGATTCTCCAAAGATAGAACCATCTTTTCCAACATAAGTCATTTATATTAGATTAAAAATGATATCATAAAAATTTTCATTGTTGTTGAGTTGAAATAATACATAGAAACATAATTGACCACAACATTTAGAATTAATTTCTTGAACTTGAAATGTTTGATAAACACCATTCTGTAAGAATTGTATTACTTCAACAGGTGGTGGCATACCATAACTATCAAAATCATATTTATCCTGACTATTATGAATACAAACCTAATGAGAACCATTTTGTGTGTCTAAATTCATAATAATATTTTTTGTATTTTTATTTATATGTATTAATTCATCTCTCATACAAATAACCACATTATCAATTTTTAGTTTTTTACAATACTTAGCTAGTTCAATATTTGACGTTGTATTCTTTCCAAATTGTTTAAACCATTTATTCATTTATTTATGAGAAAGATACAATCCATTACCCCTTTTAGTTAGTTTAACACCCGCTTGAGCGATAGAGGAAAGCATATCTCCAACCAACAATCTAGCTTTATCAGGTAGACTTTCAAGTTTTTGAGCAAAATCTACAATTACACCACTTCCACTAATTTGTTTCTCCAACTCCTTGTTATGTCTTTCCAATTCTTTTTGAGCTTTTAGTTGTGCCTTCCTTTCGTTAGCAGTTTTTACCGCTGCTGAAATACCACCAGTCAATGCTCCCGCCGCATTTAAACCAGCAAATAAAGGAATTAGAAACGGGAGAAATCCTCCTCTTGACTCGTCTATTGAATATTTCTTTAACATAGGTTTTGTCATTTTAATTTTAAGTGAACCAGTATCATTTAGTGTTTTTACTTGTGTGTGTGTGAGGAAAACATCAATTCTTACAGCTCCTTTTCTTTGAATTGTATTAACATTAATTAATACAAGGCTTTTGATTTTGAATACAAGATGTTAATTTATTAAGATTGATTTGATTAACATATACCCTTACCATTTATTTATGAGAAAAAATCTATGTGATATTAATCATAACACCATTATCTGTATTAATCTGTAATTCTGTTTCTTCCAAAAGCAAACAATATGCGTTAACTTCTTCATTCTCTCCTCTTTCAATGTATAGAGAAGTATCCACTCTATTAGACTTTATAGTTTCTTTTTGTGAACTCAGGTCAATTGTATAGATTGTATAAAGTTTTTTAAATGCAACCATATCCAAAATAGGATCATTATTACCATTGCTTTCACACACCTTTTGGTAAGACTTGTCGGCTTCCCCATAATCATTTTTTTCCCAATCAATTTCCAATCTATCTCGTGGATAAAATGTACCATCAAGAGAAACCCGAAGTTGTTTCACCTTAGCATTATCACTCAGTGCATTATACTTATCAGTACCCTCCTCTCCATCTGGTTTCTTAAAAATGAGCCAGAGGTATCGGGGCTTTCCTTGAAGAACACCTAAATTCCAAGTGTAGGTAGTGTGTTCCAGTTTAACGTGTTGACATCTTCTTTTAAGGTATGATACATTTAGTGGGGTCTTTGAGTTACGTCTTCTATTTAACATCTCTTCCGTTTTAAGATTAGGAGTATATTCACTGATATACCAACACAAATCATTAATAACAAATTTATTGTTGTCTCCAAAAGCATTTTCAACCCCAAAAAGCAACCTATTTACATTATCATTCCTTTGTAGTTGAAATCTAATTTTAAGACCATACAAAACTTTATCATAATCACAAAATCCAAATATACCTTTCAGAGGTACTGCTACAGTAAAGCTATTCTCTGGTTTTGTGTCATCATTATACATTGCCTTCCTTTGACTATAACCAGGGTCTGTGTTTGTACGCGTTGACATATCAGGAATAAAACCTTCAACAGCTCCCTTACCCATTCTATCACTAAACGAATATAGTGCAAATTTCATCATTTCAGATGTAGCAGAGACATAATCAACCGCTTCAACCTCTTGTGTTCCAATATACAGGCAAACACTATCAAACATTTTCCAGAAGAAATCATTTACGAGTGTAGCATTAGTATTATTCGCAGCCTTAGTGAATTTAAATTTACACAGCAAGAAACTATCAGCTATATTCAAGTAAGTTTGTTGATTATTTATTTCAAAACTTTTTGTTCCGTTTGAATTCCAGTCTGTTCCTGTTATAGCATTTACCTTAAAATAGTCTTCCTTTTTCGTGGAGTTTGAAATGATAATTGTATCATCCAAATCATAGATACTATCAATCGCTTCCATACTTGTATTTATATAGTATTAAAATCGTTGAAACCCAGACCCGAGTATTTTAATGATTTTTTGCCGTTCTTGTGAAGATAGTTGAGTTTTACCTTTTTAAATTTCTTTGATTGCTTGTAATTTATGAGACTCCTTTTGAGCATCTTTTATACTCTTTATAGCACCCGCTACATTTCCGACGACAGAAGCAGTTGAACCAATTAGGTCTTTATGTTTAAGAATGGTTGAACCAATACCCATAAGAGTATCAATTATCCCATCTCCTTTATTTCTAAATTGATGTCCCACACCCCGTTGTCTCTTTTGTTTATAATAACCTCTACCCATACCTTTATAGTATGGTGAAAGGAACATCCCATCCCCTGTAATTATTTTATATTTTCCCAACTCGTGTTTTCTCACAATAACCATTATTTATTTATCAAAAAAAACTTCACGAAGGTGAATTCTGATGGATATAATTTCTTCATTAAAGGAGATCATACGATTATCTTGATCGGTTATCCTAAAATTTACTCTGTATATGGTTTTTCCTGACACAGGTAAATAGACAAGATTTTTTGGTTCCATATTGAATTTATAACCAATCGGTGTTGAGTATGCGCTGAATGAAAATATTGTATTTGTTCTTATTCCATCGTTATAAGCACCATCAATCAAATCACAATGAATTAATACTGAATTTATACCGGAGGATATTTGAATGACATTATCACTGTAAGACGTCCCATTAGTTTCAATCTTTTTTGAAGAGAAACCCAATAGCTCTCTGAACGAATTTTCAATCGTGAAATCAACTTTATAATTATTTTAAAGTTTAATCGTTGATTTTGAAGTGTGTTTTTGAATATCTATTACCATATTTTTTGATTCATCACCTTTTTCTTTCATAAGGCGAGAGACTTCTGAAGATATTTGAGAAATCTCGTAAGCTCCGGGTGAAACGGTTATAGTTTTATATCCACTTCCTGGATTATAAATAAACTTGTTGTTTTTCTCTGTGATATTAAACAAGGTATTATAAGTTTCCATCGACAATAAAGATGCCTCATATGAGGTAAAGGGGTCAAGTTGTAGTGGGTAAGGGAATGATGCTGTGTAATCACTCGTTGTAAAATTAAAACTAAGAATTGTGCTTCTCATCTTATTTAATATCTAATAAAATATCTTTGTATTGACATTTATTAATTATTTTCTTATTCATCAACTGGTCTAAAATGGCGGATGTTTCATTAAAACAATTGTTGTTTCCAGCCTTCTTACTACCTAACAACAATAATAGCCTATTAACTAATTGTGATGGGTCATTTGGAAGAAAACTAACACCCGAACCAAGCTTACTTAAAGCATCAATAATATGTTTCTCCTTCTCATTCTTCTTACTTTTACCAGCAACAGAAACTCCATAATCAAGTGCGTTTAGCAACTCAATATACTCTTTATCTTCCTCTCTTTCCATATCAAGCGGTTCATCAAAATAAGGTGAATTAGCATGTCCATCTTTTGTTAGAAGAAACATTAATCTTGGGGTTAATTCAACATTTGGTTGGTCAGAACTTAAGAACACCAATTTATCATTAAATATCAATAACTTTTCTTTCACAAGATGGAACTGTGCTGGTTCTTCTGTTGGAATGAGACCTGCTCTGGTTTTTGAACCCTTCAAATATTCATTGTTTTGAAGAGCTTCTACAATATAATTGGAAAGTTTATTTACCTTCTCAAGATGCCGAAATAATCCTTCATCATCATATTCTAATTCTCCAAGTTCTTGCTCTGTCATTTGACTAAAATCTTTGATCATTTGAAGTTTTTTGGAGTAAATTCTACCGTGGGGACTGTAGGTGAGTGTTGAGTTTTCAAAAGTGGTTTAAAGAATTTCTCTTGTTTTCTTTCAAAGACTTCTTCGCCAGTCAGTTTTTGTCTCCGTTCCTTCTTTATCCCTTCCTGTTGTTTAACAACTTTTGAAACTAATTGTTGATGTTCCTTAAACTTTCTTGCTCTTTCTTCGGCATTCATTTAGTATTGAAAAATATCATTTAATGAATTGTAAAGGTCAATGGGAAAATTTTCCTTTTCTTCATCATTATAGTAAATGTGTTGAAATAAATCCTTTTCTTTAAATATTTCATCAAATTCTTTATTGATATTAATACGAGTTGTTATTTCTTCTTCACTAATACTTGTATCTCTGCTTTTCATACGTTTGCATTGAGTCTCCTCATCGATATCAAAACCGAATGATAAAATCTTAACTCCATCACCACACAATTATTTAATAATTTGTCTCATTCCTTCAGGATTAGTTTCTAAAATCCAAAGACCATTAGATTTTACTTTATTTAACTCACTCTTACAATGTGAATATTTTGTAGAACCAAGAGAGACCTCCTCAAATATTTGACCTTCGTTCCTCAATGGCATATGTTCCTCCATTGAAATGTAGTAATAATCTTTCCCTTCTACTTCTCCTGGTCGCTTTGCTCTGGTTGTAGTACTCACAAAACGAATCATAGGGTGTTTTAAAAAAAAACATACAATCTTTTCATTTTTACTATTCAAGAGTTTATATTTATGAAAGTTCTTTCCTGAAGCAGATTTACCCACAAGATTAATAATAATAGTTATCATTTATAAATGTAATTATGTTTAAAATAAAAATACATCCTTTAATATCTCATCTTGTTTCACAACAATATATTTATATTTTCCAATCGTGTGTTTCATATAATTTTCAAATTCCTTTTTACTACATAACGTAGAGCAATTATCTCTCCAAAAATTATTTACATCTATTGAATTTAACTTAAATAAAATAAAAGTATTGGCATTGTTTCTTATTGAGCGTCGAGGGAGTTGAAAATATGACTGACTAAGATAAATACAATTACAAGAAGAATGTCTCCCTCTTGTATAGTAGCTGTCCATTACTGTTTGGTTTCTCTCATTAACACAATCATCAAAGATGACGAGGTTCTTTTTTGATTTATCTAAATCTTGAGGTGAAGGTATATCATCCGTATTATCACTGAGAATACAAGTTACGGGTTTTGATTTTGATTTCTGTGTATCACAAAATAGTTGTATTATATCCTCAATGTTGTAATCATTTAGTTTGTTTTGAAGTTTAAATAAACCGATAATGTCTTCCTTTTTAAGACCCGCATTAAAACCTTGTGATAGTAGTTGATACTCGGGTTGAAACTTGACTTCGTAAAAATTATTAAATTATCATAATCTAAAAAGTTGGGGGTAAGGAGCATCTTTAAAAGCAAACAGGTTTTTCCACATCCGCTTGAACCAACTATTAGACATCTCAATGAATTTGGAATGTTTTTATGGTTATTAAATTTTATCTTATTTTCCCAAACGGGTAAAAAAATCATTCATTTATATATTTGGAAAACAAGTCATATAACTTTTTTTGAGCTATTTTAGAAACTCTATATTTTATCCTGAGTTCGGGTTTAATTTCAAAATAATTCATTATTTTATTTATATAGTATCTTGTATTAACATTTCCATTAAAATTATTTTGAATAATAAATATCATTAAACCCTTATACATTTCCTCAATAGAAATAGTCTCTTCCCTTGAAAGAAATGGTGTATTATCATCACAATACTTAACATTCATCTCTCTTATTAATCTTGTAAAGTAATTCATTTTTGGTTCTAATTTAAAAGAGTTATATATTTTTTTATATGTTTTATTATCATTAATTAAAATTAAATCACAGAAAATACATTGTTTATATGAACCCTCATTATTAAGCCCTATTCTATCACAAGCTGGACAATTCTCTAATTTATCATATGGAGAGTCTGGAAATTCTAAATATCCTTCAGAACTTATCATATTTATATGGTAAATTTTTACCTCAACTAAACGCAAGTTTATTAGCCAATAAATACAATGTTTCAAAGCACAAAAGACAAATTTCAATCAATCTCTACCTCAGTGGAAGATATAGAAAAATATGTCAAAGATGTTAAATTAAACAAAGATAAATATGGAAATTTTTGGGTAAAACCAGTTATGGAAAATAACATGAGTCCCTCTATTTCATTAAAAGGAAGAGCCTATCCTGTAAAGTCATCACTCAAGGTAAGTCTTACAAAAGTATCTCCACTTCTACTGGCTATTCTGACAAGACTAGAATCTAAAATTGATCCTGAGGCTTTAAAGATGTATGATAAGACCATCGACAATTCTCGTGGAGACATTTGTATATACCTTAATAAACCCAAAGGTATTGAAATAAATAAAGATGTAAATATTTCTGGGACTTTGTCTCTCAGAACACTTATTATTCATGATTATTTGAAAATTACATTCAATTTGAGTCATGTTGTAGTTGATTCTGTAATTGAAAGAAAGTGTATTGATATAAATGGAAATTGTGTTTCTTACTAATTAAATGAGTAGTTATTCCGAAGAAGGCTTTTTCAGTGATTCTGAATTTGATACTGAGAGCCTCGGATCAGAAGAAAGCTTTAGTATCTGTTCAGATGATAGTTATGAGAGTAGTTTTATTGATGATTCCGATTACTATATAGAGTTTAGTGATGGAGAAATATGAAGTTTTTTCACTGTATAAATAGCATGAATTCTGGTTATTGTTCCGCCTGTGATAAACAGTACAATCGATATGATACTCATATCAGGACCATTAAACATGCTATCAATACATCTGATAAGAGTAAAAATATGATAAGATGTGAACCTTGTAATAAGCTAATTAGAGTACTTGATAAAAGGAAACATAAACAAACAAAGCACCATTTAGATAATGTTCTTAACGGTTATAAAGAAGAAGAGATGGAACATTGTGATCTTTGTGATAAGGATATGAAGAAGACTAGTTATAGATATCACATCCTAACCAAGAATCATATGAATAAGTTGCCCCAAATTTAATTGAGTTTCCTGACTCTTGTTTTCAATTTTTTCATGTTTTATTTTAAGTAAAAGATAACTAGTAAATCGTGAAGTTTTTTTACTATATAAATATGATGAATTCTACTTACTGTGAGAGTTGTGAGCAGAACTACAAACATATCAATAAACATTATAAAACACAAAAACATTTAAAGAGTAAAGATAATAAGTATTGTAAGATTTGTAAGCCATGGGTCCTGAGAAGTGGGTATGATCAACACTTAGACACTCAAAAACATTTGAAGAATCTCAAACCAAAGGTTCTTCCAAAGGTCTATTGTGAGCGCTGTCAACACTACATCCTCAAGAAGGATTGGAAGTGTCATGAGAAGACAAAGAAACACCAAGTTCCATATTATGAGATTGAAAATTTAGATGGTGCTTTCAAAGGAAATATTAAAATTAGATTGTTCCGTTTCAAAGATCCAGTCCCCCGTTCTCTGGGAGCTGCTGTTGATCTTACAAAGGAAGGAATAGATGATCAGATTGATGAGACTATATTTGAAATGGGAAGTTGTAAATATTATTTGGGGGCTAAATTGGTTCTTCGTAAAAAGGAAGATCCACCATTTAACTTTTACCTACATACAACAACTTATATGGTACTTAATAAGAATGATTATGATAGAAATAAAGAACAGGTCTTTAATGAGCTTAAATATAGTGAATTTGATATTGATGATCTTATTGTCGGAAGCGGTCTCACTGTTGAAAAGGTTCTGTTTGTTGATGTTCACATTTTAAAATCTGATCCACTACAAGCAAGATCATATATTCAACTTCCTAAAATCATCAAAGATAAAAATGCTATAGTAAATATTCAGAATGCTGATAACAAGTGTTTCTTGTGGTCTGTACTAGCATATCTACATCCAGCAAAAGAACATGCTGAAAGAGTGAGCAATTATATGAAATATGAAAATGAATTGAATATGGAAAATTTGAAATTTCCGATGACTCTTAATAATATTCCAAAGTTTGAAAAGTTAAATAATATTTCTATAAATGTCTATGGGTTGACTGAAAAGAATAAAGTGCAGATTTTACAAATCTCAGATGATGAGAAAGAAAAACATGTTGATCTCTTGTATTTCTGATCTGGTGAAATTGAACATTATGCTTATATCAAGAACTTTTCAAGATTAATTAAATCACAAGTCTATTCTAGAAAATGTAAAGTTTATCCATGTCGTCGGTGTTTGAATACATTTCATTCACAGGAGAGATTGGATACTCATAAACAATATTGTTCAAATGAGAAAGCAACAGTCATTACACTTCCAAAGCCTGGTTCTAAAATTTCATTCAAAGATCAAAATAAAACAATTAAACATCCTTTTGTAATATATGCTGATTTTGAGAGTATCTTGGAGAAAATAGCAACAGCGGCTCCAGATCCAAAAGAATCATACACAAATAAGTATCAAAAACATACTCCTTGCGGATTTTGTTATTATATCAAATCATCTGTGGTGGTGAATATAACAAGTTAGAGGAGTATATAGGCTCAAATGCCCCAGAGGAGTTTGTGAAACGACTAGAAAAAGACTGTGTTCGATTAACCACGATAATGAGAGAAACCAATAAACCAATGTACTTGACGAGTGAAGAGAAAAGGAAATTTAGAAAAAACAATGTCTGTCATATTTGTGAGGAGAAAATTGGTGAAAGCCTAAAGGTTAGAGATCATTGCCATTTCACTGGTAAATATCGAGGTCCGGCTCATCAAAGTTGTAATATTAATTATAAACTCCCATCGTTCATTCCTGTCTTTCTTCATAACAACGCTCATTATGATACACACTTGTTTATTAAAGAGTTGTCAAAGACTCCTGGGAGTATCAGTGCTATTCCAAGTACAGATCAAAAATACATCTCCTTTACAAAAATCATTCCAACAAGACCAACTACAAGAATTCGATTCTTGGATACATATAAATTCATGGCTAGTCCTCTTGCTAACCTAGTTAAAAATTTGAAAAAATTTCCATGTTTGGAGAGTAATTATGAGGATACGGAACTCCTAACACAAAAGGGAATTTACCCGTACGACTATATGGATTCATTTAAAAGATTTGATGAAAAGAAACTTTCTCCAAAAGAAGATTTTTATAATATTCTAAATAATAGCAATGTTTCAGATGATGATTATGTACATGCTCAAAATGTTTGGAAAAAATACTATATCAATAATATGGGTGATTATCATGATCTCTATCTCAAGACTGATGTCCTTCTTCTAGCAGATGTATTCGAAGCATTTAGATCCGTGTGTCTTTCTGGATATAGCTTGGACCCTGCTCATTATTTCACAGCACCGGGTCTTGCTTGGAGTGCTATGTTAAAAATGACTAAACAAGATTTGGATTTGATAACCGATGTTGATATGCTCCTGATGATAGAGAGAGCAAAGAGAGGGGGAATTTCACAAGTCTGCTCATCAAGATATTCAAAAGCAAATAACAAATATCTTCCAGATTATGATCCAAAGAAAGATAGTTCCTATCTCATGTATTATGATGCCAACAACCTCTATGGGTGGGCAATGTCCCAAGCACAACCTTATGGAGGATTGAAATGGGAGAGTGATCATGAAGGTGTTCGAGAAAAGATTCTGAGTTCAACACAAAAAGAGTTGGATGAAAGGAAAGAAGGGTATTTCCTGGAGGTTGATCTAAAGTATCCAAAAGAACTCTTTGACAAACATAAAGATCTTCCTTTCGGGTGTGAGAAAGAATTAACAAACCCAGAGTGGTTGAGTGAATATCAGAAATCATTTCATAAGGAATCAAGAACAGAAAAACTTTTAACAACATTCTTTGATAAGAAGAACTATGTACTACATCAGAGAAATCTTTTACAATTTGTGAAACATGGTCTAATTGTTGAGAAAGTTCATCGGGTTCTGAAATTCAAACAGAGTTATTGGTTAATGAAATATATTGATTTTAACACTCAAAAGAGAACGCTTGGAAAGACTGACTTTGAGAAAGATTTTTATAAGTTGATGAATAACGCGGTGTTTGGGAAGACTATGGAAAATGTTAGAAAGAGACAAAATATCAAGTTGACAACTTCCTGGGAACAAACTTCCAAACTAATCAACAGACCGAGCTTTGAGCGTGTTGAAATCTTTACAGAAAACTTTTGTGCTGTTCATATGATGAAAGGAGAAATTGAGATGGATAAACCGATTTATATTGGTACTACTGTTCTCGATCTATCAAAACTACTGATGTATGAATATTATTATGAGAATTTGAAAACAAAGTATGATGATAACGTCATGTTGATGTATATGGATACGGACAGCTTCATTCTGAGTATCAAGACAGATGACGTCTATGATGATATGAAAGCTGATTCTGTAATTTATGATACAAGCAACTATGGTCAAAAGAGTGAATTGTTCTCGAATCAAAATAAAAAGGTGATTGGAAAGTTCAAGGATGAGCTTGGTGGAAATATTCTGAGTGAGTTCATAGCATTGAGAGCAAAGGCTTATGCGTATAAATATAGAGTTGGGAATGTGGAGAAGTGTGATCAGAAGCTCAAGGGGATTAAGAAAAATGTAATTAAAGAAAGTATAAATTTTGGTCATTATTATCAATGTTTGATGAGTGGGAAGGAACAGTATAAAAAGGTAAAAGGGATTAGGAGTTATAAGCATGAATTATATTCAGAAGAGATAAATAAACTAGCACTAGGAGCATATGATGATAAACGATATATTTTAGATGGTAGTGTCATGTGTGTACCTTTTGGTTATATATAAATGGATCAAGAGTGGAGGTGTAATCAACCTTGGTATATAAATGGAAAACATAATGAATGTGAGAAATACCAGATCCGAGAGGTTGAGAGGGTCAGAAGGTCCTCAAGACGGATAAACGTATTCATTTGTTAAGTGGGGTAATGGAGGGCGGGAAGAAAAATATATTAGAGTGGAGTGAGAACTTTGATGGTTATCAACCGGATAATAAATATTATAATTTTAAAATGGTATGTGGATCGGCAGGAGGACAGACCAGGTCCCTCCGTGAAACATATCATTTTATAAACGCACAGAGAAAGGTGCTTAATGTAAAGTTTATCAATATCCTAGATGGGGATGAGTTCCATAAGAGAATGGAGTTGTTTAAAAAATTAGAAAATGAGCAAATATTCATAGGATCAATGAAGAATTTTGAATGTCGCGTGGTCCTTGGAGGTTAAGTAAGGACTCCCCCATTCACTTACATGTAAAAGGAGAAAGGGGTGTCGCGGTAATCAGGGGAAAAATGGGCAGTTTGGGGAAAAGTCTCATCTAAATACATGGGTGTCCTGGAAGCCCCATTATCTCCCTACTGGGGTGACAGCAGCGATTTTGTGGGATGGTGGGACGATGTCAGTAGACAGGGAGGAGTTTATCGTTGCAGTGATAAGTGGAGAGAGAGCAGGAAGGCAAGCCTTAACAAAGCTGGAGGGGATGGGGTCCAGAGTGCAGGTGGCAGTTTTCATTCCTGTGAGGAGTTCAGAGAGGTCAGTAGGGGAGACTGGGGAAAACTGAGATAGGGGTTGGCAGGATAAGGGGGGGCAGGTGGTTTGAGGGGGAGCAGGTGCGGTGGTGGTTAAGCTGCTGTAGATGTTGTCTATCTTGCTTTGGAAGAATGAAAGGAAAGAAATGCAGTTGTCGTCTGTGAATTACTGGGTGGAGGTAACCAGGGGGCTGAGGAGTTTGTTTATTGTGGAGAAAAGTGCTTTTGGGTTTCAGGAGCCAGAGTGGATTATTTGAGAGTAGTAGGTGGAGCGGGCGTGGGAGAGGGCATCCTTGTAGTGCTGCAGGTGGTCTTTGTAGGCTTGGGAGTGGATTGTGAGACCTGTTTTATTACGGAGTCTTTCAAGTTGGCGGGCACGGGTTTTCATCAGGCGGAGTTCAGGGGTAAACCAGGGAGCAGAATGGGTGAAGGAAACTGTTTTGGTTTTTATGGGCGCAAGCTGGTCAAGGCAGGAGGAAAGAGTGTGGTTGTAGTAGTCAGTGAGGTCAGAGGGGCTGTGCAAATCAACGAAGGTAGAGGTGGACATTTTTTTCGGAGAGGGAAGATGAGAATGATAAAGGTGAAAAAGAGTTTAGCTTACGGAAGTTGATTATGAGTTTTTGCCTTAGTGCTGGGGTGGGAATGTTGATGGTCATAGTGATGGCTAAGTGATCGGATAGGGTGAGGTCAGAGCCAGAGAGGTGGTGTAGATTTAGTCCAATAGAACGGACAAGGTCCAGAATGTGACCACGGTTATGGGTGGGAAAGTTGACATGTTGAGTGAGGTTAAAGCAATTAAGAATATCAATGAAGTCAGCGGTTATTGTGGAGTCAGTGGAGTCCATGTGGATATTGAAATCACCGAGGAGGAGGGTTGAGGGGGAGAAGGAACAGAGCTGGGTCAGAAAGTAAGAGAAGTCAGACAGGAATGATGGGTGTGGTTTGGGAGGGTGGTAGACAACTGCCATGACTGACTGTGTGTGACCAGAAAGTTTAAAAGCCAGGTGTTCAAATGATGCAGCAGATGAGATGGAGATGAGGCTGGTCTTGATGTCCTGTCGGTGTATTACAGCAATTCCACCACCTCGGCCCTCCGAGCGTGGTTTGTTGATGTATGAGTAACCATTGGGTGTAGTGAGGTTGAGTGAGAGGTAGTCCAGAGGTTGTTGCCAGGTTTCAGTCAAACAGAGAAAGTCCAGTTTATTGTCCAGAATGAAGTCGTTTAGGATGTGGCTTTTATTGTTGAGGGACCGGGTATTGAACAGAGTAAGCTTCATATTGCTTTGTATGGTGTTGATGGACTCGGGTGATTTTGCCAGAGCTTGCAGACAGGGGGCGCGTTCGTGTATGTTGTTGTGATGACGTAATCGACGGGTGAGAGTGCGCTCAGATAACCAGAGTGAGGGGATGGAGTGACCTGTCTGGGAATAAACAAACTTGCGACCGGAGCCTCTGTGGATGTATCTGGGTCGTCGTAGGAGTCCGTGGTTTTTGATGACAGAGATGCATGGCAGAGTGAAGTGGTTGTTGAGTTGAAGAAGCCTAGCGGCGGAGTACCTCAGAGCCATGCCAGGCAGGAGTGAAGGGGCACAGAGCCCGGAGAGGGCAGCCGGCAGCCGCAGGCTGGCTGACCAAAACGCAAGGCACAACAGGCTGGTCCAGAGCACGACACGCGAGGAGGGTCGAGGAATGAAGATGAGCAGCTCGAGGACCAATAGAGACCGAGGACCAATAGAGGCCGGGAGGAGCCGAGGACGTGCAGGCCAAGAGCCGAGGAGCCGAGGAGGCAGCCAGGCAGCAGCCAGGGCCAACAGCCAACGAGTGTCCTGCAGCTCGACGACCGCAGCAGTGGCCAACAGGGAGCCAGCCAGCCGTCCAGGCAACCCACAGGAGAGCAATCCAAGAAAACAAAGGCAGGACAGGTACGAGATGCCCAGGAGCGGGCAGGAGGCAGCGGCAGAAGAGCCAGGCAGGATGGTGAAGGTGAAGGTGAAGTCTTCACCTGGCAGGTGAAGCTGGGAGGATCAAGCAGAGAGCAGACCCGTCGGCCAAAAAGCCGCCAAGATTGCGAGAAAAGCAGATTCCGTACCTTTATCCAGCCGGAGAACGCGCGGCACGTGCACCTTCCGTTGGAGAACAAACAGCACCAACGACCCCACACACGGCATACGTGGTGGCGTTCACAATCCACAAATCAAAGTCCACAATCCACGAAGTTCACAATCCAATCCACAATCAACAAAAGGCAGGAAAGATGTGAGATGTCAGGTCGGAAAAGTAGAGGAAATAGACCATATACATATATCCAGTCGGAGAAGCGGCGAACAAGCAGTGCCAGCATCCTCTCACAGACCGGAACTCAAATGATGAATGTTGTTGTGATGTTGTCAAATGTTGTGATGACTTATGGAATGAGTATGAGTGGTTAAGGAGTTGTGTTGTATGAATGTTGGCGAAACCCACCGAGCCATGTCACTCACCTGTAAAACCTGGACAGGGCCCGTGGAAATTTAGGGGTGCATTGGGATGGCCCCACAGGTAAGGTTGCGTCTTGTGGCATCCACCGGGGAAAGCGGTCTGTAAACTGGGGTATGTACAAATGTTTTACAGAGTTCTGAATTTTTGTAAGTTTGGTTAAGTTTTGTGGTTGAGGTAGGATTTTGGTGTGTTCTTTGCTTCCTCCCTCGCAGGATTGACCAATTAAGATCATTGTGCATATTTGCATGATTGTTAAGGGGATTAGCTTGTTAAGGAGGATAGGTAAGTAGCTCCGGCTCACTTCCCACAGCCCTCCTGTTTATTTCGTAGGTTAATTAAGTGTGAGACAGTAAGTGTTAAGACTGGAATGGTATCGCCTGCAGTGAACCTAGCAGGAGCTATGGTTCCGGGGGGGGGGGGGGGCTGTGTTATGTCGGGGGGTAAAGGAATATCTCAGGCCAGGTAGATCTGTATAAGTGACATGCTCTCAGGCCAGGTAGATTGTCGTGATAGGGAATCTACCCTGTAATAAGTTCTGTGTTTTTAGGTGGTTTGTCGGGTAAGTGTATACCTGTGAACATACGAGGATGTTCGTGTGTTAAATAGTTGTAGGGACTAAGATAAACCCCTGTGTGTCAGACCTGGTAATCATTCCTTTGGCCCTTATGGCAACGCACACATATAAAAACTTAGATAGGTCCTTAGTGCACACGTTAATTAGTTCCCTTCCCTTACAATGACCTTGGAAGAAGACCGGCAGGAAGCCAGATCGGGGCACCGCCGGATAGCCGCCACCAGCCGCACCACCAGCTGGCCTAGCAACATCGTGTGAGCCGAGTTGGAACCATGCCCAGAAGGACTGTGATTGTTTAGCGCGGAAGGCGCGAACCTGGAACCAATCAGCGCGGAAGGTGCGACTAGGTTTGGCAAACAGCGGGAAGCTACGAGGCCCTGGTTGGTGGCGCGCCAAGACTGACGTCACAGGGAAGGTTACAAAGGGACGCGCTGGACGACATTTGCTCTCTTGGCGCTGCACAACATTTTGCCCCTCTCTCTTTGCTCTCTTCACGCTGGACCCCTTCGTATTGGAGATCTCTCTGTGCTTGAAGCCCTTCCCTTTCTTTGCTTGTCTCTGGTCTCCATTGGCTCTTCCTTCTCGCGTGCTGGACCTTCATGCTTCGTGCTGGGTGACGTTGGTTCGTCGTGGTGCTTGGAGTGGGATCCGGTGCTGTTGGTACTGGAGCGAGGGACCTCGTGGCGTGCCGTGGAGCGAGTCGCATCGTGGCCTGGCAAAGCGTGCGAGCGAGCGGATGAAGGTTTTCTTCGCGCCGGAGCTTGGAGCCACGTTGGATGGCGGACACGAATACAGACAAAGATAAGATGCACCACATTTCACAAGTACACGACGAGACATTTCTTTTATTAATTCAGTCCTTTGTTCGTTTCTGAAGTGAGGTGTGTGGGATCCCAATTTAGGATCATTATTCATTCATCGTCGCGTTACATTGTATCGGGTTCCGTTTAATAAATCATTGTTTTTGCACATTTTACCCCGGATTCCCGTTTTGAGTTAATTCCCCTGCAGGTTCGGAGCTGCCATTGGTTCGCTCTCAGAAAGCGCTTCCGCCTCTTCCCCTTTACTCTTCTTCCCGCGGTTGATGGCAAAATCCGTATTTGGTCGTCGCCTCAGTTAAAGCCGTTCGGTCTTCCGTGGTCCCTGGTGTTAACCGTGAGGGATTCGCACAACAATATTTAATATTAACAACTGCTTTTTAAAGATTTACAACCCTTGGTAAATCAATGTAAGAAGAAGCTTTAAGAGGGTCTGATTTTAGAATGTGTATATCTAAGAAAATGATTTTACTAATACTATATCCACTACCTACAATTGTATTATCAACATCCTGCTCCTGTTTTACAAGTTCACCATAAACACCTGATGATAAGAAATCTTGGAATGATGTGATAAAGTGAGGGTCTGTCTTCAACACCATCTTTTACCATACCCATTTTTACTCCCATATAAAACTTTAATGTATTCATCTCAGTCAACGTATCTCTTACAAGTGTTTCAACAGCAGGTTTAACCATCTCAATCGCCTCAGCTATTGATTTTGGTCCAGGAGTTTCAAACTCAAAAACCCTTATCTTATAATGTCCCTTAAATGCTCAATCAGAGTTTTTAATGGAGTATCCAACTGACTCTTCATTCTTCTTGTGTTTTTTTATGATTGAAGGTGTCTAGGAAAACCCTTCTTCAAGACATCCTTAGAACAGACATCACAATGTTTTGTTTCTCGTTCAAGCGGGGATATCAGCTGAAAAAGATTGAATTTTTTGTGGGTTTGGAGGTGTTTTTTGTAATATTTGTACTCGTGATAACAAATGTCGTAATGCGTTATTTTCATCTCTATTTATATAACAAAACTTTGCTTAAACTAAAAAATCAATTCTTGGCACAGCTCCAAAAATAGTTTGTCTCTTTGTAGGAGACTGTTTAAGGTTTTAAACCTTATTTTTCAATTTTTATTTTGGAGGAGACTGTTTAAGGTTTAAGACTTTTTACCTAATAAATACAATGTTTCAAAAAAAAAAGACAAATTTCAATCAATTTCCTCATTTAAAAAGGATACTGAAATATATTGCACTGATGTAAAATTGAATAAAGATTATAACAATAACTTTTGGATTAAACCTATTATGAAAGCTAATATGACCTACTCAATACCTTTTAAAGGAAGAGCATTCTCTGTCTTTGGGAAGCTATCAATTAAAGTAGTTACAACAAAAGTTTCACCAAAATCTATGGAGATCTTTAACAAACTAGAAGTAGCAAAAAACAAAACTCTTTTTACTGAAGCTATCGAAAAGGAGGATAAAACTATTATCTCTAAACACGGCGAAATTTATATATTCTTTAATAAGTCTAATAATAATAATAATAATACATTTATTTTATATAGCGCTTTTCAAGAAGCCCAAAGACGCTTTGACAGAGTACAAAAAACAAGTGCAAAAAGACAAAAATCAATAGGTAAATAATATGAGTCTAAAGATGTTAATCTTGATGAAATGAGAGATGTTAATATAACAGGCGAAATGTCATTTCGCTCAATAGTTAGGAACTATTTTAAAATTACCTTTAATATTCGATAAATAGTCGTTGAATCTGTTAATGAAAAAAGTATATGGATATAGATGGTAATGTTTTTTTCTGCTAATTAAATATGAGTCATTATTCAAGTGGTGTTGGGTGAGCGGCTAGGGTGCCGGCTTAGGATCCTAGGATCCTGGGTTCGAATCCCGGCCGATCACTGAATTAACGCCAGGGGGTTGACTCAGCCTGTCATCCTTCTGAGGTCGGCTAATTGAGTACCAGTTCACTGGTAATTCCCTGTGTGTCGTAAAAAGGCGGCAAAAAGGGTTGGCGTCAGGAAGGGCATCCGGCCGTAAAACATTGCTTCAAAAAGGGGACCCAAAAACAACAACAACCACGGTCCCTGAAAAAGGCCAACCCCTGCTTTGTGGGGAAAAATGGCCTCTAAAGGTGGTTATTATATATATATATATATATATATATATATATATATATATATATATATTCAAGTGAAGACTTTGGGGAGTATGATAGTGATGATAGTATCTCTATTGGAACAGAAGACAGTTATGAAAGTGAGAGTTTGTGTTCTAATGATAGCTATGGAAGTAGTTTTATGGATGATGAAGATGATGATTATACTATGACTACTACTACTACTTATACAACTATATACTAAAGATACTGATGATTTTTAGTTGAAGTAATCTTTTACTATATAAATATGATAAATCCAAACGACATATCAGATATTGAGCCTCTTGAATTCCCTGATTCTCCATATGATAAATGAGAGAAATGTCCGGCTTGTGATAGAGTGGGATTAAATACAGAATGAAAAGCCTATAAACAATGTTTATTCTGTGATTATCTTTTCATTAATGATGATAAAAGATATTAAAATAAATATAACTATTTTAAAATTACACCAAATATGAATTACTTCACAAGATTAATAAGAGAAATTAATGTTCAGTATTGTTACGTGCTCCTCCTCAAACCCCGGTCACGGTGTACCTCCGAGCCTCGAGAGGAGTCACGGCAGAAAGATGTGTTATTCTGTGTCAAAGATCAATGGTAAAACCACACCAATTGTTACCAACAAACAAGTATTGTATTAAGATCACACAAGAATAACAGCACAATAACAATGTTAATCAATTGTACAACCAATATATCATTCCTATGATGCTACCATCAGTTTCGTACAATATAACTCACTGTGCTCCAAGTGAGTGAAAATAACATTCCCAATGTCTCTGTCCCGGCTTCAAACCAAAGTCGATCCACGCTCCAGTGATCGTCAGAATGATGTTGTATCGAGACCAGAATCCCGCTCGGTTGACAGTCACACTGCCAAAGATAGGCAAATGTGTCCTCAAGAGGCGACTGGGAAATCACACCTTCGGGTATGGATGTTCAACGGCTCCCCACACGGCGAACCGCAAATTCCCACTCGAAATCCACATTACACATGCAAACCAAGCTAACGGCTGGATGCGTTGAAATGGTTGGAGCGAGGTGAAAAACCTGGAGCGCTGCGAAATCAGGCGCGAGGCAAAATGGCCAACGGTCCATTCTCGAGACGTAACGGCACTCCAATGATTCTCTTCGGAATCAACCGCAAAACCTGTCATGCAGGTTTATCTGTCACAGTGATAACAACTCTGTCGCAGGAATCCCTTTCCCAGGAAACCCCAAAGTTCGCTCATGACCCCCGTTCACCAGCGTTTGCTCCAGACCTCAAAGCAGCTCGGATCCTTCTCCGACCTCACTTGCTCGGCCTCATTTTTCTTTTCTTCTTCCTCTTCTTCTTCGTCCGGTTCCCTATCCGGTTTCCGGTTTCTTTTTAAAACATTAATTTTTTTTACCTTTTGAAAACAGTTATCTCCATTTCACTTAAATGATAACAATAATAGTACATGGAACCAAAAATGTTTACAGTGGATGAGAACCACAACAACGGAAGTGACGAATCTGTAACACTTCCCCCCCTCAAGAAAGAAAGTTGGAACATAGTAAAAACTTTCTTTGCATGCAAAAACTCTTTTAACAAACAAAAGTAAAACTCACCCCCAAATTATCAATTCACGTGAGCAACAATAATTAATATTCCCCAAAATAAAGCAACAAAACTTCCAAACAACCTACAGGAATTTCCAAAGTTAGTTCACTCTAGATAAAGCATCAGCAACGACATTGTCCCTGCCCTTTACATGCTCAATTTCCAAGTTGAACTCCTGCAAAGCCGAACTCCATCTCATCAACCTCTGATTTTTATTTTTCATTTTTTGAATGAAGGTTAAGGGATTTTGATCAGTGAAGAGTTTTAACTCTGGATTCTCTTGCACCCCGACTACAGGCATGACAGGTGAGACAGGAACCATTTATTTCCACAGGCTTCCTCTCATAATATTTCTTCAGTCGGTTGACATGACACAACTGCCGCTTTTTCCGTCGGTCGGGAGTTGTCACCACGTAATCTGTTTCATTAACCCTCCTTTCGATTGCATAGGGACCAAAATATTTAGCCTGTAGTGGCTGACCTGGGACAGGAAGCAACACCAACACTCGGTCCTCAGGACTGAAATTTCTTATCTGAGATTTCTTGTCATGTCTCACTTTCATTTTATCCTGTGTCACCTTCAAGTTGCTTCTCGCAACTTCACAAGCCTTCACAAGTTGCCCGGCCAAAGGTGTCTCATGCGCCAAACTCAATATCTCCTTCCGGTACGGCGGTGGCACCACAATTTGGTAATGAACTTTCCACTCGTCATTTGCTGGCACCTCCGGTGGTCTCCATTTTCTCATTAGTATTTCCCCTTTCATGAAGTGATCAACAGGTATCTTCATAGCCTCTTCCTCTGTAACGGCTTTACCTATTAAACTCCGGAGCTCCGAATCTCCGTGTTCTTCTTCAACAAGTCTCTTTCGGATCAGCACCGTTTGTTCAACCTCGTTCCCAGATGTCTCCGACGGACACTCCATTTCCTCTTTTGAATTTTCCTCCAATACCTCGAAGGAACCCAAATCCACATCGCCTTCCTTCTCCTTCTCTTCAGAGCGCTTCCTACCCATAGCACGAGTCACTGAACAGGGTGGAAAGATACCCGAAATCTCCTGCTCTAACTGTGCGGTGGTATTTTCCATACTGGGCTTTTCAACCAACATTGGATTACCAGAAACTCGACCACCGGCCAAATCATTCCCGATAATAAAAGAGATTCCCTCTACAGGAAGAGTGGCTTGTAAACCTACGGTGACCGGTCCTGACACCAAATCAGACTTCAAATGGATGACATGAAGAGGAGCTTTAACATAGCCACCAACCCCCTGTAAAAGAACACAAACACCAGTTGCCGTCTTCTCTTTCAATGGCAAAATGCCTTCAAGCATCAAAGATTGATGTGCTCCTGTATCCCTCAATACCCTAACAGGTCTCTGGTTCGTTAAGTCCCCATCTAGTGACACAAACCCCTCTGAAATAAAAGGTTTGCCTCTTGAACAAGGTCGTTCTATGATGCCGTAACTTTGGCACGGGAACCTTCACAAGGCACTGTCCTCCAAGGACGATTTCTCGCATTAGCCAATGCATTCGGAGTTGCACTAGTTTGACTCAGCTCCTGATTTTTCCTTTTCAGGGCGTAACATTGGGACATCAAATGCCCAGGTTTCTTGCAAAAAGTGCAAGTAGGCCCGGAGGAAAAACTCGTCGTCTGCCTCGGGCCCCCCTGGAAGATAGGTATGTCTTGGAACTGCAGTCTTCTGATCCCTAAAAGTCGCGGTATCAGATTTGTCCCCATAGTCCTCTCTAGGCCGCCTCCATGAAAATCTGTTCTCCGAACCTGATTTACTGTAACTCCCCTGGCTAACTCTAGGCGGGAAGTTAGGTTTGTGGAACCCCATCCTGTGTGTCAAAGCATAGTCATCTGCCACAGTTGCTGCCTTATACAACTCTGGTACTTTCTTTTCATCCAGATGTACTTTAATGTCCACGTGAACACACTTTGAATTCCTCCACCAAGATCAATTGTCGTAACAGGTTGAAGTCTTTCACAATCTCCTTCGATTCACACCACCTATCAAACATGGTTTCCTTTATTCTGGCAAACTCCACATGGGTCTCACTCTCCCTCTTCCTGGCATTCCTGAATTTTTGCCGGTAAGCTTCAGGGACCAATTCATAGGCTTTGAGAATGGCTTTCTTCACTATATCATAATCTGCACATTGGACAATCGGTAAAGCCGAATAGATATCTTGAGCTTTACCCACCAGAACACTTTGCAATAACATAGTCCAGGACCCCAAAGGCCATTTTAGCATTTGAGCCACCTTCTCAAAATGTAAAAAGAACTTGACTACCTCCTTTTCATTGAAGGGTGGAACCAGCCTCACATGCCTACCAACATACCAAGAGTTCTCACTAGTTGTCGAACTAGCCGGCATGGATACTACTTCTCTCCGTTCTCCCAGTAATTCCAGCTCCTTGAGTTTAAGTTCCTTCTGTTACGACATGTCACGTTTCTTTAACTCCCTTTCGGCTCTCCTTTCCTCTGCTCTTTCCTCTGCTCTTCTCTCCTCGAGTTCTCGTGCCTGTTCTGCTCTTTCCTTTTCAGCTCTCCTTTCCTCTGCTCTTTCCTCTGCTCTTCTTTCTTCTTAAGTTCTCCTTTCATCTGCTCTTCTTTCCTCTAACCTTTCCTGGCTCTGCAGTTGCATCTCCATTTTCTGGAGCTCCACATTTCCTTTTTCCTCTGGTAACCAATCCAAGGCTACCTCTTCCCATGTTCCTTGTCCCACTAAAGACTCCACAACCAATGTCTGCATCTCTGCATTCTTAATATTAACGCGGACCTCCAAGTTAAAATATTTGGCCAATATCATGAGTTCCGATCTTTTTAACGCCTGGAACTGTGCCTCATTAGGGGACGCCGCAAACTATTCTGCGTCAAACACAATGGTGACTATCAGTTAGCACCTGTAACCTTCACACAAAAAAAATCTAATGTTTTGAAAAATTTGGGAATGTTAGAAAATTCCAAATTTGGGAATTTTGGAAATGTTAGGGAATTATATCCCGGATGGGCCCCCAATTTCTGTTACGTGCTCCTCCCCAAACCCAGGTCATGGTGTACCTCCGAGCCTCGAGAGGAGTCACGGCAGAAAGATGTGTTATCCTGTGTGTCAAAGATCAATGGTGAAACCACACCAATTATTACCAACAAACAAGTATTGTATTAAGATCACACAAGAATAACAGCACAATAACAATATTAATCAATTGTACAACCAATATATCATTCCTATGATGGTACCATCAGTGTCGTACAATATAACTCACTGTGCTCCAAGTGAGTGAAAATAACATTCCCAATGTCTCTGTCCCGGCTTCAAGCCAAAGTCGATCCATGCTCCAGTGATCGTCAGAACGATGTTGTATCGAGACCAGAATCCCGCTCGGTTGACAGTCACACTGCCAAAGATAGGCAAAGGTGTCCTCAAGAGGTGACTGGGAAATCACACCTTCGGGTATGGATGTTCAACGGCTCCCCACACGGGGAACCGCAAATTCCCACTCAAAATCCACGTTACACATGCAAACCAAGCTAACGGCTGGATGCGTTGAAATGGTTGGAGCGAGGTGAAAAACCTGGAGCGATGCGAAATCAGGTGCGAGGCAAAATGGCCAACTGTCCGTTCTCGAGACGTAACGGCACTCAAATGATTCTCTTCGGAATCAACCGCAAAACCTGTCACACAGGTTTATCTGTCACAGCGATAACAACTCTGTCGCAGGAATCCCTTTCCCAGGAAACCCCAAAGTTCGCTAATGACCCCCGTTCGCCAGCGTTTGCTCCAGACCTCAAAGCAGCTCGGATCGTTCTCCGACCTCACTTGCTCGGCCTCTTTTTTCTTTTCTTCTTCCTCTTCTTCTTCGTCCAGTGCCCGATCCGGTTTCCGGTTTCTTTTTAAAACATTAATTTTTTTTCCTTTTGAAAACAGTTATCTCCAATTCACTTAAACGATAACAATAATAGTACATGGAACCAAAAATGTTTACAGTGGATGAGAACCACAACAATGGAAGTGACGAATCCGTAACATTATGATGATGATAATACACCATTTCTTACAAGGGAAGAGACTATTTGTATTGAGGAACTGTGTGGGGGTTTAATGTTATTTGCTATTCACGATTTTTTTTTTTTTTTTTTTTTTTTTTTTACTGAATCGAGGCTCGTGAAAGAGCTAACATTTATTTCACAAACAAATCAACCAGACAAACAAAATATACAAAAAGAGGGAGCGGAAGACAAGATGGGGAGAGAAGGGGAAGCACGCAACCACAACATTTGAGAGCAGGGAGAAGTGTGGGAGGGAGAGGGCTTGGGGGGAGGAGGCATGGGAAGGGGGGTGGGGAGAGGTGTAAAACAAGGGGACCGAAATTAGCGGGGGTAGAAAAGATCAAGGTTTTGGATGGGGGAGGATAAGAGATGGTGGTGAACAGCTGTTTTAAAGACCTGGAGGGTGGAGTGGGATTGAAAAGAGTGAGGGAGTTTGTTCCAGAGGCGGGAGAAAAAAGGAATGAAGGAGTGAAGGTGAGCAGAAAGTCTTGATTTTGGCAGTTTAACCATAAGAGGGTTGCAGGCAGATCTTGTGCGACCTGTAGGAATATTTGGGGGACAGAGACCAGAGAGAGCTGGGGGGGGGGGGGGGCAAGGCCAGAGAGGAGTCGGTAGAAGACGGAAAGACCACCAACCTGCCTGCGGTGAGTGAGTGAAAGGCCCTTGGAGTTAGCTTCATCGCGGGAGATTCCAATGATTCTGAACGCTTTGGTTTCAACAGCGTGAAGACGAGCTAGGTGTGAGGCAGGAGCACCAGACCAGAGGGGAGAGCAGTATTCCATAGAGCTGCGGATCAAAGCCTTGTATGTGGTGAGGAGCTCAGGTGTGCCAAGGAAGGACTTCGCAAGACAGAGGATGCCCAGTCAGCGACTGGCTTTGGAGGCCAGATTTGAAATGTGGTTTTCCCAGGAAAGATCATGGCAAATAGTGAGACCCAAAAGCTTGAGTGACAGAACTTCTTGGAGAGGATTATTCAGAAAGTGGATGGGAGGGTTGTCCAGTCGGTATTTTCGGAGAGACATCGTAAGAGTGTGAGATTTATCAGGATTGAAAGACATGTTCCATTTGTTTGCCCAGTCTGTGATTTTGTCCAGGTCTGCAGAGAGTGAGGAGGCTGCAGACTGCCGATCTGAGGGATGAGGAATGGAGCGACAGAGAGTAGAGTCGTCAGCAAAGAGATAGAGAGGATTTTCAAAGAGTCAGAGAGATCATTGATGAAGACCAGAAAAAGCACAGGGCCCAGAACACTACCTTGGGGAACTCCAGCCTGAACAGGAAGAGGAGATGAGAGAAACCCATTCAGGGCCACACGTTGACTACGACCAGAGAGGAAGTCCGCCAGCCATGCGTGGGGATTTCCATGGATACCAAAGGAGGAGCATTTGGTGAGCAGAGCAGGGTGCCAGACCGTATCGAAGGCACGTGAAATGTCAAGGGAGACAGCTCTTATTTCTTGTTTGGCGTTGAGGACCTCCATCCATTGTTGAGAAAGCAGAAGCAGCATGTCCAGAGTAGAGTGACCAGGTCTGAAACCAAATTGATGATCAGAGATCAAGCCATTGGAGAAGAGGAATGATTTCATATCTGAAGCATTGATGGATTCCATGACTTTGCTGATAATTGGGAGAAGGCTGGTTGGTCTGCAGTTGCTAGGATCTGTTTTTGCACCTTTTTTGTGCAAAGCGGTGATGTTGGCTGATTTCCAAGCAGATGGCAGATGACCTTGAGCAAAAGAGAGGGTGAAGAGAACAGAAAGAGGGAGTGAAAGAGCGGAAGAACATGATTTTAGGACCCGTGGGCTGATGCCGTCAGGACCAGTTGCAGAATCAGAGTCGAGGGTTGAGGAAACCCTCGGACCTTGTCAGGAGGAAAGGACACAGAGTCCAGGAGCAGCTGGGTACGACTGGGTACGGTGGGTACAGAGAGGGATGGGTTTGGGACACAAGATGTAGAGGCAAACACAGAGTTGAGGCATTCAGCTTTTTCACATGCGGAGTCAGCCGTTAAGCCGTTTGAGGTGAGGGAGGGGATGGAGGGGGAACAAACACCAGAAACAGATTTGACCAGACGCCACCAGGATTTGGAAGAGGGAGACAGATAAGAGAGTTAGGTCTTGAGAATGGTGAGATATTGTTTCCTGGCTCTCCTGAGGGTGGACACACACTTGTTTCGGGCTTTGTGAAAGGAAATGAGATTTCCTTCCGTTGGATTTGCTTTCCAGGAGACGAAAGCAAGTTGTTTCTGGGCAATAGCCTCACCACAAGATTCAGTGTACCATGGACGGGAGGAAGGGTATCACAACTGAAGACGAGATGGGATAAATCTGTGCATGAGAGAGCAATTTACTTTGAAAGAATTCACAGGATGAGTTGATGTCAGAGGCGGTAGAGATGGGAGACCAGTCCAGATGATTGATGGCTGCTTGAAGACCGTGCCAGTTGGCCTGAGTGAAATGCCAGACTCGTCGACGCTGAGGAGGCTCTCTGAGAATGGTCAGAGAGATGTCCACTTTGACAAGCACATGATCAGATGAGCCGATTGGAGCAGAAGAAGAGCAGCAGACATTTTCAGGGAAGTTTGTCATAACCAAGTCCAGAAGAGAAGATGCTCCGTTCACTGAGATCCGGGTTGGGAAATTGACAGATTGTGTCAGTCCCAGTGAGTCGCAGAAGTCCTTTGCTGAAGAGCCATGGCTGGTGAGAGAGGTACCCACACCCAGCCAACTGGCATGGTGACAATTTAAATCACCACATATGAGGAAGAGAGAGTTGGGATGGGTAGATAGAAGTTGGTCCATATTATCAGACAGCGAGATGTAGATGGAGTCATCACTGTTTGGTGGACGGTACAACACACATATGAACAAAAGGTGGGAGCGAATGGGAAGCCCTAGCCAAAGGTATTCCTGGGGGTGAGGTGGAGAGAGGGCAGTGGAGGGCGAGTGAGGAAGAGAGTTTTTTTATGAAGATAGCAACCCCACCTCCAGGATGAGGCTCAGGTCTATCATACCGGAGGAGGGAGTAACCTGGGAGAGATACCAAGGCATCAGAGACATCATGAAGGAGGAAAGTTTCTGTTAAGCAGATCACATCTGGTTTGTCAGAGGCAACCTGTATGGAGAGATCAGTCAAGTTTGAGCGAAGGCCCCGGATGTTTGAGGTCCATACCGTTAATGAAGAGGAAGGGGGAGCATCGGGTACAGAACAGAGGGGGGGGGGGGGGGAGTGGTAGGGTAAGATGTGGAAGAGGAGGAAGAGGTAGGGAGAGCTGTTGAAGGTGTGTCAGAGATTTCAGAGATTTCAGAATAGCTTGGAGAAAGGGAAGAATGGGGCGGACAAAAGGTTTGATGGAGATTGGGTGAGGCACAGTGAGGTGTTATTTGAGGAGGGGCAAGAGCAAGGCAGAAGGTTGGGGGAGATGAAGGTGAAAGTTGGAAGAGGGAAGAAGCAGGGAGGATGCTTTGAGGAGGAGGGGTGAGAGGGGAGTCTAGGAGGGGAGGAGCGAGGGAGAGTCTCGGAGGGGTGGGGTGTGGGGGGAGTTTAGGAGGGAGGGGAGGGAAGGGGCAAGGGGGGAGATTTGAAAGGGATGGGTGATGGGGAGGATTTGGAGGGGAGGGGTGATGGGGGAGTTTTGGAGGGGTGGGGGGATGGGGAAGTTTTGGAGGGAAGGGGGGATGGGGAAGATTTGGAGGGGAGGGGTGAGATTGGATTTTGAAAAGTGTACGATTCATGGGAAACGAACATTTTTTGCAAAATGAGTTTGAGACCTTCGAGTCAAAAATACGTTTGAGGACGCTGAGGAGGGGTGGAGTTCTGGATAGTTTAGGGAATGTAGAAAAGAGGAACTGTAAGAGATGGTATTATATATATTTTTTGGAATGAATAGATTTGGTGAGCAAGACGAAAGCATCCTTTTATAGGAGAGGAAGAAAAAGGTGTTATAATATATGAGAGAAAATAGTTGTTCAGGGGAGAGATTATACATTTCTAACCACGTGATCGCGTGATCGCGAACAACGTGAATGAAGAACGAATGAACAAATAAGAACAACAAATAAACGAATAAGACCTGAGAAGGAAATCTTTTTGTGGGGTTTTTGTTTTTTTTGAGTAGAGATATTAAACAAGGAGGTATGGGGTGAACGACTGGGACGAAACAGAGAACGAAAATAATTGCAGCGCATTCGACGAACCGCTGAGAGAAAAACAAAACCACAAGGTCGGAGACGGTACGGTAGCCTAAGCCTACGAGTACTAGGCCTCAGAATACTCGATACGCATTAACCGACGATTGTGTATACATGTACGAAAAATTAGCACCGAAAATTTTCCTAAAGATACGCGATAGGTACACACACCGAAAGATAGATACAGTCTCGACAAAAACACAATTGTGAAAGATTACTTAGCTTCGAAAGCGTGAGCGCATGGAACAGCTTCGAAAAGACGTGACCTCGCCGTGGTCTTCAACGATTGTCATTTTCAGGGAAATATCAACACAAGATATTATATAAATAAAATAATGAATTATCTTGAAATTAAACCTGAACTCAGGATAAAATATAGTTTCTAAAAAAGCTCATAAAAAATTAGATGACTTGTTTTCCAAATATATAAATGAATGATTTTTACCTGTTTTGGAAAGCAAGATAAAATTTAACAACCATAAAAATCTTCCAAATTCATTAAAATGTCTAATAGTTGGTTCAAGCGGATATGAAAAAACCTGTTTGCTTTTAAAGATGCTCCTTACCCCCAACTTTTTAGATTATGATAATTTAACAATTTTCACAAAGTCAAGTTTTCAACCCGAGTATCAACTACTATCACAAGGTTTTAATGCGGGTCTTCAAAAAGAAGATATAATCGGTTTATTTAAACATCAGAACAAACTAAATGATTATAACATTGAGGATATAATACAACTATTTTGTGATACACAAAAATATCAAAACCGAAAACAAAACCCATAACTTGTATTCTCAGTGATAATACGAATGACATAACTTCACGCCAAGATTTAGATAAATCAAAAAAGAACCTCGTTATCTTTGATGATTGTGTTAATGAGAGAAATCAAACGGTTATGGATAGCTACTATACAAGAGTGAGACATTCTTCTTGTAATTGTATTTATCTCAGTCAATCATACTTTCAACTCCCTTGTCGCTCAATAAGAAACAATGCCAATACTTTTATTTTGTTCAAGTTAAATTCAATAGATATAAATAATTTTTGGAGAGACAATTGCTCTGCAATTTGTCGTAAAAAAGAATTTGAGGAGAATATGAAACACACGATTGGAAAATATAAATATATTGTTGTGAAACAAGATGAGATACTAACTGATATTTTTTTCTTTTATAAATAATTACACACATAAATGACAACTATCATTATTAATCTTGTGGGTAAATCTACTTCAGGAAAAAACTTTCATAAATGTAGACTCTTGAAGAGTAAAAATGAAAAGATTGTAAGTTTTTTTAAGAAACACCCTATGATTCATATTGTATCTACAACAACCAGAGCAATGCGACCAGGAGAAGTGGAGGGTGAAGATTATTAATACATTTCAATGGAGGAACATATGCGATTGAAGAATGAAGGTCAAATATTTGAGGAGGTCTCTCTTGGCATGACAAAATATTCACATTGTAAGAGTGAGTTAAATAAACTAAAATCTGGTGGTCTTGGGACTTTAGAAACTAATCCAGAAGGAATGAGACAAATTATGAAACATCTGAGTGATAATGGAGTTAAGGTTTTATCATTTGGTTTTGATATTGATGAAGAAACTCAACGCCAATGTATGAAAAGCAGAGATACTAGTATTTGTGAAGAAGAAATTACAACTCGTATTAATGCTAATGAAGAATTTGATAAAATATTTGAAGAAAAGGATTTATTTGAACACATCCACTTTGATGATAAAGAAAAGGAAAAATTTTCGATTGACCGTTACAATTCAGTAAATGATATTTTTTAAAATAAACAAATGAATGTGCAAGAAAGAGCAAGAAGATTTAAGGAACGTCAGGAGTTAGTTTCAAAAGTTGTTAAACAACAGGAAGAGATAAAGAAGAAACGGAGACAGAAACTAACTGGTGAAGAAGCCTTTGAAAGAAAAGAAGATAAAAATTTTAAACCACTTTTAAAAACTTCTCAACCCTCTACAATCCCTGCGATAGATTACACTCCGAAAAAACTTCAATTGCTTGAAGATGTTAGTTAAATGACAGAGCAAGAACTTGGAGAATTAGAATATGATGATGAAGGATTATTCCGGCAACTTGAAGAGACAAATCAACCCCCCAATTTTATTGTGAAGGCTATTTTAAACAACGAATATTCAACAGATACAAAAACCATCACGGGTCTCATACCAACAGAAGAAACAGCAGTGTTTCATCTTGTGAAAGAAAAGGTATTGATACATAATTAAGGAATTGATGTAATTGAGTTCTGCTCAACCCCCTATTAAATTAACCACGAGATTAATGTTTCTTCTAACAAAAGATGGAAAACAAGCAACAAGTAATAGCCGTAATTCACGTTATTTTGATGAACCATGGAATATGAAAAATGAAGATGATAGAGTATATATTGCTTTACTAAACTCTTTTGATTATGGGGTTTATGTTGCTGGTAAAAATAAGAAGAACAAGCGTTAGGCCGAGGTCCCCCATCGGTGAAGTGATGTGAGTCGACAAAGTGGAAGACGCAAGACGGCCATCTTGGATGTTGACGTGGCGACCCAATTTTCAATAGCGTTCTTCCTGATGCCTAGGTACACCCACACACCAGATTAGAAGTTGGTACTTCGCTTATTTTTCAAGATATTCCGCTCACAAGGTTCAGACATACATGGCGGCGGCCATCTTGGATGTTGACGTGGCGACCCAATTTTCAATAGCTTTCTTTCTTATGCCTAGATACACCCACACACAAGATTAGAAGTTGGTACTTCGCTTATTTTTCAAGATATTCCTCTCACAATGTTTAGACATACATGGTGTCAGACATACATGGCGGTGGCCATCTTGGATTTGACGTGGGTTGCACCCACACACCAAATTCAAATGTGGTCCTTCGCTTACGCACGCACATACGCACGCACGCCCGCACGCACGGACAGACGGATGGACGGAAGGACACACGGACGGAGGGGAAAACCATAGTCCCCCTTTCGCTCCGCGGTGCGACGGGGGACAATGAGAAGGAGAAACATATTATTGATGCTTTAAGTAAGCTTGGTTCAGGTGTTAGTTTTCTTCCAAATGACCCATCACAATTAGTTAATAGGCTGTTAGGTAGTAAGAAGGCTGGAAACAGCGATTGTTTTAATGAAGGCTCAGCCATTTTAGCCCAGTTGATGAAGATGGAAATAAATAATAAATGTCAATACAAAGATATTTTATTACATATTGAAAAAGATAAGAAGCACAATGCTTACGTTTGATTTCACAACGAGTGATTACACGGCTTCATTCCCTTACCCACAACAACTTGACCCCGCAAAAGAATATGAGGCATCTTTATTGTCGATGGAAACTTATAATACCTTGTTTAATATCACAGAGAAAAACAACAAGTTTAGTTATAATTCAGGAAGTGGATATAAAACTATAACAGTTTCATCCGGAGCATACGAGATTTCTCAAATATCTTCTGAAATTGCCCGCCTTATGAAAGACCAAGGTGATGAACCGAAAAAGATTGTAATAGATATTCAAAAACATACTTTAAAATCAACTGTTAAACTTAAAAATAATTATAACGTTGATTTCACGATTGAAAATTCATTCAGAGAGCTATTGGGTTTCTCTTCAAAAAAGATTGAAACTAACGGGACGTTTTACAGTGATAATGTCATTAAAATATCCTCCGGTATAAATTCTATATTAATTCATTGTGATTTGATTGATGGTGCTTATAACGATGGAATAAGAACAAATACAATATTTTCATTCAGCGCATACTCAACCCTGATTGGTTATAAATTCAATATGGAACCGAAAAATCTTGTCTATTTATCTGTGTCAGGAAAAACCATATACAGAGTAAATTTTAGGATAACCGATCGAGATAATCGTATGATTTCCTTTAATGAAGGAATTAGATCCATCAGAATTCACCTCCGTGAAGTTTTCCAATAAATAAATAATGGTTATTGTGAGTAAACACGAGTTGGGAAAATATAAAATAATTACAGGGGATGGGATGTTCCTTTCACCATACTATAAGGGTGAAGGTATGTTTCTTGGTGGAGGATACTATAAACCTAAGAGACAACGGGGTGTGGGTCATCAATTTAGAAATAAAGGAGATGGGATAATTGATACTCTAATGTAACATTCCGCAACCTATGGGCCGCGACCCAATGTTTGGGTCGCGAAGGATTTTCAATGGGTCGCACGATCGTTTCAGAAATCGCGGGAAAAAAACTTTATCTACGATTTACTTCTCCCGACTCAACAGAACAGAGATCAAACGAACGCCGACACAAACTTTTTAGTGTGGACTCTTCTACCGCGATGTACCACGCGTGCATCCGGTCAGTCGGATCATCCGTTTAGTTTCCGACACGCGAATGTCCATTGCTTTTCATTCGAAAGATTGAGCTGTGAGCGTAAGGTACTCGCCATGGCTCGAAAGTATCAGCTTGTGTTCCTGAACTACGGGTTCACCTTGAATATCGTAGCCAATATGCAAAGTCAACCATCGCACTGATGTGGATAATCCACATCTACAATGTTGCTAACGGAACATTTAAATTAGGCTTGTAAGTTTCACTTTCGGGTTTAATCAGTGAAAGTTGTTTATTTAATGTTGTTCATGATAAGGAACATTGAACCTGGATATAAGTTCAGATGCATATCGGGTTTTTTCAGTAAAAGTTATTCTTGTTTTGTTTATCAGTTCATGTTACATTTTAAGTTCATCATCTATTCACGATGAAGATTAAAATAAAGTTCAAACACCTTATCTTGGCGTGTCACTTTAATAATTAAAGTTTTATTCTATTTCACAAAAGACACACCGCCAATGAATGTTGTGAGATTCATCTTCATCTTCATCTTCATCAGCTTCTTCATCTTCATCATCTTCTTCATCTTCATCATCATGTTCATCTTGTTCATTAAATCTTCATCCGGATTCATCGTCGGGGCGGATTCATCTCTTCCGAAGCTGCTAACAAGGCAGGGAGTTTACGTCTGGCCACTCTGCCATAAAGCCCAGATTGGTGGAGTGTTGCAGTGATGGTTGTCCCTCTGGAAGTTTCTCCCATCTCCACACAGGATCTCTGGAGCTCAGCCAGAGTGATCATCCGGTTCTTGGTCACCTCTCTTACCAAGGCCCTTCTCCCCCGATTGCTCAGTTTGGCCGGGCGGCCAGCTCTAGGAAGAGTCCTGGTTGTTCCAAACTTCTTCCATTTAAGAATTATGGAGGCCACTGTGCTCTTGGGAACCTTCAATACAGCAGAGATTTTTTTTGTAGGCTTCTCCAGATCTGTGCCTCGACACAATCCTGTCTCTGAGCTCCGCAGGCAGTTCCTTCGACCTCATGCTTCGTTTTTGCTCTGATATGCATTGTCAGCTGTGAGACCTTATATAGACAGGTGTGTGCCTTTCCAAATCATGTCCAATCAATTGAATTTACCACAGGTGGACTCCAATCAAAGTGCAGAAACATCTCAAAGATGATCAAGAGAAATAGGAGGCACCTGAGCTAAATTTCAAGTGTCATAGCAAAGGGTCTGAATACTTATGTCAATGTGAGATTTCAGTTTTTTATTTTTGATAAATTTGCAAAACATTCTAAAATCCTGTTTTCTTTTTGTCATTATGGGGTAAATGTCATTATGTGTGTAAATTGATAAGGGAAAAAATGAATTTAAACGATTTCAGCATAAGGCTGCAACATAACAAAATGTGAAAAAAGTGAAGGGGTCTGAATACTTTCTGAATGCGCACTGTATGCAGAGTGATGGCATCTACCGGTTGTGGGACTATGCGGGGGCATATTGGCGACACAGTCGTATTGTTTTAGTTTATTACAATTGTAATTGGTTATTACAATTAGACGCTCGTCCAATTTCCGAGGAGGTTATTTTCTACAAGAATGCTTTTTTAGTTTCCTCCACGTTTCATATCAAAACTCAAATATCAGTCGAAGAATAAATTGTAATATACAAAATGAACAGTTATTATGAAGTTTTATGTAACATGTAGAATTGTTATATGTCAATTTTTTTTTCTACAACAACTTGAAGCATTAAATAAATGGTATATAGTTTAAGGAGATTTTTTTGAATGATGAATAGAAGTTGAGTTTTTGACATGAAGTGGAAATCCAATGTGAACAGTGTGTGTGTTTTGCAGGAACAGCACTTCAAACACTGCGGTGAATGACTCATGGCAGTCATAAATTCGAGAATGAAATTGATTTTTCTTGGACTTTCCACATGTTCTGTTTCAATTCTCATTTGGTTTGCGACACAAGGCCAGTTCGAACTTGTCAAAAACCCAAGAAAATCACCATTCTTTCACCAATTCCACGAGTCGGTGAATCTCGTTTCTACTTCATCAGATCTGAGTGGTCAAACCTTCGTAAGAGTGGAAAACAGCTCGATACTGGTCTTTTCTGCCTACCTTGATGAGCGTGACAAAGATGAACCCAGAGTGAGGGTCTTCGCTCTTGCTCCGTGGGCACAAAGAATGAGCTTGTGTTGTCACCTGCTATATAATGACCGCTTTACTGTGAGGTCATTGAAAGAAGCGAAACGGGAAATCGTGGGAAAACACTATGACTTCAAGTTTGCAGTTTTTAACTTTTTCTGTGAAGTTTATCGAAGCAATTTACAACTTACACACGTAGCTCTCACCCGGTGTGACCAAGCCATCCATCCTCTGACAAATTATCTGCCAATACAAGCTCCCCCGAAATTGTCTCCTCAACATGACTTTGCCGTGTGCCTACCAGCGTTATTCGGTCAATTTGACAACACTCTGCAGTTTGTTCAGAGCATGGAGATGTATCGCATACTGGGCGCTACAAGTGTAACGGTCTACAACACGAGCGTGAGCCACACCATGGACATTATCCTGCGGGCTTACATTGAGATTGGTATCCTTGAGGTCATCCAGTGGCCCATTGCGAATTACCTGCGGCCTTCCTTTGGATGGAGACCAAGCAAACACCCCGGAGACATTCAGTACTTTGGTCAGATTGCCACCATCAATGATTGTTTGTATCGGAACAAGCACCGCACGAAATATATTGCTATCATCGATGTTGATGAAATAATTGTACCACACAAATGGAACAATTGGAGTGCAATGATGGAAGATCTCGCGATGCCCCAAGTGGCCTGTTGGTACTTTTTACACCACACCTTTCCAATAACCAATGCTCAGTACAACACCATGACGAGTGAAGGAGGCCTAGTGTTAAAAGGGACTGACATTTTAAAAGCCAAAACGATGTTTCCGCCAATTGAACGGAGCTGGGCCAAAAAACCAAAGAAGGTAATGATTAAACCAAGTGGGATAGTCTATCATGGGGTAGCCGATGTAGCGAAATACCAATTTGGCTATAAGGACTCTCATGTGCCAATTAGTGACGCATCATCTCATCACTATAAAAAGTGGGGGATCTATTGGCCTTCCTATTCCTTGTTCAACAGCACATTGATTCATCCATACATTGACACACTCCAGAGCAACATCAACAAATTCATGGACTTTGTCGATTCCTTTTTTTTTTAAACTAAGTGATTGATTATTCTTTCTTTATTCCAGGAACCAACAAAGTTTCCTGTTTGATGTGGATTGTGTTGATGTCCGTGATGTTGGTAGGGGTATTGTGGAGGAGCAATCCAGTAATAATGTATGCACGAGGTTGGGGGGGAGGAGTATTAGGATGTTCTCATGGTTCTCTGTACATTGTTTCATTTCAGTCAATTATACGTGGTGAGTTTGTCTTTGGTGTGCTTGTCCTAGCAGCTGGTGCATTGGCCATGGCCCTTTTTCCTTGTGTTTTGTAGAAAGTTTGTGGCAGCAGAAAGAGAAGATAGGTTTAAAATGGAAATAGATGCAGTGCCTCTAGCACCGTGGTTCTTAACCTGGGTTCGACCGAACCCCAGGGGTTCAGTGAGCCAGTCTCAGGGGTTCGACGGAGGTCCTCCGAAACGCCGAAACGCATTGCAATTTGTTTTTTGTTTTGTTTTTAGTTTTGTATCAATTTTGAATCTATGTGTAATTACGCTTATTATTAATATTATTATTATTTTGCTATGTATGTTACGAACGAATGGAAATGTTATTTGTAATTGTATTCCCATCCCATTCATGGTTTCTCTGGTCTGTGTTGAAGATAAGTTGTTTCACACTGACTGTAGTAAGTTGAATCAATGAGCAACTTGATAATTATTCTGTTGATGGTGCTTACTTGCTTACTTACTTACTTACTTACTGGATTTTGGACTTTGCAGGTGTCCGGAAATTCCAGTGAATAGCCTCGATTAGCTTGCCGTGTGCAGTGCGTCATTGGTCGCGCCTTACTTTGGAGTTACTGATTAATTTAAAAGTAAGTTTTTTTTTTTTTTTTTTTTTTTTTTTTGTATACAAGATCGAGGCTCGTGAAAGAGCGAACATTAATCACACAAAAAGACAAACCGACACATAAAACATATAACATCGGGAGCGGTAGACAAGATGGGGAGAGAGGGGGAAGGACACAAACACAACATTTGAGAGCAGGGACCGAGAGACATGGAGACATCGAGAGATCTGAGAGAGGGCGAGGGCTTTGGGGGGGGGGGGCATGGGAAGGGGGCGGTGGGAGAGGTATAAAACATATGGACACTGCCAGGACTTCCAGGAAAGAAGTTGGAATTTCAAACAAGGTGGATCTGGGGTGAATTAGTGGGGGTAGAAAAGATCAAGGTTTTGGATGGGGGAAGATAAGAGATGGTGGTGAACAGCTGTTTTAAAGACCTGGAGGGAGGAGTGGGATTGAAGGGAGTGAGGGAGTTTGTTCCAGAGGCGGGAGAAAAGAGGAATGAAAGAGTGAAGGTGAGCAGAGAGCCGAGATTTCGGCAGTTTAACCATCAGAGGGTTGCTGGCAGATCTTGTGCGACCTGTAGGAATATTTGGGGGACAGAGCACAGAGAGAGCTGGGGGTGCAAAGCCGGAGAGGAGTCGGTAGAAGACAGAAAGACCACCTACCTGCCTGCGGAGAGTGAGTGAAAGGCCCTGAGAGATAGCTTCATCGCGGGAGATTCCAATAATTCTGAAAGCTTTGGTTTCAACAGCGTGAAGCCGAGCTAGGTGTGAGGCAGGAGCACCGGCCCATAGGGGAGAACAGTATTCCATTGAGCTGCGGATGAAAGCCTTGTATGTGGTGAGGAGCTCAGGTGTGCCGAGGAAGGACTTCGCACGACGGAGGATGCCCAGTCGGCGACTGGCTTTGGAGGCCAGCTTGGAAATGTGGTTTTCCCAAGAAAGATCATGGCAGATAGTGAGACCCAAAAGCTTGAGCGACAGAACTTCTTGGAGAGGATTGTTGAGAAAGTAGATGGGAGGGTTGTCCAGTCGATCTTTTCGGAGAGACATAGTAAGAGTGTGAGATTTGTCAGGATTGAAAGACATGTTCCACTTGTTTGACCAGTCTGTGATTTTGTCCAAGTCTTCAGAGAGTGAGGAGGCTGCAGACTGCCGATCTGAGGGAAGAGGAATGGAGCGGCAGAGAGTGGAGTCATCAGCAAAGAGATAGAGAGGATTTTCAAGAGAGTCAGAGAGATCATTGATGAAGACCAGAAAAAGCACGGGGCCCAGAAGACTGCCTTGGGGAACTCCAGCCTGAACAGGAAGAGGAGATGAGAGAAACCCATTCAGGGCCACACGTTGACGACGACAAGAGAGGAAGTCCGCCAGCCATGCGTGGAGATTTCCATGGATACCAAAGGAGGAGAGTTTGGTGGGCAGAGCGGGGTGCCAGACCGTGTCGAACGCACGTGATATGTCGAGGGAGACAGCTCTAATTTCCTGTTTGGCATTGAGGACCTCCATCCATTGTTGAGACAGCAGAAGCAGCATGTCCAGAGTAGAGTGACCTGGTCTGAAACCAAATTGATGATCAGAGATCAAGCCATTGGAGAAGAGGAAAGATTTCATATCCAAAGCAATGATGGATTCCATGACTTTGCTGATAATTGGGAGAAGGCTGATTGGTCTGTAGTTGCTAGGATCTGTTTTTGCACCTTTTTTGTGCATAGCGGTGATGTTGGCTGATTTCCAAGCAGATGGCAGTTGACCTTGAGCAAAAGAGAGGGTGAAGAGAACAGAGAGAGGGTGAGATAGAGTGGCAGAGCAGGATTTTAGGACCCGTGGGCTGATGCCGTCGGGTCCAGTTGCAGAATCAGAGTCAAGGGTTGACAGAAACTTTTCCACCTTGTCAGGAGGAAAGGACACGGAGTCCAGGAGCAGCAGGGTACGACTGGGTATGGTGGGTACAGAGAGGGATGGGTTTGGGACACAAGATTTAGAGGCAAACACAGAGTTGAGGCATTCAGCTTTTTCACGTGCGGAGTCAGCTGTGTAGCCGTTTGAGGTAAGGGAGGGGATGGAGGGGGAACAAACACCAGAAACGGATTTGACCAGATGCCACTAGGATTTGGAAGAGGGAGACAGATAAGAGAGTTCGGTCTTGAGAACGGAGAGATATTGTTTCCTGGCTCTCCTGAGGGTGGACACACACTTGTTTCGGGCTTTGTGAAAGGAAATGAGATTTCCTTCCGTTTGATTTGCTTTCCAGGAGACGAAGGCAAGTTGTTTCTGGGCAACAGCCTCACCACAAGATTCTGTGTACCATGGACGGGAGGAAGGGTATGACAACTGAAGACGAGATAGGATAAATCTGTGCATGAGAGAGAGCAATTTACTTTGGAAGAATTCCCAGGATGGAAATGGAAATGTTTGTTGGAAATGTTGTTGGAAATTGGAAATGTTTGTGGATATGCAGGGCGGGTTCAGAGTTATATTAAAGTCAAAAGTGGATGGTGATTATAAAATATGATTGAATTACTCAGAAAATTAGGTGGAGGTGATATAACTCCTTTGGTCGCAATTCAAAACTAACAATTCGCAGTTTTCTACGTAATATTAAAATGGGATTTGAGGTGACATAGAGTTGAGTAGATAATAAATCCCGTCATCGTAACTATAAGTTGTGTTTTCTTCGTTAAAATTTCTCAGTTTTCAGAGGGGTACTGATTATATTTAAGCATGTTCCTTTTTTAATTTTTGTCATATAATTATTTGACCGAACTCAATTAAGATCAGTTTGTTACTTTGTTGTTTTTTTTGCAGTATGTCGAGCAAAAAAAGGAAGTGGTCGGAGGATTACGTTCGGTACGGGTTCACGTGTTTGACGGAACGGGACAGAAATCAGCGTCCTCAATGCATGCTTTGCAATGTCAAGTTGAGCAACTCCAGCCTAGCAACAGCAAAACTACAGGAACACTTCAAAAAACTGCACGGCGAGGGGCAGTACAAAGACGCAATGCTGGATGAATTCAAATTGAAGAGAGTCCGATTCGATGGAAGTGATTCCTTGCCCACTCTTGGCTTCGTTCCAATTGACAAACTGATCCTCACCGTGTCATATGAAGTTGCGTACCTGATCCCAATGCAGGGCAAACCACACACCGTTGGCGAGACACTCATCAAACAGACCGCGTTGAAGATGGCCAACATCATGCTGGGAAAAGCTGCTGAAAACAAGTTGTCTCTCGTTCCACTCTCAAATGACACCATCAGATGCAGAATCATTGACATGAGCGACGAAATCCTCACCCAGGTAGTTGCAGATTTAGTCGCGAGCCCGACGAAATTCAGCCTTCAAATCGACGAGACCACCGACTTTTCGAATTTGAGCCAGCTCATCTTATTTGTGCGTTATGTAAAAGGAGATGAGCTCAAGGAAGACTTTCTGTTCTACAAGCCTCTCACAACAACTATGAAGGCAGCTGACGTGAAGAAGCTTGTGGACGACTTCTTCAGAAGCAATGGCCTATCCTGGAACATGGTGTCTGCAGTTTGCTTGGATGGAGCTCCAGCCATGCTGGGATGCAACTCTGGTTTTGGAGCGCTGGTGAAGGCCGATGCACCACACATCATCGTCACGCACTGCGTCCTGCACAGACACGCGCTGGCATCAAAAACCCTGCCTCCAAAACTGGCCAATGTTCTGAAAATCGTCGTTGAAACTGTGAATTACGTGTGAAGCCATGCTCTGAATCATCGCATCTTCAAAGAGCTGTGCAATTAAATCGGCTCTGAATTCGAAATCCTTCTCTACCACTCTAACGTTTGATGGTTATCACGAGGGAAGGTAGTGAGCCGTGTTTTTGCCTTGCGTGTAGAATTAGCCCCGTTTTTGCGAGAACACCAGCATCGCCATGCAACGACTTTCAAGAGTCATAGTTCATCCTCGCCTTGGCGTACTTGGCTGACATCTTCGACGCACTCAATCATCTCAATTGCCAGATGCAGGGCAGTGGAGTGAATGTCATCGAATATGAAGAAAAGCTGAGCGCTTTCCGAAAGAAGTTACCATTGTGGAGGCGGTGAACAGAGAACGACAACTTCGCAAACTTTTCGCTACTGGACGAGTGCGTGAGCGGGATCGAAGATGAGTCTGAAGTTGGAGCCACTGCTGTACCGGGGGAGCTGCATCAAGCGATTGCCACGCACTTGGATGAGCTGGGAAAGTCATTCGATGGCTACTTCCGTGACCAAAAGCAATACCCAGCATGGGTGCGGCAGCCGTTTACTTTCGACGTTGCAACGGCAGATGTCAACGACCAATACCTCGATGACCTCATCGAACTTCAGCAGAGCCAGACTCAACAACAACTCTTTGGCACAACAACGCTCTCATCGTTTTGGTGCCGCCAAATGAAAGGGTATCCTCACATCGCTAAAATTGCCCTCGAGATCCTCACGCCGTTCGTTACAACGTATCTCTGCGAGCATGCGTTTTCGAAACTGGTGGACATTAAAACAAAGAAAAGGAGCAGGCTTTCATGCGAAAATGATTTGAAGGTGGCCCTTGCCAAAACAAAACCACGCATTTCCCAGATCGCCTCCCGAAAAGAACAACAGAAAACGCATGAATATGCAATTGTTCTTAAGTTCTTTTTTTTTTTTTTTTTTTTTTTTTTTTTGTATACAAGATCGAGGCTCGTGAAAGAGCGATCATTAATCACACAGAAAGACAAACCGACACATAAAACATATAACATCGGGAGCGGTAGACAAGATGGGGAGAGAGGGGGAAGGACACAAACACAACATTTGAGAGCAGGGACCGAGAGACATGGAGACATCGAGAGATCTGAGAGAGGGCGAGGGCTTGGGGGGGGGGGGGGGGCATGGGAAGGGGGCGGTGGGAGAGGTATAAAACATATGGACACTGCCAGGACTTCCAAGAAAGAAGTTGGAATTTCAAACAAGGTGGATCTGGGGTGAATTAGCGGGGGTAGAAAAGATCAAGGTTTTGGATGGGGGAAGATAAGAGATGGTGGTGAACAGCTGTTTTAAAGACCTGGAGGGAGGAGTGGGATTGAAGGGAGTGAGGGAGTTTGTTCCAGAGGCGGGAGAAAAGAGGAATGAAAGAGTGAAGGTGAGCAGAGAGCCGAGATTTCGGCAGTTTAACCATCAGAGGGTTGCTGGCAGATCTTGTGCGACCTGTAGGAATATTTGGGGGACAGAGCACAGAGAGAGCTGGGGGTGCAAGGCCGGAGAGGAGTCGGTAGAAGACAGAAAGACCACCTACCTGCCTGCGGTGAGTGAGTGAAAGGCCCTCAGAGATAGCTTCATCGCGGGAGATTCCAATAATTCTGAAAGCTTTGGTTTCAACAGCGTGAAGCCGAGCTAGGTGTGAGGCAGGAGCACCGGCCCATAGGGGAGAACAGTATTCCATTGAGCTGCGGATGAAAGCCTTGTATGTGGTGAGGAGCTCAGGTGTGCCGAGGAAGGACTTCGCACGACGGAGGATGCCCAGTCGGCGACTGGCTTTGGAGGCCAGCTTGGAAATGTGGTTTTCCCAAGAAAGATCATGGCAGATAGTGAGACCCAAAATCTTGAGCGACAGAACTTCTTGGAGAGGATTGTTGAGAAAGTAGATGGGAGGGTTGTCCAGTCGATCTTTTCGGAGAGACATAGTAAGAGTGTGAGATTTGTCAGGATTGAAAGACATGTTCCACTTGTTTGACCAGTCTGTGATTTTGTCCAGGTCTTCAGAGAGTGAGGAGGCAGCAGACTGCCGATCTGAGGGAAGAGGAATGGAGCGGCAGATAGTGGAGTCATCAGCAAAGAGATAGAGAGGATTTTCGAGAGAGTCAGAGAGATCATTGATGAAGACCAGAAAAAGCACGGGGCCCAGAACACTGCCTTGGGGAACTCCAGCCTGAACAGGAAGAGGAGATGAGAGAAACCCATTCAGGGCCACACGTTGACGACGACTAGAGAGGAAGTCCGCCAGCCATGCGTGGAGATTTCCATGGATACCAAAGGAGGAGAGTTTGGTGAGCAGAGCGGGGTGCCAGACCGTGTCGAAGGCACGTGATATGTCGAGGGAGACAGCTCTAATTTCCTGTTTGGCATTGAGGACCTCCATCCATTGTTGAGACAGCAGAAGCAGCATGTCCAGAGTAGAGTGACCTGGTCTGAAACCAAATTGATGATCAGAGATCAAGCCATTGGAGAAGAGGAAAGATTTCATATCCGAAGCAATGATGGATTCCATGACTTTGCTGATAATTGGGAGAAGGCTGATTGGTCTGTAGTTGCTAGGATCTGTTTTTGCACCTTTTTTGTGCAAAGCGGTGATGTTGGCTGATTTCCAAGCAGATGGCAGTTGACCTTGAGCAAAAGAGAGGGTGAAGAGAACAGAGAGAGGGTGAGATAGAGCAGCAGAGCAGGATTTTAGGACCCGTGGGCTGATGCCGTCGGGTCCAGTTGCAGAATCAGAGTCGAGGGTTGACAGAAACTTTTCCACCTTGTCAGGAGGAAAGGACACGGAGTCCAGGAGCAGCAGGGTACGACTGGGTATGGTGGGTACAGAGAGGGATGGGTTTGGGACACAAGATTTAGAGGCAAACACAGAGTTGAGGCATTCAGCTTTTTCACGTGCGGAGTCAGCTGTGTAGCCGTTTGAGGTAAGGGAGGGGATGGAGGGGGAACAAACACCAGAAACGGATTTGACCAGACGCCACCAGGATTTGGAAGAGGGAGACAGATAAGAGAGTTCGGTCTTGAGAACGGAGAGATATTGTTTCCTGGCTCTCCTGAGGGTGGACACACACTTGTTTCGGGCTTTGTGAAAGGAAATGAGATTTCCTTCCGTTGGATTTGCTTTCCAGGAGACGAAGGCAAGTTGTTTCTGGGCAACAGCCTCACCACAAGATTCCGTGTACCATGGACGGGAGGAAGGGTATGACAACTGAAGACGAGATGGGATAAATCTGTGCATGAGAGAGAGCAATTTACTTTGGAAGAATTCCCAGGATGAGTTGATGTCAGAGGTGGTAGAGATGGGAGACCAGTCCAGATGATTGATGGCTGCTTGAAGACCGTGCCAGTTGGCCTGAGTGAAATGCCAGACTCGTCGACGCTGAGCAGGCTCCCTGAGGATGGTCAGAGAGATGTCCACTTTAACAAGGACATGATCAGATGATCCGATCGGAGCAGAAGAAGAGCAGCAGACATTTTCAGGGAAGTTAGTCATAACCAAGTCCAGAAGAGAAGATGTTCCGTTGACTGAGATCCGGGTCGGGAAATTGACAGATTGTGTCAGTCCCAGTGAGTCGCAGAAGTCCTTTGCTGAAGAGCCATGGCTGGTGAGAGAGGTACCCACACCCAGCCAACTGGCATGGTGACAATTGAAATCACCACATATGAGGAAGAGAGAGTTGGGATGAGTAGATAGAAGTTGGTCCATATCATCAGACAGCGAGATGTAGATGGAGTCATCACTGTTTGGTGGACGGTACAACACACATATGAACAAGAGGTGGGAGCGAAGGGGAAGCCGTAGCCAGAGGTATTCCTGGGGGTGAGGTGGAGAGAGTGCAGTGCAGGGCGAGTGAGGAAGAGAGTTTTTGATAAAGATAGCAACCCCGCCTCCAGGACGAGGCTCAGGTCTATCATACCGGAGGAGGGAGTAGCCCGGGAGAGATACTATGGAATCAGAGACATCATAAAGGAGGAAAGTTTCTGTTAAGCAGATCACGTCTGGTTTGACAGAAGCAACCTGTATGGAGAGATCAGTTAAGTTTGAACGAAGGCCCCGGATGTTTGAGGTCCATACCGTTAATGAAGAGGAAGGGGGAGCATCAGATACAGAACAGGGGGGAGGAGGGGTAGGGTAAGATGTGGAAGAGGTGGAAGAGATAGGGAGAGCTGTTGAAGGTGTGTCAGAGATTTCAGAATAGCTCGGAGAAAGGGAAGGATGGGGCGGACAAAAGGTTTGATGGTGATTGGGTGAGCCACAATGAGGTGTTATTTGAGGAGGGGGAAGAGCGAGGCAGAAGGTTGGGGGAGATGGAGGTGAGAGTTTTAAGGGTGAAGAAGCGGGGAGGACGCTTTGAGGAGGGGGAGTGAGAGGGGGGAAATTGAGAAGCAATGAGGGTGGGGAGATTTGAAGGGGAGGGGTGAGGGGGGAGTTTGGGAGGGAAGGGACAAGGGGAGGGATTTGAAAGGGATGGGATATGGGGGAGATTTGGAGGGGAGGGGTGAGGCAGGAGTCTAGGAGGGGAGGGGCGAGGGGGCGTCTTGGCGGGGAGGGGTGAGGGGGTAGTTTAGGAGGGAGGGGGCAAGGGGGGAGATTTGAAAGGGATGGGTGATGGGGAAGATTTGGAGGGGAGTGGTGATGGGGAAGATTTGGAGGGGGGGGGTTATGGGGAAGATTTGGAGGGGAGGGGTGAGATTGGATTTTTGAAAGTGTACGATTTATGGGAAACGAACATTTATTGCAAAATGAGTTCCTTGTGACCTTCGAGTTAAAAATACGTTTAAGGACGCTGGATGGAGGATGGAGTGCAGGAGAGTTTAGGGAATGTAGAAAAAAGGCACTATAGGAGATGGATATTTTTGTTGGGATGAATTGATTTGGTGAGCAAGTCGAAAGCAGCCTTTTAAAGAAGAAGAAGAAAAAGGTGTTATAAAATATGACGGAATACATAACTTGAGGGGAAAGTGTAAACATTGAAGGTTAATGAGTGAAAACTATCTGGGGAAATGGGGGAGAAACACGTGGTCGAAGAACGAACGAACGAATAAGAATGAATAAACGAATGAGAACAGAGAAGGAAATGTTTTTTTTTTTTTTTTTTTTTTTTTTTTTTTGAGTTGAGATTTACACAAGGAAGTAGGCTATGGGTGAAAAGCCTGGGAATACAGAGAACGAAAGTTATTGGATCACAAACGACGGACCGCTGAGAGAAAAACAAAGCCTCAAGGTTGTACAGTGCACACTGTACAAGGCCTCAAGACACGACACGGCAAACAGACGATCAATTTATGAAAGATAAACACCGAGAAACAACCAAAGTTGCACACAATAACTTCACACACCGAAAGATAAATACAGTTTCGACAAAATACAATTGTGAACAGACAACTTCGAAAAACGTGGAGACCGTGTGGAGCTTCGAAAATCCCTCCCACCGTCTCCGAGATCTCCTTTGTCAAATTTGATGGGTTCTGCGAGTGTTTGGTGGGTTTCGTTAGGGTTCGGCGCCTTTAAAAAGGTAAAGAACCACTGCTCAAGCAAGTCTACACCCCTTTTAAAATTTTCACGTTTTCTTCCCTTCTAGCCTGAAATCAAAATGCATTTAATCAGACTTTTTCCACCTATATTTGCACATCGTAACCCCTTTCTAGTTTTGTATTCTTAATGAATTTTCTGAAATTTGTATAATTTGTTTTTCGCTTGGAAGTTGTGGGATGCGATGTGTAAATAAACGTAGAAAACGTCTGTTTTAATGCAATTTAATTCCAGGTTATAAGGCAACAAAACGTGAAAATTTTGAAAGGGGGTTGTACACTTTTTCTATAGGCATTGTTTGTACCGATATGCATTGTAGACAAAGGGGTACACAGATATTGGCAGGACTTGTAGGAAGTGGTGGAATTTGGATTTGTGGTGCCCAAGGCCAAAGGTCAATTGTAGCGCCCCACAGGCACTGTCATAGTCAGGGATTTATATCGGGGCCATATGAAAGAGCTCTCAGCTTCCCCAGTATCTCAGCAGCAGAGATGAGCTCTCCTACTCTTTCCAAAGACCACCGTGGGATCCTTAACATCCACCAACTAATGACGGTGGTCGGGACACCCAGGTTAACGTCCATCCAAGGAATGACACACACATTGATGAATCACCTTGACTGTGAAACACCAGGATGACAGCTTATAGCTGGGTCAAGATTCGAACCCAGGTGAGACAACATCGAGACGATATCTGCGTACATCTCAGCCATCCTGCCAACCAAACACACTCTCTGATTCCTCTCACCACAGTTTACACTCTTGTCCAGAGTCCAGACCCTTCAAGTGCAGCGCCTTCTTCACTTTTTTCCTCACACATCTATCCTCACCATATGTCATACATCGTAGCGTATCTTGCTTGTACACAAAGGCCGGGCTTAAGGAAACTCCACCCGTTAAAGAGAAAAAAATAAGAAGTATCCTCGGATGGCCGATGTATAAATTTTACACTATAAAGAGGGTGAAATTATAGAAAAGTGTGGATTCCAACATTGATCTCTATACTAAATGTATGGCAGCGAGAATCTCATTTTTTGAAGCCATTTGTCCCCCATCTTTGCTCTCCTATGAGTTCCCACACGCTGGATAATAACCAAGGTGAATGCCACTTTCCGATGAAATATGATGCCTCTTTTCCTTTGATCAATACCATCACAATTTTTACAAAGCAGCACACTATGCCATATAATAAATACTATCGTGTCCCCAGGGTTAAGACCCCTGGATGACGAATGACCGAAACGAGCTTTAACTCCGAGGCGTATTTTGAACCTTGGCTGGGGTTATTTCGAACCCACAAAACAAAGAAAGGAACCAGCACAAGAAAAGTAAAATTAAACAAATAATGAATTTCTTAAAAGTAATTGGAAACCAAATAAAATGAATGAGGTAAAACTGAATTTTAACTTGAGACCTCTCCATCAGACTCATATACAGACAAGGGAAAAACAAAAGTAAAAATAAATAATGTTTCTGATGGCTGGCACTTAGCTCTGTTTCAATGAGGGTCTTGATGTTCGTTGAATGGGTCCGGTCCATCGGCGAAAGGACCGAGCGTCGACTTGCAGGGCCGTCTTAAGGCATGGGCACACTGGGCAGTTGCCCAGGGGCCCGAAGTTGCCCAGGGGCCCCACGATTCTAGGGGCACCATGCTGCCATATTGTTCATGAGAGATCTCTTGGCAGAGTGGATAATTACTCGACCTCTCGCTGGAAAGGCCTGGGATTAAGTTACGAAATATGACTGTAGCAGATTACATTTCATTTTATATGCAAATGATAGGCCTATAATATGCATTAACCTTATTTCGTTAAGATTTCCACTCATTTATTCACTGTGTAAAATACGAAACAAGTTTCGCTGCGCATCCCGATTGCCATTTGTTGAATGACGTCACGCACTTCTTGTTGAAGTTGAGTTGAAGAATCTAATTATCTCCAAATAATCCGGAAGAATTCCCATGTTTTAAACGCGCGTCATGTTATAGGTGTATAGAGCAGTTTAACATGTCCTTCCACAGCATGGTATTATAATTAAAAAATAAATAACAAAAATAATGATAACATTGTAACAAAGCATATATTAATTAATCTAATAATATTAATAACAATAATAACATTAGTATTATTTGGCAATAATTTGCGCATCCCGATTGCCATTTGTTGAATCTTGAATGACGTCACGCACTTCTCTCAAATTTATTCCAGCAAGCTGCAAGCGCCATCAGCATTTCACAGCGCCAACTATTTGTCTTGTCACTTTTGTGAATTGTGAATGGTGAGCATCTTCCATGCTTATGTAATAAGGTATGTACAGTTTAAATTCGTTGTCAATTATAATGCATTAACAACCAATATTTGCCGAAATGATTGTCAAAGTGTCCGTGTCCACTGGGCACGAAGAATTGAGTTTATCCTCATCGTGTCGTTCACCTAATCGAGTTTATCCTTTCGGAAAAGATCACGTTGTGGTCAAGCGTCTGTCTGACACGAGATGGTCGCCGCATTTTGATGCTGTCCATGCTCTGCCTAGAGCCAGAGGTTTCAAAAAAATTAAACATGCACTGGATTCGGTATCAGCTGACACTGACCGGGAAGTGAACACAAGGCGAGAGGCAGAAGGATTGGGCGAGAAAATAGAGAACCTGGAAACGATTTTTCTGACTTCTTTGGAACGACATTCTCGAAAGAGTAAGCAAAACAAGTAAGGTCCTGCAGTCAAAAGATGTGGACTTACTTGTTGCCATGAATCTTCTTGAGTCTCTGAAAACGTATCTTCAGGAAACTAAAGACAAATTTAGTGAATATGAACTGAAGGCCAGGAGTAGGTGTCCAGATTCGGATTACAGCGATGTGAATAAACGGGTGCGAAAGCGAAGTGTACGTCTTACTACATATGACGGATCAGAAGAAGAGATACTTCTAAACAAAAGTGAAAAGTTCAGGGCGGAAACATCCCTTCTGTTCTGGACTTTCTGAACTCTGACCTGACAAAACGTGCAGATCATTCATGGATTGGAAATCTGTTTTCCTTCTTCAGTCAATTGAAAACGATTGGTTCTGATGAGTTAAACAAAAAGTGTGAACACTTGGCTGATGTGTATCACAAAGACCTTGATTATGGTGACCTTCTAAATGAATGTCAGCAACTCAAGCACTACACGGTTCTTGATGAAAATTGTGAGACTCTTCCTGCGTTGTACAGAAAAATAATTTCGGACAACTTGAAATCTGTGTTTCCCAATGTTGAAATTGCACTCGGAGTGTTCATGTGCATGATGGTGACCAACTGTACAGGGGAACGTTCATTTTCAAGATTGAAGCTTACAAAGAATGAGCTTCGCAGCACAATGCGGCAGCAGCGTTTGAACTGGCTTTCACTCATGTGCATGGAAAATGACATCCTGAAGACCATTGACTTCAAGCCAATTATAAATCAATTCTCTGCAAAGAAATTTGGCAAACGTTTGCATAATAATAAATAATTAATACTGTACCATCTCCCTCTGTACGGTGTACCAATTATTATCATGTATATTGTTACAGACGCGGTTGTGGATGTTGGTTTACCGAGCGGTTTGGTATGACCACGTCTGCACAGTTTACCCGATTCCACCCGAACGTTGACTAATCGCGCTACGCTGAATCAATGAAGGAAAAGGACACAACGGCTGGGACTAAAATGACACGACACCAAGGGTTCAGTTCTCAAGACCTCCGGAGGAGGTTATATTAGGGCGGAAGGTTAGATTACAGGAATGAGAGGGACAGCATAGAAAGACAGGCACTTAGACACACTTATCTTATTCCCTGACAGACGACAGATAAACAGGACAAAACTGACTCACACGGGGATTGATGGCAAGGAAAGGCAGAATCGATGGCTCCAGGTGCACCTGGGCTCAGGGCAGGATCGACCCGGTCCGGTCTAGAGATGCGGGGAGGTCGCAGCGCTCGGATGTGGTGATTGTCTTCTCAAGCTGGGGGCGCATCTCCCGTCACGTCCGGTAAGTGGCCGCGTATATCCGGCGGGGAGTGACACGCCCTCGGCTCGTTAGCTCCGCCCCAGATGGAATCGGCCCGTTGCTTCTCATTGGGTGCGTGCGGGGGGGGGTTACCTGCTCCGCCCTTGACGAGGGGCTGACAGGGAGCCCCTTCGTGGTAACCCCGTCGGAGCGCATGGTCAATGGCGGCTAACCGAGCCGGTGTGAGGACGCACACTCCCCCGCGCCGCGCCGTTGTTGTAGTTGTTGTAGTTGTTGTTGTAGTTGTTGTTGTAGTTGTTGTTTGGGGAAGAAGATGGGAGGAGGTATGGGAAGGTCCTAAACTCACCACTGGTGCCATATAATCACATTCTGGTGCAACGAAGAGTCAGAATTAATGGAAACGAGTCCTTAACTGACATAGACTAAGAATAACTAGCAAGATGTCCGAAAGTTGTCTACGTGAGATGCGGTGGACCTGGGCACGACATTTAATGGGGGAAAAAGGGGAAGGTCGGTTCTACAGAGTGTTATTTACAGGCAATGGGACTAGGGAATGGGGGATTGGGGATAGTTGGGGAGTATTGGGGAAATAGGGGAGTATTTACAAGCGGATATTGAGGCCAAGTCCCATATCCGCAACATTGCACCCTTCTCTACCCTCGGGGCGTCCCGACCCGATAAATTTTTACCTATTTTAGTGTGGCACTCAGATGTAGTTCCCTCTACTATTAACTCTACCCTGAGTGCGACAGTTTTACAGATATTCACAAATGAGTAAATATGTCCCCCTGCGACGTTGCACCCTTCTCCTCACAGTAACACACCCACAGGATAACCGAATCCGGAAAGAATTCGCAAACTAAACATACAGCCGGTAGGGAGCATTATTTACAAGACTACGCTGATATTTACACTACGATCCAGGACCTGTTTTTGGAGGAACACATGCAGATGTTATGCATAGAGAGAGCACGCATGCCAGCATCGATACACCAACCCACGAGTGCTCTGTGGCCTTACGGCCTTTAATAATGTGCAGAGCACCCCTTCCCAGCACCAAAAGCACCACCCCATCACACAGTCAGCACCATCCGGTGCAGTCACCATTGTTCAATGAATAAAAATAACTTCAACAACCCCTAACCCTGCAGGTGTCTCTTGCTCTTCGTGTGGTGCACGTGGCCTTCTGGCTTCTTTCAAAAATAAAGAAAGGCGCCAACCGCGTCCATTTCTCTATTGTGGCCGTCAGGGGGCCAACTAAAAGTGGTTCACCTGTATGGCATAGGTGCCACGTTGACCCATAGGTCCATCCACGGGTGGTGCTTGGCCGCAAAAGAACTGCGGTCCATTGTGGGTGGCCACAAACATTGCGGTCCATATGGTGTATCGATCCAGGCAGCAAGCAGCGAAAGTGCAGGCCCACAACTGCGTAGCCAGCACCTCTCTCTCCTCTCTCTCTGCCCCAAAGCCAGATCCTCGGAGGTGGGAGACAAAAGAAGCAGACAAGTGAGTAAGGTGGTAAGGGCGCAAAAGTGCACGCAACACAAGGTGATGCACACTGGGGGCACATGGGAACCAGGTGAGACAGGTACGTTCCTACCGTACGCCCCCCCCCCCCACCAGGTAACCTACATGGCCCCTCCCTTACCCCTTACTGTATCCACACAACACAACACTACCCATAAACATCTACTTTACCAATCAACAAATGTCCCTACTGTCTTCCCCGTTCCTCCCATAAACCAAATTCGTCTTCTCTCCCTCCTAACCAATCAAATTTGCCATTTTCAACTCTCATCAAAATTTGCCATCTCCAACTCAACATCATAATTTGCTATCACCAATTCATCATCAGTCCCTCCTAGGGAGGGAGAGATGGAATCACCCCAATGTCTCATCCACGTCGTGATGCGTCTCACAAATCCAACAGCAATTCTCACTTCCTGCAACACAGAACAAAGAAAACACAGGTGTGGAGTCATCATCATCACCACAGGTAAGTGGCTGCGTATGGTGCGACAGGTTCATCAATCCTAACTATTTCCTAAATGACTTTACAACTTTACACTACCCGGGGTCTTTCTCCGGCCAAACCATTGGCCCTCTTACACTATGGGTTCTAAAAACCAATTCCCATTGGCCAAACTGTGGTGCTTTCCAATTTGGGGTCTCACTCCCCCGATTCATCTCCCGGTGCCCTCGCACAATTTCTGGGCTGTGGCGTGTACCTCTCCCAGCGGGTCTACCCACCTGCACACCTCCACCACTGCAGTTGCCTCCGAGCTTACCTGCTCCTTACCCTAACCTAACTACCTGGGGAAGGCCCTCTGGCGCTCTCCCCACTCGGTGCCCTCTCTGGCACTGGGCTGCCCGATCCACACCCGGGATCCTCAGGCACCCACTCACAACTACCGGCTCCCAGAGCCCACCTGCGGCCTCACCTGGCCGACATCCTCACAGTGGTGGAGTGCTCAACCAACTACACACACTAACAGGCTACACGCCCAGCCATTTCCACAACACTAATGCACCCATCCACAATACCATTCTGTCACCCGCACCACAGATGCCAATATCCAACCACAATTTACCTGTACCCTCTACCTAACACTTACACTACCCGCCCCGGGTACTCGTGAAAGGGGTCCACTCTTCCCCCATCCACACCTTCGCACCATGCACACCACTCCGTACCACTTACTCCAACTCTCTCCACACACCTGTACTTGCACACCTGTGCTCTCACTCTTGGTGCCGCCTGCACCCTTCTCTCCCCAAGCGCATTCGCGCTGTTCCACACACTCACTACTCACACACTGCTCCACACACCTGTCCAGTTGCACACCTGTGCAATCACACCTGTTCCATCCTCACACAGCATCATCTCATCTAACTACTCCCCTCTGAAACTTGCGCTTCCCAGTCGTCCCTTTAAACTATTGCGCTCCCTCGTCATTATCATCCACACTAAACTACCTGCGTCCCCACTACAGGTATCAGTCACTAACTAAACTTAACGTTACCTAATGTCATCTTCTAGGGCCCTATCAATATAACCTAACCCACCCGGGCTAGTTTTCACTGCCATACACCCCATAATCTATTGCTCCTTTGCCCCCACATGGGAAGGGCGGCAGGGATGCCCCACTTACCCACCGGGCCCATCGCTCACTACCAATTTTGCACATCAAATTTCAACAAATCAAAAATTTGCCAATCACTGCCCATCATCTGCCAATCACTACTGCCAATCCTTTGCCAATCATCAAATTTTGTTTTTCTCTAATTTTGGGTCCAAAACACTATCCTCATCACCCGTCTACTCACTAATACCTCTCGGTGCGCCAATTCCTGTCCAAAGCCCGGCTTCGTAAAGCCAAGCCATGAATGCGGGTTGTTCTGTGCCAGCGGCTGGATGCGTCCGGCACTCGGTGCAGGGACGGGGGCTTACCCGGGCCGAGATCCCACGCACCATCTCGGCGTGGAGCCATCCAATATCCCGATCTCGACCTGCCGGACCGCCTCAACAAAAAGTGGTCGCCATGACGACCCTTTCTATCGGGCTGCCCGCTCCGCCTAGTGGAGCACGGACGCGGCCGTTCAAAGCGAGGCCCAGCACGCACCGAGGGCCCGATTCGGCTAACAGTCGCTCTAACCTCTAACCCGTCTAACGTCGATGCTTCACCTGGACGCTTACACCCCGCAGCCCGTTCCTTGCTCACACATCCAGCCGTTCCCATGCTACCTTTCCTTACACACCCAGGTACACCCATTCCACTCACAGCCTTGGTCACACACCTGACCACCGAACACTTTGGCACACATTCGTTGGTCGCACACCTCACCAACACACCTCTTCGCGCCCCCTCCTCTGTCACCTCCTCTGTGACAATCACAGGTGTGCTCTCATTCGCACACCCAACCACGTGCCTCACCACCAACTCCAGCGTGCATTCCCACTCACGCTCTACCATTCCAGGTGTGCATCCTTTCTCACCTGTCACCACCAACTCACGCTCCGTGTCACTCTCACTACTCTCACCTCCACTCGTGACAACGCACTCACCCTTACTCCCGACAGCGCACTCTTTCCTCATGCACCTGTCCGTCACACACCTCTCTCGCGCACACTCTCCCGTTACACCCTCTGTAACACTCACCACAGGTGTATACTCTTCCGTTCTTTTGACAGCGCACTCTTTCCCCATGCACCTGTCCGTCACACACCTTTCTCGCACACCCTCTCCCGTTACATCCTCTGTAACACTCGCCACAGGCGTGCATTCTCCCTTTACACCCTCCGTAACACTCCTCACTACTCGCTCCCATGTGCTCCCTCGCACATGCGCTACGACCGACTCACTCTCGCCAGCACCCTCACTCCTTGGCACGCACTTTTTCCTCACACACCCCAGAGTCGGACTTTATCGCACACCTCCTTTTTCGCACACCAGACCTGTCGCACACTTCACCAACGGCCTCTCACGAACACCCGGGTCCATCTCGACCCCCAAGCTTCTTAAATCCCCTGGCGCATCATTCGCACGACCATATTGGTCACCACTTACACCGGGTCCTCTTCCTCTTCGCTTCTCCTCCATCACCTGCGAATCCCTCATCCGGTTAATGAGCACATCATCACGATCCAAACACAGACTTTGGACCAATTCTTTTATCTCCTCTTTTATCTCTTTCTTATCCCCTCTCCGTCGCTTCTTAATTTCGCTCACCCCTTCTTCCACTTCTTCTAATTTCTGCTTCACCTCTTTTATTCCCCGGTACGTCTCCTCAAGCTCATCCTCTAAGGCTACCTTGACCGTTTCCAGGTGCGTCCTCACCTGCCGGTCCTTCGTCTCCATTACCTCTATCACCTCGTCCAGCCTCGTTGTCAGTCCCTCACGTACCATCTGACATTCCCTCTTCGTCGCTACCAAGTCATCTTTTAGTTCTTTCTGTGTCGCTTTTAAAACTCCTAATACCGCAGTGTTCCTTTGAACCTGCTCCACTAACTCCGTCTGTCCCACCGTCAGCTGCTCCACCTCCTGCGTCAGGTCCTCTATGCCCCCTTGTAACTTTACAGTCCCCTTTCTCACCTCCTTCTCCATGTGCTCCTTACAGTGCCTCACCTCCTCGCGCACTCCTCCGACCTCCTCACTCACTCCTCTTCTGATCTCCTCTCCCATCACTTGCATCTCCTGCCCAGATGCCACCCTCATCTGCTCCATTTCCTCCCTGTGAGCATCCAGTTTGGTTTCTACCCCCATTCTGACCCCCTCTATCTGCTGCCCCATTTGGTTAACTTCCCTTTCCGCTTGGTCCCTCATGTCCCTCAATTTGCCTTCCATCCTGTTTTCTAACCCCTCTAACCCATTTTTCACTCCCTCTATCTGATTCTCCTGGGCAGCCATTCTATTTTCTACCCCCTCTAACCCCTTTTGCATCCCTTCCATTTGATTCTCTTGAGCGGCCATTCTGTTTTCTACCCCCATTAACCCATTTCTCACCTCTTTTATCCCATTGTCTAACCCCTCAAAATTTTTGTCTACCTTCTCACCAGTACCCCTCGCTTCGTCCCTCATTACCCCCATTTGGTTCTCCAATCGCTCACTATCAGCCCTCATTTGCTCACTCTGAGCATCCATCCGGCTCCCCAAACCTCCAATTTGGTCTCCCATTTGTTCCATAAAGGCCCTCATTTGCAGGAGGAAAAGGTTCGAATCCACCAGGGGCGCTGCCACGGTCGCGGGCGCCGTGACCAGCGAGGCGCCATTTTGTGCGTCTGCTACCCTCGCTGCTTCGCTCTCCTCACGTCCCTCAATTTGGTCCTGGACCGACCCTGCCTCACTCTCCCCTACCGGACCCCAGCTGTCTTGATCCGCCATAGCGCGACCTTCAAAATTCGGGTTTTTATTTTCGTAAAACAAATTCAAATTTCGCCGTTATAATTTCGAGCGGGAAACGCGCTCCGGGTCGAATTCTACCTCCCCTACACCAATTGTTACCCTAGTGGTACAATTGGTGTTCCAAAATTTGGGCCTAATAAATTTAGTCCCGGGTCCGAATTCCACTCCTCGACACCAAATGTTACAGACGCGGTTGTGGATGTTGGTTTACCGAGCGGTTTGGTATGACCACGTCTGCACAGTTTACCCGATTCCACCCGAACGTTGACTAATCGCGCTACGCTGAATCAATGAAGGAAAAGGACACAACGGCTGGGACTAAAATGACACGACACCAAGGGTTCAGTTCTCAAGGAATGAGAGGGACAGCATAGAAAGACAGGCACTTAGACACACTTATCTTATTCCCTGACAGACGACAGATAAACAGGACAAAACTGACTCACACGGGGATTGATGGCAAGGAAAGGCAGAATCGATGGCTCCAGGTGCACCTGGGCTCAGGGCAGGATCGACCCGGTCCGGTCTAGAGATGCGGGGAGGTCGCAGCGCTCGGATGTGGTGATTGTCTTCTCAAGCTGGGGGCGCATCTCCCGTCACGTCCGGTCCGTGGCCGCGTATATCCGGCGGGGAGTGACACGCCCTCGGCTCGTTAGCTCCGCCCCAGATGGAATCGGCCCGTTGCTTCTCATTGGGTGCGTGCGGGGGGGGGTTACCTGCTCCGCCCTTGACGAGGGGCTGACAGGGAGCCCCTTCGTGGTAACCCCGTCGGAGCGCATGGTCAATGGCGGCTAACCGAGCCGGTGTGAGGACGCACACTCCCCCGCGCCGCGCCGTTGTTGTAGTTGTTGTAGTTGTTGTTGTAGTTGTTGTTGTAGTTGTTATTTGGGGAAGAAGATGGGAGGAGGTATGGGAAGGTCCTAAACTCACTACTGGTGCCATATAATCACATTCTGGTGCAACGAAGAGTCAGAATTAATGGAAACGAGTCCTTAACTGACATAGACTAAGAATAACTAGCAAGATGTCCGAAAGTTGTCTACGTGAGATGCGGTGGACCTGGGCACGACATTTAATGGGGGAAAAAGGGGAAGGTCGGTTCTACAGAGTGTTATTTACAGGCAATGGGACTAGGGAATGGGGGATTGGGGATAGTTGGGGAGTATTGGGGAAATAGGGGAGTATTTACAAGCGGATATTGAGGCCAAGTCCCATATCCGCAACAATATGTTGAAATGTTTTTTTTTTTTCAAGGCTTATGTTATATTGTTCAAAAGTTTGTGTTGATTAATCCTCGCTTTACAGTGTTTTTTTATGTTTAAACATTGATTTTGTTGAAAGTACCAATAAATCTATCGGTTTAATTTTATTGTTATATTGTAATATTCTTACAGGTCGCACAAGATCTGCCAGCAACCCTCTTATGGTTAAACTGCCAAAATCTCGGCTCTCTGCTCACCTTCACTCTTTCATTCCCCTTTTCTCCCGCCTCTGGAACAGACTCCCCACTCCCTTCAATCCCACCCCTACCTCCAGTTCTTTAAAACAGCTGTTCACCACCATCTCTTATCTTCCCCCATCCAAAACCTTGATCTTTTCTACCTCCGCTAATTTCACCCCAGATACACTTTTTGAAATTCCAACTTCTTTCCTGGAAGTCCTCGCAGTGTCCATATGTTTTATACCTCTCCCACCTCCCCCCAATCCATCTCCCTCCCACAGTTCTCTCGATGTCTCTGCTCTCAAATGTTGTGTTTGTGTCCTTCCCCTTCTCTCCCCATCTTGTCTACCACTCCCCTTATTTTGTGGTTTGTGTCGGTTTGACTTTTTGTGTGATTAATGTTAGCTCTTTCACGAGCCTCGATGTTGTATACAAAAAAAAAAATAAAAAAATTGACTTTACATTTTTATTCCCGTGGGTGGGTGGGAAGAGGCCCCACTGGATTGTTTTGCCCAAGGCCTACAATGCTCTTAAGACGGCCCTGTCGACTTGTCCACAATGGTGCTGGTCAAGTGCTCCCGCACACCGAGTCAGCAACAGGCAGCCAAACGTCCCCCCAGTTCGATCCCAAAGCTGGCACAAGAGAGAGAGCGAGTCCGCTTCTTTCTCCTCCTCTCCACGATCGCATACGAGCCAGGAACAGCCAAACCAGGGACAAATAACAAAAGCAACCACCCGATCTGATTGCTAGCACCAAGGAGAGTCAAAAATGTGACCATTCACCACGTACGCCAGGACCAGCAGAGAGAAGAGAGAAAGATGGCGAGACGGCGTGACGGCGTCTTTTTCCTTTCAGCTCTCGAATGTCGGACCGCTGATGTCACACTCTGTCCAATCACCGAGCATTACTCAATCATTCCATCGCATCTCCACCAATCATGAAGACCGGGGCGTGGCCTCCTTGTTACGAGTCATCAGGGGGTGGAGTCTAATCTCTGTTCAGGAATGTTCGGATGACGTCGGGGTTTACTTGCTGATTAGCAAATGTGCTGGGTCTTTTGGACCTGGCGGCATGGTGAGCAAATTAGTCCATTGTCTTGCCGGCTGAGTTTTATAAGAACATTAGGGAAAAATCACAGAGAGGCATCCACATACATGGGAATTTAACCTTATAGACCCCACCTTGATAGCACAACTCCACTCCTCCGTGTGGAGACACCTAAACACTTAACCGGACATTCGACTCCACTTAGATACATCGAGATAGCTTCTTCTTCTTCACGCTAATCGGAGTGTGCTAATTCATACGATTCTGACTTTCCCATGAGGTATTTCATGCCGACCCTCACAAACATAACAATACCATAATAATGCTTTTTTTTCATATCGGGAATAGACTAAAATCCAGTGAGAATGGGATAAAATCAAGTGGGGAAGGAGAAAAATGAAGTAGGAAGTTGGAATTGTTGTCGGAATATGCACCTTGAAACAGAAACAGGATTTTCTGTATTGTGGGAGGAGGAATATGGTGGATAGACAATTCCGGTGGCTTCAGGACTGCCCGACCAATCAACGTTAGGCACCCTGTCGTGTTAGTATGAAGATCAGGGGATTCCATTCAAGACATCAAAAGAACAAACTTGTCACAGGATCCGCACCATCCCTAATTGGGCTCCTATTGCGCGAGACATCTGTATCTGATCGACAAGTAATTACGCTATTACGACATTTTTGTCCAACAATTTGCAGTCATGATAATAAAAATCATTTCAGTTGAAATATTATTTTATTTGCATATATGTCACCTTCCCATTGAGATTGGGACTGTGGCCTAAAATGGATTTGTTTGGTCTCGTGTCGATGTAGTGTGGAATAGAGTTCACCGGAATCTCAAGACAACTGTCCCATTTAACAAGCGTCTAAATGTCACAATTTGCGAGATTGCGTCTAGATGTAGCACAGGCATTGTGGACATAATAGGCGAATGGCCACCTCCTACATCAACGTTCCTTATTAAGGACACTCAGATATCCACCACAGCTGATGTATGTTTTGGAAACTATGTTTTGAAGTTTATAATTTAAATAAAGTTGAACAAGGGATGTTGTGAAATTAACATCATTTACAGCAATTCTTTAAATTACATTAAAGTTTAGGAACAACCATTACTGTACAATTAAGTGTGTGTGTGTGTGTGAGTGTGTGTGTGTGTGTGTGTGTGTGTGTGTGTGTGTGTGTGTGTGTGTGTGTGTGTGTTATGGTATGGTTGCAGGTGAAATAATTAGGATTGTGAGAGCAACCACACACAGCTCTGAACTGGGCAATAAATTACAACAACTAGTCAGATGTATGCTAGCACAGGGAGCCACAGTTGGTAGATTAAAACAAGTTTTTTTTTAATATCACAAAAAGGTACCAAATCGAATTAGTAAAATACAATACGAATAATAAAAATATTATTCATGAGATCTTTATGTAAATACAGTACAATATAATAATTCAATATACTACAAATCAATGTTGCTAGGAATCAGTGGTTGCTAGGATATGGCAGCATGCAAAAAAACGTTATAGGTGACAGTTTGAACATTCGAAGTACAGTTTGATCGAGAGTTAGGTGGTGTGGTCGTGCTGGTTGGTAGATTGATGTATTTAAGGTAAGATGTGCATGATTTAATGATATTATCATTGTAGTGAAAATGTATCAAAGTTGAACCCAGGAGTGATGCCCACTTAAACCGCAGAGGGGCGTCTATAAGACCTCGGACGTCCGCGACGCTGAGCCACTCCTGTGACATTTTACTATGACATGTAGTCTTGAATGGTACGTACCCGCACATATATTCTAGGCTTGCTTGCATTGACTAATATAATCGATCCTTCCTATATGATGCCAAGATCCTGATATCTATTGCATGATTGTATTTTACAGGATGATGCTAAAGATCTGATTGAGATTAAACCTACCTATGGGACAAAGTTGTGGACTTGGTTGATTTTCACAACATTTAATCTCAATCAAGATCTACGGAAATGGCGGGACACAAGATGATCCATGTACCGACATTCAGCGCTGACCCACAAGCTGTGGATTCGGGCTCGGAGTTAACTCACTGGCTCAAGTCACTGGAGAACCAGTTCAGAGCCCAGGATACCGTTCCCACTGCTGAAACGAAACTGGACGTGCTGCAGACTAAAGTGGCCCACCATGTCCACAGGAGCATTGGACGATGTACGACGTACGATGCCGCAGTGGCAGAGCTAAAGCGAATTTACATTAAGAAACGGAGCGTGGTGTACACCAGGTATCTGCTCTCATCGCGGCGACAACAACCCACCGAGTCGATAGATCGCTTCGCCGAGGAGCTACGACAACTACTTGCGGACAGTACTCAAGAGGTACGCACTCACGAGCAAGTCCAGGATGATCTTGTCTGAGATGCTTTTGTCTCTGGGATCGGCTCTTCGACTCTTAGGCTAAGACTTTTGGAGACAGCTGACCTGACGTTCACGGAGGCTCTACGGGTGGCACACGTCTACACTGAGGCCCGGGAACAATCTACCGCCTATGACCACACACGGGTCGTTGCGGGGACTTCTCAACTCACGCAACCGGAGAGGGCTACCGCCGAGGATACGGGAGCGGACTCGACCATGCTAGCGGAGCCCCTGGCCGCTCCGGAGGTGGACTCGGATTCCGGCTTGGTGGCGGCTACGGCGGCCAGGCCAAGGCCTGTACGAAATGCTACGTGTTACTTCTGTGGCAATCGACAGCATCCCAGGTCGGCGTGTCCGGCTCGGGAAGCAATATGACATTTGTGTTCGACTAAGGGACATTTTGCAAAAGTCTGCCGAAAGACCGCGCGGGGCGCACGAACTCGTGCGACCTTGAATGGGCTTATCGCCGAGCCAACGGACCGAGCACAGAGCGGGGCGCCTCACCCGACTTTGATGAGCGGTCCTCCTCCTCGTGGGCCCCTGGGTGCACGCTCGACCTTGGTGAGATACATCGGGCTGCCAAAACAAATGGCGTGAACACGACCGACCGCGGAGCGACCGTCCTTGACTGGAATCCGAACGCCCTCCAAAGGCTACTCATACAATCGACAAGCTCCTGCTTTGACGTGGCGTAAACAATGCACGTGACACGAGCGCCATCCGAAGGCAGCTCATACAAACTACACGCTCTTGCCTCAGCACGTGAAACTACAGTTGGCTGCGCTCCTTCTCGCGTGACACGAGCGCCATCTGACGGCAGCTCGTACGAACTACACGCTCTTGCCTCAGCACGTGAAACTACAGTTGGCTGCGATCCTTCTCGCGTGACACGAGCGCCCTCTGACGGCAGCTCGTATGGACTACAAGCTCCTGAAGCTCCTGCTTTGGCACGACCATCTATGCGTTTGACACGAGTGCCCTCCGGAGGCTGCTCAAATGACAGGAAAACTGCAGCCGGCGTGGGATGCACACGCGAGGCGCGATCTTCTCGCTCGGATGGCTCAATACCTGCCGGATCTTCCGGCCTTGCTCAGGCTATTATTCCACTCATGGTCGAAGGCATTTTTGCGCGGGCTTTAGTCGACACGGGGTCTATGGATAGTTTTATCGATCATCGACTGGTGCATAAACATGGGTGGCCGGTCCTCGGGACAACACGACGGATCTTTATGGCCTCCCAAGGGCTTAGGCTCAGCACAAAAGGGGAATGTCGATTGAAGCTTGTGATAAAGGGACGCATGTTTCCAGATGTACATCTCATGGTCTTACCTGCTTTATGTGCTGACATTCTGTTAGGACACGATTTTCTTAAACGACATGGACGTTTGGAAATGGAATTCAGTGGGACTGACACACTTGCTGTGTGTGCACTCGCGAAAATGGAAATTGAGCCTCTTTCGCTGTTCCCCAACTTGACCACTGACTGCACTCCTGTAGCGGTGAAATCACGGCGCTACTCACGAGCAGACGCGCAATTCATTGCGGAAGAAGCAGCCCAGCTCTTAAAGGAAGGTATCATATAACCCAGCCGGTCGCCGTGGCGGGCCCAGGTCTTAGTGGTGCGAAGTGAAGCCCATCGCCGACGCATGGTAATCGACTATTCACAGACGGTTAATCACTTTACACAGCTGGACGCCTACCCTTTACCGGGGATGGAAGCGCTGGTACGACAGGTGGCCCAGTACTCAGTCTACAGCCCTCTCGATCTGCGTAGTGCGTATCATCAGATCCCCATCTCGAGGGCTGATCGCATCTATACCGCCTTTGAATCGGGTCAAAGGTTATACCAGTTCACCCGACTACCTTTTGGGGGTGACGGACGGGGTCGCCTGTTTTCAGAGGGCGATGGACGACCTCGTTACTAAGGAGAACTTGACAGATGTCTTTGTATATCTGGACAATCTTACGGTTTGTGGGTATGACCAGGGGCATCATGATGCTAATCTGAAGCGCTTCCTCGAGGTCGCGCAGAGGTATCGCCTAACCATGAATGAGGCTAAGTGTCGTTACTCTCTACGCACGATAGATCTTCTGGGGTACACCGTGACCCATGGCTCTGTCGCTCCAGATAAGGAGCGTCTGCGACCTTTGCTCGATATGGCTCCACCTAGCGATCGAGCTTCGCTGAAGTGTGCTCTCGGCCTGTTCGCCCATTATTCTAAGTGGGTGCAAAATTTCTCTGCGAAGCTCCGCCCCCTTGTGGCCTGCGACACGTTCCCCATGAGCCCAGCCACCTTGGCAGCCTTTGGGGGCCTTAAGGCCGACATCGCTGGCACCGCTGTGTCGACAATCGACGAGAGAGAATCTTTCGTCTTAGAAAGTGATGCCTCGGATCATGTGATAGCGGCGACACTCTCCCAGGGGGGGGGGGGGGGGGGGCGCCCTGTGGCTTGCTTTTCGCGGACTCTCACCTCCGCTGAGCGGAGGCATTCGTCTGTCGAAAAGGAAGCGTACGCGATCGTCGAGTCGATTCGGCGATAGCGACCGTACTTACTCGGGCGATGCTTCCAAATCATCACGGACCAACAAAGCGTAGCGTTCATGTACGACACCTTACATGCTCAACGCATTAAGAATGAGAAAATCACTCGCTGGCGTATCGAACTTGCCGACTTCTGCTGCACCATCAAATATCGCCCGGGGAAGGATAACCTGGTCGCCGACGCCTTATCGAGGCCGGCTACGTGCGCGGGTATCATAACTCTGGAGGGTCTGCGCACTTTGCACGGCACTATGTGTCATCCTGGGGTGACGCGTTTCGCTCATTTTGTGCGTAGTGGTAATCTGCCGTACTCGATTGAGGACATCCGCCGGATCTGCCGCGACTGCGCTATATGTGCGGACTCAAACCGCGTTTTTACAACCCTCCCATGGGGACGCTGGTTAGGGCTACTAGACCGTGGGAGAGATTGGCAATGGATTTCAAAGGGCCGCTGCCGGTGTCGAGTAACTCTCGTTAGCTGCTCACTATCGTTGATGAGTACTCGTGATTCTCTTTTGCTTACACGTGCGTGGATATGACGGCTGCCACGGTCATACGGTGCCTGCAGAATTTGTTTTCGATGTTTGGGTATCCGGCCTACGTGCATACCGATCGGGGTGCGGTGTTCCTGTCTCAGGAAGTGAGAGGTTACTTGCTCCAAAATAATGTCGCTTCGAGTTACACCACACCGTACAGACCCCAGGCGAATGGGCAGGTCGAACGCTTCAATGGGATTATATGGAGGGCCGTCATGATAAGCCTCAGTGGTAATCTGCCGGGTTACCAGGAGTAATAGTAATACACTCGGCTGTGGCCTCGATAAATGGGCTTGGTCGCTACCTGCGGCGCTGAACTCGATCAGGGCTCTACTATGTACGGCCACCAACCAGACTCCTCACGAAAGACTGTTCCACCACCCTAGAAGCTCGGGTAGTATCCGATCTTTACCCAGTTGGCTCGCTGAGCCGGGGCCGGCCTATCTCAAACGTGCGGTTCGCACAAGCAAGTATGACCCCTGAGTGGATAAGGTGCAGGTACTCCAGGCTAATCCCGAGCATGCTCGTGTGATGACGGCAGATGGACGCGAGTCCACTGTCTCCGTACGCCATCTCGCCCCATGTGGGGTCATCGACCCTTATAGGGATATCGACGAACCGATCTACGAGTCTATGGACTCTCCCGAAGCTTCCTCTATGGAACATCTGCTGTCCCTTCCTTCGTCAAATACACCCCTGCCTGAAGGCTCTGAGTTGCCCCCTCCGACACCTGCCTCCAGCGGCTACTCCGAAGCAGGGGACTCCGGGCTTGGGGAGGCCGTACCCGGTAGTTTCCGGACACGTGCTGGCAGGGTAATTCGCCACCCTGACCACTACAGATGGACCGACTGACATGGAATGACATCCCCAATCAATTAATGCTGACGCACGCTTGATTCCTGCCTAGCGGCAGTGTAGTTCTAACGGCGGGGAGAATGTAGTGAAAATGTATCAAAGTTGAACCCAGGAGTGATGCCCACTTAAACCGCAGAGGGGCGTCTAGAAGACCTTGGACGTCCGCGACGCTGAGCCACTCCTGTGACATTTTACTATGACATGTAGGCTTGAATGGTACGTACCCGCACATATATTCTAGGCTTGCTTGCATTGACTAATATAATCGATCCTTCCTATATGATGCCAAGATCCTGATATCTATTGCATGATTGTATTTTACAGGATGATGCTAAAGATCTGATTGAGATTAAACCTACCTATGGGACAAAGTTGTGGACTTGGTTGATTTTCACAACAATCATATTATCGAGTGTGTAAGGAAAGTTATAAATATATGATAATACATGAAATCCTATTGCGAGCAAAGTTGGAATAAGTGATGTTGCATTGATGGGTTGACTGACTGCTTGGATGCAACTGAGGTTGTGGATCTACTGATTTACCACCAATTGATGTGGATACATGATCGAGGTTGTGGATCCGCCGTTTGGAGAGGTCCTGGGCTGAAATCAGAATCATTGGAATCTCCCGTGATGACGCTATCTCCGAGGGCCTTTCACTTACTCACCGCAGGCAGGTTGGTGGTCTTTCCCTCTTCTACTGACTCCTCTCTGGCCTTGCTCCCCCAGCTCTCTCTGGGCTCTGTCCCCCAAATATTCCTGCAGGTCGCACAAGATCTGCCTGCAACCCTCTTATGGTTAAACTGCCAAAATCAAGACTCGCTGCTCACCTTCACCCCTTCATTCCTCTTTTCTCCCGCCTCTGGAACAAACTCCCTCACTCTCTTCAATCCCACTCCTCCATCCAGGTCTTTAAAACGGCTGTTCACCACCATCTCTTATCTTCCCCAATCCAAAACCTTGATCTTTTCTACCCCCGCTAATTTCTCCCCAAATCCACTTTTTTGAGGTGACTTTTGTCTTCTTTCCTGGAAGTCCTTGGTGTCCTTCCGTTTTATACCTATCCTGCCTCCCCCCAGGCCCTCTCCCTCCCACACATCTCCCGATGTCCCTGCTCTCAAATGTTGTGTTTGTGTGCTTCCTCCCCTTCTCTCCCCATCTTGTCAACCGCTCCTCTTTTTATATACTTTGTTTGCTTGTTTGTTTGATTTGTTTGTTTGATAAATGTTAGCTCTTTCACGAGCCTCGACTCTGTATACAAAAAAAAAAAGCAAAAAAAAAAAAAGATCGAAACCTCGAGGAAGAACAATGCCGAGCTGATGATCCATGCAATCGGGAAACGAGTCAATTGCTTACAGGTTAAGCTCTTGCTTTAGGTGGAGAAACTATGTTTGAGGTTTACAATTTAAATAAAGTTGAATATGGGATGTTGTGAAATTAACATCATTTACAACAATCCTTTAAATTATTTATATTTAAGTTTCGGAACAACCGATACTGTATAATTAATGAAAATGTGTGTGTGTGTGTGTGTGTGTGTGTGTGCGTGTGTGTGTGTGTGTGTGTGTGTGTGTGTGTGTGTGTGTGTGTCTATGTGTGTGTGCCTGTGTGTGTGTGTGTGTGTGTGTGTGTGTGCGTGTGTGTGAATAAAAGAGAGATAGAATTGTGAGGAACAGAAATGAAAAAACGAGATGTGTGTGCGTGTGTGTGTCTGTGTGTGTGTGTGTGTGTGTGTGTGTGTGTGTGTCTATGTGTGTGTGCCTGTGTGTGTGTGTGTGTGTGTGTGTGTGTGTGTCTATGTGTGTGTGCCTGTGTGTGTGTGTGTGTGTGTGTGTGCGTGTGTGTGAATAAAAGAGAGATAGAATTGTGAGGAACAGAAATGAAAAAACGAGATGTGTGCGCGTGTGTGTGTCTGTGTGTGTGTGTGTGTGTGTGTGTGTGTGTCTATGTGTGTGTGCCTGTGTGTGTGTGTGTGTGCCTGGGCCGTAACTTTTTTCCATTTGAGCTATTCTCACTCAAATTTACCACAAAGCTTTATTATGATAAAACGGTAAAATCAAATTAACTCTTTTGTCAAAAGGTCAGTCACATAAAATCATCCATTTTCATCCAATTGACCGAAAATAATCTGATTGTCCGCTCAAATCTGTCTGCTTGGGTTTTCGAACAGTTCACAAGGGATTCCACATTACTACTTGTAGATGTATTGCAGGTTCATACCTCTCTCTCTTTCGAGCACAATATGACAGAACTTTAGAAGTGCAAGACGAGATCTACTTGAACCAGGCATAGATGTAGTCGAAGTATTTCGACCAGTATTTTGAAATACCGACTTCTTTCCTGGAAGTCCGAACAGTGTCTATGCGTTTTTTTTTTTTACCTGTCCCCCCCTCTCCTCCCCCTTTCCCATGCCTCCTTCCCCCAAGCCCTGTCCCTCCCACAGATCTCCAAATGTCCCTGCTCTCCAATGTTGTACTTGTGTGCTTCCCTCTCTCTCCCCATCTTATCTCCCACTCCCTTTATCATATGTTTTATGTGTCAGTTTGTCTTCCGTGCGTGTGTGTGTGTGTGCGTGCGGAAGTGAAGAACCGCATTCGAATTTGGTGTGTGGGCGCAACCCACGTCAAAATCCAAGATGGACGCCGCCATGTATGTCTGATGCCATGTATGTCTGAACGTTGTGAGCTGAATATCTTGAAAAATAAGCGAAGTACCAACTTCTAATCTGGTGTGTGGATGTATCGAGGCATAAGGAAGAATGCTGTTGAAAATTGGGTCGCCACGTCCAAATCCAAGATGGCCGCCACCATATATATGTCTGAACCTTGTGAGCGAAATATCTTGAAAAATAAGCGAAGTACCACCTCCTAATCTGGTGTGTGGGTGTATCTAGGCACAAACAAGAACGCTGTTTAAAATTGCGTCGCCACGTCAAAATCCAAGATGGCCAACCGCCATGTATGTCTGAACCTTGTTAGATTAATATCTTAAAAAATAAGCGAAGTACCAACTTCTAATCTGGTGTGTGGGTGTATCTCGGCATAAGGAAGAACCCCATTGAAAATTGGGTCGCCACGTCAAAATCCAAGATGGCCGCCGCCATGTACGTCTGAACCATGTGAGATGAATATCTTGACAAATAAGCGAAGTACCAATTTCTAATCTGGTGTGGGGTGTATCTCGGCATAAGGAAGAACGCTATTGAAAATTGGTTCGCCACGTCCAAATCCAAGATGGCCGCCACCATATATATGTCAACCTTGTGAGCGAAATATCTTGAAAAATAAGTGAAGTACCAACTTCTAATCTGGTGTTTGGGTATATCTAGGCACAAGGAAGAACGCTATTGAAAATTGGGTCGCCACGTCAAAATCCAAGATGGCGGCCGCCATGTATGTCTGAACCTTGTGAGCGGAATATCTTGAAAAATAAGCGAAGTACCAACTTCTAATCTGGTGTGTGGGTGTATCGAGGCATAAGGAAGAACGCTATTGAAAATTGGGTCGCCACGTCAAAATCCAAGATGGCCGCCTCCATGTATGTCTGAACCTTGTGAGCGAAATATCATATCAAAGCATGCTTTCTGCGTCTTCCACTTTTTTTTTTTTTCTTTTTTTTTGTATACTGAATCGAGGCTCGTGAAAGAGCTAACATTTACTTCACAAACAAATCAACCAGACAAACAAAGTATAAAAAAAGAGGGAGCGGAAAACAAGATGGGGAGAGAAGGGGAAGCACACAAACACAACATTTGAGAGCAGGGAGATGTGTGGAAGGGAGAGGGCTTGGGGGGAGGAGGCGTGGGAAGGGGGCCCACCTGCAACAGCTTGGACTGGGCAGTGGGGAGGGAGAAGTATAAAACACAAGAACACCAAGGACTTCCAGGACAGAAGTTGGTATTTCAAAAAAGTGGAATTGGGGTGAAATTAGCGGGGGTAGAAAAGATCAAGGTTTTGGATGGGGGAAGATAAGAGATGGTGGTGAACAGCTGTTTTAAAGACCTGGAGGGTGGAGTGGGATTGAAGAGAGTGAGGGAGTTTGTTCCAGAGGTGGGAGAAAAGAGGAATGAAGGAGTGAAGGTGAGCAGAGAGTCTTGATTTTGGCAGTTTGACCATAAGAGGGTTGCAGGCAGATCTTGTGCGACCTGTAGGAATATTTGCGGGACAGAGCCCAGCGAGAGCTGGGGGGGCAAGGCCAGAGAGGAGTCGGTAGAAGACGGAAAGACCACCAACCTGCCTGCGGTGAGTGAGTGAGAGGCCCTTAGAGTTAGCTTCATCGCGGGAGATTCCAATGACTCTGAATGCTTTGGTTTCAACAGCGTGAAGACGAGCTAGGTGTGAGGCAGGAGCACCAGCCCAGAGGGGAGAGCAGTATTCCATTGAGCTGCGGATGAAAGCCTTGTATGTGGTGAGGAGCTCAGGTGTGCCAAGAAAGGACTTCGCACGACGGAGGATGCCCAGTCAACGACTGGCTTTGGAGGCCAGATTTGAAATGTGGTTTTCCCAGGAAAGATCATGGCAGATAGTGAGACCCAAAAGCTTGAGTGACAGAACTTCTTGGAGAGGAATATTCAGAAAGTGGATGGGAGGGTTGTCCAGTCGGTCTTTTTGGAGAGACATCGTAAGAGTGTGAGATTTGTCAGGATTGAAAGACATGTTCCACTTGTTTGCCCAGTCTGTGATTTTGTCCAGGTCTGCAGAGAGTGAGGAGGCTGCAGGGAGGCTGCAGGGAGGCACCCAGTGAGGAGGCTTGTCAACTCACATCACTTCCCCGACGGAGGACCGAGGCGTAACGCTTGTTATCATCAATGTTAGCTCTTACACGAGCCTCTATCTTGTATACAAAAAAAAACAAAAAAATGCAGCATCATGTAAAATGTAATTTTTATGTAACTTCAACAATGTCATGGCAATAACAGTTAAATATTATCATCACTGTAATTTTATATTGTCGATCTGCGCTCTCCCGAAACATGTTGCTTCAATATTCACCTATATATATTGTTGCGGATCTCCCGAAGCCCGTCGACGTACAGAGGGGGTCTTAAGCCCCCTTTCCCCCTCGGGTCTTCGTGTCCACGAGGCCTAATCACCACTTCCGCAGCGAGCGTGGAAAAGGGTATTGGGTCGACGCCACACGTACCTTTGGTACCCACACTGCCACGAAAACGGGACCGGACCTCACACAAGCCACGCTAATCGAATACGCCCGAGCGGTGTGCGTATCACGTGACTCGTGCCATTACCTTTTATTGAACCCGATTCGAGCGGTTCTGTTCATGCGATGCTAAGCCAATAGTGAAATGACGGGAACGGTCAAATAAGAGGAAGAACACGGTTTATTTACTATTTACAGGCGAAGAGACACAAAGCAGGCACTTAAGCAGTCTTAACTTATCTCCAGACAAAGGGCCCACTCACTCACGCGGGAAAAAGAAGGAAGGAAGGAAGTTTGCGCGCCAAATGCGCCTTGCCGTCGGTTGCTCCGGGACAGCTTGCCCGGCGTGGCCCTCTGGTGGTCATGGCAAGTATGCAGGAAGCCCAGGTAGGAGGATTGTCGGCGTAGGTGGCTCCGGAATAGATCGTCTCCACAAGCGCGATTAATACAGCCGCAGGGCACAGGACACGGGGAGAGTTCGTGTACAACGAGGTTATTACAAACAGTTCAATCCACTCGTTCTGCTGCGGTTCTGACGATCTCTGAATTCGGCTCTCTCTTGTCCTCTTGCATTCTGTGGATTCTAACTCTCACAGGGCTCCGACTCAATTCAACTCAACTCAGCTCAACTCAACTCAGGTGGGGGGCCCGGGGCAGGGTTTTTATGGCTAAGCCCCGGCCTTACACGAATGTTCCGTGCCCCTCCTCCCGTCGCCGTGGTGAGCCACTCCCCTCGAGCTCTGATTGGCAGCTCATTGCTTACCGGCCACTCCCCCTGCAGCTCCTCCCTTCGGCCTTGCCAGACTTGTTCAGGCTGAGCACATGGTATTCCAGCCTAATCGAGGCCTACACTTACTGGCCTGCTCAACGCAAAACTGACACAGGAAAGGAGACTACGCTTACATTTACTAAGAGATAACTGAACAACAGCGAGGCTACATGTTGTGGTGCGTCTACCTACGAGGGGAGTTCTCCTTTATTCCCACAACCGCAACAATATATAAAATCGAAAAACACGGTCTGTGAAGCCTCGTGACTACATGTCTATTAATTACATACTGTTTGACCGTTGGTTTCATCCTGTCTAGTAATTGTTCCATTATCCCGATCCTCACACTGGTTGTACCTGAGGTCTCTGATTTGGTTTCTCAGGGCTGCACATTCTTGGTCAAACTCTGCACGAACCACAGCAACAGCTGTTAATATGGCTGTTTCTTTTTCATCTTCAACTTTAGCAACCAAGTTCAGAAATCGCAGCCGTAGCGGTTCTTCATGTTCCGCCGCCAAACTCAGGGAAATTAACCAATCGAGATTAACCACCATTAATTAACGAGATTGAAATTAACCACCGATTATTTTCAAATCGTATGTAACAATGAATTACGATACCTGTTCGAAAAGTTCCCAAAATTCCAAAGGTCTCACAGAAGTTATCACATAAATTCCAAACCTCTGGCTCTGACGGTCCTCGAAGGAAGGTCAGCTTGTTCATTGTTGGCGGGAAACCTCTGCGTCGGCTGCGCACAATGGATAATCGCCACTCCCCGTTTCGACACTCTGGAAAGTTAGTAGAAGTTTCCTCGGAAGATGAGTGTCTGGCCTTGTGCGCAGCGCCATTGTGATGACTCGAAGGCAGATTCTCAGGAGACAATAGGAGTTTATTTCCACAGACATTCAGTCAAGCCTTGAATAGCTGTGCCGCCATTACGCACGCAGGCGTACTCTTCTCTCACGTTGTTCCACCGATGGATTGCCTCACCATTTTATTTTTTTATTTTTTATTTTTTTTGTATACAGAGTCGAGGCTCGTGAAAGAGCTCAGACAACATCTATACATCTTTAACCATACAAATAGCAACGCGATAAAACGTAGTCACGACAACATCTATATATAATGGAGCATGTATTTGTGATTATGAATGTATGTATGTCCGTTGTTACGACCTGGCCCCTGCATAAAGGGCTCGGGGTACTGCCGATTGCTCTGGAGATCCTAATAGATGTGATCGGGAGGCCAAAACGTTCCCGTGGCACCGTATGAGCAGTCAGGAGTGACCGAGCGAAGTTACCATCCAAATGCTGACGTAATTTTACATCCCCCCACCCATACTCTTCAACACACAGTATGCCAATCCAGAAATGCAATGCAAATTCAAAACAATGGAATAAATGCAAATCCTCTACTCCAGATCAAGAAAAACACAGGGTATATCACCAAGGAATATATAAATCAAAAGGAAAATAAATCCCGCTGATATGCAGCGGTAAAGATAAAGAAATTAAAGAAGGACAGAGAGGCGCGCAGACAATACGGACAAGACGATTAAACGACCCACCCGGTATCCCCAGCTAATCTCAAAGGTGAGGGAGGGGAGAGAGAATCAAAATAACAAAGGTATATTCACCAAAATATACAAAGAAAATAATGGGTTAAATAAAACTGGGAGAGGAGGAGGGAAATTCAGGCCTGTTTCAGGTGGCGTTCTTGCTGCCTCGCCCCAGACACGTGTCCCGAGGATGGCACCTCACCTCCACTCTTCTCTTTTTCAGTGGGTGTCCTCAAACTCCACAAACGACTTGTCCAGAGCAGTTTCTGCAAAACCATGAAGCCGCATGTTGCCTCTGGTTGGCTCAGATGATACTTGATGAGGAGCAAACGCTTCTGCTCCCTCTACCACTTTTCCTCACGATCCCACGCGCACCGAGAAAACCCTCCTCCACCCCAATCTCTCCGACACTGTGCCTCCAACAGGCAGCCCTCAGAGAGATTAATGAAATCCTCAAAAAGCTCACACAGGCCGAGTTTCTCGTTAAACAAACCTTGGACTGGGCAGTGGGCATCCTGTATTCATTTTCGCCTTCCACCACCGTCCCGACGTACTCTTCTTCCTTTCACCTCCTCTTCTTTCTTTTTCTCCCTGAGGGTCTTTCTCTATTCAATTATGTAGAGCTCTGGTGGGAGGGAGAAGGTCAATGAGGAAGATTTTTTTTTTAATCAAAAGAATGAAAATAAAGTTGAACGGGAAGGAAGAAAGGAAAGAGCTCATCTGGTTCCACAGCCGGCCCAGCATTTCACATGAGATACACCCTGATGATCACAGCTTCTCATTATTGCTAGCCCAGCCCCACGAGTGTGCCATCATTAAACAATCCTCCCCACGAGTGCAACACCGTCCACTCTAAACCCATTGGTTGGACAGCTGACCTGACGCCACCCACAATTCTAACTGAAATACTACATCTAAAGTACCCAGAGGACCCAAAAGACCCCACCCCCCTCAAATTCCCGAGGACCCAAAAGATCCAGAGGACCCAAAAGACCCCCCCTTCAAATCCACGAGGACCCAAAAGACCCCCCCCCCCCCCTCAAATTTCAGAGGACAGAAAAGCTCAAGAGGACCCAAACATTCTTAAGGCTCAGGCTTCAGATTTTGGCACACTCACGAGGCAGTAATGTCAAATAAATTATTCCAATCCGTCATTTTTGACAGGCTTTTTTTTACTGGTAGGAACAAATTCAAAAGAGTATAAACTGTGTGGTAATGGCCGTCTTATAGATATGATCAGGCTCGACGGGTATCTGATGGTACACTCCAACCAGATCTACCTTAGAGAAAACTGGAGCACTTTGCAAAGAAGAAGAGAAGTCTTGGAGGTGTGGCACCAGATTACGATCAGGCACAATGGATCTGGGGAGTGCCCCCATAATCTCCACAAGACCGCCAATCTCCTGGTGTCTTTTTCGGGACCATGTGTAATGGGGAAGACCAGTTACTGCTAGAGGGGCAGAAATACCGACCTCAAGCATATGATTGAACTTTTCCTTGGCATTAGACTGATGATCAGGTGCAAGGGGGTGAGGTCTCGCTGTTGCAGGTGGGCCTTGAATCTCTAAGTGATGTGTGATGGAGTGTCTGACTACCGCATTGCTGTACACTGGTCGACTTATGCTGGGGTATTTATGAAGGAGGGCACTAAATCGTGACGAGTTAGTACTCTTCACATACTGTACATGAGACTGCTGGTGGATGCTTGTGAACCAATCCCTTTCACAGTAAGGTCAGCTCTGACAATGGGTGTGGGCAGCTCAGCAACGATGAATACCCAGTGGAAAACTCGGCGCAGTCCTGGAACAAGCATCAAAGATCTCTCTCCATAGGTGGCGATAGGTGAGTGGTTAACTGCTTGAAGTTGTGGTGCAGTGTTGTTATACCGATTCTTACCTTCTGTCGTGCGAGGCAACATGCTCACTTTGGTTCCAGTATCAGCTAGGTAGCGTGTGCCAGTGTTCTTGTCAGTGACATAGAAAAGGTGACTCTCACGTTGACTGGCAGAGCTCATCGTCCCTAGCTGCCACTCACGCCATTTCAGTGCATGGTGGAAGTGGGCGTCTTAAATGAAAATGTCAGCACACACTTTTGGGCTGCTGTACCATAACGCCAGTGGTACCAACAGTCTGTACCTTCATGCCCATGACGTGGACAGCTATTACTCTAGCTCCTGCTATGCTGTTTGCTTTGGGCCCAATCGCGAGAAAAACTGCGCTCTTCCTGCAGGTGATAAGTGAGCGCCTACATTTGTGCTGTGATCTGGATAACTGTCGACTGCAAATCCTGGATGACCCAATGATCAAACGTTGCACTGAATGACTGGCGTGTAGCAGAACTAATAGAAAATGTTGGTGCTGCCACTTCCACAATCTCGTCAGCCATCTCAGTGAGCTGTTCAATGATCACAGCTTCACTGGTAGAGGCCAGGATGAGTTGAACGTTGTTGGGTAAACACTGCAAAAAGAGCTGCTTCAAAATGTTATCTTCCAGCTTGGCATTACCCAAAAGCTGCCTCATCCTCCTAAGAAACTGTGATGGTTTCCTGTCTCCCAGCTCTTCTGAGATGGGCAGCTGGTGAAAACGTTTCTGCTCAGTTGCGGAGGTGCGCCATATGAGCTCAGTCTTGAGCTTGTCATATCTTTACATCCTCGGTGGGTTGACAAGAAAATCTCTGACCTCTTGAGCAATCTCTGGTTGCAGGGAGCCAACGATGTAAACAAATGTCGTATCCTGCATTAAGATCTTTTGAGTCAGGAACTGTGTGCCTTCACCTGCGCGGATCATAAGGTTGGATCATTGGGCCGAAGGGGAGGAGGTTTCAGTCCAACTGCCACAACTGGGGAAGGTGATGTGGCCTCTATAGACATGTCATCCACAGGAGCATGTACCTCGGGTTCAGACATGCTGATTGGAAAACGAGTCCAAATGTGTAGAAAATTTTGATCTAAATCACCGACCGTATCACATCTGGGTCACCAATGTGGAAATTATGTGTGTATTAATTTCTACTCATATGTGGTTATACGGTGGTTAGATGCTTGCTGGGAATCCTCCATCAATGTTACGTTCACCAAATGTGGAGAAGCGGGAGTAAATGTGGTTGTTCCACCGAGATGCAGCCATTGCTCCCTTGAAGCTGGTCGAAGGTCTCGGTGGGTAAACCCGTCGTGAAATGTTGATTAGAAGACGAAAATACCAATGTTTCGGGGTGACCAGCACAGTGGTTAAACAAAATGAACATTCCACAGGCAAAAGGTGATCCGAAAAGGCGGAAGAAAAGAAATAACCCCGAGAAGAAGAAAAAATTGTCAGGTTGTAGTGAACAGCAAACACACCCCTGGGTTGGTTTTCAGCGAAAGAACACACCCCTGGGTTAGTTTTCAGGCAAAGAACACGCCCCTGGGTTAGATTTCTGCCCAAGAACACGTCCCTGGGTTGGTTTTCAGCCAAAGAACACACCCCCGGGTTAGTTTTCAGGTAAAGAACACACACCTGGGTTGGTTTTCAGGCAAAGAACACACCCCTGGGTTGGTTTTCAGGCAAATAACACAACACTGGGTTGGTTTTCTGCCAAAGAACACGCCCCTGGGTTAGATTTCTGCCCAAGAACACGTCCCTGGGTTGGTTTTCAGCCAAAGAACACACCCCCGGGTTAGTTTTCAGGTAAAGAACACATACCTGGGTTGGTTTTCAGGCAAGGAACACACCCCTGGGTTGGTTTTCAGGCAAATAACACACCACTGGGTTGGTTTTCAGCGAAATAACACACCCATGTGTTCACATTCAATGTGAAGCCATCGTCTTTTGGCTTGTTGGGAGCGATCAAGTCACAGAAAGGCCGATAGTTGTCCGAGGACACCAAATAACGAGGAATGGCTTTCTTTGTGATTTCTTTTTCCAGACCATTTGTGATGAAATGGAACTTCACTTGTTCAGCAAAAAGTTCAAAATCGTCGCTGCTGAATGCAGGAATTTAATCGTGAATACTGGCTTGATTTGTCAGCCACCCTGACCGCCAAATGTGGTGTTCACCTGCAATACGAGTAACGAGAAATGAGACGAGGCCCGAGGCACAAGCCATAAAGCTCGGTAAGCCATACCAAGCCGAATGGTAAGCATTAGCAAGCTGCTTGGTAAGCGACAGCAAGCTGATTGGTAAGCGATATCAAGCTGCTTGGTAAGCTACAGTAAGCCGCATGGTAAGCGATATCAAGCCGCTTGGTAAGCGACAGTAACCCGCTTGGTAAGCGACAGTAACCCTCTTGCTAAGCGACAGTAAGCCGCATGGTAAGCGATATCAAGCCGCTTGGTAAGCGACAGTAACCCGCTTGGTAAGCAACAGTAACCCTCTTGGTAAGCGACAGTAACCCGCTTGGTAAGCGACAGTAACCCTCTTGGTAAGCGACAGTAAGCCGCTTGGCAAAGAATATCAAGCCGCTTGGTAAGCAATAGCAAGCTGGTTGGTAAGCGTCAGTAAGTTGCTTGGTAAGCGATATCAAGCCGCTTGTTAATGGAACACACTCCTGTTTATTGGTTTTTGTTCTGGAGTTATTTACAGATTTAATGGTTGAAAAACAACAGGAATGCAATTCTGATCAATGAACATCTGTTGCCATGGGGCTTAACAGATGACGGAATGTATTATTTAATGGGAATGACAATATTGCCTTTTTTGTTCAATTGAAGGATTAATAAATGAAAATTAAAATACTTAAATGACCATTTATAATTAAAAGTGTTCATCTAGTAAATCTTAATTGTTTTAATTGTGAATTATCTTGTTTTAATATTTATCGTTATTTATCATTAAACTGTTCCGATTGGCTAGTTCTCCATTGTCCTCCCTGTCTCCATGGTTACCATTGTTCTCAGTGTTATATAAATTGAACCCACAATCGCTGTTCCTTCCATTGTTCGTGAGAAGTGAAACATGAAGGTTGTATCTTGTCTCATCGCGCTCTTTTTGCTCGTACTATCATAAATTACCATCTTTCACCCCATTTACCACCATGTATGGGGTGACATCTTCAAAGAAGTGAGTTTTAAACGGACAGTTTCTTCATGTAATTCCCCCGATATTTATCGACCAAGTTATCCATCCAATGTTGAAGATTAAATTAATGTGGTGTTGATATGACGTGGCCTTGATGGGACAAATGACCTTCTCCTGTGTAAAAGTTCCTTTCATGACCTCAATTTGTTCAAGTCCCGAGAAGGTTCCGTCGTTCGACTCATTCGTTTCCCTTTTCCACAAAAACTAAACTCTCTCAAAAATGTCCACTTTGTGCGATGGTCGTTGCGCGTTTCCGGGAGGTCTTCGGTGTTTGCATTTGCGACGTTTCGACGTCATGGCGTCATGTCATAAGGCATTCAAACTTGGCGCCCTTCTCTCGAGGTTTGAACGGGCGGTTCATCTCCTGTGGTCGAACCTTCGAGAAGTTCACAGTCTGACATCATGGATTTGGGTGTTGTGAGCAGGGCCACCGATAGGGGAGGGTGGGGGTGGGGGGGGGGGGGAGGGTTGACCACCCTAGGCCCGCCCGGACCCAATAGGGGCCCATAGGGCCGTAATTATTCCTTCAATATTTTTTGGTTTCAAACAATGATTGTTTGCGACGATGAAACAACATCTACAGTTTTATTTTGTGTCTCCCTCCAAGTCACTCAGGGCGATTCCCTGATATACTATTGCCATGGGCAGTAAACACCCTCCCTCATGAAATAATATAATTGCGGTGATGTCGTAATGATGTAAATGAACACAGGAATGTTGGCCAAACCCCATCCTAATGGAGTGAGTTAATAAACGAATCCGTTCATCGATACCATGAGAGAGCCATGTGTGTGTCTGTGTGTGTGTGTGTGTGTGTGTGTGTGTATGTGTGTGTGTGTGTGTGTGTGTGTGTGTGTGTGTGTGTGTGTGTAATAAATAATTTTTTTACTTATTGGGTGTAGACAGGGGAGTGTTTTCATCACCTACAAAAAATAGAAAAAAAACAAAACAAATTGATTTCCCTTAACCATGGCATGTGTTTTTTCTGACGAAAATACGGAAACCTCCTAAGCAATAGGTTGATTAAAAAAAAAAAAATTGAAAGGGGGCATGGATGAAGGGACTTGGTATTTGGTATTTCCCCAGGCGGCCCTGGTTCCGAGGACGTTATCAGGTGAGGAACAGGTTTATTTATTTCAGTGTATGATTTGTTCATTTATAAAGTAGATTTATCATAAAATGTTCCACTGAACCTGAAAGCTTCAATTTAGCGATCGGATTTGACAGAAATTTAAGGTTCATTTATGGGATCTTGGTGATCATTTTAATGAAGACCTCACTGTCCTGACCCCTACCTGAACCTGTTCCTAAACAGCTCTTGTACTCTTTAGACAACTAATCAATACATGTCAAGGTGATTTCAACACAAACTAAAACAACTGCACCAGACGGCATCAGCCCATGGGTCTTAAAATCCTGCTCTGCCAGGCTTTCACTCCCTCTCTCTGTTCTCTTCACCCTCTCTTTTGCTCAAAGGTCATCTGCAATTAGCTTGGAAATCAGCCAACATTTGCGCTTTACACAAAAAAGGTGCAAAAACAGATCCTTGCAACTACAGACATATCAACCTGCTCCCAATTATCAGCAAAGTCATGGAATCCATTATTGAAGAATTCCTAATCCTACGACAAAGAAAACTCCACCTTTGTTTCTCACACAATGTTTATTAAACTGTAAAGGGTTGTTACATGAACGTACTAATTCAAGATATTGACTAACTAATGAACTGACTAAACTTAACGAAGCGTCGTTCTGCCGGTCGTGGCACCCTCAATCTTCTTCTGTGCGCAGACCTGCTCCATTCCTTGGCCAGAGCCCCGTTTTCTTCAAAGCCCCTTTCTTATATAATAAAGGCTCGTTTCCTTATATGAGCATGGAATTCAGGACTCCGCACAGGGCCCTTCGGCCCAGACAGTGAGACATTTGTAACCCTCTGGTTTCTATCTTGGAGAGTTCCAAAAGATTTTAAACAGCTGTTATCATTTTAAAATGTTAAAGCACTTCTTATCTGTTCTCTGTGGGTCACTCCCTCTTGACCTGTCCGAACAGGAATGCACTTAGGCCCAGGTTTCAGTTTTTACAGAGTTACACAGAAAAACACATTCTGGAAAAGAATGATATGAGAACAAATAATATACAAATTATTTGTATACTTCCACAATCCCACAATTTTTTTCTTTTTTGTTTATATTAATCATTAATCTAAACAACAACCTATTTAATATTCGAACCATAAATTTGGTAATCCAATTTTCCCATACATAAGGCATACACCGTCATTCTGGAAGAATATGATCACAAAACATTTCTCTTTCCATATTGACAATGCAATTCACTTCATTTGCATAAAGCATACAACACTTCACCTTTACCAAAACACAATAATTTCAGTTCATCATTAAAATAATAAAGCATCTGCAACATTTGGCAATACTTGTTGCTTCGACACAAATGTTGACTTTTTTGTTGAAAAGAAGGGGCTGATCACTCGTGTTAGAAATTCAAGTATGAAACATTTTCTTCTGATGTCTTCATGGCACCTACACTATTTTGCGTAGGATTTTCTGCTGTTGTGATAGCTGGGCGGAGTCACAAACTGACCCTGCTCTGCATGTAACATTCTTACCACTCTTGCTGTGAGCCATAGTAGATTTGAACAAGGCCTTCATCCAGTTGTCGTCGACTTGCCTCCTCACTCATCATGAGTATGGAGCAAGTGTTAATGTGATGTTGATTGGCCAGCAAGATGTGGAACAGGGATGCCGGATGCATCCACGATGATGTTGGGACAATGGTACTCAAGTTGTCCATGGTCCATACCAGGAGCAACCAGCAGAATCGTGCACAGCCGTTATGGAGGAAAAGGCACAGCCGTTCGCTTGCAGCTCCATGCTGGGTCCCCGGAAGTTGGTGAAGTAATGACACACGTCACTGCCTCCCGTAGAAGTTGCAGGTAAAATGTCGTCGTCCTGCAATTGCTGACGTGATGAATGTTCGAGGCATTCGAACAAAAGTAAGTGATCGCCTTTCTTCCATATTGTAACGAATTTGAGAAAGTGTAAAGAATGTGAGAATTATGGTTTTGTTGTGTGGAAATGTCACCCTCCGTAATGTAAAGAAAGATCGAAGGTCGTCCTCGTAGTTAATTCCATAAACATACACGCAGGACACCATATATCCTTTTAAATAGTTATTCCCTTATTCTATGTAGTTTAAGGTTATGTTTCCCAATAGTTTGACTCTCCATTGCACCAAATTAAATAAGAGTAGGTCCCATCTGCAAAGTGTCAGGTTTGGATGGTTTTCGCCGCAAATGGACTCCATTGAGCACGTGCTTGGTTTGGAGAAGAAAGGCGTGTCTCCGCACCTCGGCATAGAAAGGAGGAGTGAGTCGGCCCCGCTCAACCAACCCAGCACGAAGGGGTTTGGCTTGAGCGGGCGGAGAGAGAACGATCTGGGAGGTTCGCGAAGGTCCAAGGGTGGGGCTTATATAACCCGCGGGAGACGCCCCCACCTCAGATGAGATGAGCTACGGAGATGAGCAGATGAGTCCACGCAGCTGAGATACGTGCCGCGCTGCAGAGGAGATACGGACCGAGGCAACTGGAGGAGCGCGCGACGCAGCAGTGCGGAGAAAGGAACTTCGCCCACGCAGTTTGGAACCGCGGGAGTTCGCACGACCGCGGCTCGGCTTTTTGACGGCGGTGCCTTCCGGCCCGACCGTGCCCAGTCCCCGCTGAACCTTCCTTGCCTCTCCAAGCCATCCACCTTTAGCCATTCATTCCTGCCTGCATTTCCCTGTGTAAGTGTGATCGTTCGTCTGTCTTTCACGTTGTCCTGGGGTATTAATTAAGCTTGTATAGTTAAGCTAATAACTGCACTGTGTCTCCTTGCTCCTTTCTGTCGTTATTTTCTTATCCTTCTTTCTCCTTGGTTATTTTTGGTCTTGTAAATAATAGCAATAAATTATATTTGTTCTTCCTACCTTTGTCTTCTTCGTCACATTCGGTCGCTTTAGTGATTTCCTTCATTGAATACCTGTGGCACGATTTGGCCAACGTTTCAGGATCGGGTTTAGTCTTTGCTAATGGCTCGAACGTCGGGTTGCTAACACCGCTCGGCAATTATAACATCTAAAACCGGGGTTCGAGCGGTACTTGTCTCCCCAGTCTGCGGAGGGATGGATAAAGGTATTCGGGATAAACCCTGGACCCATAACCCTGATCCGTTCCATCCCGCGGGAGAGCGTTACAAGTATCAGGACCGGGGAGACGGCCAGCTTAACAGGACAAGGGGCTAATCACCCCTTGCTAACGGGAGAGCCGTCCCCCGTATCCGTAACAATATGTTGCAGTGTGATCCAGGCAAATGGTCACATAAATTTCCCTTGGTGAAGGTAAGCATCCATTTCCAAGTTACAAAGGAGAATGTCTTCATCATTCTTTGTAGTAAGGGCATTTTATGAGATATTTCACAAATCTGTTAACTAAATTGTTACCAAAAAATTTCTTCACCAAAATGTTTGTAAAGGTGTGTAATAACATGTGTTAAAATGTTGAAGTTCAACTCCTGTGGGAAACCCAGAAAATAAGCTGTTGAATTCGGGTACCGAAAAATTATTTTCGAGAATTTTTATTTTTTTTAATCGGCCCTTAAGTAACTTATGAGGGGTCAAATAAGGGTTTTTCATGATTCTGAGTTGATTGTTAACATTTATATTTTCACTTTTACATTTACACACAAAGTAGCTTTTATTTCACATACATATATAATACTCAAGAGTTATTTCTCATTCACAATGTCAGAAGTTTCAACAGTCATTGTCTATGTCTTCTTCAGACTCAACAACATCATGACTGCAGTTTCTGCATGTAATGCCATTACAGACTCCACAGGCCGAGATGCACGTGACCCCATTCTTCTTGCAGCTGCATAGCCGGTTGCTGCAATCTCCATGACAATTACAGCTCGTGAACTGCAATAGCTCCTCAGGAGCCGTGGGGTCCAGTGTTGGAACTGGCTCATACCCATGCACACCTATTGTCCATCCATAGTCACTGGGGTTCAGAGACATGCTCTGTAGAAGGATCCAGTCCCGGGTCTGCAGGTAGGCACGGAGTGAATGTTGTGCAGCTGCACCCTCTGTTGGAGGTAGAGTCTCTGGTTTGATCTCTGGTCTCTGGTCTCCATCCCAACTTCAGCTGCTCTCTCAGCATTGACTGCGTCATCTCCAGTGCTTGTGAATCCTGTTGAGAAAGACACGAGCAACTCCTTGTCTCTATCGTTGTCGAATGGCTTGATCTCCTCAAACCATTTTAGGACAAGTTCAACTGCCTCTGCATCTTGCTTCATCTGTGTCTTGGCAAGGTCTCTGTGGACTGGAACATGTTTACTGACGTCCTCCTCCATCCGCCGGTTGACATCAGACAGGTGACTGAGGGTGAGCACCCAGCATTTGTGGCCAGAAAAACTGTTTCTCATTCTTCCTCTGCTCAGTCCACCTTGTGACTTGGCTGCCTTCATTAATGTCTGCTCAATGCAAATGTCACACCATGTGCCGGACCACTCATGACTTGAGTAACGGACAACGTGGTTCCCGTGGGCAGTGAGACGTTCTAAGGTGTCTTTGTAAGCAGGCAAAGTTTCTAGTTCCTTCATGAGTTGACAGAACAGCCGTGCGCCCTTGGCATACTGATGATGGCCTACAGTGGCAAAGATGTGAAGCATCTTGGTAACAATGCAGGACAGATGCCCATTGTGGTCTGCAAGTCACTCGGTTCTGATAAAGACCTTGATCACATCTACCATGTGGTGGTACTCCACCCAGAGTGCAGGTGTTCTTCCTCCTTTTGCGAGTCGTTTGAAGGTTTCTTCAAACCTTTGCTCAAACACTGGCACTACTGGGTCTGAGTGTCTGGCTCCCATCTTCCCATCAGCCACCTTCTCCATGAAGGTCTTCATGTCACCACGCTCCTCCTCAGTGAAGGCAAGTTTCATGATGTGTTGATAGATGGCTGCATCGATGAGGAGGTGAACACGGATTGCCTTGTCAAAACATCCTCCATCCATGATGTGGTTGGCTGTCGTACTTCCAGGATAGATCAACTGGATCACATCTAGTAGTCCAGAATCTTCCATGATGTTACCCATTGATCCAAGATAAGACTTCAGCAGGTGAAAACCACCCAACCTTGGAATGACGGGTAGATTTGCCTGCTTTATTATATTCACAGCCTTCAGCCAAATCGGAAGATCAAAGGTCACTATAGCGACCCCAGCGCGCCGTATGCACTCTTTCAGAGTGGTGAAGATGGTGTTGAGGTCATTAGGGTCTCCTTCAATAACTGGGAGGAACTCGATCTGTGTGCTCTGCTTTGCATCATTAGCATGGATTCTCTTCATCCAGCCATTCCAGTTGGAGTGTGGGAACTCAGGATCGTTGGCTTTGATCACCCACCCCGCTGCCCAGAGTGTGTCACCTGGAGTGAGGAGTGGCTGATCATGAGCCAGGGAGGAGGAAAGCTCAGCGAGGGGGAGAAACATGATCGCGTTCGTTCCTATCTGTTTCCTGTTCGTAAATGGAATAATCTCTACTTCAGTTCCTCTCAGGATCTTAGCTTTGTCGAGTGCCTTCAACTTCACCCGGGGGAAAGCTGCTGTTGTCTGTGGATCTGGCAAAGGTGGTGCCGGAGAGGTGACTTCGATCCAACCCATTGAGTGAAAGGGAGTGTTTCCGTGAATAGAGATAATGTTTAAATCTATATTGTCTCCAACAAACTGAGTGACTGCATTGTTTGTTTCCCCAACCTCCATAAAGACCACCTGATCATTACTTGACAATTCACTTTCACTGGCTGGCACTTTGGCTGTCATCACTGATTGTTCCTCAAGCGCAGCATCAACCGCAACCTCATCATTGATCTGTTCATCGGTTTCCTCCACAATGGTGTCAAGAGTGCCAGAAGTATCTGGAACATCATCTCCACTCCTACTATTAAGGAAGCAGTATTTGTAGTTTTTTTGGTGAAATAAGTTTGGTTTGGTTTTTGGTTTGGAAGTTTGGTTTTTTTGTATCTGTGGTGAAATATAAATGTTAACAATCAACTCAGAATCATGAAAAACCCTTATTTGACCCCTCATAAGTTACTTAAGAGCCGATTAAATTTTTTTTTAAATTCTCGAAAATAATTTTTCGGTACCCGAATTCAACAGCTTTTTTTCTGGGTTTCCCACGGGAGTTGACCTTCAACATTTTAACACATGTTATTACACACCTTTACAAACATATTGGTGAAGAAATTTTTTGGTAACAATTTAGTTAACAGATTTTCATATGTTTCCCTTACTATTGAGAAGGAGGGTGTATGCCACGATTAACTTCATTTTTAGCCACAAATTTTCTTTCTCGAACTTCTTTCCAGATGTCGTTATCACTCCATTTGAGATGTGATCTGGTCTTTCCTTTACTCTGCCACATTTATATCTGCTCGCTACACAGATTGAATCAGATGGGGTACATTGTAACATGAAATCACTATATTTTAACTAATCATGTATATTTTATAACAGCTTCACACGAATAATATTCAAATCAGGTATGTGTTTTATACTACTAAACTAAGATTAACATCCACAATTGCTTTCAGGTTAATATAATTCAAAAATTAAACTCATGCAGGTATTTTAACACTACCCAAAGAAAATAAATGCATTATTAATGAGTATATACGTATGATTAAAATAACAAACAGTAATATTCAAATTCCCAACATATTTTGCAAACAAAGAAATTAAACATGATGTATTATTACCATAATTTGTCCCCCCTATTTTAAATTTTTTTTACAGTGTGTAACTCGTGGTGATAGGAGTTCACCAACTTGTAAAACGGACACAATTCACAATGGTTTGGTATGCCCTCATCCTAGCTCTACTGTATTCATTTGCAACATCACTTGATTCAATCTTTTAATCTCAACATTCATGTCACCATAAAAGTCTTCCTCTTGTGGTGCCACATTTATTTCCTCATTTGTTGCTTCATCTATTTCTTCATGTGGTGCTTCATGCACTATCATAGTGTTATTTGTTATCTTATTCAAACCCACCGTCACTAAGGCTTTTAAGCAAGCCACCACTAAAACTATTGCCAATATAACTACTTATCCAACAACCAAGTATTGGAGTATCTTAGCTGCCACTCCACCGAATGTGTTTTCCAACCATACAAAAGCACCCCCTTTCACATAATCGTGATATCTTGCTCCCTCTTGTCTTATTGTATCGGCTATGTTATAAACGTCTCCCGAATTATCAGGTATGTATGTACAACAATCTGTAACAATCACTGCGCATGTACCTCCTTTTTCCGCTAACAGCATATCTAATGCCATACGATTTTGTAATGCCATGGTTCTTGTTGCTGCCAGCTCACTTGTAAGTGTTGTCAATCCACTAGCTGTTTTATTTGCCAATGTTTCTATAGCCAATGCCATTTGCCGTAGCTCATGGCCTGCCTTCCAGGTTCCATAAAATGGAAATACTACCATTCCAATCCATTCTCCCATACCAACAGTTCTTTTTTGCCTAGAATGCAGGATACGCATTGGTGACTTTGTTAACAAGCGCATGTGTGGAAGTACAAAACCAAGAAAGCATGATCCGAACCATCCCGATGGAAGATACGGATATGCCTTGTGCCCACATATAAAATATGTATTGTTATATGTTCATGTGTTGTCCATTCCCCAAGTGCCTTCCCAATATAAAGTTAAACCCTTAATGCCATTTGGTCCTAGTGGGACAGGCATCCTCATCCAGCCTTCTTCGAGACCATAATAATGGCATTTGGAGGTTCCCATAGACCTGTTATGCGCACGCGTCCGGGGTCTGGTGATACACATTAATCCTTTCATTTGTTGTTGAATAGTCACGAAAGAGGGCATTTTGTGCTTATTATATGTAGTTCTATAACTGTCCTTAAATTGGTAACAATTATATCCTCCTTGTTGCCATCCTATTCTTCCTGACATTGAGCCTTCAAAATCTGCTGCTATCAGGGTGTTTGGGAAGCGGCTACATAATTCTGCCCAACCAAAAGGAACTGTCTCCAATGGTACTCCGTTCTCACTAGAATGCGGCATTTGTGTGCAGATCCAACAATTACTTTCATTTGCTATGTCAGCCCTTGTGTGGGCTAAATGTAAAAAAGTATTAATCCCGTGTAATCCATCGGGTTCTAAAGGTGTGTCCCTATCTTCCATCAAACTTCTCTTTTGCTTATGTCATCCCGCATAATCATATATCTGTATGTCGGCCACCAATGTTGCGTTTTGTTCTCTCATTACCCCGAAATAATGCATGCAACACAGAGTCCCCACTACGAGAGAACTCATTCCTAGGATTAATATCACCATTTTCAAGGAGTATCCGAAGTAGAAGTCTGTTTTCCCCTGATTTGTCGGCTTGTCTTGATAAGGTCTTTCCCTTTGTCCCACCTGTATCCATCTGTAAAACATGTGAGCTACCCCTTGTATATGTTCATACCTATAACATAATTATATGTCAATGACATTCAACATTATATACCAAACTAACAAGCTTCCTAAAAGGTAGATAAAGAAAAATCCCTTAAGATGTAACATAAATCTGATTATGTGCCTTACCCTGATCCCACTATTTCCCAGGGTCGAACTAAATCCCCTGATCATGAGTGTAGTTGTGATACATTATCACTCATGCTGCACTAATATCAGTAGATAATTATATGTCATGTAGGCAAATAAATGTCACTATCCCAAGTAGGAATACTATATGTTGAAAATGCAATGTTTATCAATGCAAAGGGTGTTAAAATGTAATTCAAACGAATGTAAATCACGACTATCATTTATCTGCCACTGAATGTTCTGCTGGGCTGCGAGGTGCAGCCTCATTTTCTGTGGGACCGTCCACCTTAGCCCCCATGTGCTCGCTTGCAATGAGAGGCATGAATCCAACTTGGTCTGCCTTGGCATTTCACTGCAGTATGTGTTGTCAGCAGCACATGATGTGGTCCTGCCCATCGTGGTGTCAACGCAGTTTTTCGTTTGAAAATTTTGATGGACACATAATCTCCAGGTTGAAAAGAATGACACTCATTCTCTGCAGGTTCTGGTAAAGCTTCCTTCACCTGGGAATGAAACATCTGCACGATTTTGGTCAATTCAATACAGAAGGAGTACATCAAATCATCCATCTGATGAATATCCATCTCCTTGATTGTCAAGGGAGGTGAATGAGGTACCCGCATTGGTCTCCCCATCAAGATTTCATGTGGGGATAATCCCGTTCTCCTATTGGGAGTAGCCCTCATCGCGAGGAGTGCAAGTGGAATGGCATCCGGCCATTTCAAGTTGGTATCCGCACAGATTTTGGCCAACTTGTTCTTTATTACTCCATTATGTCGTTCCACTGCTCCCGCCGATTGTGGGTGATAAGGACAGTGAAGATGAAGGTTCATCTGCATTGCCTTACCCAATTCCTTAACGACCTCTGCTGTGAAATGCGTACCCTGATCAGAAGAAATCCTGCAAGGAACTCCAAAGCGACAAATGAAGTCCTTCAACAGAATCTGCACAACTGTTTTGGCATCTGCATGTCGACAAGGGTAGGCTTCTACCCACTTTGTAAACATGTCTACAATCACTAAAACAAACTCAAATCCAGCGCACTTCTTCATTTGAATAAAATCCATTTGTAAATGTACGAACGGACTTGACGGTGCGGGATGAGCTCCTGGTGTAGTCTTTTCACCTTTTCCTGGATTATACGCCTGACACACCTGACATGTAGCACAACATTGCTCTGCCACAAGTGTAAATCCAGGTGCATACCATTGTCTTGACACTGATGCACACATTCCTCCTTTGCCTGTATGACTCACTCCATGAGCCAGACGAGCAATCGATGGCAACAACTGGCGAGGAGTGACAACACGCCCATCGCGAGAAGTCCATAATTTAGATTCCTTGTCAAATGTGCATCCAGTCTGTACCCACACATCTTTTTCCCGGTCCTCCACCACGTCTTGCATAGCACTGACGTCTTGCAGCGTCGGGTGTTTTCAGGAATCCTGAGAGGTCCCTGTATAATCACTGGGTCTTGGTCAAAATGTGCCGCAAGCTTTGCTGCTTCATCCGCCCTTCCATTTCCCTGCGAGACCTCATCTCTCCCTCGTGTGTGGGCCTCACATTTGACCACTGCAATTGCTGATGGTAGAAGGATTGCTTCCAAAAGGCTAGCAATCAACTTCCCGTTTTTAATGTGGCTTCCTGAAGATATCAAAAAGCCTCTCAGCTTCCAGAGAGCACCATAATCATGAACAACCCCATGCGCATACCTGGAGTCCGTATAAATGGTGACCCTCTGGCTTTCCGCTAAACAACAGGCTCTAGTTAACGCATAAAGTTCTGCCTGTTGAGCCGAGTAAGTGTTTGGTAATTTCCCACTCTCCCATGTCTCAGAATCTGTGCATACTGCATACCCCGTCAATAGTGAACCATCCAATGCTCTTGATGATGATCCGTCAACATACAGTACCAGATCTGCGTCTGGGATGGGAATGTCCTTTAAGTCAATGCGAGGCACTAGTGCATGTGCCAATCCCTCCACACAATCATGGGGCTCACCATCTTCCTCTGTTGGCAACGTAGATGCTGGGTTCAGCGTTGGACAACGCTGTATGTTAAGGTTTGATGGCGTCAATAACCCTAGTTCATACGTCGTAGCCCTTGATGCTGAAAGGTGCTGTGTTCCTGCCTTCAGCAAAACCATCGCCACCGCATGCTCAACAAGAAGAATTAAGGGACACCCCAGGACTAATGTAGCCGTGGCTTCTACTGCATATGATGCTGCTGCCACTGCTCGCAAGCACTGTGGAAACCCTCGTGCTACTGAATCCAATCGAGTACTGTGATAGGCTATGGGGCGCAGTTTTCCCCCATGTTTTTGCGCCAACACCGATTGGGCAAATCCTCCTTTTTCATGTGAATAGAGGAAGAAATTTTTGTCATAATCCGGCAGTCCTAAAGCAGGAGCTGAGGCCAAAGCATCTTTCAATGTCGTAAAAGCTTGTTCATCCTCCGGGGTCAATTTCAAAGGATTAGGACTATTTGGTAAGCTGATGTCCAACAGGGGGCGAGTCAGTAATGTGTAATCAGCAATCCACTGATGGCAAAACCCTGTTGTCCCCAGGAAAGAATTCATCTGTTTAACAGTTGTCGGTTTCGGGAGGGCCCTGATCGCCTTTACACGTTCAGGGCACAGTCGTCTCGTGTTTCCTTTCAAAATATGTCCTAAATATTTGACCTCTTCCTTACAGAACTGCAACTTATCTCTCGAGGCCTTGTGGCCTTTATCTGCCAATGCCGTCAGTAACACAACAGTGTCCTGCTCACATGCTTCCCTTGAAGTTGAGCATATGAGAAGGTCGTCAACATATTGTACCATCACTGAACCTCCAGGAAATTCAATGTCGCTGAGGTCTTCATGGAGAGCACGTGAAAACAAAGTTGGGCTCTCTGTGTACCCTTGTGGTAAAACAGTCCAAGTAAACTGTAAACCTTCATACGTGAACGCGAAAAGATAACGCGAATCCTCATGAATGGGTACACTAAAGAACGCCAAACATAAGTCCACCACGGAGTAGAACTTTGTATTGCATGGAATACTTGACAGTACAGTGATCGGATTAGGGACCACTGGATAGGCTGGGATGACACAATCATTAATTGCTCGAAGATCCTGTACAAATCTCCAAGTAGTCTTGCCTGGCTTCTTTACAGGTAAAATAGGAGTGTTGCACATGCTCACAGTGCGAACTATAACTCCCTGATCCACCAATGATCGAATCACTGGTGCAATACCAGCTTTTGCCTCTGGTCTCAATGGATATTGCCGCTTTATAGTCAGTGGCTTAGAATCATCTACTGCGGTCCTTACAGGTGCAATACTCTTGATCCGTCCCACATCATTCGGATGCGTTGTCCACAAGCATGTTGTTATTTGATTGAGTGTGTCCGAGTCACCGTTGGTGTCGGGGCTGAGTAGATATACCCCAACATCGTCAGTGTCATCATACTTGGTGTACAGGTATTTAGAAACCTGCTCTGCATAGGACACCTCCTCTCCTGTAGTATAAGATGTCGTACAGTGAAGATCAGTCTGCCATGTCAGAGAGTCCATCAAAAAATTATCTACCCATTCCTGTACTTCGGGCATTTCATCCTTCAGTGTCATAAAACTAACGCACAAAAGTTCCGCCATTTTTTTTTAATCATCGATTTCCCATCGATGTGTTCTTGGTCTTGTCAGGTTGTCTAGCACCTCATAAAAAAAGTCGTGCGAGTGTTCTGGCATTTCTAGATACACTCCGTTTTCATTACAGATGACAGTACAATTCAATTTACACAATAAATCTCTTCCCATCAAATTTACTGGAACCCCCATTGCCACAAGAAAGGCATGTTGTGCAGTCAACGGGACAAGTTGGACACGCAATTCTTCCGTGACAGGCGTGAGTATGGGAACCCCTGATACTCCTACCACCTTCGTATAGTGTTTTGACAATGGTATATTGGGAAAATCTGCTTGTCGTAACGTGGAAAGCATGGCACCCGTATCGATTAGAAAAGGAGCCTTGCGTCCACCTACCGTCAAATTAACACTTGGTTCCTGTGCAGCCGACCTTGAGATTAAAGGAAGCACTGCCACTTGATCATTCCGGTCTAGTCAAAGAGGTGTTGCAGACCATCTATTCTACTGTGGTCCTCCCTGAATTGGGGCGTTCCTCAATGGAACGCTATTTGTTGACAGAAGTGGTGGTAACTGATAGTATCCCTGTCCCTGGTTTACCTTGCGAAATTGTCTTTTGTTGACATATGGACATCGTCTTCTCCAATGTCCCATTTCTCCACAATTGAAACATTGATTTCTGTCATTGCCTGATCTGTCCACCTGTTCACTTGTTTTTCTGGGCTGCATCTCTGGGTCTCTGGGTTGCCACTCCAATCTCCGGGTTTACCCTGAACCAGAGTTGTTTCCTATTGCATTGTTGCGTTGTTGCCCAGAAAACCTATTGCGTTGATTCGTAGTCATCAAGGCTTGTTTCTGTAGTTGCATCAATTTTTCGGCATTTACAGCACTGTTCCTGGCCTGAATGCGCTGATGATGTAAGGCATAATTCAATATTTCCTGCATTGGCTTGCCTTCCCAAGCAATACACTGTCTTTCCACTTCACTCTTCAATTTTGGCAACAAACCATTAATAAAAAGAGGTTTTAAGGCATTGTCAATTTGTGCCCGGTCTATTCCCGAATATAGTCGGAAAACATCTCGCAATCTGTCCAAATAATCGCTAGCATCTTCGCCGGATTTCTGCTTGCATGTAACCACTTTGTTCCAATCCGTCACAGGTGGCAATTTTTGTATGGCCTCTATCAATATATTTATCTGTACTGTCTTAGCCTCCGTGGGCATGTCTAACTGTCCATCTTCCGCATTTACCCAGTTTGCCTCACGCATTAAGTTCCTCAACGTGGTGGTATTAGGAATTAACCACTTCAAAAGTATTTCCATGTCTCTTGCAGTGGGCAACTGAGTTTCCACAATCAATCGCAGCTCCTCAGCGAATTGAAGTGGATCTGTTTTGATCGATGGCATACTACTCTGCAATGCCTTCAATTGATGTACCTGCCATGGTCTATACATCAGATCTGGGCGTTCCTGATTCGCCCCTGGAAATTGCCGCTGAGGAAAATTCATAACAGCACATTGCTCCAAACCTTCCTGTGAGAGAGTCAAATTTTGATTGTTCACTAGCCAATCACATTGATCGTTGGATTGATTGGCATTTATCACACGACCCTTACTCCTTGTATTGTGAAACGGAGAGTATGATGAAGTTGTGGCAGCTGGTTGCATCGATTGCCCACTTTGAGTCGGTTCCTGTCTCTGACTCTGTTCCTGTCCCCCAATTGCACCCACTTGGGAAGTTACCTCAGATGGGTCACTTCTTTCACCTGTCCTTTGTTGACTAGAACCAATCGCTGCACTCTGTGCTGGTCTTTCGGCAGGGACAGGTCCAGGTACTACCTGTGGGTGATATACAATATTTCTCCGATAGGGTGGAGGAGTTTCCTCTTCCGGTTCATTTATCTCTTATGACCTTGCTTCTGGGTACAATTTGGACTGGGATCGATTGCCATTGTTCACGTCAAGTGGCATCTGAGTGGATACCTTGCCCAACCTGTGTTGTATCTGCTTCACCTCCTTCTTCAAACCCCCCATCTTTGTTTTGGTCTCCCTCTCCCTAGACTCAACGTCCCAGTAATAAAATGGTTTCCAATCCACTTTCAACTTCTGTCTCCCTCTTACTTCTAATTCTTCTCTGAGTGTTTCCAATATGTTCCTGTCAAAAGTGCCAGCCGTGGGGAATTCCTGTTTTCGTCCTTTCGTCCATTCATGCCAGGATTCCACATCTTTAAGTGACTCTGCACCATATCACTGATGCATATAGTTGATACAAGCACCTCTTTGGGACAAGTCCAATTGATCTTGCTTCTCCTTGCAGACTCCACTCCCCATTACACTTGTGTGTGAGTAACACTCTATATGCACTCAATGTACCAGATAACTACCAAGACTACGCTTTAGATTACACCTGCACCCACTATTGACTGTGTGTACTGCACAAAATCGCTGAAATTTGTTCCACCTTATACAGAGTAACGTTGAATGCGCGATTTCCTAGCTTATTTCCTATAAGCTCGACTCTGTAGTCTCCCAGGAAGTATCTCTCCACCTTTGCAATCGATGACTTCAAGTGATTGCCAGAGAGTCTCCCTGTCCTGTGGCTTGCCCACACCCCAATCGCACTGATCGGTGTTGCAGTTGGGTCAAATAGATCAGTAAAAAATGTGTCAGCAGGTTTGCCGTGCTGTTGAGGGGGAATCAAACAGAAAATAACCACATATATATAATATAACGATATAAACTCACCACCTTGCTCTTTTTCCAAGGTTGTCTTCACATTAATGTCTCACAAATATCTCAAAACTTCTTTCTTGAGACTTCACGTTCATCAATCAAGCAATCAACTTATTCAATTAAATCAATTCATCAATATTCATCAATAAATCACATTAATCAATCAGATAACTCTATACATAAGCCGTTTCCCAATGTTGCCAGAACAGTTCCATCCACTGACTGAGATCTATGATCATTGATCGTCACCTTTGACCTATAGCTTTTGTCAATTGACAAAGCACCGTTCTGCCTCTGGATCATATCTGACATATTTTTCAATCTTGTCTGGCCATTATATCACAAATTCGACTTTAGCAACCACTGAAGTCAACTCAACCCTTCATTTATGGAATAGTCAGCCAAGATTAATCAAACAGGTATGAAACAGGTCACTGAGAAAATGTCCCAATTTAAATGGTACTCAAACTTCTTGACAATTAAAATTTCGTAAAACTCCTGAAGTGTTCTACCAATAAATGACAATTAATTCATAATATTTGCCAATTGTAATCCAATCATACTGAAATTCGTTGGCATTCCAATAAACTTTGTGACTTGTAATACATCATTAATCCTGCAGGGCTGAAAAGCTATCCTTGAAGCCCATGCAATCAATTTACACGAAACCTCATGATCTCATTCCTGTCAATCATAACAACATGACCTTAAAATCATTATCATAATTATCATCACTATCATAATCATAGTCATATCATAATCATCCATTTGAAAAAAAACAAAAACATTTCCTATATCACCACATCCATGTGGTATAATCAACAATGAAAAAAAATGAGAACTGTACATAGCAAAAGGCTACCTCCTGACCACGTAGTATACCTATTGACAAGAAGTCATAACAATATCGAATAATCGTTAAAAAAAAAAAAAATTTAAAGAAAAAAATCGCTTCTGCTCCTGCCGCAGCATTCGTCATTTTGTCCGCTCATCCACCGTGACCAAAACGAAATAAAGGGAGCTCAACCATTACACAGCGCATTTAATGGCGCATGCCATAGGAACTCAACGCAATTTCGACTCGGCCAGAAAAACTAGCAAATTTCGCAGGACGTTAACTGGAATCAATCGTGAGATATATACAAAATACCCCAAAAATACACACAAAAAATAAACAACAAAACAAAAAAATACACAAGGTCGACCATATTACACAATTATACAGTAGTACACCATATCAGTGGTTCTTCATGAAAAACGAGAGCACAGCACCCTTTCTAAAGACAAAAAAGTCTAATAGTGGTTCTTTGTGCAAAAAACTTTCATGGCACCCTTTCTACATGGATATACATACAACAGGAGAAAACAAAAATGAAATCAAAATGAAAATAGTAGTACACCATATCAGTGGTTCTTCATGAAAGCCTAGCACCCTCTCTGAGGAAAAAAAACCTCTTAGTGGTTCTTTGTGACTATTTCATGGCACCCTTTCTGAAAAATGCGTATACATCTGTAGTACACTAATACATGGCTTTGTGCATCTTTACATGCTTTGTGGATTTCGCCCACCGACCACACTTAATTAACACAATAAATATTTCTTCCATTCAAAAGAACAAACATTTCCTGTATAAGCATTTCGAAATAAAGAAGAAAAAAAAATCATTTTCAAATCAAAAATCAAAAATCAAATCTCTATTGAAAAATAAAGAAGAAGAGAAAAAAAATTAAAATGAGAGCTTGACATAGAAACAAGCCACAATAAGGGTTTGAGAGGAAGGGGGTGGGAGGGAGGGAAAGAAAGAGGAAGGAATAAGGGAAGGGGAAAACAGGTAAAAGACAGGTGAGAGAGGTAGGAAAGAAGGGCGAGGGAAAAGATGAGAAGCAAGGGGGGGGGGGGGGAGAAAAAGGGTGGGGCGGGGGCTCCCTTAGGGGTGTTAATACTATGTGAAATACGACACTCATTTCATTATCCTAAAGATAACTGTGTATTATTGGTCGCACTCATAACTTAGTATTTTATATCTTGTTTCCCCTACAAGGCTTTCAGAGATTGTGTGTTAATGCTGTCCCCTGCCTTGGACTTTCTGTGCGAACCATTACACTCATAAAGTGACATTTAACCATTTCAACTGTGTCGTATCATCGCACAAATTACTTTAGCACTATGGGGCCATGGTTTGAGGGAGAGGGGGGAAGAAAGAGAGGTGAGGATAAAGGACACATAATGAGGTGATATGCTAAATCAACATGGGATCAACATATATGGGATCAACAATCCTATAGGATCCCGAGAGAAAAAAAACAGTGCAACGTGCCTCATACAATCAGTAATATGACATGACTTAGAAAGGGTGGATGATGGTGGGATCGGGTTAGGGTTAGGATTAGGGTGGAGGGGGCGGGAAATGGAAGGAGGGAGGGAGAGGGCACTTTCATTCAAATCATAAAATAAAATGAAAAGTGAAAAAAAAAAAAAATGAAAAAAATCACAAATCATCTCCCTCAAAAAAATCATCACAATCTTCTGATTTCAATTTAAGGAAGTCAATGCTCCCTTTTTAAGAATTCACTTTTAAACCAATTAAAAGACAACATGCATAATCCCTTTTAACATGCAAGTCCCTGGTGTTGGGCTAGCGGCTAGGGTGCCGGCTTAGGATCCTAGGATCCTGGGTTCGTAATCCCGGTCAATCGCTGAATTAACGCCAGGGGGGTTGACTCAGCCTGTCATCCTTCCGAGGTCGGCAAATTGAGTACCAGTTCACTGGTAATTCCCTGCTTGTCGTTAAAGGCGGCAAAAAGGGTTGGCGTCAGGAAGGGCATCCAGCCGTAAAACATTGCTTCAAAAAGGGGACCGAAAAACAACAACAACCACAGTTCCCGAAAAAGGCCAACCCCCGCTTGCGGGGAAAAATGGCCTCTAAAAGGTGTTTTTTATTTATTTATGCATAATCCCTTTTCCTTTTTTTTTTTTTTTTTAATTTTTTTTAATGCATAATCCCTTTTCCAATTTGGTCCAACTTCAATTTTGAAAACTAACTCAAAAGTTCGGCTAAAAGGTTTAACCGATAAAAAATATTTGTCCATTCTAATCCATTTCCCTATCAAATCCTACAAAGGAGCCTGGAAGAGAATGGAAAATCACAAGCTCTATCAAAGGAACAATAATATGTTGTTCCAAACCCACAACTACAAAAAACATCAGCCAAAAAAATCCTAATAAAATTCAATAGAACACAATTTAGCTCAATACAGCCAGATTCCTCATTTTACAAGTAGGAAACACAAAATCCGCTTCTTGGGGGCCCTCCAAGAAGCGAAAATATGCTTCCCACTCACCCCATTACCTCCATCAAAAAGAGGATATTACATTTAACCCCGTATGGTTGTCTGTCTGCACAGAACAATTTTGATTTTCTCTACACTTGTTAATATGAATAACAGAAAACTTCCATCACAGGTGCAACACCACCTGTGTAAGTGTATAAAATCTTAATCATGTCGGTGTGTTTTAACACAGCCATCTTAAAATCACTGAGAAAAAATCCTGGCAAAAATCCACAATCCTGATTTCTGTGTTTATGATAATATTACCTACACAACATATGAATATTGATTTATAATAACCAATAAAATGAAAACATAACATCTCATGGCAAGGAGTTCAGGGAACAACAATAACGTTTACCTGCAGGACATATTTCCACCTCATGCATCAATTGGAACAAATGAAGCATTCGAATCCAAAATAAAATTTCAAATTTACATTCAATGGGTGTGCCTTATAGATTTTACATCCCCGTGACATGGGATGGCCTCTCATCATTTTGTATATTAATTTAATGAATTTTAGCTGTCATCCAAGATGGCCGCCAAAAAATAAAAATGTATATTTTCCTCTTCAGGATTCAAATATAAGAATAATTACAGGTGAAAATGTCATATTACAGAGCGGGAGGGTGGTGGGTGAAGGGGGTGGGGAGGGAGGGGGAAAGGGACGCAGGAGGGAAGGGGGGGGGTGAGATGGGAGGGGGTTAGATAATGGTGGGATGGGGTGATGGTGAGGGAAGGGTGAGGGTAAGGGGGTAAGGGGGGCACTTTAAAGGGTCAACAAATTCATGTACATGTAAATTCATTCATGTATAAACAGTTTTGATCCAATCATGTTCAAATTATTATTATTATTATTTTATTTTTTTAAGTGTATAGTTATCCTGCAATTTAACTCTATTGCTTGTAATTCACAACTGATCCTATAGGGCTTGAAAGTTCTTGTTGTAAGAAGCTCTTCTCTACACCAGTGCAATCACCTAACACCGGAAACACTTGTGGTACCATTCGTACCTTTTTTTATCCTGCTGATTATTTTAATCATAATTCTAAATACCTGTATCACAATACTATCTATCTAAAAAAAATTCTTTATAATCATGTTTCCATTTAATGCAAGGTAATCTCCATTTCCCATATTTGGTCCGAGGGGTTACCATAAATCAAGGAGTGAGAAATTGAAAGAATTAAAAAATGAATGAATGAAAAATGGAAAGAAGGAAGAAGAAAGAAAAGGTATGAAGAGAAAAGTAAAGCAAACTGGAGGGAGGGGTGTGAAAGAGGACCGACACCTGTATAAAGACGGGAAAAAAAAACAAAGAAAAAGGAATGAAGGAGAAAATAAAGGAGCAGAACAATGAATTCCATCAGATTAATCCCTCATATATAGCAACCACAATCATAATCATAAAGAATGTGTCATTCTACTGTTTATCATCATCATTACATCTGTTACGGGGTCAACCTCGAGGGGAGCCCCGGCAGAAAGATGTATGGTCCTTGGGTGAAAATAAGTCAATCAATAACGAGTCCACACCAAAGGTTACAAACAAACCCCAATATATTCCCAAATCCCGCACAGGAATCACAATGCGTTTACAGCACTTCCATACAATCCTTATCTATAGTATAGGTGGCGCCACCTTAACCCACAACAGTGTTGGCAACACTCACGGCCCTTGCCCCCAATGTCTCTGCACGCCTCCCAGGTGATGTCGAGTCGATCCAGCGATCGGGGAATCTAGGTCCGATTCCAATCCGGGGCTGGGAGTGAGGATACTCGACAACCTCAGTGAGGATAACCGACTTCGCAGGTTCCGCAGTAATCTGGCGCTCTCCTGACACACGGACTTCGGTTCACAGAGGCACGGTTCCCTTGTCCTTCACGTTCGGCGGCTCGGTCTCGAGCTGCAGTCTCAACTCTCAACCGTCTCCTTCCAATCTCTTTCGCGCACCAGGCCCAAGGTGCGACCCGTACACGCCCTCGTAGGCGTCGAGGCGAACAGCGCCGGGTGCTTGATTCCTTCCAGGACCACACGGCACCTTGACACGTAACCGGCAATCAATCACCCCGCGCAGGTAACTCCTCTCGCCAGACGAGCTTTTCCAACTCCGTTCCAAAGTAGGTAACGATCGCCTCCGCTCGCATCGGAGCTCTCGAAGCTTAAGATGGCCGCACTTGCCTTCTCCTCCTCCTCTTCTTCACGATCCCGTTTCCGGTCTCGTTTTTCCCAGAAGGGCTCCTGACCCTTTAATCACAACAACCTTTAATAGAATATACATTAATAAGAAATGACCTGAATTGTAACCCCCTTAAACCCGGAATTCGTAACACATCGCATCAATCGCATAGCTGCACACCTTTCAATGATGCCAGCACACAATCTTGTTTCCCACTCCGATTCTAAAACAATGTAACGATATCTCGAAAAAAATTCAAATCATAAATGCACGTCATTTGGAGAATGTGAACAGATTTTTCTTCATTATTGTCCTCATGCAAATCATTCATTACAATCATATCGATAATTGTGTCATACAATCATACAAGGATGGGATACAGAGATGAGATGATACAGAGAGTTGGGGGAGATATCTGAAAAAGAAAAGTGGGGGGGGGGGGGGGGGGGGGGCCTGCACATACCATGTACGTATACGTGCTCTTAGCGTATACCCACGGTTTGACTCACGAAGCAGTAACTAAGCATGCGAATGCACTTTGCGTCATGAAGTCATTTAAATACACAGTGCTCGCGCACGCGTTTCCGTGCCTGCCGTTGAATTAACACCCAGCAGGGAGATCCGACCTCTCATCCTTCCTTTTCACACATCACTCCAGACGGCTTTCCCAAACTCGTTCGTTTTATAAACGCAAAATGCTGCGAAATGGTAAAACTTCACACCGACACCCATCTATATTTGTACAAAAAGCCACGCACTTCATGATCAAATTCGTATATATTTACAAAAGTCGTTAAAAATAGCGAAAAAAATCGTTATTCATCGAAAAAAAGTCGCTCTTTATCGCTGGAAATCGCAAAACCTCGCATATTCGTTTAAAAAAAAAAATCGCCATTCTGTCCGTATTAAAATGTATGGAACAAAAATTTAGCAAGTCCTTTTTATATCGTTCGGTAAAGGCTAAGGAAACTTTAAACAATAATTAAGCAGGTTCTTATATCGTTCTGTACCCTGGTGTTGGTGTTGTACCCTGGTGTTGGGCTAGCGGCTAGGGTGCCAGCTTAGGATCCTAGGATCCTGGGTTCGAATCCCGGTCGATCGCTGAATTAACGCCAGGGGGGTTGACTCAGCCTGTCATCCTTCCGAGGTCGGCAAATTGAGTACCAGTTCACTGGTAATTCCCTGTTTGTCGTAAAAAGGCGACAAAAAGGGTTGGCGGCAGGAAGGGCATCCGGCCGTAAAACATTGCTTCAAAAAGGGGTCCAAAAAACAACAACAACCACGGTCCCTGAAAAAGGCCAACCCCCGCTTGCGAGGAAAAATGGCCTCTAAAGGTGGTTTATTTTTTTTTTTATATCGTTCTGTAAAGATCAACAAGAGGCACGCTTACCTTGGACCTGGAGTGGTCTTCTTGTCGAACTTCACAGTTTATCCTGGTACGGGCTACCAACTATTGAAGAATTCCTAATCCTACGACAAAGAAAACTCCACCTTTGTTTCTCACACAATGTTTATTAAACTGTAAAGGGTTGTTACATGAACGTACTAATTCAAGATATTGACTAACTAATGAACTGACTAAACTTAACGAAGCGTCGTTCTGCCGGTCGTGGCACCCTCAATCTTCTTCTGTGCGCAGATCTGCTCCATTCCTTGGCCAGAGCCCCATTTTCCTCAAAGCCCCTTTCTTATATAATAAAGGCTCGTTTCCTTATATGAGCATGGAATTCAGGAATTCAGGACAGGGCCCTTCGGCCCAGACAGTGAGACATTTGTAACCCTCTGGTTTCTATCTTGGAGAGTTCCAAAAGCTTTTAAACAGCTGTTATCATTTTAAAATGTTAAAGCACTTCTTATCTGTTCTCTGTAGGTCACTCCCTCTTGACCTGTCCGAACAGGAATGCACTTAGGCCCAGGTTTCAGTTTTTACAGAGTTACACAGAAAAACACATTCTGGAAAAGAATGATATGTGAACAAATAACATACAAATTATTTGTATACTTCCACACCATCATTGCTTCAGATATCAAATCCTTCCTCTTCTCCAATGGCCTGATGTCTGATCATCCATTTGGTTTCAGACCAGGTCACTCGACTCTGGACATGCTGCTTCTGCTTTCTCAACAATGGATGGCGGTCCTCAATGTCAAACAGGAAATTAGAGGTGTCTCCCTTGACATATCATGTGCCTTCGATAAGGTCTGGCACCCCGCTCTGCTCACCAAACTCTCATCCTATGGTATCCATGGAAATCTCCACACATGGCTTGCGGACTTCCTCTATGGTCATAGCCAAAGTGTGCCCCTGAATGGGTTTCTCTCATCTCCCCTTTCCTGTTCAGGCTGGAGTTCCCCAAGGCAATGTTCTGGGCCCTGTGCTTTTTCTGGTCTTCATCAATGATCTCTCTGACGCTCTTGAAAATCCTCTCTATCTCTTTGCTGATGACTCCACTCTCTGCCGCTCCATACCTCATCCCTCAGATCGGCAGTCTGCAGCCTCGTCACTCTCTGCAGACCTGGACAAAATCACAGACTGGTCAAACAAGTGGAACATGTCTTTCAATCCTGACAAATCTCACACTCTCACTATGTCTCTACAAAAAGACTGACTGGGCAATCCTCCCTTCTACTTTCTGAACAATCCTCTCCAAGAAGTTCTGTCACTCAAGCTTTTGGGTCTCACGATTTGCCATGATCTTTCCTGGGAAAAAACACATTTCCAAGATGGCCTCCAAAGCCAAACGCCGACTGGGCATCCTCTGTCGGCACACTTGAGCTCCTCACCACATACAAGGCTTTCATCCACAGCGCAATGGAATACTGTTCTCCCCTCTGGGCTGGTGCTCCTGCCTCACACGTAGCTCATCTTCACGCTGTTGAAACCAAAGCTTTCAGAATAATTGGAAGTTCCCGCGATGAAGCTAACTCCGAGGCCCTTTCACTCACTCACCGCAGGCAGGTTGGTGGTCTTTCTGTCTTCTACCGTCTCCTCTCCCGCCTGGCTCCCCAAGGTCTGTTTGTGCTCTGTCCGCCAAATATTCCTGCAGGATGCACAACTGCACAAGATCTGCCAGCAACCCTCTTATTGTGAAACTGCCAAAATCTAGACTCTCTGCTCACCTTCACTCTTTCATTCCCCTTTTCTCCCACCTCTGGAACAAACTCCGTCACTCTCTTGAATCCTACTCCTCCCACCTGCGTGTCTGTCCTGCTATCATTTATATCCTCTGGGGTTAAGGTGTGTGTGTTTCTGGAGTGATGTGTATGCGATCATACCTTCAGAAAGCAGGTTGGGAGGATGTTATAGATTTTGTTTCACGTCGACCAGAGAAGCTCTTGTGGCTTCAGAGAGACAGCCTTCTATGTGATGGACACAAGAAAACAATAATTGAGAATTAATGAAAGACATTTCACCAAAGTGGCCACAGGTGATCAGTTATCCCTCAACAGTCAGTGATATGTTCTGGACGGTGTGCGGTTACACATGTGGTTTTCTGAGTTGCTATGTTATTGCGTTTGTGGTTGTCCTGGCCTGTTAATTAAGATTGTACATGTTGAGTTGGCTGTGCGTGTCTATCCTTGTGGTAATTCTATGCTCTGGGATTAAAGTGTGTGTGTTTCTGGAGTGGTGTGTGCGATCATACCTTCAGACTGGAGGTTGGAAGGATGTTGGAAAATTCCTTCCAGAACGAGTTGGAAAATTCGGGCTTCTTCTGAGGAACAGGTTCCTGTGTTCTGGACACAAGAAAGGAAGAATTGAGAATTAATCAAAGATATTTCACTGAAATGGTGATCAATGTTGAGGGAGAGGGGACACTCATGGGAGTATTTTGTCGATATTAGTTTGGTATGAGATTAGTGGTGTTTCGGGTAGTCCTTGAACAGTGACATTCTAATCAATTGGAATCAACCACACAGGAGGACTGGCAGGATGTATAAACTACACCAAGAAAGGCAAACGCTTAATCCCTTGTCTGATGGTATGGACTGAATTGTACTGACCGTTGTGGGATAGGAAAGGTTTGGTGACAATCCCACATCAGGTACTTTCACCTGGGATCGCAGCATCCTGACCACAGATTACAATGGGTACATCTACCAGCCCAACCCAGAACAGATTTCTCATCACTATCACTAATTAGGAAAGTGTGTTTGTGAAGGAATGAACGCCGCCGTATCAGGTGTATAAGATTCTCCACCAAACATCCTTGCCCGACCTCGGGACACATTTATTTCTCTCCATTCGCTCAAGGGCATTTAGGGGGTGGGGGGTTGGGGGGGGGGTGGTGATGCTTTTCCGAGTTTGCATGTTGATGCCCATTATCCATCTTCACCACATCACCTGTATATTTTCCATTCCTCTCATCACTCCCAACTTCTGCTCCTTTACCTTCATTAAGTTGTAACAGGTTGAGAATGCAGGTCTGACCCTAAAGCTGGGGTTCTTCACCTGGGGTATCCATACCCCTTGGAGGTATGGGGACCAAAATCTGGGGGTATGGGACTCATAATAAAATCATAATAATCAATTGTAATAAATTCAATGAAATATCAACTTTAAATATATAATAAATATATATTTAAATATAAATATATATATATCAAAACAAATTATATTTGTATAATTATATTTCAAACAAATATAAATTCAATTTTCTAATAAAATTCCAATAAATCAACTATACGCCCCGGGCGTATGCATGTCATTACAATACATGATTGACATGACAATGAGAACATTTACATAGCGATTAGGGTGGGTCAAAGTTCACACTGAGCCAATGTGCTCTCACGTAATGTAGGGCCTACATTACGTGAGATTGTAGGCCATTAGGACATCAGGTGAAGAACGGAATATCGGCAATAACGGCAATTACGACCTCATTCTCAATTTGATTCCGGTGAAAACATTTGAAAAACAAGTGAGTAGTAAGCCCACTTATCTGAAGATATTCAAAAAGTTTTCAAAGTATATTTAAATATAAATAGGGCATTCACATTCATTATAATGCAATAACATAAATGGGGCGGCCGGATATCCGTGTCAGTGAAAAACACCCGGGTATCCGTGTCCGTAAACACCCGGTTCGTGAAAATTGATTGAGCTGCGAAAGTTGATTGATTGGGTACGTTGAATTAGTATTGTGTGAGGAATTTCTTAATCTTCTGTATATCTCTTTCTGTTGTTTTCGGTGTTAGTGGCCAACACTTTATTTCACGTGGACTAATGTTTAATCGTCTGTGGCGTTTGTTAATTGTTTTCTCATTATTATTTTCCAGATTTGTTGCAAGATGTCGTCTGTCAAAAAACGGAATTGGAATGATGACTATGTTAGTAGGGGGGTAATGGGGGGTCTGGGATACATTAAATTTAACATTGAAGTCAATGGGGAAAAAGGGAAAAAATGTATTGACTCACACCCCCTCTCTCATAAAATTACACCCACTTTTCTCTCAAAAAATTGCGTCCACTTTTTACGAAGCTAATTTACCAACTACTAAAACATAGAATTTAAAATTGAAGTCAATGGGGAAAGAGATAAAAAAAAGTTAATAACTCACTGGATTTTCAACCAGATTTCACCCTCTTTTGGGACAACCTATTTACAAATATTAAATCCTCAATCGACCTAACTACTACTCATAGGTTCTAGCTCACCTCAAATTTAACATTTAAGCCAATGGGGAAAAGTATGGAAATGTATTGGCTCAAACCACCTATCTTGAAAAATTACACCCCTTTTTCTCTCATTAAATTTCGCCCCCTTTTCTCCCTCATAAGCCTCGCCCACTTTTTACTAAGCCCCGCCCACTTTTCCTAAACCTTGCCCAGGCATGCCAGGCTTGAAAACTTACACCCTTTTTCTCCCTGCATTTAACTTATTAACTCCCCCCATTTTTCATTATACTCACACAGAGACCCAACGAATATTTGTGTTTCATTTTTAGGTAATAACTTAATTCTCTTAGAAGAACTATCACCATCTAGAACAGCATTTCCCAACCTGGGGGAAATTTCCCCCTGGGGGGAAATTTTAGGATTCCAGGGGGGAACCTTATTCCAAGGGAAATACAATATGAACATTCGTGTAATATTGTGCTTTAGTGAATAAATCTCAAATCTTTAATTATTTTGTTCTTCGACTTTTTACTTAACATAAGCATTTATATTTATATCATCGTCGGTAAATAAAAACTTATATACAATAAAATAATTTTAGAAAAATAGGTTTACTATTTGTTTATTATGTTATTTATGTTATTAAGCGAATAAATTTTGTGTTTTGGCTACTTTTTTCCTTGTTCATATATGTATATATATATAAGGGGGAGGGGGAGGGGTGGGGAGAAATCCAGACGGTTGAACTGGTTGAAGGGGGAAATGACAGAAAAAAAAGTTGAAAACCACTGATCTAGAATATTGACAAATGTTATATTAGAATTTAACTCTCGGTTTAGGCATCACCGTTGAGCTGATATGAAATGATAAACTTCTCTTAATGATCTCGTCTGACCCCCTCCCGAACCACATACCATTTTGAGATTATAGTAAATTATTTTCCCCTCAATCTCTTGACAATCACTTTTTTGTCTAATAAATACAATGTTTCAAAACACAAAAGACAAATTTCAATCAATCTCCTCATTTAAAAAGGATACTGAAATATATTGCACTGATGTGAAATTGAACAAAGATGATTTCAATAACTTTTGGATTAAACCTATTATGAAGGATAATATGAGCTACTCAATACCTTTTAAAGGAAGAGCATTCTCTATCTTTGGGAAGTCATCAATTAAAGTAAATATAACAAAAGTTTCACCACTATTTATGGAATATTATAATAAACTAGAGGAGGTAATGAAACATGTAAAAGTATCAAAAAAGAAAACTCTTTTTACTGAAGCTACCGAAAAGGAAGATAAAACTATTAGCTCTAAACACGGTGAAATTTCTATATTCTTTAATAACCCCAAAGATGTCAATCTTAATGAAATGAAAGATGTTGATATATCAGGAAAAATGTCATTTCACTCAATAGTAGTTAGGAACCATTTTAAAATTACCTTTAATATAAAAATTGTTGTAGTTGAATCTGTTAATGAAAAAAAGTATATGGATATAGACAGTAATGTTTTTTCATCTAATTAAATATGAGTCATTATTCAAGTTAAGATTTTGTTGATTTTAAAGTGATGTTAGTGGTAGTGAGACTTTGTCTTCGCAAGACAGTTATGATACTGAGAGTTTGTGTTTTAACGATAGTTATGAAAGTAGTTTTATAGATGATGATGATTATGAAAGCACCAATTATAGTGAAGATGATTTTTAGTTTAAGTAATCTTTTACTATATAAATATGATAAATCCAAACGACATACCAGATATTGAGCCTCTTGAATTCCCTGATTCTCCATATGATAAATGAGAGAATTGTCTGGCTTGTGACAGAGTGGGATTAAATACAGAGTCAAAAGCCCATAAACAATGTTTATTCTGTGATTATCTCTTAATTAATGATGATTTTAAAATAAAAAAAAAAAACTCTTTTAAATTAGAACAAAAATGAATTACTTTTCAAGATTAATAAGAGAGATGAATGTTAAGTATTATATTGAGAATACACCATTTCTTACAAGGGAAGAGGCTATTTGTATTGAGGAAATGTATAGGGGTTTAATGATATTTATTATTCAAAATAATTTTAATGGGTGTATTAATACAAGATACTATATAAATAAAATAATGGATTATCTTGAAATTAAACCTGAACTCAGGATAAAATATAGAGTTTCTAAAAAAAGCTCATAAAAATTAGATGACTTCTTTTCCAAATATATAAATGAATGATTTTTTACCCATTTGGGAAAACAAGATAAAATTTAACAACCATAAAAATCTCCCAAATTCATTAAAATGTCTAATAGTTGGTTCAAGCGGATGTGGTAAAACCTGTTTGCTTTTAAAGATGCTCCTTACCCCCAACTTTTTAGATTATGATAATTTAATAATTTTCACAAAGTCAAGTTTTCAATTCGAGTATCAACTACTATCACAAGGTTTTAATGCGGACCTTCAAAAAGAAGATATAATCGGTTTATTTAAACTTCAAAAAAAACTAAATGATTATAACATTGAAGATATAATACAACTATTTTGTGATACACAGAAATCAAAACCAAAACCAAAACCCATAACTTGTATTCTCAGTGATAATACGGATGATATACCTTCACCCCAAGATTTAGATAAATCAAAAAAGAACCTCGTTATCTTTGATGATTGTGTTAATGAGAGAAACCAAACGGTTATGGATAGCTACTATACAAGAGGGAGACATTGTTCTTGTAATTGTTTTTATCTCAGTCAATCATACTTTCAACTCCCTCGTCGCTCAATCTATCTATAATTCCAGTAATCTCTGTGTGTGTGTGTGTTTGTCTGTGTGTCTGTGACCGCTGTTTCTCGACAACCACGGGTCCGATATACTTTAAACTTGCCAGGTATATTGCTGGGGACCCGAGGATGTGCCTTTTCAAGGTTTCATATTAATCGGAGAAGTAGTTACCGAGCTATGGCGATTTCTTTACCAAACTCCGCAAGCCATTCGCTTTGGACCAAACCATTTCATGTAAATAGAGGGGGGGGGGGGGGGGATTGTCACCGTACTCGCAAGCCGTTCGCTTTGGACCAAACCATTTCATGTAAATAGAGGGGGGGATTGTCACCGTACTCGCAAGCCGTTCGCTTTGGCTTTGCGAATGGACCAAACCATTTCATGTAAATAGAGGGGGGGGATTGCCACCGTACTCGCAAGCCGTTCGCTTTGGCTTTGCGAATGGACCAAACCATTTCATGTAAATAGAGGGGGGGGATATAATTTTAGATATATATATAGTACGGGCATGCCCTAGTAAGAAACAATGCCAATACCTCTATTTTATTCAAGTTAAATTCAATAGATGTAAAAAAAAATTGGAGAAACAATTGTTCTACGTTATGTAGTAAAAAAGAATTTGAGGCTCACATGAAACACACGATTGGAAAATATAAATATATTGTTGTGAAACAAGATAAGATACTAAATGATATTTTTCATTAAATAAATACAGAAAATTACTGCACAAGAAAGAGCAAGAAGATTTAAGGAACATCGGGAGTTAGTTTCAAAAGTTGTAAAGCAACAGGAAGGCATAAAGAAGAAACGCAGACAGAAACTAATGGGTGAAGAAGCGTTTGAAAGAAAACAAGAGAAATTTTTCAAACCGCTTTTAAAAACTTCCCAACAAAAAATGAATTCGTCTGCAGTTCCTGCGATAGAATATACTCAGAAAAAACTTCAAATGCTCAAAGATTTTAGTCAAATGACGGAGCAAGAACTTGGAGATATAGGAGAATTAGAATATGATGATGAAGGATTATTTCGACAACTTGAGGAGGTAAATCAACCCCCCAATTATATTGTGGAAGCTCTTCAAAACAATGAATATTTGGCAGATTCAAAAACCAGAGCAGGTCTCATTCCAACAGAAGAACCAGCACAGTTCTATCTTGTTAAAGAAAAGGTATTGATATATAATGATGAATTGGTGTTCTTAAGCTCTGCTCAACCAAATTCTAAATTAACCCCCAGATTAATGTTTCTTCAAACAAAAGACGGTCTGCACCGACCAGAATCGTCATATTATGATACACCATTGAAAATGAAAAATGAAGATGATAGGGTATATATTGATTTACTAAACTCGCTTGATTACGGAGTTTCTGTTGCTGGTAAAAATAAGAAGAATGAGAAGGAAAAACATATTATTGATGCTTTAAGCAAGCTTGGTTTAGCCTCGGGTTCGGGTGTTAGCTTTCTTTCAAATAACCCATCACAATTAGTTAATAGGCTATTATTGCTATTAGGTAGTAAGAAGGCTGGGAACAACAATTCTTTTAATGAAGCCTCAGCCATTTTAGATCAGTTAATGAATATGAAAATAATTAATAAATGTCAATACATAGATATTTTATTGCATATTAAATAAGATGAGAAGCACAATTCTTTGTTTTAAATTCACAATGAGTGATTACACAGCTTCATTCCCTTACCCACCACAACTTGACCCCAGAAAAGAATATGAGGCATCTTTATTGTCAATGGAAAATTATAATACCTTGTTTAATATCACAGAGAAAAACAACAAGTTTAGTTATAATTCAGGATGTGAATAGAAAACTATAACAGTTTCATCCGGAGCATACGAGATTTCTCAAATATCTTTTGAAATTTCTTGCCTTATGAAAGAACAAGGTAATGAATCCGAAAAATATTGAAATAGATATTCAAAAACATACTTCAAAATCAACTATTAGACTCAAAAATAATTATAAAGTTGATTTCACAATTGAAAATTCATTCAGAGAGCTATTAGGTTTCTCTTCAAAAAAGATTGAGACTAACAGGATGTTTTACAGTGATAATGTTATTCAAATATCTTCCTGTATAAATTCGGTATTAATTAATTGTGATTTGATTGATGGTGCTCATAACGATGGAATAAGAACAAATACACTATTTTCATTCAGCACATACTCAACCCCGATTGGTTATAAATTCAATATGGAACCAAAAAATCTTGTCTATTTACCTGTGTCAGGAAAAACCATATACAGTGTAAATGTTATGATAACCGATCAAGATAATCATATGATTTCCTTTAATGAAGAAATTATATCTATCAGAATTCACCGAAGTGAAGTTTTCCAATAAATAAGTCATGGTTATTGTGAGAAAACATGAGTTGGGAAAATATAAAATAACTACAGGGGATGGGATGTTCCTTTCACCATACTATAAGGGTGAAGGTATGTTTCTTGGTAGAGAATACTATAAACCGAAGAGACAATGGGGTGTAGGACATCAATTTAGAAATAAAGGAGATGGGATAATTGATACTCTAATGAGTATTGGTTCAACCATTCTTAAACATAAAGACCTAATTGGTTCAACCGCTTCTGCCATGGGAAATGTAGCGGGTGCTATAAAGAGTATAAAAGATGCTCAAAAGGGGTCTCATAAATTACAAGCAATCATAGAAATTAAAAAAGGCAAAACTCAACTATCTTCACAAGAACGACAAAAAATCATTCAAATACTTGGGTCAGGGTTTCAACTATTTTAATGCTATATAAATACAAGTATGGAAGCGATTGATAGTATCTATGATTTGGATGATACGATTATCATTTTAAACTCCACTAAAAAGGAAGAGTATTATAAGGTAAATGCTATAACAGGAACAGACTGGAATTCAAACGGAACAAAAAGTTTTGAAATAAATAATCAACAAACTTACTTGAATCTAGCTGATAGTTTCTTGTTGTGTAAATTTAAATTCACTAAGGCTGCGAATAATACTGACACTACACTCATAAATGATTTCTTCTGGAAAATGTTTGATAGTGTCCGTTTATATGTTGGAACACAAGAGGTTGAAGCGGTTGATTATGTCTCTGCCACATCTGAAATGATGAAATTTACACTATATTCATTCGGGGATAGAATGGGTAAGGGAGCTGTTGAAGGTTTTATTCCTGATATGACAACGGGAACAAATGCAGACCCTGGTTATAGACAAAGAAAGGCAATGTATAATGATGATGCAAAAGCAGAGAATATTTTTACTGTAGCAGTTCCCCTTAAGGATATATTTGGATTTTGTGATTATGATAACGTTTTGTATGATCTTAAAATTCGATTTCAACTACAAAGGAATGATAATGTAAATAGATTGCTTTTTGGGACTGCCACTGCTTTCGGTGCTAACAATAAATTTGTTATTAATGATTAGTGTTGGTATATTCGTGAATATACTCCTAATCTTAAAATGGAAGAGATGTTAAATAGAAGTCTTAACTCAAAGAAACCACTAAATGTATCATATCTTAAAAGAACATGTCAACACGTTAAACTGGAACACACTACCTACACTTGGAATTTGGGTGTTCTTCAAGGAAAGCCACGATACCTATGGCTCATTTTTAAGAAACCAGATGGAGATAGTGCTACTGATAAGAATAATGCGCTGAGTGATAATGCTAAGGTTAAACAACTTCGGGTTTCTCTGGATGGTAAATTTTACCCGCGAGATAGATTGGAAATTGATTGGGAAAAAAATGATTATGCGGAAGCCAACAAGTCTTACCAAAAGGTTTGTGATAGCAACGGTAATAACTAATAAGCAACTCATTTTGGATATGACTGCATTTCAAAAACTTTATACAATCGACGCAATTGACGTGAGTTCTCAAAAGGAAACTATAAAGTCTAATAGAGTGGATACTTCTCTATACATTGAAAGAGGAGAGAATGAAGAAGATGATGCATATTGTTTGCTTTTGGAAGAAACAGAATTGCAGATTAATACAGATAATGGTGTTATGAATAATATCACATAGATTTTTCTAATAAATAAATGAGTAGGAAAGAACCAACTGGGGTATATATTAATCAAATCAATCTTGATAAACTATTGTCTTGTATTCAAAATCAAAAGCTTTGTATTATTAATGTTAATACAATTCAAAGAAAAGGAGCAAAAATAATTGATGTTTTGCTCACAAGAGAGCAGGTGAAAACACTAAATGATGCTGGCTCACTTAAATATAAAATATCAAAACCTATGTTAAAGAAATGTTCAATAATAGAGACGAGAGGAGGATTTCTCCCATTTCTAATTCCTTTATTTGCTGGTTTAATTGTGGTGGGAGCATTGATGGGTGGTATTTCAGCAGCGGTAAAAACTGCTTACGAAAGGAAGGCACAACTAAAAGCTTAAAAAGAATTGGAAAGACATAACAAGGAGTTGGAGAAACAAATTAGTGGAAGTGGTGCAATTGTAGATTTTGCCGAAAAGCTTGAAAGCCTACCTGATAAAGCGAGATTGTTCGTTGGAGATATGCTTTCTTCTATCGCACAGGCAGGTGTTAAACTAACTAAAAGGGGTAATGGATTATATCTTTCTCATAAATAAATGGATAAATGGTTTAAACAATTTGGAAAGAATACAACGTCAAATATAGAACTTGCTAAGTATTGTAAAAAAACTAAAAATTGATGTGGTTATTTGTATGAGAGATGAATTAACAAATTTGTCCAATAATACAAAGAATATTATTATGAATTTAGACACACAGAATGGTTCTCATTGGGTTTGTATTCATAATAGTCAGGATAAATATTATTTTGATAGTTATGGTATACCACCACCTGTTGAAGTAATAAAATTCTTACAGAATGGTGTTTATCAAACATTTCAAGTTCAAGACATTAATTCTAAATGTTGTGGTCAATTATGTTTATGTGTATTATTTCAACTCAACAATAATGAAAATTTTTATGACATAATTTTTGATCTAATATAAATGACTTTTGTTGGAAAAGATGGTTCTATCTTTGGAGTATCCCGAGAGTTGGATATTGGTTTATCAAATTATTATACAAAGGCACAGGCTGAATGACAAAAATATAATAAAACAAAAAATATTAATTTGAAAAATACTTATAAATTAATCAATTATCCAAGCCCCACAGAAGTGAATGGCTTGGTGAGATTCAGTGATTTAACAAACTATTCGACAGCACTCTTTATCAAACAAGTAGAATTTACTACAACAACACCTGGACCTACAAACCATACACCTTTCCTTATTAAATTTAACAATCGACTTAAAATGGAATTCTTTAAAGAAGGACGCTTAGTTAATATGAGAATAGAAAAATGGGGGTATGTTATGCCTGATTTGGGGTATAATTGGACTTTTTCAATAAACCTACAAGACCTACATGATTTAAATAATTCTCGTATCGAAGAATATTACCCACTTGGTGTGGATAATGAGATATGTGGAAGCATAAATAACAGACAACAAATACACGATTTCAAGAATAGAAAATTATATGATGGCGAAGTGATAGTTTATATGACAAAGAAGGAAGGAAATCGGATAAAGATAGAAAGCCGAGGAATACAAACCGATTTAACAATTGGAAGATGGGAGGTATTACCTGTCATCATATTAATCTCCCCATTATTTCAAAAAAATAAATTTTTTTTATACAAAAATGGCAGGGAAAGGACTACAAGAGAATTATAATTTTTGTATACAGGGATACCTACAAGAAAAGGGTGCTCGGTATTACATACCTTATGAATTGGAACATATACATGGGAATTTTGTAATTGAGGACTGGCCTGACAGTGATATTGACAAACCCTCAAATGAAGATTTGATTAAAATATTAAATAAAAATCAACTTCTAAAAGTTATGAAATATAAAACGCTTTTAGAAAGCATCAACACATCTTATTGGTACCTTATTATGAGAAAAATAATTGCAGATGCAAGGATATCTCAAAATCCAGATGAATATATGTATGATATTCTATGGGGCTCAAACTCAAGGGTAGCAATGGATGAGGAAGGAGTTGAAGAAGAGAGGGACAAAAGAGAGAAGGAGGAAAGAGAGAAAAGAGAGATGGAAGAGAGTGAGAAAAAGGAGAGGGAAAAAGAGAGAAGGAGAAGAGGGAGGAAAGAGAGAGAGCGAGGAAAAATATAAATAGCTGGAAATCAGTGAGATTAATAAAAGATGGAAGGTATTACAGCAAATAAATCAAACTCAACGCACTGAGGAGGAAAATAAAGAAATGAAAAGTCTAATGGAAATATTAGTTTCAAGAATAACTGTTCCATCACTTTCAGGGGAGGAGATTTAAATGAGAGAGTGGTGATAAAGAAGAAGAAGGAAAAGATTATGTGGTTGATGATGTTGGTGTTATTGACTTTAGTTAGTTTTATTTGTAAATAAATGGAGGAGAGAGTGAAGGCATTCCTAAGGATTCTTTATGTTTTAAAAATCAAGATAGAAATGTATATGTTGAAAACCAAAAAGGTTTTCGTACTCTGTAGGAATTTTTCTCATAAATAAATGAGTTATTGTGTTAAGTGTAAAAAGAAAACTAATACCAAAAATATATCGTATACACCAACAACAACAGGCATTTAAGGCCATTTTCCCTGCAAGAGCGGGGGTTAGCCTTGCGGTCTCCATGAGAGTCTTCTCCATTTTGCCCTATTTTCTGCATCTCCCCATGTTTAACCCCCTTGCCCGCATTTCTTCTTCGACCATCTTTAGCCAAGTCTTTCTCGGTCTTCCCCGTCCTCTACTTCCTTCTACATTCATTTCCATCACTCTTCTCAACCAGTCACTTTCATCCTTCCTCAACACATGACCAAACCATCTCAACCTGTTTCTCTTCACAGCATCCATCACAGGCTCTATTCCCATCATCTTTCGCAATTCATCATTTGTCATCCTCTCTCTCAACAATACTCCACACATCCACCGAACCATTCACATTTCCACCCTTTCCACCCTTCGTTGCTGCTCTACGTTCATTACCCATGTCTCGCTCCCATAAATCATAACACTTCTCACACATGCAGCAAACACCTTTCCCTTCAGCTTCAACGACACTCCTCTCCTCGTCAGCACGCCACTCAGCACGTCAGCACGCAACGCGAAAAATATTGTTACGGTCCGCGGTTAAGGATGTTGTTTGCCAAGCGGAGGCACCGCGGCCTAACAGTTTCCCCGATTCACCCGATTCACCCGACGTTGGCCGTATTGCGCCACAGCTATTCAATATGGAAAAGACTAAAACGACGGATGTGAAGAAAAGGAAGAAGAAGAAGACAAAAGGTTGAAAATACTACTAAATTTATTTACTATGTACAGGCTCAAAGAAACCAAGGAGAAGGAAAGATATTAAAATAATATACAGAAGCTTTTAGAGACACAGTGAAAATACTAGCTTATACAAACTTAATTAACTACCCAGGACAGAACAAACAGAAACGGACTCACACGGGGGATTGCAGAGTGGATTGGCTGGAAGGAGAGGGAGGTCCAACGGGTCCGGCAGCACGATCGGCGCGTTGGGCAGCCGCCGTTCCTTCGCGGCCCTGCTCAAAACCACCGTCCAGGCCCCAAGCGGCTGTTGAGTGTTGTTGCTGCTGTGGACGCTGCTGCTGGCGAGCAAGGCGACGAATAGCAGGCTTTGTGCTTCCCTGGATGATCTCTTCTCTTGGACCTCACAACCCAGCTCTGCCTTGGACCCTTTCAACTCAGCTCTCCTCTGACGACCCAGCTCTTTTCTTTGCACCTCACCACGCAGCTCAGCTCTGACGACCCAGCTCAGCCCTGGTCACTCTTGCGCGCGCGCTTTTATAACGCCGCCGGCGATTAAGCCGCCGGCCTTCAGGACACGCCCATCGGTGTGTTCACCTCGGCCCTGGTTGGTCGCGCGACCCTCTTGCTCCGCCCTTGATGACGACGGGCGGGCACGCCTTTCTTCCCCAACCCTGCCTCGTGGCCAATGGCAGCAATTGTTGGTTGGCAATGCGAATGGCAATTGACGAAAGGGGAAATGGAGGTTTTTGGGAATGGGAATGAAGGGAATCTATCTTTTTCACTTGGTGCAATGGAGTGTCATGTTAATGGAAGACAAGGCCTTACCCTAAAACACATAATAAAGATATAAACTACTGAACAAGGGTTTTATCGTGTCCTTCAATGTGTGCTTTATGGAATTAACTACCGGGACGCCCTTTTAACCTTTACACAACACTGGAGGCAGGAGGGGCCAGAATCAAACAATAATTCATAACAATTTCCAATACAATACAACACAATCAAAAAAAATACAGTCCTCATATCCGCAACAATATATTGTATGTTAAAGGTAAAAATAATAGAGTTTATGAAAAGGGGATATGTTTAGTGTATGGCTCTAAAAAGTGTCAATTCATTTCTAAGCATAAAAGTGGGGGAGATATACAAATGTTTTTGTCAGGGAGTAAATTTACAACAACTGGAATTCCAGGGGAATTACACCTTCCAGGGTATTCTTTCTGTGGTCAAGGAACAAACTTGGATAAAAGATTAGATGAGGCTGACAATCCTAAACCTTGGTCTAAACCTCTAAATAGGGTTGATGAAGTGTGTATGAAGCATGATATTGCTTATGGGAATACCACTACGTTGACTGAAAAACATAAACCCGACAGAGAAATGTTGATAGGTTTATCGTGAAAAAATTGATGTGCTAAATTGAGGTTGGTATTCCAGGTGTTTCACCCTCAAAAAACGATTAAGCTCTGATGATGACATCAAGACTGAGGAGCTTTTGGCTAATGAATTACATAGACCAGTAATCACAAAGTTTAAAAGAAGGAAGGTTTATTCTAAAGGCACCGACCACATCTGGTCTGCTGATTTAATTGAACCAAATAATGATAAGGGATACAAGTATGCTTTAACCATTATTGATTTGAGGAGTAGATATGCTTGGGTTGTTCCTTTGAAAAACAAAAGGGGTAGCTTTCAGTGGAATATTTAGTAAAAGTAAAAGAAAACCAAAGACGTTATGGACTGATGAGGGAACAGAGTTCTATCACAAAATATTTATAAAATTTCTTAAGGGGTAGGGTATTAAATTATACAGCACCTTTAATGAAGGAAAGGCAGTTGTTATTGAGCGTTTTAATCGCACTTTGAAAGAGAGACTATATAAAAAATTCACACAACTCGGTTCTCAGCAATGGGTACCTATAATTCAGGACATTGTAGATAATTACAATAATACTGTTCATTCATCAACAAAATCAAAACCATCGGAAACATTTTTCAAAATTAGAATATGAAAAGAAGATTAATTTGAGAAAACCCAAGTTCAAAGTTGGTGTTATTGTAAGAATATACAGATGGAAAAGCCATTGTAAGAAATGAGAAAGGTTATACAAAGAGATGGACTAATGAATTATTTAAAATCGTTGATGTAATGGATACAGTCCCTTGGACTTACAAATTATATGATTTAAATGGAGAAGAAATCTTGGGATCATTTTATTCACAGGAATTACAAAAGACAAAGATAATGAAAAATGGGATTTTAAAAAAAAATTATAAAAAAAGTTTTAAATTTTTTTTTTTTTAACTGGGGAAAAAATTTGGGAAAAAATTTGACATTTTTTGAAAAATAATTGGAAAAAAAAAGAAAACTTTTTAGAACGATTTTTGAAAAAAAATTGAAAAAATCTTGAAATAATTTTTTGAAAAAAAAAAAAAGGTTCAAATACTTAATATCCCTCAAGGATCAATACGAATTTGGATCTGTCAAGAACTGATTTTTATTTAAGCGAAAAAGTATATAAATTACCACGATATTTTCATCAAGGAAATTTTACTTTAAGCACAAATCTATTTAGAAATTTATAATATAATTTTATAATATAATTTGTTATTCTTACTGTTTTCGATAAAAAAAAGAGGAGGATTTTTGTCGATATTTTACATTGATTTAATAGGAAACAGGAGTTATATGAAGAAAAAGAGGCTATAAGCTGGGTGAATATAAATAAAAGGGAAGTGATTCTTTTCAGATATTCGAAAACCATTTTTACTTTAAGCACAAATATATAGATAAAAGGGAAGTGATTCTACCCGGATATTCGAAAAACCATTTTTACCTTGAGCACAAATATATAGATAAAAGGGAAGTGATTCTACCCGGATATTCGAAAAACCATTTTTACCTTAAGCAGAAATATATTGATCCGGGAAGTGATTCTACCTGGATATTCGAAAAACCATTTTTACTTGAAGCGAAAAAATATCTATAAAATACGAGATTTTCATCAAGAAAATTTTATTTTAAGCGAAAAAGTATATAAATTACGAGATTTTCATCAACTTTTTTACTATATAAATATGGTGAATACAACGTATTGCGATGTTTGTAATCATGAATATCATAAGCATGCTTCGGCATGCCATCTAAAAACAAAAATGCATAGACTAAATGCTGGAGAATTACCTCCAGAGTCTAATGTTATACACTGTGATGTTTGCTCAAAGGATGTCTCAAAGGTCTGGTATAACAAACACCTTACAACAAAAAAGCATAGACAAAGTGTTGGAGAACTGCCTCCGGTGTCTAATGTTATATGCTGTGATATCTGCAATAAGAACATTAAAAAGGGAGGCTTCAAGTCTCACATTCAATTACGCAAACACAAGAATAATGACTCTATTAAAAAACTCTGATGGAGCATTCAAGGGACATAATATTAAGATAAGGGTTTTTGAGTTTGGAACTCCAGGACCAAAATCAATAGCTGAGGCGATTGAGATGGTTAAACCTGCTGTTGAAACACTTGTAAAAGATACGTTTACTGAGATGAATACATTAAAGTTTTATATGGGAGTAAAAATGGGTATGGTAAAAGATGTTGTTGAAGAAACTCCCGATATGAGAACAGACCCTCACTTTATCACATCATTCCAAGATTTCTTATCATCAGGTGTTTGTGGTGAACTTGTAAAACAGGAGCAGGATGTAAATAATACTGTGGTGGGTAGTGGATAGAGTATTAGTCAAATCATTATCTTAGATATACACATTCTGAAATCAGATCCTCTTAAAGCTTCTTCTTACATTGATTTAACGAGGGTTATAAAACTTAAAAAAGCGGTTGTACTATTCAAAACAAAGATAATAAATGTTTCCTATGGTCTGTTCTTGCTCACCTTCATCCCCCACATTTGAACCCTGAGAGAGTATCTCATTATAAGAAATATGAGAATATTTTAAATGTTAAAGGTTTAAAGTTTCCAATGTCATTGATTGATATTCTAAAATTTGTGGAAATGAATGATCTATCTGTTAATGTTCATGGACTAACAAAAACAAACAAAGTTAAGATTTTAAAAATTTCTGATAACTATAAAAATGATGAAACTCATATTGACCTTCTTTGTTTTAGTTTAGAAGAAAATTCACATTATGCTCACATCAAAAATTTGCCGAGATTAATCACCTCACAAGTAGTCAAAAGAAAATGTAAAACATATCTTTGTTAGCATTGTCTTAACTTCTTTCATACCAAAGAAAGATTAAACCAACATTCAAAATACTGTAGTGATCATAAATCCACCGTAATTAATATGCCAAAAGTAGGTTCAAACATATCAATTTAAGATTTCCACAAGACTATAAAACAAGTACAGATACATTCAAAGTACACCGCCCCCATGCCAAATAATTAAATATCCTACAGCGCGGCATTCCCGGGGCGCCTCTGGCACCCGGCATTACCGCAGTGCAGCTCATAGAGACTGCATTTTGAGGGAGAGGTGTACAATAATTGATTGATTAATTGTATAATTAAAATCAATAAAAGATTATCACAAAATATTTTCTTAATCAATTGGCTAATAGCATAACTAAACCACTCGTGCTTCATCTGAAGATGTATATTTTAAAAATGTAATTAAAGAAGTCATTGATAAAAAAGTAAATAATTAATTGATTAATCAATAAATAATTAAACGATTAAATGATTAATCAATAAATCAAAAATATCCTTGATAGCCACATCACCTGGTCACTGTCATGTCCAAATATTAGCTTCCTAGCTCAAAAGGTACCTGAGATATTGGCCAAATGAGAAAGAAAATAAATAAATGATTAATAATGAAAATAAATAAATAATTAAAAAATTAAATTATGAATCAATTCGGTCATAGAACACATAAACCACCACCATTTCATCAGAATCTGTAACTACAAAAAAAATTAAAAAATTAAGTCATTAATCGAATAATTAAATAATTAATCGATTAATTGATTAATTGATTAATTAATAAATCAAAAATAGCCTTTGCAGCCAAATCACCTGGTCATTGGCATATCCAAATAACAGCCTCCTAACTCAAAAGGTGCCTGAGTTAATGGTCAGAAGAGAAAGGAAATGTAATTAATTAAATAAGTACTTAATTCATTGCTAATAATTAAACAACTCCTCAATTAATTGATTAATCAAAAAAGAAAAAATGAAGTTTTTGACAAAGGACTTGCTCACTATTGTGCCGAAATTTCAGCTTCCTCGCTCAAAGGATGGCTGAGATATCGCCGGGACAAACAAACAGGAAAACGAACAAGAAAGAAAACAAGTACAGATACATTCAAAGTACACCGCCCCAATGCCAAATAATTAAATATCCTACAGCGCGGCATTCCCGGGGCGCCTCTGGCGCCCGGCAATACCGCAGTGTAGCTCATAGAGGCTGCATTGGGAGGGAGAGGTGCACACTAATTGATTGATTAATTGTATAATTAAAATCAATAAAAGATTATCACAAAATATTTTCTTAATCAATTGGCTAATAGCATAACTAAACCAATAGTGCTTCATCTGAGGATGTATCTATTAGAAATTTAATTAAATAAGTCATTCATAAAAAATTAAATAATTAATTGATTAATCAATAAATAATTCATCAATTAATCAATAAATAATTAATCGATTAAATGATTAATCGATAAATCAAAAATATCCTTGGTAGCCACATCACTTGGGCACTGTTGTGTCCAAATATTAGCTTCCCAGCTCAAAAGGTGCCTGAGATATTGGCCAAATGAGAAAGAAAATAAATAAATGATTAATAATGAAAATAAATAAATAATAATCATTAAAAAATTAAATTATTAATCAATTCGGTCACAGAACACATAAACCACCACCATTTCATCAGAATCTGTAACTGAAAAAAAATAAAAAAATCTGTAATTAATTGAATAATTAAATAATTAATCGATGAATTGATTAATTGATTAATCAAGAAATCAAAAATATCCTTGATAGCCACATCACTTGGTCACTCATGTCCAAATATTAGCTTCCGAGCTCAAAAGGTGCCTGAGATATTGGCCAAATGAGAAAGAAAATAAATAAATGATTAATAATGAAAATAAATAAATAATAATAATTAAAAAATTTAATTATTGATCAATTCGGTCATATAACACATAAACCACCACCATTTCATCAGAATCTGTAATTTAAAAAAGAATTTTTTTTTAGTCATTAATGGAATAATTAAATAATTAATCGATTCATTGATTAATTGATTAATTAATAAATCAAAAATAGCCTTTGCAGCCAAATCACCTGGTCATTGGCATGTCCAAATATCAGCTTCCTAACTCAAAAGGTGCCTGAGTTGATGGTCAGAAGAGAAAGGAAATTTGATTAATTAAATAAGTACTTAATTAATCGCTAATAATTAAATAACTCCTCAATTAATTGATTAATCAAAAAACAAAAAATAACGTTTTTGACAAAGGACATGCTCACTATTGTGCCGAAATTTCAGCTTCCTAGCTCAAAGGATGGCTGAGATATCGCCCGGACAAACAAACAAACATGAAAGAAAACAAACAAACAAACAAACAAACAACCAGAGTGAAAACAGAGTACTCCCTTTCAGCATGCGTCACTGCCAAGCCCCCTTCGGTGCCCAGCAATGACGATTTGCAATGCCTGGAGATGGCATAGGAAAGGTGCGGTATACAACAACCAGAGTGAAAACTGAGTAGTCCCTTTCAGCGTGCGTCACTGCCGAGCCCCCTTCGGTGCCCGGCAATGATGTTTTGCAATGCCTGGAGATGGCATAGGAAAGGTGCAGTGTACAACAACCAGAGTGAAAACTGAGTACTCCCTTTCAGCGTGCGTCACTGCCGAGCCCCCTTCGGTTCCCGGCAATGACGTTTTGCAATGCCTGGAGATGGCATAGGAAAGGAGCGGTGTACAACATCCATTTGTGATATATGCTGACTTTGAAAGTATCCTTGAAAAAATAGAAACTGCTTCTCCAAATCCAAAAAAATCATACACGAGTAAATATCAAAAACATACTCCTTGTGGTTTCTGTTATTATATCAAATCATCCGTTGGTGGTGAATACAACAAGGTAGAGGAGTATAGAGGAGAAGATGCCCCAGAGGAGTTTGTGAAACGACGAGAAAAAGGCTGTGTTCGATTAACCAAGATAATGAGAGAAACCAACAAACCAATGTCCTTAACAAAATAAGAAGAAACAGAATTTGGACATCCAAAGGCTGTCTGTCATATTTGTGAGGAGAAAATTGGTGAAGGTCTAAAGGTTAGAGATCACTGTCATCTCACTGGTAAATATTGAGGTCCAGCTCATCAAAGTTGTAATATTAATTATAAACTCCCCTCTTTCATTCCAGTCTTTCTTCACAACAACGCACATTATGATACACATCTGGAGATGGAGAGGACGCTGGCGTTACTTGTTCGCCGCTTCTCCGACTGGGTCATTGTATATAGTCTGCTTTTCTGGTGGTCGTGGCGGCTTTTTGGCCGTTGGGTCTGCCCTCTGCTCGGTCCCGGCTCTGCTCATGGCTCCGCCTGCCCGGCTCTTCCACTGTTTCCTCAGGCCCGCTCCCGTTGTTTGTGGCCGTTGTTTGCGGCTGTGGCTGTTTGCCACTGCAGTCTTGGTTTGCTTGATTAGCGGCTGCGGTCGTTTGCCGCTGCGGCCTTTGCTGTCTTGATTAGCGGCTGCGGTCGTTTGCCGCTGCGGCAAGGCCTACTCGTCCTCCTCAACCTTGGCCTCTTACTCGACCCTTTGCTCCTGCCTGGCATGGCTCTAAGGTACTCTGCCGCAAGGCTTCTTCTGCTCAATACTCACTCCACCCCATCATGCATCTCTGCAATCAAATCCCACGGACTCCTGCGACGACCCAGATACATTCATAGAGGCTCCGGTCGTAAGTTTGTTTATTTACAAACAGGTCACTTCATTCCCGTACTCTGGTCAGCTCAGCGCACCTAGTCACAGCAACGCACACCATCGCACTGTGGAAGTGTAACTCAGCGTAACTTATTAATTGGCACTGGTAACTTATTAATTAACCTGGTAACAAAGCAGATATATTTTACATGCAAACTCTGTGAAAGACGAGTTTGTAAATGAGTCAGGAATGCGCCCGAACATGATAATCTTTTGTCCACCTGGTCACAGCCCCTGGCTGAAGCACCCCCCTATCGTTTGGTAAACGGAACTCACAACAGGAGGGGAGCGAGCTGATACCAGGACTTGGTACATGCATGACCTCGGGGCACCAGCGGAGAGGGGATTAAAATCCAGTTTGTCCATATAACGGGAGCAAACGTGGAAGTCGGGAGTACTTGCTGAGAGGAGCTCTGACGAACGGGAGTGTCGGAGGAACATCAGCCGAACGAGAAGGACCATGGAAAAGAGTTAATCTCAGCCATTGAATAATGCGGTATTATTTGGTAAATGGAATGAAGTGAATAATAAACCAGACCTTTTGTAAACCTGTGTCCGGTCATTGGAGTCCTGTGAGTCTCTCAGCTACAAATTCTTCTACAATTTGGAGGCACCGCTGACATCAACTGGACACAAACAAGTCTTTAAAAGGTAAGGGTGTCTTGTTTTTGGTCCAGTATGATTTACGAACTTGGGAATAGTTATGTGTATATACATGAAGGATTTGGTGTGTGGGACTTGTGATTGTCCATAGGTAAAATCAGGATGGAGCGTTTTAAATGATTCTATTATTCGTGTGCTTGCGAGTATATGTACAGTATACGCTGGGTATTAAAAGCCTTACTCTGGTCTGCAGGCAAGTCGGCTCATGAAGTGCACCATGAAGCGATTTGTTTGTCGGTTCGGTAAGGTCCGTACACGTGTACAATCGTGTACACCCGTTTTAAATAAATAATTTTTTTTCAGTTTTCCCGCCATGCCTAAACCTCGTTCGATCAACAAATAAATTCATGACAGACAACCCCCCCTCATGCCGGTCCAGAATTATGATGAAAGATGGCGATTGGGAAAAAAAAATTGCATCAAATTTTGTCCAGGTCCACCACTAAGCCTTTGAGACATGCTTCACGGTTGAATAAAAAACCACCGTTTAGAGGCCATTTTTCCCCGCAAAGCGAGGGTTGGCCTTTTCGGGGACCGTGATAGGTGTTGGTTTTTGGTCCCCTTTTTGAAGCAATGTTTTGCGACCGGATGCCCTTCCTGACGCCAGCCCTTTTTTCCGCCTTCAACGACAAACAGGGAAGTTTCACGGTTGAATGAAAGACACTCGTTTACCCACCCGTACACGTATAAGTACTTCTTTTTTTTTTTTTTGCACTTGTTCAAAGCACTCGACTTGGAGCCAGCGACTTGCTCGGCGCTCGGCGAGCGACAGGGAACCGGGAAAGGGAATTATAAAATTGCATACCAACACTCCCTCACTGTCCCTCACTGTCCCTCATGTCCATTCCGGCACCCTGTCTCTTGCTCCCGTTTTTTCCCTCCCTTTACTTCCCATTGGCGGACGTTTTGCGAGAAGCAAAGCGTTTTGCAGGAAGATAAATAGCATGGGTGAAACAAAACCAGTGCTGTTGTGTTGTTTTTTTTTTGACGAAATTTGCCAGATAAATAGCATGGGTGACACGACGAAATGATTGGATTTTGGTTCAGGTCCGAATCCAGATCCGGCCTATCAGTGGGATACAAAACATAAACTGTTCACCAAGGCGGAGATATAATAATAATAATAATTCTGTATTATTTAGTTAACCAGTTTGTGTGAAACCTCAACCTAAATATAAAAATTGATCTGCTTGGTGTTAGTTTAAGGGCTGTTCCAAATTTATCCTGATTATGAGAGATAATTACAGGAAATGGTGTTTGTGAGTAACAACCACCCTCTGGTCGAGGCTCATAGAAGGGGTGATGCTTACTGATTTGGCACGCTTACAATAGGTGTTAATGGTGGGATGTCAGAGGTTTTGGTGTGGGTTAATGTTCACACTGTTTTGGAAAATAATGCTCGATGCAACATGATCCTAAAAAAAGAACCCAGCCCTACATCGAAAGATCAGGAAGGGAAGGAATGGAAAATTTGTCAAGGTTTGAAATTAATCGGACAAGGGGGTCCCAAGGTATGGTCACCGTACTCGCAAGCCGTTCGCTTAGGCTCTGCGAATGGACCAAACCATTTGATGTAAATAGGAGGGGGGTTCTGTGGTCGTTACTGCCACGTGGTTTCAAAGTTTTTGTTGTTGCTTGCACGTGTGTTTTTTTTGCAAGCACGTACGGGCAAGCGCGTACGTGCGGGCACGCCCTAGTATATATAAATAGAGGTAATATTGAGTTACGGAATTAATTACTTTCAACAATGCAAAGGGTGACAAGATATGAGATTTAATGGGATTTTAATAAGATTTTAATGGGATTTTAATAAGATTTTAATGGGATTTTAATAAGATTTTAATGGGATTTTAATGGGATAAATTGGGAACATTCAAATGTTGGGTTGTGCTGTGAGACAAAGTGAGAAAGAGAGACAGACAGAGAGAGATAGACAGAAAAGAAAGAGAAAGAGACATAGAGACAAACAGAGATAAAGATGATAGTCAGACACATAGAGAGAGACAGACAGACAGACAGAGAGAGAGAGAAAAGAAAGAAAGAGAGACATAGAGACAAACAGAGATAAATATGATAGTCAGACACATAGAGAGAGACAGACAGACAGACAGAGAGAGATAGACAGAGTGAGACAAAGTGAGAAAGAGAGACAGACAGAGAGAGAGAGACAGAAAAGAAAGAGAAAGAGACATAGAGACAAACAGAGATAAAGATGATAGTCAGACACATAGAGAGAGACAGACAGACAGACAGAGAGAGATAGACAGAGTGAGACAAAGTGAGAAAGAGAGACAGACAGAGAGAGATAGACAGAAAAGAAAGAGAGAGAGACATAGAGACAAACAGAGATAAAGATGATAGTCAGAAACATAGAGACAGACAGACAGAGAGAGATAGACAGAGTGAGACAAAGTGAGAAAGAGAGACAGAGAGAGAGACAGAAAAGAAAGAGAAAGAGACATAGAGACAAACAGAGATAAAGATGATAGTCAGACACATAGAGAGAGACAGACAGACAGACAGAGAGAGAGAGACAGAAAAGAAAGAGAGAGAGACATAGAGACAAACAGAGATAAAGATGATAGTCAGACACATAGAGAGAGACAGACAGACAGACAGAGAGAGAAACACAGAGAGAGACAGAAAGAGAGACAGACAGACAGACAGAGAGAGAGAGAGAGAAAAGAAAGAAAGAGAGACATAGAGACAAACAGAGATAAAGATGATAGTCAGACACATAGAGAGAGACAGACAGAGAGAGATAGACAGAGTGAGACAGAAAGTGAGAAAGAGAGACAGACAGAGAGAGATAGACAGAGAGAGAAAGAGAGAGAGACATAGAGACAAACAGAGATAAAGATGATAGTCAGACACATAGAGAGAGACAGACAGACAGACAGAGAGAGATCGACAGAGAGAGACAGAAAGTGAGAGAGAGACACAGACAGACAGAAAGAGAGACAGAAAAAGAGAGAACATTTTTGGGAACGTTTTTCACATTACTTTCCTGCAACATTGAAATAATGTTGTTGTAAAACGTTTCCACAACGTCGCCACAACGTTTCACTTTCGTTGTTGCAACGTTTTGCTCCAACGTTTTGTGAACATTTAAATGTTGGGTTTTGCTGACGTTTCCACAACGTCGCTACAACGTTTTACTTTCGTTGTTGCAACGTTTTGCTCCAACGTTTTGGGGACACTCAAATGTTAAATAAACCGGATAAGAATTCACGAGTTATTTAATTATGAGCGATTTATAGAAGTACTTATATAATTAATTACATTTCTTATTAAATTACAGTAATTACATTACAGTAATTACCTGAGGTAATTACAGTAATTACAGTTCCGGTAATTACAGTAATTACAGTAATCATTACAGTAATTGCAGTAATCTTATTACAGTAATTACATTACATTAACTCAGGCACCTTTTGAGTAAGGAAGCTGATATTTGGACATGACACTGACCAAGTGATGTGGCTGTCAAGGAAAATATTGATTTATTGATTAATCATTTAATAAATTAACTCGTTGATTTATAAATGACTTATTTAATTAAAAGTCCTCAGAGATACATCTTCGGATGAAATACTTACAGATTGGTTATGCTATGAGCCAATTGATTAGGGAAAATATTTTGTGATGGCCATATTGGCAATTTCGTGGCCACTCAGTTAGTGCCAATGCACCTTTAAAATGCATCCCTGCGTTCATTTTTCGATCGATTGAGTTGAAATTTTGAACAATCGGATCTGGACTGTCGTTGTTAACGACTCTAGCACGCACTCGTCCAATCAGGATGGAGCGGTATGGTCCCCGGATTATCACTGCCCGCAGTTTTAATTAATTTTACTTTTCTCTTGGGCATATAATTTTGAAGACATGCATGTCATGATAGAGGAAATGTTTGTTCTGTTGAACGGAATAAATGTTGTTTATTTGTGTGGGGGTGTATTTTTGTGTATTTTTGATATATTTTCACGACTAATTCCAGTTAACATCCTGCAAAATTTGCTCGTTTGCTGGCCGAGTCGAAATTGCGTTGAGTTTCTATGGCATGCGCCATTAAAAGCGCTGTGTAATGGTTGAGCTCCCTTTATTTCGTTTTGGTCATGCGGATGAGCAAACAAAGTGACAAATGCTGCGGCTGGAGCAGTAAAAGCGATGTTTTTTTTAAAATGGAAACGATGTAATGAGTAATTAAAAGTGGGAGGGGGCAACACCACGCATACCTCTTTTAAGGTGTGTATAAACCCTGGAATAAACGTGGGAGGGGGCAACACCACGCATACCTCTTTTAAGGTGTGTATAAACCCTGGAATATTTCAGCAATCAATACAATGCTGAAACTATGTAAGTTAATTTAATAAGTAATTTAATGAGTAATTTAATGAGTAATTTAATGAGTAATTTAATGAGTAATTTAATGAGTAATTTAATGAGTAATTTAATGAGTAATTTAATGAGTAATTTAATGAGTAATTTAATGAGTAATTTAATGAGTAACTTAATGAGTAATTTAATGAGTAATTTAATGAGTAATTTAATGAGTAATTTAATGAGTAATTTAATAAGTAATTTAATGAGGAATTAAAAGTGGGAGGGGGCAACACCACGCATACCTCTTTTAAGGTGTGTATAAACCCTGGAATAAACGTGGGAGGGGGCAACACCACGCATACCTCTTTTAAGGTGTGTATAAACCCTGGAATATTTCAGCAATCAATACGATGCTGAAATGATGTAATTTACTGTGTAAGAGGGTCGACCTTGGGTTTGTTTGGGTTTGTTGTTTATTTTTGTGGGTGTCTATTTTTTGAGTATTTTGGATATATTTTCACGACTAATTCCAGTTAACATCCTGCAAAATTTGCTCGTTTTCTGGCCGAGTCGAAATTGCGTTGAGTTTCTATGGCATGCGCCATTAAAAGCGCTGTGTAATGGTTGAGCTCCCTTTATTTCGTTTTGGTCATGCGGACGAGCAGACAAAATGACGAATGCTGCGGCTGGAGCAGTGAAAGCGATTTTTGAATTGTTCAATGATTATTCGATATTGTTATGACTTATTGTCAATAGGTATACTAAGTGGCCATGAGGTAGCCTGTTGCTATGTACAGTTTTATTCTAGTGTTGATTATACCACATAGCTGTGGTGATAAAGGAAATGTTCGTTTTAAATAGATGATTATGATATGACCATGACTATAAAATCATGATGATTATTATGAATGATATCATAGGGTTCAAATGCAGAATGATTGCATGAACTTGGGAAAGAACTTTCAAGCCCTATGGGATAAATTGGGTGTTACAAGCGATGGAGTTTCAAAATTTAGCATGATTGAAGGAATTTTACAGTCTTATTTCAGGAGTTTTACGAAATTTAAATTGCCAAGAGATTTTGGGTACTATTAAAGGAAAAAATGATGAGATTTTTTTCCAATGAACTTTAATATCTGCCATCCATTTTGGCTGTCTCACGAATGAAGGATGAGTTGCCTTTAGTGGTTGCAAAGAAAATTTGTGGAGACCAGGCAAAATGGGGAAATATGTCAGATATGACCCTAGGACAGGACGGTGATTCATCAATTGACATGAGGTACGAACCAGAGGTGACGACCGATAAAATTCGATCTCAGTCAATGGATGGACCTGTCCTGACATCATTGGAGAAAGGGCTTATGCAAGGAGTCATCCAAAATGATTAATTTGATTTATTGATGAATAGTGATGAATTAATTGAAATTGAATAATTGATTGAATTATTAATTGATCGAATCTAATTGATTGAATTTAATTGAATAAATTTAACTGAATAAATTGAACTGAATAAATTGAATTGAATATATTGATTGTTTGATTGATGAAAATGCGGTCTCAAGAAAGAAGCTTTGATATCTTTGCGAGATATTAACAATGTGGAGACAACCTGGGAAAATTGAGCAAGGTGGTGAGTTTATATACAGATATATATGTGCGGTTACCATTGTGTGATTTCCCCGTCAACAGAGCGGACACCTGAGGATTCACCCATTTCATACTGACCCTCCGGCTCATCTGCAAATACTGATCTGTGAGATTGGATTGTGCAAAAGCCACGGCTGAGGGAGATTCTCTGAAAATCACCGTGTGAACAGGTGGAGAGACCCTTCCTGGAGGTACGAGTGAAGCTTTAGAGGAACAAACTACAACACATCCAACGCTACTTTGATAAAAGGCAGAATGGGAAATGGAGCCTGCAAGAATACACAAGGACAACCAGAGATTCCACAAAAAGGTACTTGTACACATCATATGTACGACCGTTATGGTGCAGAAGCTATAAGGCAGGTCGAGAATTGGTATTTGTGGACAAAGGGACATGATGAGGAGTTTCCAAGAGATGGTACATTTGAGCGAAGTCGATTGGAAAGATTGGAACAAAGATTGAAAGCCAGGAAGAGACAGAATCTAATGGTAGACTGGCTTGCATTCCATCTTTGGGATGGTGAATCCAGACAATGGGAACAGCAAGAACGGATAACGGATCTAGAACTTAAAATAAAAAGGATACAGGATACAGTGGAGGAGACAAATGCACAACTGCCCTCGAAATTAGGAATGAAAGGGACAGTTGTCCCATCTGATTTCCAGTTGTCTCCCCAAAAAGGACGGTACAGAGAATTTTTTCGTGTTTCAGGAGACAACGAGAGATTGCAGTGGCAACTCAGGGATGTAGAGATGCAGCCCAGCAATACAAATGCACAGGTGCACAGATCAGACAACGACAGAAACCGGTGTTTCAAGTGTGGACGGATGGGACATTGGAAAAGAGGATGTCCGTATACCAAAAGGAAGACAAGTTAATAGGGTAAACCAAGATCAAGGGTACCAGTGCTGACCGATACCTCAGACAATGATTAGGCCTTCATTGCTGCAAATCCCAAATGATGATTAGCCTCAACAGATTCGATTACTGGACAAACATGAATAACTGTCGATGATTCTTGGGTCTGAAAAGTTTTCGGAGCAAGAATTATTCATTTTTTCTTTTGCTTGTAAGCAAATTAGTAATTAATTGATCACATGCCGAAATTGGATCTTTTATGTTGGGCACACAATTTTAAATTTACAAAGTTGGAACAATTGCTTTGCAAATTTTTGAAACCAAGGGACAAGGGTCACATGATGATCAGGTGGGAATGTCGGACTAGTGTTCCGCATGATTGATAGGTCAGTGGTCGACTGACATGCAAATGGGTGTGTAGTCAAATTTGGATAAATTATGGTGGGAACTGAAAGGGTAATTTCAATGTGACATCATAGGGGTTTTCTAAGAATAGACTTTTAGTTTATTTGTGTATAAGCATTTTAATTTGATTGACAAATTTTATGAAATTGAAATAAAATTGACACCCATCTGATCTGTAAATAATGGTTCCAACGCAAACAAATATGCATAATGCATGTGTGTGTGTGTTTTTGTGTATCAATCTTACAAGATTGTTGACACCGACAGTGTGCCTTGTCTGAAAATAGATAGTTCCAATGTGGGAAAAAAAAAAATGTGGGAGTACAAAATTAGCCAAATTTGGGAGAGGTCTTACACTGACTTCCCAGAGTACTCTGCTCACGGATTTTTATATATATAAACTTGAATTTTATCAGCATATAAATTGTGCTGTATGTATGGATGTGTTTTAGGCATAGATGATATGGGAAAATAGTAAAGAAAATTTTGCTGGTTTGAACTATTGTGGGTTTTCAGTTCTGGAGTTTAAACAAAGTCACTGGTTAACAGATGAGAAAGGATAGTAAATAAATTATTCGCTGCTGGGCAAATTAAGTACGATATTACTAAGACTTATGAGAGCTATTGTTCCACCTTACAGCAGTGGAAAATTATTGGGAAAAAAAATTAGATCCAACATAATGAATCTATAAAAGAATGTGATAGGGATAATATCCTCAATTTGTACTAATTATTTGATTGTGGGTAAAGGAATTAAGTTATCGTAGTGGATTGTTAACAGCAGCCTGAAATGTCCTGAGAGTGTGCATCCATGTAATCAGAAATCCCAGATTTGTTTTTTACAAACAACATTTTGGTAGAGGTCTTGTGTGGAACACTTCCTTGGTAGATAAAAAACGGTACTGCATGCTGGCAGCCACTTTTGCGGCCAGTTAGGCCAAACAAATTGAGAGGAAATTGTAGTTAAATACGTAAGTTACACATGGCTATTTGAAAAAAAAAAAAAAAAAAAAAAAAAAGGAAATTTGTTGAGATGGGAAACATTTTTCGAAGGTTTATTAAGGTGTTATAATATGACATGTGGCAAGGCAAACTATTGGATGGGAAAATTAGATCTGGCTATAGAATAAATTTATTGACCCCTTGAAGTTAATTCTTCGAATCATTGTTTCACTGGCATTTTTTGTTCAAATTGGAAATAGTTTGGTAGAGCTTTGGTTAAAACCTTTGGTTGCGGTATCTTGGAACGAAATGATAAACCATAGGAGATTGATAAGAATAGAAAAAATATGGACCCAAAATAGAAAGTTGGATTCATGCCCCTCATTGCAAACAAGCACATGGGGCTAAGGTGGACGATCCCACAGAAAATGAGGCTGCACCTAGCAGCCCAGCAGAACATTCAGTGGTAGATAAATGATAGTCGTGATTTACAGTCATTTGAATTACATTTTAACACCCCTTGCATTGATAAACATTACATTTTCAACATGTGATATTCCTACTTGGGATAGTGACATTTATTTGCCTACATGACATACAATTACCTGCTGATATTAATACAACATGAGTGAAAAATGTATCACAACTACACTCATGATCAGGGGATTGAGTTCAACCCCGGGAGATAGGGGGATCAGGGCAAGACAAATAATCTGATTATGTTACATATTAAGGGATTTTCTTTATTTACCTTTTAGGAAGCTTGTTAGTTTGGTATATAATGTTAAATGTCATCGACATATAACTATGTCATAGGTATGAATATATACAAGGAGTAGCAGACTTGTTTGTTGGTTTAGTAGTTATATTGGCAATTGTTTTAGTGGTGGCTTGCTTGAAAGCCTTAGTGACGGTGTGTTTGAATAAGGTAACCAACAACACGATGATAACGCATGAAGTGACAAATGAGGAAAGAAATGTGGAACCAGAAAAGGAAGACTTTTATGGCGACATAAATACTGAGATTAAAAGATTAAATCAAGTGATGTTGCAAATGAATACAGTAGAATTAAGATAATGGCATAACGACAATGTTATGAGTTGTGCCAATTACAATATCAGTGAACTCATATCACCACGAGTGACACACTGTTAGGAAAAAGAGGGAAAAGAAAAGTGGAGAGGAATTATGGTAATAATACATTATGCTTAATTTGTTGGTTTGGGAAAAAATTGTTGTTGGGAATTAGGTATTCCCGTTTGTGATTGTAATCATATACAATGCTATTCTTAGTTTAGTAATAAAATACATACCTGATTGAATATTATTTGTGTGACGCATATAAATGAATATAACTTTTTGTGTTAAGGAAAAAACAACAAATTGTTGAATGTGAAACTGTCGGAAGATATACATGATTATGCTGATTTCATGGTAAGATGTACCCTATCTGATTCAGTGTGTGCGGAAAGCAGATTCAGATGTGACTGAGCATAAAGATAAGACGAGATCACATTTTGGAGGGATTGCTAACGGAATTGGGAAGAAGTTCGAGAAAGAAAATTTGTGGCTAAAAAATGAAGTTAATCGTGGCATACACCCTCTTTCTCAAAGAATGATGAAGACATTCTCCCGTGTAACTTGGAGATGAATGCTTACCTTCACCAAGGAAATTTATGTGACCATTTGCCTGGATCACACTGCAACATATGAAAGAAAGGCGATCACTTACTCTTGTTCGAAGGCTTCGAACATTCACCACATCAGAAGTTGCAGGACAACGACATATTACCTGCAACCTCTGTGAAATGCGGGGACATATGTTATTACTTCACCAACGTCCGGGGAACCAGCATGGAGCTGCAAAAAAAAACGGCTGTGCCCTTGTCACAACAGCTGTGCACGATTCTGCTGGTTGCTCCTGGTAAGGACCATGAATGACCTGAACACCATGGTCCCAACATCAGTGTGGATGCATCCGGCATCCCTGTTCCACATCTTGCTGGCCAATCAACGTCACACCAATACTTGCTGCCCACTCACAATGAGGGTGGAGGCAAGTCGACTACAACTGGGTGAAGGCCGTGTTCAGGAATTACTATGGTTTACAGCAAAAAGTGGCAAGAATGCTACAAGGAGAGCAGGGTCAGTCTATGACTCCGCAATGTTACCACAACAGCGAAATCCTACACGAAGTAGTGCAGGAGCTATGAAGACATTAGGAGAAAATGTTTCATACCAGGATTCAAACACAAGTGATCAGCCCTTCCTTTCAAACAAAGTCAACATTTGTGTGGAGGCAAACGTTTTTTGCCAGATGGTGCAGATGCTTTACAAAACTTGAAAATGAAGTGAAATTGTTGTATCTTGGTGATGGTGAAGTGTTGTTTTGAAAATATATTTGTGATGCAAATGCAATAGATTGAACGATATGGAAGGAGTCAATGACCAACGAAATGTTTTGTGATTCTTGCAGGATGACGGTGTATGCCCAAGGGAATTTGATTACTTGTAGTGATTGATTATTTACTTATACTTGTAATGATGTTTACTTGTAGTGATTGATTGTTTACTTATATTGATGTTTAGATTAATGGTTAATATAAACAAAAAACAAAAAGATGAGGGAATTGTGGAAGTGTAACTCAGCGTAACTTATTAATTGGCACTGGTAACTTATTAATTAACCTGGTAACAAAGCAGATATATTTTACATGCAAACTCTGTGAAAGACGAGTTTGTAAATGAGTCAGGAATGCGCCCGAACATGATAATCTTTTGTCCACCTGGTCACAGCCCCTGGCTGAAGCACCCCCCTATCGTTTGGTAAACGGAACTCACAACAGGAGGGGAGCGAGCTGATACCAGGACTTGGTACATGCATGACCTCGGGGCACCAGCGGAGAGGGGATTAAAATCCAGTTTGTCCATATAACGGGAGCAAACGTGGAAGTCGGGAGTACTTGCTGCGAGGAGCTCTGACGAACGGGAGTGTCGGAGGAACATCAGCCGAACGAGAAGGACCATGGAAAAGAGTTAATCTCAGCCATTGAATAATGCGGTATTATTTGGTAAATGGAATGAAGTGAATAATAAACCAGACCTTTTGTAAACCTGTGTCCGGTCATTGGAGTCCTGTGAGTCTCTCAGCTACAAATTCTTCTACAGCACCTCCTGTCTGCAAACCCTGGCTAAATCACCTGAGTTCATCCCCACCGTACAAAGCAACATCAAGCTCACCCTGTTCAATACCAGGTCCCTCAACAACAAAAGCCTCATCCTGAACGACTACATTCTGGAAAATAAACTGGACTTTCTCTGTCTCACTGAAACCTGGCAACAACCTCTGGACTACTTCTCACTCAACCTCACTACACCCAATGGATATTCTTACATCAATAAACCACGCTCGGAGGGCCGAGGTGGTGGAATTGCCGTAATTCACCGACAGGACATCAAGACCATCCTCATCTCCATCTCATCTGCTCCATCATTTGAACACCTGGCTTTTAAACTCTCTGGTCACACACAGTCAGTCATGGCTGTCGTCTACCACCCTCCCAAACCACACCCATCATTCCTGTCTGACTTCTCCTACTTTCTGACCCAGCTCTGTTCCCTCTCCCCCTCAATCCTCCTCCTCGGTGATTTCAATATCCACATGGACTCCACTGACTCCACAATAACCACTGACTTCACTGATTTACTCACCTGCTTTAACCTCACTCAACATGTCAACTTTCCTACCCATAACCGTGGGCACATTCTGGACCTTGTCTGCTCTACTGGATTAATTTTGCACCATCTCTCTGGCTCCGACCTCACCCTCTCTGACCACTTAGCCATCACTATGACCATCAACATCCCCACCCCAGCACCAAGGCATTATCGCACTATCAACTTCCGTAAGCTAAACGCTCTTTCACCTACCTCATTTTCATCCACCCTCTCTGAAAAAATGTCCACTTCTCCCTTCGTTGACCTCCACACCCCTTCTGACCTCACTGACTACTACAACCACACTCTCTCCTCCTGCCTTGACCAGCTTGCACCTATAAAAACCAAAACAGTTTCTTTCACCCATTCTGCTCCCTGGTTTACCCCTGAACTCCGCCTGATGAAAACTCGTGCTCACCAACTTGAAAGACTCCGCAATAAAACAGGTCTCACAATTCACTCCCAAGCCTACAAGGACCACCTACAACACTACAAAGATGCCCTCTCCCGCGCCCGCTCCGCCTACTACTTTCAAATTATCCACTCTGGCTCTGGAAACCCAAAAGCACTCTTCTCTACAATAAACAAATGCCTCAGCCCCCTGGACACCACCACTCAGTCATTCACAGTAGACAACTGCATCTCCTTCCTTTCATTCTTCCAAAGCAAAATTGACAACATCTACAGCAGCTTAACCACCACCGCACCTGCTCCCCCTCAAACCATCTGCCCCCCCTTATCCTGCCAACCCCTGTCTCAGTTCTCCCCAGTCTCCCCTACTGACCTCTCTGAACTCCTCATAGGAATGAAAACTGCCACCTGCACTCTTGACCCCATCCCCTCCAGCTTTGTCAATGCCTCCCTTCCTGCTCTCTCTCCACTTATCACTGCAACAATAAACTCCTCCCTGTCTATAGGCATCGTCCCACCATCCCTCAAAATTGCTGCTGTTAACCCCATTCTGAAAAAACCTGGACTCAACCCTGACACCCTAAACAACTTCAGATCCATCTCCAACCTACCCTTTCTGTCAAAAGTTTTGGAACGTGCTGTAGCCACTCAACTTAAACATCACCTCTCTGCCAATAACCTGCATGAAACATTCCAATCCGGATTCTGCTCCAACCACAGTACTGAAACTGCTCTCCTCAAAATCACCAACGACCTTCTCCTCTCCTCTGACGCTGGCAACCTCAACATTCTCATCCTCCTCGACCTCAGCGCCGCCTTTGACACCATCAATCACACCGTCCTCCTCACCCGACTTTAAACCACCTTTAACATTACCGGCACTGCCCTCTCTTGGATCAAATCATACCTCTCCGACAGACGCCAGTTCATCTCCATCAATAACTGCAAATCCCCCACTGCTCCCCTCCCCCAAGGTGTCCCCCAAGGTTCAGTTCTTGGCCCCCTCCTCTTCATCCTGTACCTGTCCCCCCTTGGTCACTTAATCCGCCGTCATGGTCTCCAATTCCACTGCTTCGCCGATGACATCCAGCTTTTCATCTCCACCAAGTCCATCTCCACCGCCACCCACTCTATCCTGACAAACTGCATCACTGAAATAAAATCCTGGCTTCAAATCAACTTCCTCAAACTTAACTATGATAAATCTGAAATAATCATCATTGGCCCAAAAACGCTCACCAAAATCCACCCATAACTTTGCCCTCAACATCGACGGTTTCCCAGTATCCACCTCCCCTCACATCCGGAATCTTGGCATCATCTTTGACCAAACCCTCTCCTTCGACAAATACACAAAACAGATCACAAAGACAGCCTTCTTTCACCTGAAAAACATCGCCCATCTCCGTCCATCCCTCTCCTCCACGGCTGCAGAAATCCTCATCCACGCCTTCATCACCTCCCGTCTGGACTACTGCAACATCCTCCTCTTTGGTTCACCCTCAATAATCATCAATAAACTCCAATACATTCAGAACTCCGCTGCCCGTCTACTCACCCATTCCCGGACCCGTGACCACATCACCCGGGTCCTTTACAAGCTTCACTGGCTCCCCATCCCCCAGAGAATCCAGTACAAAATCCTCCTCTTGACCTACAAAGCCCTCCATAACCTGGCCCCATCCTACCTGACTGACCTCCTCTCCAGACACACTCCCACCCACAACCTCCGCTCTGCTGGTACCAACCTCCTGACCCCCCCCCCCCATGTGGACCAAATTCAGATCCTGGGGGGACAGGGCCTTCTCCATCGCTGCTCCCACCTTCTGGAACTCACTACCTCACACCATCAGAGACTCCACCTCACTCACCACATTCAAAACATCACTCAAGACCCACCTGTTCAACACTGCATTCAACATTTAACCCACAGCATTTAACCCCTGACTATCTCTTCTCCTTCTCCTTCCTTTTGCTTTGATTATTTACCTGTTGATTTTTGTCTTTTTGCACTGGTTTTTTTGTCCTCTGTCAAAGCGTCTTTGGGCTTCCTGAAAAGTGCTATATTAAATAAATATATTATTATTATTATTATTATCTATTTATAAATGAACTTTGAAAGACTTCTGGAGACATTTCTGCAATTCCTAACACAGATCAGAAATACATTTCATTCACAAAAAAAATTCAAACATCTCCTATAACTAATATAAGATTTGTTGACTCATTCAAGTTTATGACAAGTTCATTATCTAACTTGGTATCAAATATTAAAAACTTTCCCAGTCTTTCAGAGTATTTCACAAATCAATAAGAGATTGAACTCTTATCACAAAAGGGGATATATCCGTATGATTACATGGATTCATGTGAGAGATTCAAAGAAACCCAACTTCCCTCAAAATAAAATTTGTATAACTAATTAAATAAAAGTCATATAACTGATAAAGATTATACTCAAGCACAGAATGTCTGGAAAAAGTTTAATATAAAGAACCTTGGAGAGTATCATTATTTGTATCTTAAAACTGATGTCTTACTATTGGCTGATGCATTTGAGACTTTTAGAACCGTCTGCCATAATAATAATTATTATGGTTTAGACCCCGCTCACCATGACACTGCGCCTGGTTTGGCTTGGCATGCTATGTTAAAAATGACAAAACAGGCTTTGGATTTGATCAGTGATGTAGATATGCTTTTGATGATAGAAAAGGCTAAAGGAGGAGGAATATCTTAAGTATGTTCGAGTAGATATGCTAAAGCTAACAACAAATATCTTTCTAATTATGACGCTACAAAAGATAGTTCTTATTTGATGTATTATAATGCTAACAATTTGTATGGATGGGCTATGTCTCAAGCCCTACCTTATGGAGAACTTAGGTGGGTTAAAGAGAAAGATTACGAAAAGGTTTTGCAGGATATCGTTATCTCTTCACAAAAAGAATTGGATAAAGCTAAAATTGGATATTATTTTGGGGTTGATTTGAAATATCCTGAAGAACTTCATACTAAACACTAAGATCTGCCTTCGGCTCCTGATAAAGAAAGACCAAGAAAAGAATGGTTAAGTGATTATCAACAATCATTTAATACAAAAGGTAAATCAACAGAAAAACTACTTACTACATTATATAATAAAAGAAATTATGTTTTACGCCAAAGGAACTTCAGGCAATGTTTATCAGCAGGGTTATGAGTGAAGAAGATTCGTGGAGTTTTAAAGTTTAACCAAAGGCATTGGTTGAAAACGTATATTGATTTTAATACAAAGAGAAGAACAGAGGCAAAGACAGATTTTGAGAAGGACTTTTATAAATTGATGAATAATGCTGTATTTGGAAAGACAATGGAAAATGGTAGGAATAGTCAAAACATAAGACTTGCTACATCTTGGAAACAAGCAACAAAATTAATTAATAGACCCAGTTTTCAAAGAGCAGAGGTGTTTTCAGAGAACTTTTGTGCTATCCATTTGGTTAAAGAAAGTATTGAAATGGATAAACCTATTTATATTGGAACAACAATTCTTGACTTGTCAAAGTCATTAATGTATGATTACTTTTATAATAACTTAAGGAAGAGATATCAAAATGATGTTAACCTACTTTATATGGATACAGATAGTTTTATTTTGAAAATTGAGATTGATGATATTGATTTATACGATACAAGTAATTACAAGCCGGGTGATAAGTTGTTTTCTTCAGAAAATAAAAAGGTTATTGGAAAGTTTAAGGATGAATTGGGGGGTGAGATAATGAGTGAATTTGTGGGATTGAGGTCGAAGGCTTATGCTTATAAATATATTGATAATAATATTGAAAAGAGTGATAAAAAGTTGAAAAGAAGAAAGAAAAATGTTATTGAAGAAACAATAAACTTTGAAAATTATTATAATTGTTTAACTTTAAAGAAAGAAGAGTTCAGAAAAATGAATACAATAAGAAGTTATAAACATCAATTATATACAGAGGAGGTGAATAAGAAGGCAATAGGAGCTTTTGATGATGTGCTTTATTTTGGAAAATGGAATTGATCGTGTCCCTTATGGGTATAAGTATTAAAATAAATATAAGTGATTCACGGGCCATTTTTGGCCCGCAGAATAAATATCTAAGATAAGAGAAATATATAAGTACAAGTGATAAGATAAATATATAAGTGATAAGATGAAAAGGGGGGTTAGGGATTTTAATGGGCTACTGCCACCATCTTACTATAATTCACCAAATGTCTGTCTGTCTGTTCGAAGGTACCGTAAAAACTGCTGAACCGATCGCAAAGATATTTTGGGTGGGTAATCCTGGGACCCCTGGGAGTAAAATAGGCTATTTAGTTTTCCCAATGTCAGCTTTGGTCTCCAGCATTCTCGGGTTTGGACTCCCGCGTAACATTCGCATTCGCATAACGTTCATTGTGACAATGTTCTCATTGTGACGATGTTGTGACGATGTATGTGTTCACGGTAGTGTTTGACCTGACGGTGTGAACGTAATTTCGTAATGTTTTTCGTTTCGTAATCCTTTAATGAACGTTTAATGTTTAAGGAACGTTTAATGTTTAATGAACGTTTAATGCCCTTCAATGCACTGCTACACTGGGCCGCACGTGTGCTACACTGGACGGGCCAGTGTGTACCTTGACCTTCGCCGTCAGGCTCGGGTAAACCGCTGAGCCCCATCCGTGATGGGGACTGGGGCTTGAGACAGTGTCGCACGAACGAGGAATTCCCAGTAAGCGCGAGTCATCAGCTCGCGTTGATTAAGTCCCTGCCCTTTGTACACACCGCCCGTCGCTACTACTGATCGGACGGTTTGATGAGATCCTCGGATCCACTCCCCCTCCCCCTCCCCCCTCTTCTCTCCTTCCCCCATCTTCTCCCCTCCCCCCCTCTTCTCCCCTCCCCCCCTCCTCCCCTCCCCCCTCCTCCCCCCTCCCCCCCTCCCCCCCGTTCCCCTTCCCTCCCCTGCCCCCTCCCCTCCCCCGCCCGGCAATGCCGGGTACTTCTGCTAGTAATTGAATAGAGAAAGACCCGCAGGGAGAAAAATAAAGAAGAGGAGGGTGAAAGGAAAAAGAGTGAGTCGGGACGGTGGTGGAAGGCGAAAATGAATACAGCATGCGCAGTCCAAGATTTGACTAGAAACTCGGCCTGTGTGAACTTTTTGAGGATTTGATTAATCTATCTGAGGGCTGCCTGTTGGAGGCACAGTGTCGGAGAGATTGGGGTGGAGGAGGGTTTTCTCGGTGCGCGTGGGATTGTGAGGAAAAGTGGGAGAGGGAACAGAAGCGTTTGCTCCTCGTCAAGCATCGTCTGAGCCGACCGGAGGCAACGTGCGGCTTCATGGTTTTGCAGAAACTGCTCTGGGCAAGTTGAGGAAACCCACTGAGGAAGAGAAGAGTGGAGGTGAGGCGCCATTCTCGGGACACGTGTCTGGGACGAGGCAGCAGGAACGCCACCTGAAACAGGCCTGAATTTCCCTCCTCCCAGTGGCGTCACTCGGGTTGGTGTCACCCAGTGTGGTAACTCATGGTGTTACCGCACCCCCCCCCCCCCCCGACTCCCCATGGCCCTCCTCCCATACCAGACCATACAGAATCGTTGGTAATGTTTTTTGTACTAATGTTACTCGTAAATCGTAATTCCCGTATATCACTGAATTATCATTATCACTGAATTAATTGGGGAATAATGACCGCTCTGACCGGAGCGCATTAGAAGGTTCAAAAAGTAAAGTAGCATGGAGTTTTAGACTTGTCGGTATATTGATACATGTAAGCTAGGCTTACGGAAAATGTTTTTGTTGTTATAACTAACTACAGGGATATATTTTATAAAAATTAATAAATTGCTGCTGAAACACTGCAAAAATTTGGTGTCACCCCCTCTGATAGGGTCACCTGGTGCGGTCCGCGCCCCCCACACCCCGCTAGTGACGCCAGTGCCTCCTCCTCTCCCGGTTTTATTTTACCCAATCTTTTCTTTGTATATTTTGGTGAATATACCTTTGTTATTTTGCTTCTCTCTCCCCTCCCTCACCTTTGAGATTAGCTAGGGATACCGGGTGGGTCATTTAATTGTCTTGTCTGTATTGTCTTGGCGCCTGTCTGTCCTTCTTTAATTTCTTGATCTTTGCCGCTGCATTTCAGCGGGATTTATTTTCCTTGTGATTTATCTATTCCTTTTTTCTTTTTTCTTTTTTGTATACAGAATCGAGGCGCGTGAAAGAGCTAACATTTATCACACAAACAAATCAAACTGACAAACAAAATATATAAAAAGAGGGAGCGGTAGACAAGATGGGGAGAGAAGGGGAAGCACACAAACACAACATTTGAGAGCAGGGACATCGGGAGATGTGTGGGAGGGAGAGGGCTTGGGGGGAGAAGGCGTGGGAAAGGGTTTTGAAGTATAAAACACAAGGACACCAAGGACTTCCAGGAAAGAAGTTGGTATTTCAAAAAAGTGGATTTGGGGTGAAATTAGCGGGGGTAGAAAAGATCAAGGTTTTGGATGGGGGAAGATAAGAGATGGTGGTGGACAGCTGTTTTAAAGACCTGGAGGGAGGAGTGGGATTGAAGAGAGTGAGGGAGTTTGTTCCAGAGGCGGGAGAAAAGAGGAATGAAGGAGTGATATATATCTTGGTGATATACCCTCTGTTTTTCTTGATCTGGAGTAGAGGATTTGCATTTATTCCATTGTTTTGAATTTGCATTGCATTTCTGGATTGGCACACTGTGTGTTGAAGAGTATGGGTGGGGGGCAGGGGGGGGAAGGGAGGTGGGCGGGGGTGGGGAGGGGGATGGGCGGGGGGGGGGAGGTGTAAGATTACGTCAGCATTTGGATGGTAACTTCGCTCGATCACTCCTGACTGCTCATACGGCGCCACGGGAACGTTTTAGCCTCCCGATCACATATATTAGGATCTCCAGAGTAATCGGCATTACCCCGAGCCCTTTGTGCAGGGGCCAGGTCGTAACAACGGATATACATACATTCATAATCACAAGTACTTGATCCATTATATGTAGATGTTTGTCGTGACTACGTTTTATCGCGTTGGTATTTCTATGATGAGGTAATCCGTCGGAACAACGTGAGAGAAGAGTACGTGTGCATGCGTAATGGCGGCACAGCTATTCAAGGCTTGACTGAATGTCTGTGGAAATAAACTCCTATTGTCTCCTGAGAATCTGCCTTCGAGTCATCACAATGGCGCTGCGCACAAGGCCAGACACTCATCTTCCGAGGAAACTTCTACTAACTTTCCGGAGTGTCGAAACGGGGACTGGAGATTATCCGTTCGTGCGACGCCGACGCAGAGGTTTCCCGCCAACAAGCTGACCTTCCTTCGAGGACCGTCAGAGCCAGAGGTTTGGAATTTATGTGATAACTTCTGTGAGACCTTTGGAATTTTGGGAACTTTTCGAACAGGTATCGTAATTCATTGTTACATACGATTTGAAAATAATCGGTGGTTAATTTCGATCTCGTTAATTAATGGTGGTTAATCTCGATTGGTTAATTTCCCTGAGTTTGGCGGCGGAACATGAAGAACAGCTACGGCTGCGAAGATTTCAGAACTTGGTTGCTGAAGTTGACGATGAAAAAGAAACAGCCATCTTAACAGCTGTTGCTGTGGTTCGTGCAGAGTTTGACCAAGAATGTGCAGCCCTGAGAAACCAAATCCGAGACCTCAGGTACAACCAGTGTGAGGATTGGGATAATAGAACAATTACTAGACAGGATGAAACCAAGGTTCAAACAGTATGTCATTAATAGACATGTCGTCACTGTTGTCATATATCAGAGTTACAACATTGGCTCAGTTCGTGAGTTTAATCTCAATCGATCCCTAACAATACCTGTAAAGAGAACCAGCGAACATCATATCAATATTCAGCATGCACCTGAATCAGTAATGGGTTTACATATGAGTACAAGCAAGCCTTAAACAAGTGGCGGTACGTACCATCTATTTATGCACCTGCGTAGCACACAGTAAATGTCTGAGGTATGATCATTGTGCTGAATGACCTAGTTCTTATAACGGCCGCGTAGTGGACAAAAGAAGCATGACACCTGCGTTCAGACTTTAGACCGAATTTCATGACATTCTCCCCGGCGGTAAAACTACACTACCCCTAGGGGTGAAAGGCAAGCGGAATAGCAGTATAGAAAAGGTCAGTTAGGAAAAGGTTACATAGAGCAGCAATTAATGTCAGTCCCAGCCGTAGCGATCGGGCCGGCGAATTTCTCTTCCGGCGCGTGTTCAGTATGCGTCGGGAGCTTCAACCGCGAGACCAAATTCCCCCACGTCGGAATAACCGCCTATCTCGGGAGACGGCGGCGGCACCTCAGGGCCGACCGGATCCGGCATGTGCGGGAGCGGAGTTGACGGTGAATTCCCCATCAACGGGTCCCCCTGGCTGAGTTCCGGCTGAACGGTATCCCCGCACGGAGCAAGATGACGCACCGAGACTGTAGACTCGCGTCCATTTGGCAGCAGCACTCAAACGTGCTCGGGATTGATTTGGAGAATACGCACCTTGTCAACGAGCGGGTCATATTTACTTGAGCGAACCGCGCGTTTGAGGAAGGCCGGTCCGGGCTCAGCAAGCCAGCGCGGCAGAGGACGGGTACCGCCCGAACGACGCGAGTAACGAAACACACGGTCATGGGGAGTTTGATTCGTAGCGGTGCACAATAAAGTCCTGATCGAACTTAACGCCCCGGTGAGCGACCAAGCCCATCAGTCCAGTCCTAGTCTGTGGGACTTAAACGTACACTGGTGTAAATTCCAGGGTGATTAACCTTTTTCTTCATTTTTTGTGTGCAATGTTGAGGCCCACGGAGGTAGTAGAACAAATAATGAATTTGGATGTAACAGTATAAAAAGAACAGCAGAAAAGAGGGAGACTGGGAGAAATGAGGAATGTGGGGAAGAATGATTGCTGAGGAAGGATATGGCCAACTTAAGATGTTTTCTGGTTGTTGTTTTTTCTCCAATCCTCGTGTTTTCCACAGAACACTGTGGAGGTTTGCAGCCTCATCCTGTGGAATGCCTTATCTTTGGTGCCTGTGCTGGTGTTGTTGGCCAGTCGGCCTCATACCCTCTCGATGTTGTTCGTCGTCGAATGCAGACATCTGGAACACCCAAAAGCAACATTGCTTCTGGTGGTCATGGGATTATCGTATTGGTTGCCTCAACAAAAAAGTCTGCTCGTGGAACATTATTGCAGGTGGTTCAAGAGGAGGGCGTGGTGCGTGGACTATATAAAGGACTCAGCATGAATTGGGTTAAAGGTCCCATTGCTGTGGGTGTCAGTTTCACCACATTCGATTTGCTGCAGATTATTTTCCGCAAGCTTGAGGAGGGTGGCAAGTAGTTACCATTATTTGTGAAGGAAATGTACGAGAGAAGAATAACGAATGATAAAGAACAACATATATTTATGCAGGAATTAGTTTTTTTTTTAAATCCAACTGAAACATTCACTTTAAATATATATATATTTTTGGTTTCCGTTGGTGGGGATGGGGGTGAAAATCTAATGTTGATTTTGGGGGAATTGTTGGGGCAGTAATTTAAAAATTTTTACGACTGAAAAAATTTGATGAATTGATCTCTCAGTAGAGGCTGATCAAGGTATTTCACCAACTGTGTCAATTTCCACCTCTAGCGCAGCAATAAGGCATTGTTTGCTATCATACCGAACCAGTGGACAACAGCAAACAGAAGGCCATGTGCAGGACGCGAAATTTCCAAACTTTTGCAAGATGTAGGACTTGGTCATGCTTATTACCATGCGTGATGCATAAATTGCGAAACTTTCGGACAGATAGGGTTTGGAAAGGGGTGGAGACGCTCATCATTACAAGCTGAGAGGAATTCAATACGAGTAGATTTGGGAAGCATAATCAGAAGTGCAGTATTTCATGCATGAATTGAAGTTTGCTTGTTTTTTTAATTGCGAAAATTAAAAATTCCTCGCAATTAAAATATTTTATTTTATTTTAATCTGCCCGATGAAAGGTTTGATTTGCTTGATGCGTGAATTGCGGTTACTGAATCCAATGTGGATGGGCCGAACATATCCCAAATGATTTCTTTTGTGATTGACTTGGCAATCTAAAATGCTCCATTTCTAATATGGATATCTTTTTACCCAATCAGCTGCTCTTCACACATCTCTGTTGCTTTCTTTAACAGCTGCTGTTTACTGGGCTCCTCTCTTGCATCTTGTGGTGGAATTTGGAGCCCTTTTTTGTTTTTGATGTATACACTGATAAATAGGGTGGTCCACAGATATATGTAATATTTAATACTATTAAAAATCCATGCTCCACAAGGCTGCCCTGTTCCTATGTTCATAAAGATCATATGAACCCAATAGGAGGTCAATCGGAACTTATTTAGAGGTCACTCAAAAAATAACATTTTTTATTTATCCTGTTTTTTTCAGATGGCAGTAACTTGCAGCTCTTCCACAGTTTGGTTGCTGGGCAAGTCTGAAAAGGAAATAATATGTGGGGGACTACCAACCAAAGGACACTGTAGAAGAATTCCTAATTCCTACTACTAAACTCCAACAAAGAAAACTCCAATTTGTTTCTCACACAAGGTTTATTAAAACTGTAGAGGGTTGTTACATAAACGTACTAATTCAAGATATTGACTAACTAATGAACTAACTGAACTTAACGAAGCGTCGTTCTGCCGGTCGTGGCAAAGCTTCACGGTCTTCTTCTGTTGCGCAGATCTCCCCAGCGCAGCGTTTTCCTCGAAGCCCCTTTCTTATATAATAAAGGCTTCTTTCCTAAAGTGAGCATGGAATTCAGAATTCCGCACAGGGCCTTTCGGCCCAGATAACAAGACACTTGCAAAACTCTGGTTTCTATCTTGAAAAGTCCAAAGAGCTTTTGAACAGCTGTTATCATTTAAAAATGGCGAACACTCCATTATCTTATCTCCATAGGTCATTCCTTTATGACCTGTCCAGGATAGGAATGCACTTAGGTTTTTCCCTCCAGGTTTCATTTTTTTACAGAGTTACACAGAAAAACACATTTCTGGAAAAGAAGAATATGAGAACATATATATGAGAACATATATATTTGTATGCTTCCACAATCCCTCATTTTTTCTTTTTGTTTATATTAATCATTAATCTAAACATCAACCTATTTAATATTCGAACCATAAATTTGGTAATCCAATTTTCCCATACATAAGGCATACACCGTCATTCTGGAAGAATATGATCACAAAACATTTCTCTTTCCATATTGATAATGCAATTCACTTCATTTGCATAAAGCATACAACACGTCACCTTTACCAAAACACAATAATTTCAGTTCACCATTAAAATAATAAAGCATCTGCAACATTTGGCAATACGTGTTGCTTCGACACAAATGTTGACTTTTTTGTTGAAAAGAAGGGGCTGATCACTCGTGTTAGAAATTCAAGTATGAAACATCTATATTATAATAGCCGTAGATGATTCTGTCTGTCTGTCTGTCTATCTGTTGGGTGTCTGTCCGGGGTGTGGCTTACTCGGTTTGCAGAGTAGCTCCACCCATAGCTCCACCCATTCTGGGAGTGGCTATAAACAAATATCCACCATTTTATTAACTCGCATAGCTTTGAGTCCTGTTTTGTAGGCCCGTGGTGTCTTGCTCTCCCCCAGTTTTATTTCAAATCAAATTCGATATATCATTTCATTTTTCACAGTCGCTAACATAGTTTTAGACTCGGTTGAAAAAAAACGGGAAGAAAATCCGATGAAAGTTGCCGTTTATAGAACGAAATGAATTCTCAAAGGCCTGTAACTTCAAGGCCTTCTTGAGTCTCTCTCAGTCTCTCACGCCTTTATCTCCAATCTAACTCACCATATGATTTCATTTTTATCGATGGTTTTACTTTTAGACTCGGTGTCAGCAATAATTGAGAACAATCCACACACGCGGGAAAATGCAGAGATATATTTTTTAAAATCGCGTCATGGTGTATCATACACCGCCCAACATGACACCGCCGGCAATGTGTCGATATATATTAAAAATTCGCTTTTGCTTTTCCGTTATGATATATTACTATTTCGTTTGATGATAGTCGTCACAAAAACGTCAACAATGATGCCGACATATATTTCTTCGTTTTTATTTCATTCAACATATTAGCCGGAAGTAAAATATGTTTCAGGAAATTACCGAGAGATATTTCTTCGTTTTTTTTATTAGTTATGTGCGCATACACTTTAAATAGGTTTATTTGAAATCTTTAATTTTCCACAAACATTCCACACACGCGGGAAAATGCAGAGATATATTTTTTAAAATCGCGTCATGGTGTATCATACACCGCCCAACATGACACCGACGGCAATGTGTCGATATCTATTTTAAATTCGATATATCATTTCATTTTTCACAGTCGCTAACATAGTTTTAGACTCGGTTGAAAAAAAACGAGAAGAAAATCCGATGAAAGTTGCCGTTTATAGAACGAAATGAATTCTCAAATGCCTGTAACTTCAAGGCCATTGAGTCTCTCTCACGCCTTTATCTCCAATATAACTCACCATCATGGTTTTAGACTCGGTGTCAGCAACGCGGGAAAACGCAGAGATATATTTTTAAAAATACACCATATCACCGCCCAACAGCCAACAAGTATCATACACCGCCCAACATGACACAGACGTCAACATTTCGACATTATCGCTTTTTCTTTAAACCGAGCCGAACCGAATAAACCGAGTGAATTCACCGTTTACCTTTGATGCCAGTCGTCACAAAACGACATATATTTCTTCGTTTTTATTTCATTCAACATTTTTAGCCGGAAGTAAAATTACCGAGAAATTACCGAGTTCAGGAAATTACCGAGACATATTTCTTCGTTTTTTATTTATTAGTTATTTGCGCATACACTTTAAATAGGTCTATTTGAAATATTAAATTTTCACAATGTAATTTACTTGCCATTTGTCATTTGATAATTATGAGACACTTCCTATTGAGGATCGTGACAATTCATGCGGTGCGTGGAAACTTCCATTTCCAAAATGGATGAGACGATCGATGAAGAACGCAGACTTGAACAGGATGTAGCAAGAAAACGAATGAGACGGGCGAACGAGTCCATCGACGAACGTCAATGCAAACTTGCGGGGTCACCCGTGGGAATCCCACGGGCATGGATGTGTGTGACATTTCGACATATTGAGTTAGATGCTGCACATTCATTTTTACAAAATGGTTACTGGCAAGTCATCAGATCCAGAAATGGTGTCATGAACACAATTTATTTACGCGCAAGCACGAAAGCAAGACGGGCCGATTTCCGATTCCGACGGGCCGACGGGCGAGATGGGCCGATTTGGATCTAGAAAAAGAACGAGACGGGAGAAAAACGAGAGAAACGAGACGGGGAAAGCCGATTGGAGAGGCGAGTGAGGCGCGATTGGAGAGGAGTGTGAGGCGCGATTGGAGAGGAGTGTGAGCGCGATTGGAGAGGAGTGTGAGGCACGATTGGAGAGGAGTGATTGGAGGGGAGTGTGAGGCGCGATTGGAGAGGAGTGTGAGGTGCGATTGGAGAGGAGTGTGAGGCGTGATTGGAGAGGAGTGTGAGGCGCGATTGGAGAGGAGTGTGAGGCGCGATTGGAGAGGCGTGTGAGGGATTGGAGAGGAGAGGAGTGTGAGGGATTGGAGAGGTGAGGGATTGGAAAGGAGAGGGATGTGAGGGTTTGGAGAGGAGAGGAGTGCTAGGTGGAGACAGGAGAGTGTCAGGTGGAGAGGAGTGAGGGGTCACATATTATGTGAAATAAATAAAGTGTTCATCACACCATTTCTGGATCTGATGACTTGCCAGTAACCATTTTGTAAAAATGAATGTGCAGCATCTAACTCAATATGTCGAAATGTCACACACATCCATGCCCGTGGGATTCCCACGGGTGACCCCGCTAGTTTTCTTCTGATGTCTTCATGGCACCTACACTATTTTGCGTAGGATTTTCTGCTGTTGTGATAGCTGGGCGGAGTCACAAACTGACCCTGCTCTGCATGTAACATTCTTGCCACTCTTGCTGTGAGCCATAGTAGCTTTGAACAAGGCCTTCATCCAGTTGTCGTCGACTTGCCTCCTCACAAATCAGGTATGTGTTTTATACTACAAAACTAAGAATAACATCCATAATTGCTTTCAGGTTAATATAATTAAAAAATTAAACTCATGCAGGTATTTTAACACTACTCAAAGAAAATAAATGCATTAATGAGTATATATGATTAAAATAACAAACAGGATTATCCAATTCCCAACATATTTTGCAAACAAAGAAATTAAACATAATGTATTATTACCATAATTTGTCCCCCCTATTTTTTATTTTTTTTTGTTTACAGTGTGTAACTCGTGGTGATAGGAGTTCACCAACTTGTAAAACGGACACAATTCACAATGGTTTGGTATGCCCTCATCTTAGCTCTACTGTATTCATTTGCAACATCACTTGATTCAATCTTTTAATCTCAACATTCTAGATTTTCTAGATTTCTCAACATTCTAAATTTCTTGCATTGGCTTGCCTTCCCAAGCAATACACTGTCTTTCCACTTCACTCTTCAATTTTGGCAACAGACCATTAATAAAAAGAGCTTTTAAGGCATTGTCAATTTGTGCCCGGTGTATTCCCGAATATAGTCGGAAAACATCTCGCAATCTGTCCAAATAATCGCTAGCATCTTCGCCGGATTTCTGCTTGCATGTAACCACTTTGTTCCAATCCGTCACAGGTGGCAATTTTTGTGTGGCCTCTATCAATCTATTTATCTGTGCTGTCTTAGCCTCCGTGGGCATGTCTAACTGTCCATCTTCCGCATTTACCCAGTTTTCCTCACGCATTAAGTTCCTCAACATGGTGGTATTAGGAATTAACCACTTCAAAAGTATTTCCATGTCTCTTGCAGTGGGCAACTGAGTTTCCACAATCAATCGCAGCTCCTCCGCGAATTGAAGTGGATCTGTTTTGATTGATGGCATACTACTCTGCAATGCCTTCAATTGATGTACCTGCCATGGTCTATACATCAGATCTGGGCGTTCCTGATTCGCCCCTGGAAATTGCCGCTGAGGAAAGTTCATAACACCACTTTTTTTTTTTTTTTTTTGTGTACAAGATCGAGGCTCGTGCAAGAGCTAAGAGCATGTAAGAGCTCCTACCACTCATCCATCCTTCCTTCCACTCATCCATCCCTCCTTCCCTTCATCCATCCTTCCTTCCAATCATTCATCCTTCCTTGCACTCATCCATCCCTCCTTCCACTCCTCCATCCCTCCTTCCACTCATCCATCATTCCTTGCACTCATCCATCCAAACTTCCACTCATCCATCCTTCCTTCCACTCATCCATCCTTCCTTCCACTCATCATCCATCCCTCCTTCCTTCCACTCATCCATCCATCCTTCCACTCATCCATCCTTCCACTCATCCATCCCTCCTTCCACTCATCCATCCTTCCTTCCACTCATCCATCCCACCTTCCACTCATCCATTCTTCCACTCATCCATCCCTCCTTCCCCTCATCCATCCCTCCTTCCCCTCATCCATCCCCCCTTCCACTCATCCATCCCTCCTTCCCCTCATCCATCCCCCCTTCCACTCATCCATCCCTCCTTCCACTCATCCATCCTTCCTTCCACTCATCCATCCCCCCTTCCAATCATCCATCGTCCCTTCCACTCATCCATCCCTCCTTCCACTCATCCATCCTTCCTTCCACTCCTCCATCCCCCCTTCCACTCATCCATCCTTCCTTCCACTCATCCATCCCAACTTCCACTCATCCATCCCAACTTCCACTCATCCATCCCTCCTTCCACTCACTCATCCTTCCACTCATCCTAATTGCTCCAAACCTTCCTGTGAGAGAGTCAAATTTTGATTGTTCACTAGCCAATCACATTGATCGTTGGATTGATTGGCATTTATCACACGACCCTTACTCCTTGTATTGTGAAACGGAGAGTATGATGAAGTTGTGGCAGCTGGTTGCATCGCTTGCCCACTTTGAGTCGGTTCCTGTCTCTGACTCTGTTCCTGTCCCCCAATTGCACCCACTTGGGAAGTTACCTCAGATGGGTCACTTCTTTCACCTGTCCTTTGTTGACTAGAACCAATCGCTGCACTCTGTTCTGGTCTTTCGGCAGGGACAGGTCCAGGTACTACCTGTGGGTGATATACAATATTTCTTCCGATAGGGTGGAGGAGTTTCCTCTTCCGGTTCATTTATCTCGTATGACCTTGCTTCTGGGTACAATTTGGACTGGGATCGATTGCCATTGTTCACGTCAAGTGGCATCTGAGTGGATACCTTGCCCAACCTGTGTTGTATCTGCTTCACCTCCTTCTTCAACCCCCCCATCTTTGTTTTGGTCTCCCTCTCCCTAGACTCAACGTCCCAGTAATAAAATGGTTTCCAATCCACTTTCAACTTCTGTCTCCCTCTTGCTTCTAATTCTTCTCTGAGTGTTTCCAATGTGTTCCTGTCAAAAGTGCCATCCATGGGGAATTCCTGTTTTCGTCCTTTCGTCCATTCATGCCAGGATTCCACATCTTTAAGTGAACCTGCACCATATCGCTGATGCATGTAGTTGATACAAGCACCTCTTTGGGACAAGTCCAATTGACCTTGCTTCTCCTTGCAGACTCCACTCCCCGTTACACCTGTGTGTGAGTAACACTCTATATGCACTCAATGTACCAGATAACTACCAAGACTACACTTTAGATTACACCTGCACCCACCATTGACTGTGTGTACTGCAAAAAAAAAAAAAAAACGCTGAAATTTGTTCCACCTTATACAGAGTAACGTTGAATGCGCGATTTCCTAGCTTATTTCCTATAAGCTCGACTCTGTAGTTTCCCAGGAAGTATCTCTCCACCTTTGCAATCGATGACTTCAAGTGATTGCCAGAGAGTCTCCCTGTCCTGTGGCTTGCCCACACCCCAATCGCACTGATCGATGTTGCAGTTGGGTCAAATGGATCAGTAAAAAATGGGCCAGCAGGTTTTCCATTCTGTTGAGGGGGAATCAAACAGAAAATAACCACATATATATAATATAACGATATAAACTCACCACCGTGCTCTTTTTCCAAGGTTGTCTTCACATTAATGTCTCACAAATATCTCAAAACTTCTTTCATGACTCTTCACTTTCATCAATCAATCAATCAATTTATTCAATTAAATCAATTCATCAATATTCATCAATAAATCACATTAATCAATCAGATAACTCGATACATAAGCCGGTTCCCAATGTTGCCAGAACAGTTCCATCCACTGACTGAGATCTATGATCATTGGTCGTCACCTTTGACCTATAGCTTTTGTCAATTGACAAATCACCGTTCTGCCTCTGGATCATATCTGACATATTTTTCAATCTTGTCTGGCCATTATATCACAAATTCGACTTTAGCAACCACTGAAGGCAACTCAACCCTTCTTTTATGAAATAGTCAGCCAAGATTAATCAAACAGGTATGAAACAGGTCACTGAGAAAATGTCCCAATTTAAATGGTACCCAAACTTCTTGACAATTAAAATTTCGTAAAACTCCTGAAGTGTTCTACCAATAAATGACAATTAATTCATAATATTTGCCAATTGTAATCCAATCATACTGAAATTCGTTGGCATTCCAATAAACTTTGTGACTTGTAATACATCATTAATCCTGCAGGGCTGAAAAGCTATCCTTGAAGCCCATGCAATCAATTTACACCGAAAACCTAATGATCTCATTCCTGACAATCATAACAATCGTCATGATTTTAAAACCATTCTCATAATCATACATCACACAATATCCTCCCATTTGAAAGAACAAACATTTCCTGTATAAGCATTTCGAAATAAAGAAGAAGAAGAGAAAAATCATTTTCAAATAAAAAAATCAATTATTTATTGAAAAATAAAGAAGAAGATAAAAAAATGAAAATGAGAGCTTGACATAGGAACAAGCCGCAATAACGGTTTGAGAGGAATGGGGTGGGAGGGAGGGAAGGAAAGAGTCGGAGGAGTAGAGGGTGGGGCGGGATGAAGGGTAGGATGCAACGAAGGAGGAGAAAGCAAGCAAGGGAGGAGTGAGGCTGGGGGGAGGATGGGGCGGGGCTCCCTTAGGGGTGTTAATACTATGCGAAATACGACACTCATTGCATTATCCTAAAGATAACTGTGTATTATTGGTCGCACTCATAACTTGGTGTTTTATATCTTGTTTCCCCTACAAGGCTTTCAGAGATCGTGTGTTAATGCTGTCCCCTGCCTTGGAACTTCTGTGCGAACCATTACACTCATAAAGTGGCGTTTAACCCTTTCAACTGTGTCGTACCATCGCACAAATTACTTTAGCACTATGGGGCCCATGGTTTGAGGGGAGGGGGATGGGGGGGAGAAAGAGAGGTGAGGATAAAGGACACACAATGAGGTGATACGCTGAAGCAACATGGGATCAACATGGGATCAACAATCAACAGAGAGAAAAAAAAACCCCAATGAGAAAAGAACAATAAGAACTGTACATAGCAACAAGCCACTATAGGGATTTGAAAGGAGGGGTGGGAAGAATGGAAGTGGGAAGGGAAGAAGAATGGGTGGGAAGAAGGAAGGAATAATGGAAGGGGAAAACAGGTAAAAGACAGGTGAGAGCGGTAGGAAGGTAGGAAGGAAGGAAACTGGGGGGGGGTGGGACAATTAAAGAAAAAAGGGGGTAGGGCAAGGGGGGTGAGGCTGGGGGGGGGGGGTGGGGTGGGGGCGGAGAAAATTGGAACAAACGAAGCATTCCGAATCCAAAATAATTTTCACAGCATTGTGCATGGTGCTTAATTACATTAGCTCTTGTCTGAGCCTCAACCTGTAAGATCAAGTAAGAAATGAAAAGAGAGAAAGGGCGACAGAAAGATTGAGACGAGAACAAGGACGCAGGAGGGAAGGGGGGGTTGAGCAGGAGTTGACAGAGGGGAGGGAGAGAGGGACGCAGGAGGGAAGGGGGAGGTTGAGATGGGAGGGGGTTAGGGCCAGGACCAGGGTTAGTGTGGAGGGGGCGGGAAACAGAAGAAGGGAGGGGGGTTGGGCAGGAGCACAGAGGAGCGAATGGAGGGAAAGGGAGGGGGGTTGGAACACAAAGCGCACGGAATCTTCCAGACATGTCCCAAATTAATAACCCAATATTTATTGCATCAGTGGGAGGTATGATTTGTTGTTGCAAAAAATTGTTGCAGAAATGATTTATGGGCGGAGTCAGACAAGGCATAGAAAAATAACAACAACAACAACACTGCAAATTATTTGCACCATCGGAAGCAATCGGAACCATCGGAAGGCAGGAAGGCTGGGGCATGGGAAAAAGGAAAGACAGAAAGAAAGGGAGAGAGAGAGGGATAGCGAGAGAGGGAGAGAAAGAGGGATGGGGAGAAAGAGGGAGAGAAAGGGATGGATGAGGGGACAGGGTTTTCATTGGAAAAAAACATTTTGCTTCCGATTCCGTACGTAATATGTCAACCAGAAGAAACATGGTCATTTGCCGTTAATTGCCAAATTGTCAATTTATATATTTAGTGTCCATCAACTATTGCTCGCCGAGATAAAAAGCTCGGGTTAGAAACAGACCTGGTCATATAACATACTGTTGCGGATTTGAGAATCCTTTGTTTGCAAATATCACCCTGTGTAAATGTACTGATTCTTGTAAATACCTCCATTTGTGTAAAGGTCAAAGGTCGTCCCCTTAGTTAGTCCATCGCATGCACATAGAAAATCATATACCCTTCTAAATAGTTATTTCCTTATTATGTGTATTAGCTTAAGGCTCTGTTTCCCACTAGTTGACTCTGCATTGCACCAAATGACATAAGATAGTTCCCTTTTCAAGTTTCCCCCAATCATCTCTTCGAAGTGCCAGTGCATTGGGCGGTTTTCTTCACCACAAACTCCATTACGCACGCGGTCAGCTCAGAGAAGAAAGGCGTGTCTCCACCTCGTCATGAGAGGGAGGAGTGAGCCAGCCCCGGATCAACCAACCAAGGATGAGGGGTTTGGCCTGAGAGGGCGGAGAGAGAGCGTTCGAGGAGGTTCGCGAAAGTTCCATGGGCGTGGTTATATAACCCGTCGCCCGGAGCCTCCCACCGCAGTCCACCGGAGCCCAGTTGAGAGAGTTCAGTTGAGGAGAGAGTGAGTTCTGGAGAGGAAAGCGAATGAGAATCGGCATGCCCTGCTCGCGATACCAACCAGCACTCTGAAGAACAACCAGTGCGGGCAAGCGAACCTCGACGTGCCGCGGTCTTCGGATCTCCCTGTCGCCCATTCTGTGAACCAGAGTGTGAGGAGTCGGAGCTGTCACCTCCAGCCCTGCCGTTTGCACGGACCTGAACCTTCTCATCCCTCCACCCATTCCTGCCATTCCATCCTTTTGTGTACGTGAGTTTGTTTTGTGTGTCTTGTCCCTGGGGTATAAGTAAGCCTGAATAGATAAGCTAGTATTGCACTGTGTCTTCTCCTTCTGTCATTATTTTCGTTTCTTTCCTCCTCCTTGGTTTCTTTGGTTTTGTACAATAATAGTTAGTAATAAATTCCTGTTTTTACTTACTCTGCCTTCTTTCCTTCACATCCGATCGTCTTTGTGATTTCCCCATTGAATACCTGTGGCACGATTTGGCCAACGTTTAGGATCGGGTTTGGTTTTTGTTAATGGTTCAAGCCGTGGGCTGCTAATCCGCTCGGCAAATAACATCTTGTCCACAGTCTCGAACGGGGTTGCTCACCTGCCTCGTAGAGGGAGCTGGGCAGCTTCAGGATCACGTCGGTCAGTCGCAGGCGAGGGGATTAATCCCCCCTTGGTAAGGGGAAAAGGGGCCTACGGTGAGATCTGTAATAACGGATCTGAAATCTGATCAACGGATCTGATCTGAGATCCGTAATTAACAACAACAACAACACTCTGCAAATTATTTGCACCATCGGAAGCAATCGGAACCATCGGAAGGCAGGAAGGCTGGGGCATGGGAAAAAGGAAAGACAGAAAGAAAGGGAGAGAGAGAGGGATAGCGAGAGAGGGAGAGAAAGAGGGATGGGGAGAAAGAGGGAGAGAAAGGGATGGATGAGGGGACAGGGTTTTCATTGGAAAAAAAATATTTTGCTTCCGATTCCGTATGTAATATGTCAACCAGAAGAAACATGGTCATTTGCCGTTAATTGCCAAATTGTCGATTTATATATGTAGTGTCCATCAACTATTGCTCGCCGAGATAAAATGCTCGGGTTAGAAACAGACCTGGTCATATAACATACCATATAAGATGGACGGGGTTCATATAACAGTGTCATATAACGAAGGGGTGGGGCATGATGGGATGGGGGCGGCCTGACAAGACACAAGATCTACTTTACTCTATATTCCTGACTCTATCAAGGGATGGAAAATAGAGAAGAATAGGTAAGAATGGAGTGGTTGAAAACATTAAGAGGTGATTGCCAACGTGCCCACTACATGACATCCGGCATGGCGTAAGGTGGCCTCTGTCATGTCGAATGGTTCACCTCCAGCATCTATTGAACACTGAAATTCACAGACAAAATTTATCACATAGAGGTTGAGATTTCCTCTGTTGGTTGCATCATTTCCCTGTGCGTAATTTGCTTTAGCCTGTGATAATCCGAAAGTGTATGTAATCAGTCGGCGCCACCTGTCCCCGCACGCACACTGCACGGAACGATCACATGTGTCGCCTCTTTGAAAGCACATCCCACAAACTCCATGCAACCGACATGAATCACAGCGCCAATATTAATTTAAGCGTCCATAAAATAATTTCGTGGAAAAAATGCGATCGCCACTTCCGGGTTTATTTTTTTCACTTTCCACCGCCCTTTTTCATGTCGGAGTATTTGACGTTTTATTTCTCGACAGAGATTTTTTAACTACCTCACAATGTTCACACAACAAATACCTTCTTATTAAACCATATTTCAAAACCAATGGTCAAAATTTTCTTTTATCGTCCATTGTCACACTCATTATTCTCGTAGTAGACACAAACTTAAATGTCCGCCTGTAATGTCCCTTAGATGTAACAATAACTATCCGAAATCGCTCCAACTCGAAATTTGGGCAAAGTAACCTCATAAATCAATCGATATTTCAAAACTTAATATGTAATGTGGTGTCGTGCATTTTGTATACATGCGCGGTGTGGAAGTTGCATTGTCCGTTGAATTAACACCCAGTAGGTTGACTAATGCGATCGTCCCAAAGGCACGATCTCAAACAAGGAGACGAGACGGGGGAGGGTGGGCAGGGGGGCAGGGGAGGTGACCGGGCAGAGAAAGAGTCGACGGTGCACTTCGTTCCTCATCCTCGGTCCGATCAAACCCGCCTGCGGGGCTTTTTAAGCCACGTACTTCGTGATCACGCAGTTTACATATTTCCAAAAAGTCGTTAAAATAACGAAAACCGTTAAAAATCGTTATGTATCGAAAAAAGTCGCTCATTATCGCTAAAAATCGGAAACCCTCGCATATCTGTTAAAAAATCGCTTTTTTTCGTTGATGTCAGCGACCATCTGTCTGTCTACTCGTTTTTATTGTCATAACCACGCACAAAAACGGATCTCAACCATTATTTTTAACGGGAAATCAACCTAATGAGGAATCATGAACCAACGAAACGAGCAGATGGACGGACAGGATAGGACATCCATCGTGAGACGTTAACTGGAATCAATCGTGAGATATGTACAAATATACAAGTAAAATACACACACACAAAAAAAACACAAACAAAACAAAAACAAGAGAGAAAAAAAAGAGAAAAGAAAAATCGACCATATTGCACACCATTTCAATTTTACATGACCAAAACGAGGACAGCACCCTTCCTCTAACGACCTAAACGGTCTGTCAGTGGTGCTTTTCACTCGTGAAATTGAAAAAATGTATTAAAACAAATTGAGAGAAAAAATTTGGAAAAGAAAAAAAATCGTCATGATTTCTGAAATGTTCCAGGGTTTCTACACACCTTAAAGACCCAGAGGAGGACCAGCGGTCCTACCACGAAGAGGTATGCCTTGTGGTGTTCCCACCTACCACATAACATATACACAGAAAAAAACGAAACAACTGCACAAAAACTGAACAATTACACAGGTTCTCATCGTACTGCACAGATGACAAAAGACTTACCTTGTTCACCTGGTCTTGTACACCTGGGCAGTCGATCTCCAACGGGCCACCAATTTGTAGAAGAATTCCTAATTCCTACTACTAAACTCCAACAAAGAAAACTCCAATTTGTTTCTCACACAAGGTCTATTAAAACTGTAGAGGGTTGTTACATAAACGTACTAATTCAAGATATTGACTAACTAATGAACTAACTGAACTTAACGAAGCGTCGTTCTGCCAGTCATGGCAAAGCTTCATGGTCTTCTTCTGTTGCGCAGATCTCCCCAGTTCCTTGGCCAGCGCAGCGTTTTCCTCGAAGCCCCTTTCTTATATAATAAAGGCTTCTTTCCTTATATGAGCATGGAATTCAGAATTCCACACAGGGCCTTTCGGCCCAGATAACAAGGCACTTGCAAAACTCTGGTTTCTATCTTGAAAAGTCCTAAGAGCTTTTGAACAGCTGTTATCATTTAAAAATGGTGAACACTCCATTATCTTATCTCCATAGGTCATTCCTTTATGACCTGTCCGGGATAGGAATGCACTTAGGTTTTTCCCTCCAGGTTTCATTTTTTTTACAGAGTTACACAGAAAAACACATTTCTGGAAAAGAAGAATATGAGAACATATTGTTGCAGACGCGGTTTTAGATGTTATATTGACCGAGCGGTGGTGTATTACCGCGTCCGAACAGTTACTCCCCGATTAGAACCCGATTCCACCCGACGTTGACCAGATCGCCCCACAGATATTCAATCGGGAAATCTCTAAAGCGACCGAAAGAGAAGGAAAAGAGAAAAAGACAGAGTACGGAGGAAGAACAGATTTATTATACACACACAAGCAAAAAGGAAGAGCGACCAAAATTATTTACAAGCAATGGATGGAAAAAAAACAGTCACACAGTGCATCGTTAGCTTATTCTACTCAATTTACTTAATCCCAAGACAACGAGTAGGACAGGACGTTCACACTTACACAGGGGATATTGCAGGCAGGTAGGGCTTGAGGTGGATTGCTTGAGAGGGAGGCAAGGTCGGAAGCAGCAGCTCTCAACTCCTCGCGGTTTTGGCGGGAAAACCCTCCGTCGCGTATCCGCTGCTGTAGACGTCACGCGCTGGCTCGGGCACACCTGCTCCTCTCCTCCTGGTGGAGCCGTCTCCCTCCTTTCAGCGCGTCTCTCCAAAGCTGGTTTCCTCTCCGAGTACCTCTCCTCTTTGGCTTGGAGCGTTTCGCATCTCCCCGCTCTTCTTGGTGCCGCCTCTTCGCTCCTCTCCCAGGTCATCTCCCAGTCATCTCCCAAGTCATCTGGTAAAGCAGTCCCTTACAGTCGCTTTTATCACCTCGGGCGGAATCAAGCCGCCGGCTGCGAGGGCACGCCTACCGGGTCGCTCACCGCGGTGCTGATTGGCCATGCGACCCTCTGGCTCACTCCTCCCCTCGATGACGAGGTGGAGACACGCCTTTCTTCTCCGAGATTAGCACATGGGCAATGGCAGCTTGCGGGATTGAACACAACTCCCACCCTCTTGAAAGGAACTTTGGAGAGCGGAGATGTTTGGGGAAATTGCAAGGGCCTATGCTTATTTTGTTTGATACAATGCAAAGTCAATCTAGTGGGAAACAGATTTAGCCTACATGGAATAAGGAAATACACTATTTAAAAAGATATATCGTGACCTGCGTGTAAGTTTCATGGAATTAACTAGGAGGACGGCTGCGACCATTATTTACATTAACAGGGTGTTACCATACTTTTGTAACGTTCACATTGTAACGTTTTCACATTCGTTACACTTCCTCCAAAATTGTTACACTTCTCAAAAACCGTTACACTTCTCAAATTCGTTACACACTTCTCAAAACCGTTACAATATATATGAGAACATATATATTTGTATGCTTCCACAACACACATTGCAGAAAATGGTGTACCATCACATACAAGAACATCATACAGTTTGTGAAAGTGCCAAACTTAGTGTACAAGCTGTGTGTGCATACTGGGAGAAAGCACGAATTCCAGTGCAGAGAGTAGATTCCTGTGAGCGCCAACTTTTGAAGTTGTATGATGCCGCCAAACTGGTAAAGAAAAATAAAACCAAGACATTCAAAAACTATAGAGTGAAGGAGCAGATGTTCAAAGATGATCTTCAATCCGTCTTCGATATCTCACCAAATGATGCGCTTGAGAAAATGACGAATGAAGAAGACAAAGCATTGCTTATCATGCAGCATGAGGATCCCTCAAGTTCACGTATGGGATCTGTGGACAACACTCTGGCAGTGAAGGAGAACAGAAAGCGTATCAGGCTTGAGAATGAAGATAAAAGAAAGAAGAAACATGCTGCTGAGACTCTAACAGCAATGCAATCTGTTCCATCAACATCGGCTGTGGTTGATGATGATGATGAGTCTGAGATTGAAAGCTCTGATTCAGGGGACAATGAATTCAATTAATTGAATTAATTGAATTCAATCCAAAATCGATCTTCTGCCAAACAGGCAAAAAAGGCTCCCATCAAAGTGTTCATTCCAGCAATCGTGGCAACTCTGGACAGAGTAAATCTCTCAGATCGGCGTGCTATGTTTGTGGCCAGTGCTTTTGCACAATCTCTTGGTCATACCATTGAAGACAAGTGCAAGCCAACATTAATAAAGAATTTGAGTAATTGAAAATAGATCATTATCTATGAATTGATGTATGATGCTAAAAATTCTGTATCTTATTATTCATTAAAATTTGTCAACATTTTGAGCAACCTCTAAATATTACCAATCAAGCTCAAATTTTCACCACAAACTACTTTCTTCAATAGGAATAGGGGCAGGCTTGTGGAGAAATGAAAATCCAATCTTCAAATTTTTGGACCACCCTACTGATGAATGAAACCTTTTGGGGGTATTTAAACACACCACAAAGTTCATGCAAAAAGTAAACACGAACTGTTGTGATGGTAACAAGACTCATTTTCATTTTGGTCCTCTTTTAAATCAAGGTTGGTTTGGTCGATTTAAGCGCATCCGTTTGGTTAGTCATTCTCAGTTTAAACCAGACCGGCACTCGGTAGAGCGCATGCCTCCGCCAGGCTGAACAGTTTGTTTTGTATCCCAATGATAGGTCGGATCTGGAATCGGACCTGAACCAAAATCTAATCGGCTTGTTCTTGTCTCCTAACCAACTCATTCACCTAGTTTAGGCATAGGTCATCCATAACTTTTTTTAGATATTGGTTACCTATTACTCAATGGTGAAGAATCACTTAAAAATTAAATAATTCTCGTTTCCGAATCCATATTCAGATCTTCACCAAAATTGAATTGATTAGTCCTAGTCACACACAACCTCTCCACCAGGTTTCATCCAAATCCGTCCATAACGTTTTGAGATATACTGCTATATATCGGGTTTAGTCCAATCACTCAATGGTGAAGAAACACTTTTTTAAAATTCCACGAGCCGGATCCGAATCCTTCCACAACTTTTTGAGATATCTTGTTCACAGATAGACATACAAACAGACAGACAGGGGTGAAAACATAACCTCCATCCACCTTCGGTGGCGGAGGTAATTAGCATACAAGTAATTTTATTTAGCCTATTCCTGAAAGGCTTTGAACGCTGTAACCAATACCTATATTGATAATTGAAATTTGATTTTCACCATTTCATAATGCATGCATTTTTGTCTCACAAACCTTCACTTGCCAGAGCCTAGTGAAGGGTTCTTCTAGATCCTTGGAGCAATTCACATTAAACAGAAAACTATTCCCAAATTGGCATAAACCATTTGAGTATTTGTGTGACGTTGAGATTTTTGAATCCTGATACCTGGCACTTTTCAGGATTTTTTTCCCCCATCATCTGACCTTCACGATACACTTAAGAGAAACAGGTGTCATAATCCAAGCGGATAACTTATTTGTATTTTGCAAACGTCATCTCGATGTGGATTATTGGCTGTTTCTTGTTGCTGAGTTTACTCCTACTTAAATAGCGTTCTTGTATTCTGTAAAGTAAAATGTAATAAAGAAGATGGCGATGCCGCTGCATTACCCTTGAATGCTGAAAGGAGTGTATTGATTAACTTATTTTGCAGAATACACAAATTAGCTTGATTGAGCCACTTTCTCAAGTCTTTTTTTTTTTTTTTTTTGTATACTGAATCGAGGCTCGTGAAAGAGCTGACATTTACTTCACAAACAAATCAACCAGACAAACAAAATATATAAAAAGAGGGACCGGAAGACAAGATAGGGAGAGAAGGGGAAGCACACAAACACTTGAGAGCACACAACATTTGAGAGCAGAGAGTCTTGATTTTGGCAGTTTAACCATAAGAGGGTTGCAGGCAGATCTTGTTCGACCTGTAGGAATATTTGCGGGACAGAGCCCAGAGAGAGCTGGGGGAGCAAGGCCGTAGAGGAGTCGGTAGAAGACGGAAAGACCACCAACCTGCCTGCGGTGAGTGAGTGAGAGGCCCTTGGAGTTAGCTTCATCGCGGGAGATTCCAATGATTCTGAATGCTTTGGTTTCAACAGCGTGAAGACGAGCTAGGTGTGAGGCGGGAGCACCGGCCCAGAGGGGAGAGCAGTATTCCATTGAGCTGCGGATGAAAGCCTTGTATGTGGTGAGGAGCTCAGGTGTGCCAAGGAAGGACTTCACACGACGGAGGATGCCCAGTCGGCGACTGGCTTTGGAGGCCAGATTTGAAATGTGGTTTTCCCAGGAAAGATCATGGCATATAGTGAGACCCAAAAGCTTGAGTGACAGAACTTCTTGGAGAGGATTATTCAGAAAGTGGATGGGAGGGTTGTCCAGTCGGTCTTTTCGGAGAGACATCGTAAGAGTGTGAGATTTGTCAGGATAGAAAGACATGTTCCACTTGTTTGCCCAGTCTGTGATTTTGTCCAGGTCTGCAGAGAGTGAGGAGGCTGCAGACTGCCGATCTGAGGGATGAAGAATGGAGCGACAGAGAGTAGAGTCATCAGCAAAGAGATAGAGAGGATTTTCAAGAGAGTCAGAGAGATCATTGATGAAGACCAGAAAAAGCACAGGGCCCAGAACACTGCCTTGGGGAACTCCAGCCTGAACAGGAAGAGGAGATGAGAGAAACCCATTCAGGGCCACACGTTGACTACGACGAGAGAGGAAGTCCGCCAGCCATGCGTGGAGATTTCCATGGATACCAAAAGAGGAGAGTTTGGTGAGCAGAGCAGGGTGCCAGACCTTATCGAAGGCACGTGATATGTCAAGGGAGACAGCTCTAATTTCCTGTTTGGCATTGAGGACCTCCATCCATTGTTGAGAAAGCAGAAGCAGCATGTCCAGAGTAGAGTGACCAGGTCTGAAACCAAATTGATGATCAGAGCTTGGATTCATCTGGCGGGATCTTGGATTCATCTGGAAGCATTTCAAGTGCTCAAAAAAAGTTTAAAATGCAAGCAGGTAAAATTAAGCTTTTCGTAGACATCTTGCATAATGCATGGTTACATTGGAATGAAATCCATTGTATTGTTGATGTCCTGGGTCTCAAATGACTGATGAGCCTGGAGGGCAGGGAGGTCCCACGTCCGCCCGTAATTATTGCTTTGTCAGTAGTTAAGACATGACTGTGGCAAACCCGCCTGTCAAAATGAGTGAGCCCCAACTCAGTTTGCCTTTTGGCGTCCGACGTGTCCTTCCAACCGTGCTTGCAATGCACCACTGAACCTTGCCAATACGGGTAGGAACCACTGCGCAGCAGGCAGGAACCGCGGCCTCAGAAGAGATACACCAATATACCAGAGGGGCCACCGGAAAGACAAACTCAGGGAACCCGCTCAAAAGACCAACTCGGTGAACTCTCTCAAAATGAACCAATGACCAACATGTTGGTGCATCTCATTGGCTTTAATAATCCCTGATCGGGGAGGCATCTTCTACTCCCTTGATGCCATGTGGCAAACGATATGCACGCTCATTGACCATGTGGTGTTGGGAGAACCTACACTTTCAGAGATGCTTTAAAATTTCAGAGATTAAATTCTAAATTCTTCAGAGATGTTTTGCTTTAAAATTAAATATATATATATATAAATATATACACACTTTTTAACTCTTCAAAATATTATTACACAAATCTAATGTGCTGGCCTGCGATGGCATACTGGATAAAGCATGAGACTCCAAAGCTGGGGATTGTTGGTTCAGAATCTCTTCTGGGTTTTTTTTTTTTTTTTTTTTTTTTTTTTTTGTATACAAGATCGAGGCTCGTGAAAGAGCGAACATTAATCACACAGAAAGACAAACCGACACATAAAACATATAACATCGGGAGCGGTAGACAAGATGGGGAGAGAGGGGGAAGGACACAAACACAACATTTGAGAGCAGGGACCGAGAGACATGGAGACATCGAGAGATCTGAGAGAGGGCGAGGGCTTTGGGGGGGGGGGGGGGGGCATGGGAAGGGGGCGGTGGGAGAGGTATAAAACATATGGACACTGCCAGGACTTCCAGGAAAGAAGTTGGAATTTCAAACAAGGTGGATCTGGGGTGAATTAGCGGGGGTAGAAAAGATCAAGGTTTTGGATGGGGGAAGATAAGAGATGGTGGTGAACAGCTGTTTTAAAGACCTGGAGGGAGGAGTGGGATTGAAGGGAGTGAGGGAGTTTGTTCCAGAGGCGGGAGAAAAGAGGAATGAAAGAGTGAAGGTGAGCAGAGAGCCGAGATTTCGGCAGTTTAACCATCAGAGGGTTGCTGGCAGATCTTGTGCGACCTGTAGGAATATTTGGGGGACAGAGCACAGAGAGAGCTGGGGGTGCAAGGCCGGAGAGGAGTCGGTAGAAGACAGAAAGACCACCTACCTGCCTGCGGTGAGTGAGTGAAAGGCCCTGAGAGATAGCTTCATCGCGGGAGATTCCAATAATTCTGAAAGCTTTGGTTTCAACAGCGTGAAGCCGAGCTAGGTGTGAGGCAGGAGCACCGGCCCATAGGGGAGAACAGTATTCCATTGAGCTGCGGATGAAAGCCTTGTATGTGGTGAGGAGCTCAGGTGTGCCGAGGAAGGACTTCGCACGACGGAGGATGCCCAGTCGGCGACTGGCTTTGGAGGCCAGCTTGGAAATGTGGTTTTCCCAAGAAAGATCATGGCAGATAGTGAGACCCAAAATCTTGAGCGACAGAACTTCTTGGAGAGGATTGTTGAGAAAGTAGATGGGAGGGTTGTCCAGTCGATCTTTTCGGAGAGACATAGTAAGAGTGTGAGATTTGTCAGGATTGAAAGACATGTTCCACTTGTTTGACCAGTCTGTGATTTTGTCCAGGTCTTCAGAGAGTGAGGAGGCAGCAGACTGCCGATCTGAGGGAAGAGGAATGGAGCGGCAGAGAGTGGAGTCATCAGCAAAGAGATAGAGAGGATTTTCGAGAGAGTCAGAGAGATCATTGATGAAGACCAGAAAAAGCACGGGGCCCAGAACACTGCCTTGGGGAACTCCAGCCTGAACAGGAAGAGGAGATGAGAGAAACCCATTCAGGGCCACACGTTGACAACGACTAGAGAGGAAGTCTGCCAGCCATGCGTGGAGATTTCCATGGATACCAAAGGAGGAGAGTTTGGTGAGCAGAGCGGGGTGCCAGACCGTGTCGAAGGCACGTGATATGTCGAGGGAGACAGCTCTAATTTCCTGTTTGGCATTGAGGACCTCCATCCATTGTTGAGACAGCAGAAGCAGCATGTCCAGAGTAGAGTGACCTGGTCTGAAACCAAATTGATGATCAGAGATCAAGCCATTGGAGGAGAGGAAAGATTTCATATCCGAAGCAATGATGGATTCCATGACTTTGCTGATAATTGGGAGAAGGCTGATTGGTCTGTAGTTGCTAGGATCTGTTTTTGCACCTTTTTTGTGCAAAGCGGTGATGTTGGCTGATTTCCAAGCAGATGGCAGTTGACCTTGAGCAAAAGAGAGGGTGAAGAGAACAGAGAGAGGGTGAGATAGAGCAGGAAAGCAGGATTTTAGGACCCGTGGGCTGATGCCGTCGGGTCCAGTTGCAGAATCAGAGTCGAGGGTTGACAGAAACTTTTCCACCTTGTCAGGAGGAAAGGACACGGAGTCCAGGAGCAGCAGGGTACGACTGGGTATGGTGGGTACAGAGAGGGATGGGTTTGGGACACAAGATTTAGAGGCAAACACAGAGTTGAGGCATTCAGCTTTTTCACGTGCGGAGTCAGCTGTGTAGCCGTTTGAGGTAAGGGAGGGGATGGAGGGGGAACAAACACCAGAAACGGATTTGACCAGACGCCACCAGGATTTGGAAGAGGGAGACAGATAAGAGAGTTCGGTCTTGAGAACGGAGAGATATTGTTTCCTGGCTCTCCTGAGGGTGGACACGCACTTGTTTCGGGCTTTGTGAAAGGAAATGAGATTTCCTTCCGTTGGATTTGCTTTCCAGGAGACGAAGGCAAGTTGTTTCTGGGCAACAGCCTCACCACAAGATTCCGTGTACCATGGATGGGAGGAATGGTATGACAACTGAAGACGAGATGGGATAAATCTGTGCATGAGAGAGAGCAATTTACTTTGGAAGAATTCCCAGGATGAGTTGATGTCAGAGGTGGTAGAGATGGGAGACCAGTCCAGATGATTGATGGCTGCTTGAAGACCGTGCCAGTTGGCCTGAGTGAAATGCCAGACTCGTCGACGCTGAGCAGGCTCCCTGAGGATGGTCAGAGAGATGTCCACTTTAAGAAGGACATGATCAGATGATCCGATCGGAGCAGAAGAAGAGCAGCAGACATTTTCAGGGAAGTTAGTCATAACCAAGTCCAGAAGAGAAGATGTTCCGTTGACTGAGATCCGGGTCGGGAAATTGACAGATTGTGTCAGTCCCAGTGAGTCGCAGAAGTCCTTTGCTGAAGAGCCATGGCTGGTGAGAGAGGTACCCACACCCAGCCAACTGGCATGGTGACAATTGAAATCACCACATATGAGGAAGAGAGAGTTGGGATGAGTAGATAGAAGTTGGTCCATATAATCAGACAGCGAGATGTAGATGGAGTCATCACTGTTTGGTGGACGGTACAACACACATATGAACAAGAGGTGGGAGCGAAGGGGAAGCCGTAGCCAGAGGTATTCCTGGGGGTGAGGTGGAGAGAGTGCAGTGCAGGGCGAGTGAGGAAGAGAGTTTTTGATAAAGATAGCAACCCCGCCTCCAGGACGAGGCTCAGGTCTATCATACCGGAGGAGGGAGTAGCCCGGGAGAGATACTATGGAATCAGAGACATCATAAAGGAGGAAAGTTTCTGTTAAGCAGATCACGTCTGGTTTGACAGAAGCAACCTGTATGGAGAGATCAGTTAAGTTTGAACGAAGGCCTCGGATGTTTGAGGTCCATACCGTTAATGAAGAGGAAGGGGGAGCATCAGATACGGAACAGGGGGGAGGAGGGGTAGGGTAAGATGTGGAAGAGGTGGAAGAGATAGGGAGAGCTGTTGAAGGTGTGTCAGAGATTTCAGAATAGCTCGGAGAAAGGGAAGGATGGGGCGGACAAAAGGTTTGATGGTGATTGGGTGAGCCACAATGAGGTGTTATTTGAGGAGGGGGAAGAGCGAGGCAGAAGGTTGGGGGAGATGGAGGTGAGAGTTTGAAGGGGGAAGAAGCGGGGAGGACGCTTTGAGGAGGGGGAGTGAGAGGGGGGAAATTGAGAAGCAATGAGGGTGGGGAGATTTGAAGGGGAGGGGTGAGGGGGGAGTTTGGGAGGGAAGGGACAAGGGGAGGGATTTGAAAGGGATGGGATATGGGGGAGATTTGGAGGGGAGGGGTGAGGCAGGAGTCTAGGAGGGGAGGGGCGAGGGGGCGTCTTGGCGGGGAGGGGTGAGGGGGTAGTTTAGGAGGGAGGGGGCAAGGGGGGAGATTTGAAAGGGATGGATGATGGGGAAGATTTGGAGGGGAGGGGTGATGGGGAAGATTTGGAGGGGAGGGGTTATGGGGAAGATTTGGAGGGGAGGGGTGAGATTGGATTTTTGAAAGTGTACGATTTATGGGAAACGAACATTTATTGCAAAATGAGTTTCTTGTGACCTTCGAGTTAAAAATACGTTTAAGGACGCTGGATGGAGGATGGAGTGCAGGAGAGTTTAGGGAATGTAGAAAAAAGGCACTATAGGAGATGGATATTTTTTTGGGGATGAATTGATTTGGTGAGCAAGTCGAAAGCAGCCTTTTAAAGAAGAAGAAGAAAAAGGTGTTATAAAATATGACGGAATACATAACTTGAGGGGAAAGTGTAAACATTGAAGGTTAATGAGTGAAAACTATCTGGGGAAATGGGGGAGAAACACGTGGTCGAAGAACGAACGAACGAATAAGAATGAATAAACGAATGAGAACAGAGAAGGAAAATGTTTTTTTTTTTTTTTTTTTTTTTGTTGTTGAGTTGAGATTTACACAAGGAAGTAGGCTATGGGTGAAAAGCCTGGGAATACAGAGAACGAAAGTTATTGGATCACAAACGACGGACCGCTGAGAGAAAAACAAAGCCTCAAGGTTGTACAGTGCACACTGTACAAGGCCTCAAGACACGACACGGCAAACAGACGATCAATTTATGAAAGATAAACACCGAGAAACAACCAAAGTTGCACACAATAACTTCACACACCGAAAGATAAATACAGTTTCGACAAAATACAATTGTGAACAGACTTAACTTCGAAAAACGTGGAGACCGTGTGGAGCTTCGAAAATCCCTCCCACCGTCTCCGAGATCTGTTGAATATTTATTTCCCTTTACTTTTTCCAAGTCTTTTTTATCGTCTTGAATAATGAGCAAATGAATATCTTGTTCAATGAGCAAATGCATTTTGTTCGTATTTTACACGTAATTATTCTCAAACTTGAATTTCCGTGTCATTGCGAGTATTGTACCAAAACCTGAATTTCCGTGTCCAGGGGCGCTGTAAAGGGGTGGGGTGGGGGGGGGGGGGGGAAGTTAAGATGATTCCAAGGGCCCTGCACTGACAGGGGCCCTAAACATTATTAGAACATTAGGTAAAAATTCTCAATATTAAATTATTAACCAGGCCTTGCAGTCTTGCCATGCTGTCCATTGAAAGCTGGACTTCAGAGACTTGATCAGTGACTTTGCGAGCAACAAGGCTCGGCGCTGGGCTCTTGGTGTGTGAGGCTGAGCAAGGACCAGTGATAACTAAATGACATGGCTATGGATATTGGATCACCACACTTGGTATGGATACTTGTATGTATACTCTGCTGCTGATTTTGTTATTTTGTTTGTTATATCATTCTATAGATGATAATGTTAATTTATTTTAATTGAAGAGGTTAATGTATGTTGTAATTCTTACCATTAAAATTACATTTAGACTGTAAAAGATGGCCTTTAGCACATTTCTTGTGTGGGTATCAGTCTTGCATCAAATAGTGAATTCCATACTGTATGCAGAAATGTAAGCATTGTTTCAACCTCCTGGCAAAAATGTCGGGGAAAAAATGTGTGCGCGTGCTTCCTATGGGCCCATTGTGATATCATTTCATGGGGCCCAAAATCCCTGGCGGCGCCCCTGTCCGTGTCATTACGAGTATTGTACCAAAACCTGATTTTCCGTGTCATTACGAGTATTGTACCACATCAAATTGTTTATTGTATGGAAATCAAGGGAGGTGCTAAACGCCCCTTCCTTTTTTGGGGACGGTTTACCTGTATGCAACTTTAACAAGAGGACTGAAAATTTGTTTCTTGGCTTCCACTGGTATATTGTATATATAAATATACACATATACACACGTTTATACCCCTTTAAAATACATATTTTTAATAAAATAAAATTCTAACATCTGGCCCAATGGCCTGATGGATAAAACAGCAGACTCCCAAGCTGGGGATTGTGGGTTTGAATCCTGTCTGGGTTGAATATTTTTCCCCCTTACTTTTTCAATTATTTTATATCGTCTTGAATATAGCCTTGTACGATGAACAAATGCATTTTTTTCATATTTAAAATGTATCTTGTGAAAAATGCCAGGGGCATAGAAAAGGCCACTTCATATGGAATGTGCCATGTGGCAAACTATAGATAAGAAGGGACATTCTTGGGTAAAATGTCAGGGGCATAGAAAAGGCCACATTATATGGCATGTGCCATGTGGCAAACTATAGAAAAGAAGGGACATTCTTGGGTAAAATGTCAGGGGCATAGAAAAGGCCACTTTGTATGGTATGTGCCATGTAGCAAACTATAGATAAGAAGGGACATTCTTGGGTAAAATGTCAGGGGCATAGAAAAGGCCACTTCATATGGAATGTGCCATGTGGCAAACTATAGATAAGAAGGGACATAGAAAAGGCCACATTATATGGCATGTGCCATGTGGCAAACTATAGAAAAGAAGGGACATTCTTGGGTAAAATGCCAGGGGCATAGAAAAGGCCACTTCATATGGAATGTGCCATGTGGCAAACTATAGATAAGAAGGGACATAGAAAAGGCCACATTATATGGCATGTGCCATGTGGCAAACTATAGAAAAGGCCACATTATATGGCATGTGCCATGTGGCAAACTATAGATAAGAAGGGACATTCTTGGGTAAAATGTCAGGGGCATAGAAAAGGCCACTTCATATGGAATGTGCCATGTGGCAAACTATAGATAAGAAGGGACATAGAAAAGGCCACATTATATGGCATGTGCCATGTGGCAAACTATAGAAAAGAAGGGACATTCTTGGGTAAAATGTCAGGGGCATAGAAAAGGCCACTTTGTATGGTATGTGCCATGTAGCAAACTATAGATAAGAAGGGACATTCTTGGGTAAAATGTCAGGGGCATAGAAAAGGCCACTTCATATGGAATGTGCCATGTAGCAAACTATAGATAAGAAGGGACATAGAAAAGGCCACATTATATGGCATGTGCCATGTGGCAAACTATAGAAAAGAAGGGACATTCTTGGGTAAAATGTCAGGGGCATAGAAAAGGCCACTTCATATGGAATGTGCCATGTGGCAAACTATAGATAAGAAGGGACATAGAAAAGGCCACATTATATGGCATGTGCCATGTGGCAAACTATAGAAAAGAAGGGACATTCTTGGGTAAAATGCCAGGGGCATAGAAAAGGCCACTTCATATGGAATGTGCCATGTGGCAAACTATAGATAAGAAGGGACATTCTTGGGTAAAATGTCAGGGGCATAGAAAAGGCCACTTCATATGGAATGTGCCATGTGGCAAACTATAGATAAGAAGGGACATTCTTGGGTAAAATGTCAGGGGCATAGAAAAGGCCACTTCATATGGAATGTGCCATGTGGCAAACTATAGATAAGAAGGGACATTCTTGGGTAAAATGTCAGGGGCATAGAAAAGGCCACTTCATATGGAATGTGCCATGTGGCAAACTATAGATAAGAAGGGACATAGAAAAGGCCACATTATATGGCATGTGCCATGTGGCAAACTATAGAAAAGAAGGGACATTCTTGGGTAAAATGCCAGGGGCATAGAAAAGGCCACTTCATATGGAATGTGCCATGTGGCAAACTATAGATAAGAAGGGACATTCTTGGGTAAAATGTCAGGGGCATAGAAAAGGCCACTTCATATGGAATGTGCCATGTGGCAAACTATAGATAAGAAGGGACATTCTTGGGTAAAATGTCAGGGGCATAGAAAAGGCCACTTCATATGGAATGTGCCATGTGGCAAACTATAGAAAAGAAGGGACATAGAAAAGGCCACATTATATGGCATGTGCCATGTGGCAAACTATAGAAAAGAAGGGACATTCTTGGGTAAAATGCCAGGGGCATAGAAAAGGCCACTTCAAAAAAATGTGCCATGTGGCAAACTATAGATAAGAAGGGACATTCTTGGGTAAAATGCCAGGGGCATAGAAAAGGCCACTTCATATGGAATGTGCCATGTGGCAAACTATAGAAAAGAAGGGACATTCTTGGGTAAAATGCCAGGGGCATAGAAAAGGCCACATTATATGGCATGTGCCATGTGGCAAACTATAGAAAAGAAGGGACATTCTTGGGTAAAATGTCAGGGGCATAGAAAAGGCCACTTCATATGGAATGTGCCATGTGGCAAACTATAGATAAGAAGGGACATTCTTGGGTAAAATGTCAGGGGCATAGAAAAGGCCACTTCATATGGAATGTGCCATGTGGCAAACTATAGATAAGAAGGGACATTCTTGGGTAAAATGTCAGGGGCATAGAAAAGGCCACTTCATATGGAATGTGCCATGTGGCAAACTATAGATAAGAAGGGACATAGAAAAGGCCACATTATATGGCATGTGCCATGTGGCAAACTATAGAAAAGAAGGGACATTCTTGGGTAAAATGCCAGGGGCATAGAAAAGGCCACTTCATATGGAATGTGCCATGTGGCAAACTATAGATAAGAAGGGACATTCTTGGGTAAAATGCCAGGGGCATAGAAAAGGCCACTTCATATGGAATGTGCCATGTGGCAAACTATAGATAAGAAGGGACATAGAAAAGGCCACATTATATGGCATGTGCCATGTGGCAAACTATAGAAAAGAAGGGACATTCTTGGGTAAAATGCCAGGGGCATAGAAAAGGCCACTTCATATGGAATGTGCCATGTGGCAAACTATAGATAAGAAGGGACATTCTTCGGTAAAATGTCAGGGGCATAGAAAAGGCCACTTCATATGGAATGTGCCATGTGGCAAACTATAGAAAAGAAGGGACATTCTTGGGTAAAATGTCAGGGGCATAGAAAAGGCCACTTTATATGGTATGTGCCATGTGGCAAACTATAGAAAATAAGGGACATTCCATAGCTTGAAGAAAATGCCAAAAATACAATATAAGGGGCATTCAAAAAATCTCATGTGCATGCTGCACAACCCTTGTGTTCTGAGGCGGAACCACATAATGCTCTGGAAAAGTTCATATAAAGGGGTACTCTACATCTGGCAAATAAAATACATTTACTTCTTCATGCAGCTGTATGAATCAAATTCGCACCCCTTTATATGAACTTTTCTACAGCATTACTTGGTTCATCTTTCAAAACACAAGGGTAGTCAACACGAGATTTTTCTCGCCCGAAGACACAAAACACCCCGAAGACCCAAAACACACCGAAGACCCAAAACACACCAAAGACCCAAACCACACCGAAGACCAAAAACACACGGAACACCCAAAACACCCCGAAGACCCAAAACACCCTGAAGATCCAAAACACCCTGAAGACCCAAAACACCCCGAAGACCCTGAAGACCCAGAAAAAACAAAATACCCTTAAGACCCAAAAGCCTCTGAAGACCACCATGAAGACCCAAAATACCCTGAAGACCCAAAAGACACCAAAATGGTCAAAGATGCCTGCCCCTCTGAAAGGACGTGTGGTGAGGTGTCTCAAGTGCGCCAAGTCACTCTGGTATATTTAATTTCAAAGCAACTAATACACCTTGGTGGAATTTGTTTCTAAAAAGCCATTAACTAGACCTATTGGCCGATGTATATTCCAAGTTTCAGCTAGTTTCAATATATAGCCCTTGATATATGAGCGCCAACACATTTTGGGCAGACGGACGGACAGACACCAACGTGATTTCGAGGGTTTTATAAAGATAACTCATTGAACTCAAGAATGCATAAATGGACGTTGCTGAAATTTGGAACATATTACCTCAACGTACAAAGCATTTACTTCTGAAACTTACAGCCGATTTCGTCCAGTGGAAGCCGAGAAACGCATTTTCAGTCCCCATGTATAAGCTGCAGACAGAGAAACAATCCCTTATATAAAGGGAGGGGGGCTTTTCACCTCCCTTTGATTTGAAGTCAACGATCACTTTTGACGGGAGGATGGGGTTTATGGGGTGCACGCGCAGGGAACGCCCCCTCTGGATCCGCTCCTGCTTACCTGGATCTCTTCTGAAAGCCATTCCTGATTCCTCGTCTGTTTTCGTTCCATGGGAGAGATACATTTGATTGAATGAAGGGTGGGGACTACGATAATTTTAAGTAACATTTATCGTGCCTGTGAACATGTGCGATTTACCTGTTACTGTGAACATGTACCGGAACGATTGGGGGCGTTCCGGCACGCATGGTATGACGTCATATGTATGCGTATGACAAGCTAAAGTTCTCATTTCTGACGAGGGAACATATTTGTGTGGACGATGATTTAGTGCTCCCACTGCCGACGAAGGAAGTTTCTCTAATCGTTGCGGTTTCCTCGGATATTCACTGCAGGTAATTTTGGGCTTTTAAAATTACATTCTTTGGGGAAGTTTTGATCGTTTCTGCAAACTTAGATCCATATTTAAATTTAATTCATTTCGAGTAAAATGAACCCTTTTTATAGGTGTATTGTGAACCTGTTTATTATTCACACTGCACTCAGAAGCAGAGCGGCTATGGGGAGACCGCGTGGAGTGCGGTGGTCGCGTGCTCAAGGTGTGCATCTTGAACACCTGGTCCCTGGTACCGTGTAGTGCTGGACCATGGTGCGCGTACCAATCCGATGGTTTATATATATATATATATATATATATATATATATATATATATATATGTATAATTTATCGTTGAGTTGGGAATCGAGCCCAAACTAGTCACATTAATCTGCAATGCGCCATCTTGTCGGACAGTCCTTGCTTGCGTCGACTAGTTTACCTGATTTACTTGTACACAGGTGCGTTGATCGCTATTGAAAAGAGTGGGGTGGGGGGGGGGGGGGGGATGTTTTCTGGGAAAATGATTTTGAAATGTTGATCAGAAGATGAATATGTTTTTGTCATTTTCATGAATTTGATATAATCGCATTTATAGTCAACAATTTGAGGTCTGGTATCAAACTTCAAATGAATTGACGATATATCAGGAAGTCGGAAGACTTCATTGTGGGGATGACAAACAGTTCCTCAAAAAAGAAAATCTACCAAGATAAAAACTTGTAAACCTATGAAGGGGAGGGGAGGGGGAGGGGGAGGAGGAAGGGGAAGGGAAGGGGAAGGGAAGGGGAAGGGGAGGGGGGGGGGGGGAGTGGGAGGAAGAGGAAGTGTCCTGCGTCCCCCTCCCTCTCCCCCTCTCCTCCCCTCCCCCTCCGCCTCTCCTCCCCTCCCCCCCATTCCCCTCCCCCCCTCCCATCCCCTTCCCCGTTCCCCTGCCCTCCCCCACCCGGCAACGCCGGGTACTTCTGCTAGTAGTTTATAACCCAGGCCAGAGTTTGCTTGTGGCAACATCATCACACCTTCCTGAATCTTGCTTTCTCAAAATGTGTGTATGGGTTGTTAGGTAGCCAAAACAGGTCCCTCCTATGGCCCTCTTATGGGCGTGAGACTTTAAAATGACGCCTTCAATGTTGGAGGGATGCAACATCTCAAAAACTTTTTTGTTGTAATATCCAGGCCTAATTAAGAATTTCCTTCCTCATTTTGTAGAATGTTTGCCATTCAATTGTTAACCCGTCCCTTGCACAGCAGGAGACGGGGTTTTGTAATCGTGTGTGTGTGTGTGTGTGTGTGTGTGTGTGTGTGTGTGTGCGTGTGTGTGTGTGTGTGTGTGTGTGTGTGCGTGTGTGTGTGTGTGTGTGTGTGTGTGTGTGTGTGTGTGTGTGTGTGTGTGTGTGTGTCTGTCTGTCCAGGCTGTAACTTTTTTTTTAACCATTTGAGCTAATGTCATCAAATTTTCATCAAAGCTTTATTATGATAATATAGAGAAGCCAAATTAATGATTTGGTCAAAAGGTTAAAGGTCAACGTCACCTAAAATCATCAATTTTCATCTGATTGGCCTGAAATTTAAAGAATTTGCATATTGGATCACTGACATTGTTCACCAATCAAAAGCTAGAAGCTGATTGGCTTTTTGTTAGATCAAACGGTCAAAAGTCAAGGTTGTGTAAAATTGCCAATTTCCACCCAATTGACCAGAAATTTAAAGAATTTGCGTATTAGATCACATAATTGGTTCACCAATCAAAAGCTAGAAGCCGATTGTTTTTTTTAGATCAAAAGGTCAAAGGTCAAGATTCCTTAAAATCATCAATTTTCCATCAATTGACCTGAAATTTTAAGAATTTGCGTATTAGATCACATAATTGGTTCACCAATCAAAAACTAGAAGCCGATTGTTTTTTGAGATCTAAAGCTCAAATGTTAAGGTTGCATAAAATCATAAATTTTCATTTTGTTTTCTTTATTTTGAGCATACGGAAGAAGAAGCCAACAACTGGTAACAATTTGAAGAACTGGAAGAAGAAGACAACAATTACAAACGGACGCAGACTGGCTTTGCATTTTCAGATGCTTTCTCGTTTTGTTTAGGTTTGCTTACCCTTGGAGTCAGAGTTTAAAATTTTTTTAAAATAATGCCACACCAATGCAGAGATGGACATCAAAATGCATCAACAAATACCCCTGCCAAGAAGGTGGGGCAGGATTCTCTTGAGAGAAAAGATGGGAGCAACATACCCCCTGCACACACACGTCAAGATGGCCAGTCCTTTAGTTCAGCATATGAACATTTTCCAAATTGCCCGCTACACCATCACTCATAGAGTATTCGGTGTGAACGTTCAGGATACAGGACACGTAAACGGGGCCGAGGAGGTCGTACTAGGGGGTGGTGGTGGTAATTTTGCCCCCAACGATACTCGATCTTTTATTGCGCATTGATCTTCAGAAAAGTCAAAATTTACAAATCCAATAGTAGACTACTTTCGATCGCATAAGCTGTTTTGTCCATTAGCATGAATTTACAGGTACAACACAACTATTTATTTATATTTAAGCCGGTTTTACAGGGAAGAACTTTAACACCTGGAGTGCTTGCAACAAGTGGAAACCAAATACCTGCACAAACATAGTCTACGATTGCTGGCTGACAGGTAGCAATTGAAAGGTAGCTTTTCTATAATGCATCCTTTGTTCATATACTGTACATGCAAATTTGACCAGGAGTCATTTCCATGTTTAGTCTTCAGGTGTAGCTATTAAAGGTTGTAGCTCTGATGTTGATGAAGTTCCCAAAGTATGTTGGGCAGGAATTCGTTAATGGCGCCCCTGCCTGTTACGTTAGCTCGCCTACTCTGGACTGGACATCTCGTCTGGCGGCATTAGTTGGTGGACGTTAAAGACCCCACCATGTCATTGGCGAAGCGTAGGCGAGCTAACGCTTGCACCATTAACAAATTACAAATTCCTGCTCTAACCTGCAGTGGGCGCTGGATCAGAGGTCCTCAGCCAATGATGCTGCTCACAGCCATGTGCTGCATTCAAAAGAAGAAGAAGAAGGATAAGGCTATACCGTCAGCCCGCACTACCAGTATGGGTTGAGTTTTTGGATATCTTGCTTGTGAATGTTAATTATATCTTTCTATCAGATTAGAATATTAATGCACATACCTTGACTGGTAAACAAACCAGCGCCCCAGAGCAGGAACAGGAAAGTTGAATAATGCTGTTGCAAGTTCTGACTGCACACACAAGCAACACATGACCAATACATTAGCTTGCACATTGCACCACATCAGATGTTTCGATATGACGTACCACACGCTATGAACAAATATCACTTACACGACCGTGGACGTAGTATCCAACAAACAAACAAGAAATATGTCGTGCATGGCATGATACTTGCGAAATCCCTAAAATACAATGTTCACCTATGATGACATAAAAAATAATTGTTGGTTGAATTCAGTGACCAGATATGCAAATCCTCTTCAAATTTCTAGTCAATCACATGAAAATTGAGGATTTTAGAAATTTGACAAAGTTGGTGACTTTTGGCCTATGTTGACTTATTGACCTTTTGACCCCAAAACAATAGGCTTCTTGCTTATGACCAATTCTACCATTTGGTGAAGTTTCGTGAAGATCGATTGAAAATTGTGACCTGTAGGCGACAGACAGACAAATGAATAATCAATCAGAGCGACACTTGGCAAAACAGAAAAAAGTGGAAGGGCACTCAGTAGTGCATCCTTTTAACTTCAAAAATAGTTGGTGGTTGAATTCAGTTCGCTGATGTGAAAATCCTATTCAAATTTCAAGTCAATCGGATGAAAATTGAGGCTTTTAGAAATTTGAAAAAACTGGTTGACCCCGGGCTTATGTTGACCGTTTGGCCTATGCTGATCTCAAAAATAGTTGTTGGTTGAATTCAGTTAAATTATGTGTATATCACATTCAAATTTCAAGTGAATCGTATGAAAATTGAGGATTTTAGAAATTTGAAATTGTTGTTGACTTTTGGCCTATGTTGCTCTTTTGGTCTATGCTGATCTCAAAAATAGTTGGTGGTTGAATTAAGTTTGCTGATATGTAAATCCCATTCAAATTTCTGGTTAAATTGGATGAAAATTGAGGATTTTAGAAATTCGAAATTGTTGTTGACCTTTGGTCTATGTTGACCCTTTGGCCCATGCTGATCTCAAAAATAGTTGGTGGTTGAATTCAGTAAGCCGATATGTAAATCCTATTCAAATTTCAAGTCAATCGGATGAAAATTGAGGATTTTAGAAATTAAAAAAAAAGGTTGACCTTTGGCCTATGTTGACCTTTTGGCCTGAGCTAATCTCAAAAATAGTTAGTGGTTGAATTCAGTTAGCCGATATGTAAATCCTCTTCAAATTTCAAGTCAATCGGATGAAAATTGAGGATTTTAGAAATTCAAAAAAATGGTTGACCTTTGGCCTAAGTTGACCTTTTGGCCCACGCTGATCTCAAAAATAGTTGGTGGTTGAATTCACTAAGCCGATATGTAAATCCTATTCAAATTTCAAGTCATTTGGATGAAAATTGAGGATTTTAAAAATTCAAAAAAAAGTGGTTGACATTTGGCCTATGTTGACCTTTTGGCCTATGTAGATCTCGAAAATAGTTGGTGGTTGAATTCATTTCGCCAATATGTAAATCCTATTCAAATTTCAAGTCAATCGGATGAAAATTGAGGATTTTAGAAATTTGAAATGGTTGTTGACCTTTGGCCTATGTTGACCTTTTGGCCGATGCTGATCTCAAAAATAGTTAGTGGTTGAATTCAGTTTGCCGATATGTAAATCCTATTCAAATTTCAAGTCAATCGGATGAAAATTGAGGATTTTAGAAATTTGAAATGGTTGTTGACCTTTGGCCTATGTTGACCTTTTGGCCGATGCTGATCTCAAAAATAGTTAGTGGTTGAATTCAGTTTGCCGATATGTATATCCTCTTCAAATTTCAAGTCAATCGGATGAAAGTTGAGGATTTTAGGAATTTAAAAAAAGTGGTTGACCTTTGGCCTATGTTGACCTTTTGACCTATTGACCCCAAAATATATAGGATTTTGTCGGACCACGAACTCTACCATTTAGTAAAGTTTCGTGAAGATTGGTTTAAAATTGTGACCTGTAGGCAAGTTGGCCGCAACGTTGTCACACAGATCTCCTCTGGGAATACCAATTGTGGCTTTAGGTCTGCCACCACCTGCCAATCACAAGCATCTGACAGCCCTCTTGCTTTACACCTCCTCCTCTTTCCTCCTCTTTCCACCTCTTTCCACTTGGCCCTCTTTGACAAACAACACCTCTCCCCCATCGGTCTCCTTCTCCACTCTTCTCTCTCTCTTGATCTCAGCACCTCTTGTTGCACCATCTGCTCTACCACCGCCAGCACCTGATCATGCCACCACTTGTATCTTCCTGCTGCCAATGTTACTGAGCATGCACTTTGTGCATGCTGCACCGTCCCCAAACCTCCACACAAATAACATCTCTCCTGCAACAACCCCCACAATCTCAAGTTTACTGGTGACGGCAACACGTCATACGTTTCCCGCAACAGGAAACAACAATATTGGCTCCATCCTCCAAATCTCTTGTCACTTAAATGTCCTCACCCGCACACCTTCCCACCTAGTCTAAGCACCTTGGTGTGCCTGTCTGACTGCTTTCACATATCTCCCCTCCCCTTCCTTTCTTCTCACCTCCCTCTCAACCATCTTCCTCCTCTCTTTCACACATGCCTTTCCCCATCACTCATGCTTCATCCACCCCAAGCCAATAAGCCATGCTTCCGGTGCTGTACCATCCCCACGACCTCCTCATGTTGCAACCGCTCCTCCATCTCATCCACCTCTCCTCTTGCAATCCACTTCCGACTTCCCTTCTTCTCTGGGAGAGCATTCTTTACCACTGCATCACTTGAATCCCGCAACATCATGAACTCCTGCACCCTCACCACCTTAAACTCCTCGGTTAATGATGTCAAGGGAAACTGGAGTTTTCCACATTGACCATAAAAGGACGAGAGGGGGACCTGGACCTCTCCTCCCCACAAGCTTTTTTGAAATACCAACTTCTTTCCTGGAAGTCCTTGCAGTGTCCTTGTGTTTTATGCTTCTCCCACCCCTTCCCACGCCTCCTCCCCCAAACCCTCTCCCTCCCACAGATCTCCCGATGTCCCTGCTCTCAAATGTTGTGTTTGTGTGCTTCCCCTTCTCTCCCCATCTTGTCTACCGCTCCCCTTATTATATACTTTGTGTGTCTGTTTGATATATATATATATTTTTGTGATAAATGTTAGCTTTCATGAGCCTTGATTCTGTATACAAAAAAAGAAGTATAAGTGAGTGGACAGACAAACAAACACACACACACACACACACACACACACACACACACACACACACACACACACACACACAAACTGGAGTGATCAACATACTTGCAATTTTAAAAAAATTTTTTTGCCAAGTAACAAACAGACAGATGAAAAATCACTCACACAGCAACACTTGGCAAAAGAGAACAAAGCAGAATGACACTCAGTCGAGCATACTTTTGACCTCACAAATAATTGGTGGTTGAATTCAGTTAGCTGATATGAAAATCCAATTCAAATTTCAAGTCAATCCGATAAAAATTGGCTTTTACAAATTTGAAAAAAGTGGTTGCCCTTTGGCCTATTTTGACCCTTTGGCCTATGCTGATCTCAAAAATAGTTGTTCGTTGAGTTCAGTTGACTGGTATGTAAATTCCATTCAAATTTCAAGTGAATCGGATGAAAATTGAGGATTTTAGAAATTCGAAATTGTTGTTGACCTTTGGTCTATGTTGACCCTTTGGCCCATGCTGATCTCAAAAATAGTTGGTGGTTGAATTGAGTTTACTGATATGTAAATCCCATTCAAATTTCAAGTGAATCGGATGAAAATTAAGGATTTTAGAAATTTGAAGTTGTTGTTGACCTTTGGCCTATATTGACCTTTTGGCCGATGCTAATCTCAAAAATAGTTATAAGATAGCAACCCCACCACCAGGACGAGGCTCAGGTCTATCATACCGGAGGAGGGAGTAACCAGGAAGAGATATTAAGGAATCAGAGACATCTTGAAGGAGGAAAGTTTCTGTTAAGCAGATCAAGTCTGGATTGTCAGAAGCAACCTGTATGGAGAGATCAATCAGGTTTGAGCGAAGGCCCCGGATGTTTGAGGTCCATACCGTTAATGAGGACAGGGGAAGGGAGGGGTAGGGGCAGATGAAGGATGAGAGTGGGAGGTAGGAAGAGCAGTTAATAGTGTCTTAGATTACAGAAGAGTTACAAGAAAGGGAAGGATGAGGATGAAAGGTTTGATGGTGATGGGCACAATGAGGGGTTCTTTGAAGGGTGGCAGAGGAAAGTAGAAGGTTGGGGGAGGTGGAGGTATGAGATAGAAGGGAGATGAAGTCGGGAGGAGGCAGCTTTGAGAAGGGGGTTGGAGGGGGGGAGAATTGGAGAGGGATGGTAGGGGGGAGATTTGAAGGGGAGGGGTTGGGGGGAGATTTGAAGGGGAGGGGTTGGGGGGAGTTTTGAAGGGGAGGGGTTAGGGGGGAGTTGAGGAGGGGAGGGGCAAGGGGGGAGTTTAGGAGGGGAGGGCCAAGGGGGGAGTTTAGAAAGTGGATGATTCATGAAAGACGAACATTTATAACAAATTGGGTTAATTGTGATTTTCAAGTTAGTGATCCGTTTAAGAACGATGGAGGAGGGGTGGAATGAATGTGAATTTAGAGCATGTAGTGAGAAAGAATTATAAGAGATTGAATATGTTTTTGAAGTAGAATGAGTTGGAAAGTAGAATGAGCATGATAATTAAAAATTGGTGCTCAGTACTTTGTTCAAACACAAATCTACTCCATTTTACAGTGGGAAGGTCCATAACACCTCAACAATTTCATAACTTGGAAGGATTCCATGAAAGGTAGGTGTAACTGCATATTTACTCATTGGACAATTAAGTGTCAAGAGGGGTGGGTGGGACAACGACTGTCAATCAGCCTGATGGGGGCGGGGCCGAAAGACACATTTGATCATATGTCGAACTTCAAATGTTACATCGTCGATGAAGTATGTGTTACGGATAAGGCCCTCATTATGGTTGTTGTTATCATTGTTGGTTCTAGATATTATGCTTATTGTGACTTAAGGGAAAGGGTTGTTGTGGTTAAAAGATTTAAAAGCGCTCCTGGTAAAATGTGGCCGGAAATCCGGATCGTGACCGGAGGAGGTGGAGCAAAGGGAGAGAGGCGGGGAGAGATCGAAAAGAGACGTGGTGGTGGAAGCTCCGGACCGAGTGTTCGACGTACAGTGCGAGTGAACTTTGCGTCCTTGAAGGGAAGTTCGGGCGATAAGAAATATCGCCGGAGTGCGTGGAGCCTGTCGTCGGGTATTCTCCTTGAGGTTCTGGAGGATGCGGGCCTCAAAGCCCGGGTTGGAGAGAAAGTCGTCTGCCATCTTCACCACGCGAGCAACCTGCAGTGAACAGGTTTTTGTCGTGTCGGATGGGCATTATTCCCGGTGGTTTGCCGGGGACGGCTGTGCCAGAAAGGGGCATGTGAGAATTACACGGAGGCTCGTGGATTGAACAGCAACGTGTACGTCGGAGCGCGTCTTTGTGAGGTTCCTTTCCACCGCTGTGTTGCTGGGTGCTGAGCACGTGACCTCGGGGTCGTCTCGCTCGCCTACGCCTCAATTGACCATCGGGCCTTGACTCCCCAATCGCGGGAGCGCACAGAGACATTGGGACTTTGCCTTGGAGGGGTGCAGAGACATTGGGGGAGGTGCCATGAGTGTGGGGCTAAGGGGCTTGACATGGGTATCATCGTAAGATTGGGAAGTAGGGGTGATTGCCCCATTGTTGTATGGCTCTTTGTGTGTGATTTATAATATATTATTGTTTGTTTATAACCTGGTGTGGTTGCATTATTGATTTGACTGTTTCATTTGCTGGCTCCATTGATGGTTTCATTATTTGCTGGATTTCAACCAAGGATAACGCATCTTTCTGCCGGGGATCCTCTCGGGGTTTGGAGGTCCACCGAGACCAGAGGTAAGGGGGGGACCCCGTAACATATGTGCAGTACTGCACCATTACAATGTGAATATGCCTATAAAGTTGGGACAACAGCATTTATAAACTAGAACGACACTTTATAGAGCGCATGTACCTACGCCAGGTTGAAGAGTTTACGTTTTGTATCCCACTCCCACTCATAGGCCAGACCTGGGTCCAGACGTGAACCAAAATCGAATCGGCTTGTTCTATTCACTTCCCAACTCATCCACCAATTTTTGTCATAATTCGTCCACTTTTTGAAATATCATGATATATATCGTCTTTGGCCCCATCACTCAATGGTGAAGAATCGCGTAAAAAGAATTTAAAATTCTCGTTTCCGGATCTGTATTCGGATCTTCACCAAAATCGAAGCGATTCGTTCTTGTCACATACCTAAGCTGTCCAACAAGTTTTGTCCAAATCGGTCCATAACTTTTTGAGACTTAACACAGACAGACAAACAGCCTGACAGAGAAATAGACTTGCACAGGCAGGGGTCAAAGCATAACCTCTGCCCACCTTTTGCGGCAAAGGTAAAAATGTAAAGGTATGTGGGGTGTTACTCCAAAAATTATTGAATGATAATGTGAAACCATCCGGGCTTTGTGAAAGGAAATGAGATTGCCTTTCATTAGATTTGCCTTTCAGGAGGCGAAGGCCAGTTGTTTCAGGGCAACTGCCTCACGACAAGATTCCATGTTCCGTGGAAGGGAGGAAGGGTGTGACAACTGAAGACGAGATGGGATAAATCTGTGCATGAGAGAGAGAGCAGTTTACTTTGGAAGAATTCCCAGGATTAGTTGATGTCAGAGGCGATAGAGATGGGAGACCAGTCCAGATGATTTATGGCTGCTTGAAGACCGTGCCAGTCGGCCTGAGTGAAATGCCAAACTCGTCGACGCTCTCTCTCTCTCTCTCTCTCTCTCTCTCTGTCTCTCTCTCCTCTCCTCTCCTCTCCCCTCCTCTCTCTCTCTCTCTGTCTCTGTCTCTGTCTCTGTCTCTCTCGGAGTCGACGTCGGGCTCTCTGAGAATGGACAGAGATGTCCACTTTAACAAGCATATGCTAAGATGAACCAATTGGAACAGAAGAAGAGCAGCAGACATATGCAGAGAAGTTTGTCATAACCAGGTCCAGAAGAGAAGATACTCCATTGACTGAGATCCGGGTCGGGAAATTGACAGATTGTGTCAGTCCCAGTTAGTTGCAGAGGTCCTTTGCTGAGGAACCATGGCTGGTGAGAGAGGTACCTACACCCAGCCAGCTGGCATGATGACAGTTGAAGTCACCACATATGAGGAAGAGAGAGTTGGGATGAGTGGATAGAATTGGTCCATGTTATCAGACAGCGAGATGTAGATGGAGTCATCACTGTTTGGTGGACGGTACAACACACATATGAACAAAAGGTGGGAGCGAAGGGGAAGCCGTAACCAGAGGTACTCCTGGGGGTGATGTGGAGAGAGGGCAGTGCAGGGAGAGTGATGAAGAGAGTTTTTGATAAAGACAGCAATCCCACCTCCAGGACGAGGCTCCAGTCTGTTATACCAGAGGAGAGAGTAACGAGGGAGAGATATTAAGGAATCGGAGACATCTTGAAGGAGGAAAGTTTCTGTTAGGCAGATCAAGTCTGGTTTGTCAGAAGCAACCTGTATGGAGAGATCAATCAGGTTTTCGTGAAGGCCGCGGATGTTTGAGGTCCATACCATGAAGGAAGAGGAAGGGGGAGCATCGGATACAGGACTGGGAAGGGGTAGGGTAGAGATGAGGAAGAGGAAGAGGAGGTAGGGAGAGCTGTTGATAGTGTGTCAGAGATTTCAGAAGAGATAGGAGAAAGGGGATGAGGAGGACAAAAGGTTTGATGGTGATTGGGTGAGGCACAGTGAGGTTTTGTTTGAGTAGAGGGCAGAGCGAGGAAGAAGTTTGGAGGCGATCGAGGTGAGAGTTGGAAGGGGGAGGAAGCGGGGAGGATGCTTTGAGGAGGAGGGGTGAGAGGGGAGAATTGGACAAAAAAAAGGAGGGTGGGGAGATTTGAAGGGGAGGGGGGAGGGGGTAGATTTGAAGTGGATGGGGGAGTGGGGAGTTTAGAAGTGGATGGTTGAGTTTGGATTTTCGAAAGTGTTCGACGATTAATGGAAAACAAACATTTCTTGCAAAATGAGTTACTTGTGATTTTCGAGTCAGCGATCCGTTTGAAAACATTGGAGGAGGGGTGGAATGCAGGTGAGTTTAGGGAATGTAGGAAGGAAGAACTGTAAGAGATTGAATTTTTACAAAAGAATATAACACTTCAGGAGAAAGTTTAAACATTTTAAAACTAAACCGTGAAAACGATCTGTGGAAATTTCCTAAATGAGGGCATGAAGGATTCCTTAGGGGGATTAATGATTCCAGCACAGGTTCAGAAGCAGGAACAGAAGAATAGGAGATTGAGAGCCAGGAGAGCAGAGAGCAAAGGAACAGGGAGGTGTATTAGCAAATGTGTTAGTACGGGAGGAGAGACCTACTTTTTAAATTCTTCGTTAATATGTTTTTTTGAAGGTTAGGTGAAAGTTGAAGGAGTATGGTGAAAAATAGAATTGGAAAGGTGTCTTTTGGCTGGAGAGGATTGTTATGAAGGAAGGAGAGTAAAAAAACGGGTGGGGTGAAACACGTGGTAGAAGAACGAACGAACACGAACAAAGGAGGAGATGATTTTTTTTTTTGATGCCCTTAGAACCCTTAGAACCCTTGGAGCCCTTAGAGGCCGAGCCGCGACCAAGTACCTCCATAGATGGGGGCTCATAGTTTAGAGGACTGGGGGAAGTATGTGCCCACCACGTGGGGTTATGGTGGTGAGACCATTCCCCCACGTGACGGGGCCCATGAGCACGAGTTTAGGGGGATAGCATTGTTAGGCCCATGGAGGGGCCAGCAATGGTTGCTCCATGGGGGCACCGAAGCACTAGCTGAGGAAGGGCGAGGATAATGATTGGGGATCTAGAGAGACAATAGGGACAAGATTTAAGTAGTGACAATGAACAGGAGTGGGGACGTAGAGAGTTCAGCTGGTTGCTAACAAAGGGTGTGCGTCGTGTAAAGGGATGACGGGGAAGCACGAGTGATGGGGGAAATCAGTCAGATAGATGATGCTATGTGTTTGAGAATAAATGGAGTTGTGGTGTGGAAATAAATGGTGTGAAATGCATGGTGTGGAATGCATGGTGCGAAGGATTGAATGGGGGGAGTGGAACCCATTCATGAAGGCCCGGGTGGGTAGTTTAAATTTAGATAGAGGGTACAGGTAAATTACCTGGATATTGACTCCTGTGGTGCTGATTGTGGAGATAGTTTTTTTTTTGTGATGTGCAGGAGACGGTGGAATGGCTGGGCGTGTGGCTTAATTGGTAGAAATAGTTATTTGGGGCACTCCGTCACTGGGAGCTCGTCGGCCAGATAAGGCCGCAGGTAGGCTCAGGGAGCCAGTTAGGTTAGAGTGAGTGGGGCCCGAGGATCCAAGGAAGGGACCCGGGTTGCCCAATGCCAAGGTGGGCATCGTGGGGGTAAGCACCAGGGAGGGCCTTCCCTAGATAGGGTAGTTGTGAGGAGCAGGCAAACTCGGGAGGCAGCTCCAGTGAACGGAGGGGTGCAGGTAGACCTGCTGGGAGAGCCACATGACCCAGCCCCGAAATTGTGCAAGGGCACAGATGGAAAAATTGTTGGGGTTAGACCCAAATTCGGAGGGCACCACAGTGTGGGCAATGGGAATTCGGGTTCTTAGAACCACATAGTTTAAAGAAGGCCGATTGGCAGGGTACAAACCCGGGGAGCTTAAAATGTGTAAATGATGTTAGTGTAGTTTGAATTTTGTGAAGACCCCTTCGCATTATCCACAACCATCCACAAGGGGATGGATTTCGCACCACGGGACTCAATGTTTGATTGGTAAGATGCATCTTACTTCTGGGTCATTCGCTTAGCAGGCTGAGCTGAGTCGGTCGTCCTGTGTATTTGATTGATTCTGTTGGATTTAGCGTGTGCTGTCATGTTGTGCTTTGTGTGAATGATTGTGATGGATCCCTGTTTCGTTTCCTGGCTTATGGCGGCGTGTATGCCCGTGAGATTTGCAGTACTTTGGTTTTTACTCGCCACCAAGTTGAAAATTTCGAACTGTAAGTACCCGCCATGTTTTTTCGTTGAGCCTCACGCGGCCCCGGTGTGAGCCTCTCAACAAGACAGTCCTTTTCCCCGTCTCGCTCCATCGCCCGCCCCATCGCACATCCCATCGCCCGGCCCATCGCCCAGCCCATCGCACGCCCCACCGCTCGCCCCACCTCTGCACACACCGCTGCATGTACCGAGCTCGACTCTCCGCTCTAACTCCTCTATCCCGAGGCCTATTCGCTACACTTGGCAAAAACTTTTATCTTTAAACAACACCACTCGATTGACTCCTGGACTCGTGTCAGGCCTCAGAGAACTTGAAATCGGCGTTGGTCTCCCGAGAAAACGCACAAAGCGAGGCAGGAGGAGAAAGCAGAGAAAAATACTGATTGTGATTTCGCTTCGCGACCAGCGATGGCCCGGCCCACATTTTAATAATTCCTGCGAAAAAGTGTCCCCTGTCTACTTCAATAACCTCATCTATCCCTGCAGAGTGTAGAACATACACAGCACCAAAACAACACCGTTCTGACCTGTATCTCGCCTTATTCAATGCTCAGTCTGTAAGTAGTCCTGACAAGCGAACCGAAATTACCTCTTTTATTCAAGATAACGATATCGAGGTGCTTTTTCTGACCGAAACTTGGCTCCGACCCAGTGGCGACGAAGCGAGGTGTGCTGATCTCACCCCACCTGGATACACCCTGCAGTCATTTCCTCGCTCCTCCAGGGGTGGGGGCATGGCTGTTATTTACAGAGACAACTTCTCTCCCTTTGTCTCCTTCACCACGACTTTTTCGTTCGACCATTCATCCTACGAGCTAGCCCATGTCACCTTCACTCTGTCAGAAAACACTCTTCATTTCTTCTGCCTCTACCGACCTCCACCTAACCGGAAAAACAAGCTTACTGACTCTATGTTCGTGACCCAGCTTCCTAATCTGCTCGACCACTGCAATACTCTTCCTGGTTTCGTCTTGATTCTTGGAGATTTCAACGTCCACTATGCCCAACTACAACATCCTCTCACTTTAAAGATCATTGACCTCCTTTCTACTTTTAGTCTGTCTCAGTCTGTCTCCCAACCTACACACATTAAAGGACACATCCTGGATTGGTTAGTGCACAGATGCGATGATCAGTTGGTGCAGTCCACGTCAGTGACCTGTGCTATCACCTCGGACCACTTATGTGTCACCAACCACCTGAGTATTGCTGTTCCTCGTCTTCAGTCCACCTTCATCACTGCCCGCAACATTCGTGCCATCGACCGTTCCGCCTTTAAAGAGGACCTTCACACCCGTCTCTCTGGCCGTTCCTATGTCACTGCAGAAGACCTCGACTGTTGCCTCCGCACAGCGTTGGACTGTCATGCTCCAGCGACACGGCGCGCCGTTCCCAGACGCAGGAGTACTCCGTGGTTCAGCGCAGTCAGCAACGAAGTCAGGGCTGCCAAAAAGGAACGACGACGTGCCGAGAGACAGTGGCTGAAGACTGGCCTCACAGTCCATAAACAGTTGTATAACATAGCTAAAAGACTCGTCATAAAAATCATTCTGAAAGCAAAAACGTCATATATTTCTGATCGGATTACTAGGAGCTCCTCCTGCAAGCAACTGTTCAGCATTACCAACCGCCTGTTTGCCACCAAAAATAAATCCGTTCTTCCCACTGTGTTTCCTCAAAACGAACGACCCCAACGCTTCCTGCATTTCTTTCACAATAAAATTCAGTCAATAAGAAACAATCTTGACAAGCAGTCACTCCTTTCCTTCGATGATGCTTAACACTGCTTTCACGGACGACCTCTTAGTTCGTTTACTCCTGTTACTGAGGAAATTGTCAAATGTACAATCCTCAAGTCAAACACAAAAACATGTGATCTTGACCCCCTTCCCACCGATTTGTTTATTGAGTGTTTGGACACCCTCCTCCCATTTATTACTGCAGTTATCAATGATTCTCTGACTACGGGTTCATTTCCGCTTCTCTTTAAGCAAGCTCTTGTTAAACCACTTCTTAAAAAGCCCACCCTTGACCTTAACGACATGAAAAATTACCGTCCTATCTCCAACCTGTCTTTCCTGTCAAAGATCACAGAAAGAATTGTGCTATCACAGATGAATGACCATCTAGTTTCAAATAATCTTTTCAATTCTCGCCAGTCCATAGCAGGGCCATAGCACCGAGACTGCTCTCCTAAGAATAACCAATGATCTTCTGACCTCTCTTGACTGTGGTAAGGTTTCCGTTCCTGCTCTTTTGGACTTGTCTGCCGCCTTTGACACGATTGACCATAGTGTCTTAATTCGTCGTCTTGAAATCACATTTGGTACAACTGGTACTCCCCTTTCTTGGCTGATGTCCTATCTTACTGATAGAGTGCAAACAGTTGTTGTCAATGGCCAGAAATCAGCCCCTTCTCCGCTTTCCTTTGGCATTCCCCAGGGCTCAGTCCTGGGACCTATCCTCTTTCTTTTGTACACTCAGCCTCTATTTGATCTTGTTGCCAGACACTCAGTTGATCACCACGCCTTTGCGGACGACAATCAGCTGTACAAAGGAAGCACGATTCAACAAATCGTGCCCACCGTTGAAGTGTTAGAAGGCTGTATTGCCGACGTGAAGGCGTGGATGACCCAAAACAAACTTCAGCTGAACGATGCTAAAACAGAGTCTATGATTGTAAGATCGCACAGATGTCCTCTACAATGTTCACTTCCTACCACTATTCATGTTGGTGAAACCGATGTAAACTTTGTTTCGTCGGCCAAGAACCTTGGTGTGGTTTTCGACTGTAACATGACATTTTCCAAGCAAGTACTTCAAACTTGCAAATCAGCATACTTTCAGCTGCGAAAGATCGCATCCATTCGCCACTTTCTTACTCCTCAAGCTGCTCTAACTCTGGTCTGTGCCCTTGTCCTCTCATGGCTAGACTATTGTAATTCTTTGTATGCTGGCTGCCCTCAGTTTCTCTTGGATAAGTTACAAAAGGTTCAAAACTCTGCCGCTCGTCTTGTCTGTAAGGCGAAGAAGTCTGACCATGTTACTCCGCTTCTTGAATCTTTACACTGGCTGCCTGTCTCTGCTCGTGTGCAATACAAAATTTGCACACTATGTTATAAATCATTGTGTGGAGCGGGACCTCACTATCTCTCCGATTTGCTCACTCCCTATGAACCTCGGCGACGGCTTCGTTCAAGCGATGACTCTATGACCTTAGAGCCGCCGCGCACCAGCACCAAGTCGTTTGGCAAGAAATCCTTTTCCTTTGCTGCACCTCTGCTCTGGAATGACTTGCCTTCCTCTGTTCGACATGGTGACTCTCTTCCTGCCTTTAAAACCTCCCTCAAAACCTATCTGTTTCACAAGTCTTTCAAAGTCCAAGTCCTGTTTTCCCTTTGGTTTGAGGTGGGACAGAGATCGAGAGTATGTCTGTGTACATGTGCGGGGGAGGGAGGGGAGGAGGAGGGGGAGTACACATCTGTGGGTTTTGAATGGGGAGCAGGAGGAATAGGGCAAGAGTGAAGGTGTGTCTGTGTGTGTGTATGTTTGTGTGTGTCTGTGTGTGTGTATGTTTGTGTGTGTGTGTGTGTGTGTGTGTGTTCGCATGATAATGTAAAGTGCCATGAGGGTAGTTTACTCTGCTTGATGGGGCTATATAAGACTCCTTTATTATTATTATTATTATTATTATTATTATCACGACATGAGTACGAAACATTGTGTTCATTCCGCATTTCCTTCCTGGGAGAACCTGGGGGGAGTTGGGGACAAATTTGGAATAAAGAGGGGATAGGGGAGACGAGACATAGAGACGAATTGTAAATACAAGGATGGCTAGGGTAGTGTAGTTAACGGTGGGAGGCATGAACGGGTAGGGCCAGGCTCGACTTCACTCTGCCGGCGTTCCTCTCACCCGCTTGTCATACCTGTGTTTTGCATGTGCCACCGTGTCTTTTCCTGTTTTGCTCGTTGCGTCTTCTCTGCCTCCCCGATCCAGGACCATCACGAGGAACACCTTGCCGTCGCAGCATCTTGCTGCCATCCACACTCACATCCATCCATCCATCCATCACCTTCTGGACCACTGGCTCAGTGGCCACACCCATTTCCATTGTTTCACCTCTTGGCTGCCTCATCATCTTGCCACACATGGATCACCTGTTGAGTGGCACTGACACCACGCATTTGGACCACGATTCGAGTGGCCCTGCTCAAGAAATAAAAAGTGATCCATGTGTGCAATTGTGAAGATTTAGATGGCCCTGATCTTCAAATGGCCTGTATGCCGGTCAGGGCCAGCCAGTTTTTGTTAGCCCGCCTACCAAGGCAAGAAGCATGAAGATGACTCCAGCAACAAGTGCTCCAAGTTTTATTCCTCAAGTCCAGCTCCTGGGTCATAGTTTTTGGAAAAAAAATTGTGTGTAGTGTAAAATGTAAAAATGTTGCCCACCGGTTATGTGTTTAGTTTCAAAATTCCAGCAATACGTGAACAGTATAAGGTTGTGGGTGTGAATCTGTTAGGTAGTTTCTCAACGCATTAGGAGGGACATACAGTCACGTGAAAAAGTAAGTACACTCCATGTAAAGTTTTAACTTTTTCAACATATTTCAACATACAGCTATTTGATCTTCATTTCGACAATATTGATAGATAAAGGTGATATAATATAACAAATATCATGAAACATTTACATTTTGTAGTCCATTGTATAATTTAAATTAACATAAATGCAAATTTCGCGTGTGGAAAAAGTAAGTACACCCCTACATTTATCACTACTTCAAATATCTAAAATTAGAATCATGTGCACCAGCTCAGGTGAAAATGATTAGAACATCGTTGGAGAGGATCTTGGAGGAACCTGTCTTATTTAAACCTCAGACATTTAGTTTGGTTTGCTCTTTGTTGTTGAAGTGTGTGGCGTCACCATGCCCAGATCAAAAGAGCTCTCTGAGGCCTTCAGAAAGAAGGTTATAGATGCCTACAAGTCTGGGAAGGGATTTAAGGAGATCTCCAAACAATTTGAAATCAATCATTCGACTGTCCGGAAGATCATCGACAAGTGGAGAAGATTCCAAACAACTGCCAACTTGTTCAGGCCAGGCCGCCCCAGCAAGTTCAGCCTGAGAGCAGACCGCAAGATGCTGAAAGAAGTCTCGAAGAACCCCAGAATGTCATCACGGGACCTACAGGTAGCTCTTGCCACTGTTGATGTCAAAGTGCACGAGTCTACTATTAGAAAGAGGCTGCACAAATTTGATCTACATGGGAGGTGTTCCAGGAGGAAACCTTTGCTGTTCAGAAAGAACATCAGGGCAAGACTAAAGTTTGCCAATGAACACCTTTTTTTTCTTCTTTTTTTTGTATACTGAATCGAGGCTCGTGAAAGAGCTAACATTTATTTCACAAACAAATCAACCAGACAAACAAAATATACAAAAAGAGGGAGCGGAAGACAAGATGGGGAGAGAAGGGGAAGCACACAACCACAACATTTGAGAGCAGGGAGAAGTGTGGGAGGGAGAGGGCTTGGGGGCAGGAGGCGTGGGAAGGGGGGGTGGGGGGGAGAGGTATAAAACACAAGGGGACCGAATTTAGCAGGGGTAGAAAAGATCAAGGTTTTGGATGGGGGAGGATAAGAAGATAAGAAAAAGAAGTACTTCAACCTCGGTTACCTGGTACTACTTCAACAGGTGAGCTTTGAACGAGTGGGAAGATTCGCGTGTACGTTTTAACTGGTTTGAAGGTGCGGTTCGACAACCTTCCATGTGCACGGGGACATACACAGCTGCTCGTTTCCACCTCGCTGGAGCTGAGTTACTCTGAACCGAATGGGCCTGTTTGTGTGTGTCCGTGTGTGTCAATGTTTGCGACGTTGGTTGTTATCTACACATGCGGCTTGCAGAGGTGCAACGGATTCCTGCTAGGTCGCGATATATCCACGTGTGTGTGTGTGTGTGTGTGTGTGTGTGTGTGTGTGTGTGTGTGTGTGTGTGTGTGTGTGTGTGTGTGTGTGTGTGTGTGTGCACGTGCGTGCGCCATGTTCTTTGTGTACTTATGCTTGAGCGTTCTGATGTGCAATGTGATACAACCGAATGATCGTTGTGACCTCCTCAGTTCGTGAGGCTTTCAATGTTTTTGACAGACACCATCCTCAGGTGTGTAGAGAGAAGCTGAATAGGTCCTTCCATGGCATGGCTTTCCAAATGAACAAGAGACACAACGATAACATTGTAACAAAGTATATAACAATTAATACTAATAACATTAACACCAATAATAAGAGTAACATCATTTGGCAATAATAACGAACCAACAATCCTCCCAGGCCTGCCCAACCTCATGATTGGTCCAATTTAGTAGAAATGCGTACATAATATATAGACGGTCCTGAAGACATTCGTTACATCGGCAAGAGCGTTATAGGCCGGTCATTTTACGAATATACCCACCACAAATTGCAATAGTAATGAAACTTGGCATTTTTGCTTCTTTTGACCCATGTAATAACATAGTAAAAGTCAAGGAATAACGAGGCATTGGAACACATTCATTTCGAGCAACCACTTTTTGACAGTTATGCACGAAAATAAGCTAATAAAAATGGCACAAAATAATGCACTTAATTTGTTATTTCGTTCACATTCTCAAAAGATGTCAGAAATGTAAGTGTTTAAGAGTGTAAGACAGGCCTTATGCCCTGGTTTTACAATACATTTGACATGTAAAGGTATATATATTGAGATAATTGACATTTAAGGTAGCTTTATCCCAATAAAATTGAATTTTTTCGAAAATATACATATCAATTAATTTTGAAAGCTAATATAATGGTCTATCATATTCTTATATCAAATTAGATTTTACTCTAGTCTAATTAGGTGAACAAAGCCTAATTAGGTGAATAAAATTTAATTACACGAACAATGATCTCCATAGCAACGACTTTGGACCTTGGATACGGTCGCTTTTATATAACCAATCTCAAAAAGTGTGGTATCAAAAGATTCGGAATAGCCTATAGTGCAATCCAGCTGAGAACCAATCAGAAGCCTCAACCAGATAATCCCTGCCTCGCCTCGCCTCAACTGCCGAAAGGGTACTTGGTTGCTCACTGAGCCTGCGAAAGTTGCTTGTTCGCAGGCTCAGGATGATGGCCCTCAGGGCACTACAGGAGATGACGAACCAAGTGAAGACGCGATAATGCAAAGCATAGATGAGGCACAGGCAGCCATGGATCCGCATGATACCGAGGCAGGACAGGCAGCCATGGATCCGCGTGATACCGAGTCAGGGTCGCAAAGTGTGGGAGCTGGCCCAGTTGACCTGTGTGAGCTACGAAACCTGTATGATTCATTGTTGAAGGGTGAGGGTTGCACTGAAGATATCCTTTCAGCCCCGGTTCTGGACTCTGTTCGTGACATCATGAATGTTGCTCGACAATCGAAGAAGGATCTGCGTACAGCACAGCTATGGCTGCAATACATGGACATGATAGACATTCTGAGGACATTCCTGAGGTCGGAACGCACTGGTGACTGGCGTCTGCACGTGCACGCTTTGCACGACATGTTGCCCTACCTAGCAGCTGCAGGCCACAATCTGTACACAAAATCTGTGTACATCTACCTGCAGCGACTGGCACAACTGTCTATTCAGCATCCGGAGGTCCACCATCAGTTCCAGAATGGATTTCACGTAGTGCGGCGTTCAGATCGGTACTGGGCCGGCTTGTCCACAGATCTTGTGATCGAGCAAGTGCTCATGAGAAGTGTGAAAACCACAGGGGGACTAACAAGGGGTCGTGGAATGAGCGAGCCGCAAAGGATCACGTGGCTGCTGTCCACCCCCATATGTGCAGAGGTCAACATGGCTTTGCAAGAGTACACATCAGTGCAGTATGGGACCAGTGACCAGCACAAAGAACAAAGCGCAGCTCGACAAGGACGGGACACAGATGACACGCACAAACTTATTCGCTACCTGTCATCAAAGGATCCCTTTGGAAACGATCCAACTCTGCAAAGCATTGACACTGGCATCACAGCTGGAGATTCGGTCAATGCTGACCAAGCAGCGTCAGTCGGCAGGAAGATCTTAGATGGAATGCTTGACAAAAAGGTTCTTGATCACACGTTCAAGAAGAAAGATCAGGTTGTGACTCTTGACACACGTTCATCATTGAAAACTGGCAGACAATCCGTTCTGATAGATCCACAACTGTTGTTCCAACGTCTGAGTACGGCAGGATCACGCTGTGATGACCTCAAAGATGTCTTCAAGTACGAACTAAGCAGTTTCCCACCAGCACTGTTTAAGACCACTGATATCCTGCTTGAGGCCGACAAGCCAGCGCTAGCCGAAGCCATTTGGAAACAACTCCCCCTTGACGTTCGCAACACAGTGCTGCCACAGAATGTGCAATATGTTCTGGATGGTGGGGCATTGCTACACAGAATTCCTTGGAATTCTGGCGAGACATATGGAGGAATCGCCAGTCACTACGTGCGATATGTTGGAGACAGGTATGGTAACGCTGTCATAGTGTTCGATGGATATGTGAGCGCACCCTCCACCAAAGATGTAGCGCACAGCAGGCGCGTTCGATCTCACAGCAGTCCCCTTGTCAACTTCACAACGGACATGGTATGTACTATGAAGAAAGATGACTTCCTTGCCAACCAAACAAATAAACAACGTTTCATCAATCTACTGAGTGATGACCTTCAACGGCGGCACAACGCTGTTCATCATGCCAGGGCAGATGCAGATGTTCTCATAGTGGAGACAGCCATTGCATGTGCAAACACCAAGGACACCGTGATAGTTGGCGACGACACCGATCTTCTTGTTCTCCTTTGCAGTCGTGCAGGGCCCACATCTCACAACCTGTTCTTCCGACCTGAGCCTAAGCTGACGTCAAGGAGGCAAGCAAGATGTTGGAATATCGAGCAAGTGCAAAAGACACTTGGACGCAATGTTTGTGACAAGCTTCTTGTTGCACATGGACTCCTGGGTTGTGATACCACGTCAAGAATTTACTCGATTGGCAAATCAACAGCCTTGAAGAAGCTGAACTCCAGTGCGTATTTCTCCGAGCTTTTGGCAAACTTCAACACTCCTGGAGCGTCAAAAGAGGATGTCATGACAGCTGGAGAGAATGCCCTGGTTTGCTTGTATAATGCCCAGCCCGGGGAAACACTGGACATGCTGAGGCTTCAACGCTTCCACCAGAAGGTTTCAACAAGCACTGTCAGAGTTGAGCCTCGTACCCTGCCCCCTACATCAGCATCTGCAAAGCAACATTGCCTACGGGTGTATGTTCAGGTTCAGCAGTGGCAAGGAGTTGCCATGGATGCCAATGGTTGGGGATGGGCTATCCGTGACGAGAGAATGGTTCCCGTGATGACCGAGATGAAGCCTGCTCCAGATTACCTTCTACATGCCATCCACTGTGGCTGCAAAACAGACTGCAGCACCCTACGATGCAGCTGTCGCAAGTACAGCCTGGAATGCTCTTACGCATGCAGTGAATGCAAAGGACTTCACTGTTCTAATGTGACCTTGTCAGAACCAGAAAGTGATCCAGAAGAAGAATAAGCTCTTAGGTTGGTGCTTGAATCGCAGTTCATTCAATTATTAAATAAAACACTTTTTTTTTTTTTCAATATTTTTTTTTTTTTCAATATTATTTTCAATATTATTTAACGATTTTTTTTGTATATATACACAAAGAATTAAGTTAAGCACCCCTACACAACGAATTAAGGTAAGCACCCCCTAATATATATTCTTTGTGTATATGTATACATTGGCATATATTCTAAGGTATGTGAGATCAAATAATGATTGGTATGACATTAGCAATTATCCATTGATGAAATGCAGATGAGTGCACTCATCTGTGACGCCCATCGCTCGTGCAGCACGATCACGTGGGTCCTACACACGTTATTGACGCAAAGATCGCTAGAGGTCTTCTCAGAACAATGACTGTACGTTAGAAAACATAAACGTCATCCACACTGTCCGTGATGGACCTATAGCTCCATACTTAAATTGAGGTGAAAATATGCCTAAAATTCCCAAAAAATTTCACCTTAAATTATTCAGAATAAAATATTGAAAACGGCATGATTGTTATGTTTTTATGTGACCATAATATCACTTCTCCAGAAAATATAGCAATATCATGGGTATATTACACTGTTTTGACGACAACAAACTTGTAATGTGCGAGGTTGTAAAAAAACGGGGGGGGGGTGCTTAACTTAATTCTTTGTGTATATAGTACGATATGAACTTGTTCACATAAAGCCATTACATTGCAGGCCTCAGGGACATAAAATTGCAGGATCTCATAAGGATTTAGCACGGAAACAGTTTTTGGTCTGAAAAATTTATGCAGATTTTCGCTTAAAACCTTCTCTTAAAGATTGCAAAAATTGGAAATGTTCCAATGCTCCGATTCTCCTTGACTTTTAGTATGTCATTCTCCACTAAATTTGACATTGAAAAATGCATGTTTCATTACTATTGCAATTTGTGGTGGGTTCGACCCCAAAATGGCGTAGATTGACTGGACTATTAGACCGGCTCGGAAATGCCTGGTCACCAAGCTGAGATTATTTTAAAAATGACGGAATAACACGATAACACAGTAATTGTGATGGCAAATATACGCAAAGAAATGACGACCGCTCATCATCGACGAGCTAACGAAACTTCGTCGAAATGAAATTCCATTTCAATGCGACTATTAGAACCGACAGCCAACAGAACCCTTCATTGTGAGGTCACCAATGGGCGTGACTGTGTGACGTCACAGAACGACAGTTGAGTTGAGCATAGCGATGGAGCTACCCCCACTATCAAGGCGGTCCCGATCGATACCCAGGCTTCATTGAAATTTATGCGGGAAATGAAGGATGGGTTGGAAAATAAAATGGACGCTCAGAGTGAGCGATTAGAAAAAATGGACTCCCGAAGGAATGAATTGAGGGGGATAATAAGGGGATGTCGTGAAAAATTGGATGCGGAGATTTAAAGAAACGAAAACCCCATGTGAGCAAACGAATGAGATAAAGAAAGAACAAAGGAATGACTCACATGGGGCCCAGGAGGAGCCAAGGGTGGCAGAAATTCGATCTGAACGGGGGAGTTAAATGGGACAATGGAGGAGAGTATGGCCCATGCGGATGTGCACGAAGCTCAGGAGCAGGGAATTGCACCAGGAATGGCAAAATTGGAATCGCAGTGGAAAGGAAATTTGTAACGAAATGGGGAATGTGAAAATTGTAATGGGGAATGTTTCCCACATCAAGGCCTGGAGGTTTATTGGGACCGGGTGGATGTCACAACACCCCAACTGGGGGATGAATTTGGAATGGTGCAGCACCAGGGCGGTGGGGCAGAGCAAGGGGGGATAACAATAGGGGGGGGGGGGGGTCCGGGTAATGGAGCCGGACCGGGTATTTTTTGGGGACGACCTGATGGGGCCAGAAATGATTTGTGATAATGTAAATGATGTCATCTAGCGGTGGGAGACCTGGGACAGTCCCATGGAGGTAGAGGGTGCTCAGCTCCAAAGGAGTCAGGGGATTGAGGTGAGTCGGTCCGAGGAGGCGGTTGAGGTGACCGAGGGGACCCTCACTACGAACCATGATTGGGTACAGGAGGCTCCGAAATTGAAGAACCAGTTGGGGGAGTGTGTTGGCTCCGGACTGGATTTGGACATTGGAGGATCGGGAGATAGAGCTTGTGAAGATTTGGTCCCTGCGGGGAATTTGGACCAGCTGCAGGGAGGGGTGGAACAACCTGAGGGGGTTGTTACCTGCAGCTGCGGTTTGGCAGTGGGAATGAAATTTTTTTAAAGGAGAAAGAAATTATACTTAAATGGGAATTTGATTTGGAGCAGCCTTGGAGGGAGTTGGTCCCCGGGCTGTGGAATGTGGACCAGGAGAGGTCATTGGGGATGGCCTCGGGCAAAGGTTGCCCCTTTGGAAATTTTTTATTGCCAGCCAGCCGGGGGGCTGTGCTGGCGAGATTTGGACGTGGGGTCCAGCCAAGGGTGGCATGGTACGACCTGGGCCCCATGGGGGGTCTGGTGGAGTGTGGCGTCCCTTGTCCGTTGGGGTGCTGCCCGAGCATTTGGCTCGGGTCGGCAGGGTCACTAGACCTTGGTGGGGGTTAAGACCTCCAGGGGGTCCGAGGTGGTTTCTCAAGCCTGGGATGGCAAAGATTGAGGACCACTAGCGGGAGGTGTTGTGGGTCGCGCTTTGGTGGTGGCACCATGGACGGCCAACTTGGGCCTGACGTGGTGACCACCCAGGCATGCGGCCTGACACCCTCTTCCTGAGACTATGGGACAGCCATCATGTGGTGACCTGCCATGCTGTGTTGGTCTGTGGACGCGGGTCGAACCGCATGGACAGGGATGGAGATAGCCTGCCAGACAACCATTGGGGCATCTGTGGAACATGATGGTGAGAAAGATCTTCCACAGATGTCTCGTTATGATTTATGGACTCTCGGTTTGGGAAGAGAGCCATGGGATTGATGAATCGGGAATTTGTAAAGTGCCGAGCATATGGGCCATGCTCGGCTGGCATGTGTATGGCAAAGCATCTTTCTTTGGTGAGGTTAGGAAAATGTGAAAAAATGTTTGGCATGGGTATTCTAAGGTTAGATGTAAATTTAAGGGTGAATTTTGAAATGGCATGGTGGATACTGACAGCAGTGTCACCATTATTGATCCAGGTGTGTAGACCAAAGTGTTGGAGGCTGTGATAAAATTGACATGGTAGCAGGACACAGCTTTCAACTGGTTGCGGGGGCGACTGTGCCGATATTTGGGATGTGGAGTCATGGGGATGTAGTTGGGTAGTCTGGGGGTCAACGTGGTGCTGTGGGTGTCCGAGGTGTGTGGACCATGTCTTCTGGGTGGGTCTCCTGGTGGAGCATGGCTGTTGACTGGACCTTGGTGTGGTAAAGTGTGGGTGGGCACTGGGGGCTGCATGTGGTCGGACTGGGGGATGATGTGGAGGTGCAGAGGACGTGGCTGTTGGGATGCCACGCACTGTGACCATGCCTCCCAGGTCCGAGGCCTTGGGGATGGCGGAGTTGGTGGCAGGTGCTCACCACATTGGCCAGCTGTGGCTAGTGCAGCTGTGTTCCTTGGGGGGGGGGGGGGTGCGAAGGATGGATGGTGGGTCATACCCATGTGGACACTCATGGGCCGTGCCGTGTTGGCGTTTTGACTGCTCGGCTTGTCCCGATGACCCTTGCATGGTAGAGGTGCGGAGCTGTCGTAGCCACAGGTAGTTGTGTGGTGATAATCACCGTTGGATGTGGATCCACATACCTGCCAGTATAGTGGGGAGAAACGTAAAATTTGCTGAAATTTGGTGGGCCCAAGGATACATTTTGGGATTTTGAGGGTGGATGGCACTTTTGGACCTGACCAACCGGTAATTACCTGCACATCAAGGTAGGGTTAAGGCCTTGATGGTTACTGTCCCAGGCTTCAGGACTGGCTATGTAAATTGGGGGACATGTAATTTGGAGTTGCGGGCGGGTGAGAGTGATGACATGGCCGGTGAGGGGGATGGAATGGGTGCCACAGAGTCTTGTGGGTGGCGTTTGTGTATGTGTAGAGGTTATGTGTTTTATGTGGTCGTGAGGTTGGAAAAAATGGATGAGTGATGATTGTTAAGTGATTATTGTGTTTTGAAAATGTGTAATGGTAAAATGTGAACTGGGGATTTCACATGAAGCAGGCCATGGCAACTCTTTTGCAACATCTTTTTGGTACCATCTTCTATGGAAATGTGTTGAGAATGGAATGACAGCGGGGGAGGAAATGTGTTTTGGAGATCTTGTGGTTGGGGAAGGTGTGTGTGCCCGCAGGTACAGATCAAGCTCTGAGGAGCGATGCCTGCGGCCCCCCTCTGCGGCAATTACCCCTGGCATCCAGTGGTATCTGGAAATTGGAGCTCGTCGGTGGAGGATCTGGTTGGGCGCCGTGGGTTAAAGGAGACTCCCGGTGACCCGTGTAGCTGTGCTGAAGCAGGAGGCAACGGAGCCTGGTGTGTGGAGACCCTCACCGGCGGGGTAACGGCGGAAAGGGCTGTTCGGCTGTTACGGGGCCAATAGGTAAAAAGGGGGGGGGGCAATGAACTTGTAAGTTGGTTGACTTGTTTTTGGGACTGCGGGCACCACAGCCGGAAGCGCCCCCACCGTCTGACTTGTGCGGTACCTCCCCGCTGCCTAGTTGAGAGAAATACACACACATGAATGACATCAATGCCATGGTCCTGCAGGGGGGTGAAATACGTGCTTGGTTATGATTTAAGTGTTAATAATAATAATAATAATAATACATTTATTTTGTATAGCGCTTTTCAAGAAACCCAAAGACGATTTAACATGGTACGTAAAACAAAGACAAAAGAGACTAAAACTACATAATTAAATAACCAAAACAGAAAGGAAGGAGAAGGAGAAGAGACGATCAGTGGTTGAATGCTGTGTTGAACAGGTAGGTGGGTCTTGAGTGTTTTTTTTTTTTTGTGTGTGCAGAGTCGAGGCTCGTGAAAGGGCTTGTGAAAGAGTGATGATTTGAATGTGGTGATTGAGGAGGAGTCTCTGATGGTTTGAGATAGTGAGTTCCAAAGTGTCGGAGCAGCGATGGAGAAGGCCCTGTCCCCCCAGGATCTGAGTTTGGTCCGGATGGGGGGGGAGGGGACAGGAGGTTAGCAGCAGCAGAGCGGAGGGTGCAGGTGGGAGTGTGTCTGGGAAGGAGGTCAGTCAGGTAGGATGGGGCTTATTATGAAGGGATTTGTAGGTCAGGAGGAGGATTTTGCACTGGATTATCTGGGAGATGGGGAGCCAGTGGAGCTTATGAAGGACGGGGGTGATGTGGTCCCGGGCCCGGGAGTGGATGCGTAGACGGGCAGCGGAGTTCTGAATGTATTGAAGTTTATTGATAATATTTGAGGGTGAACCATAGAGGAGGCTGTTGCAGTAGTCCAGACGGGAAGTGATGAAGGCGTGGATGAGGGTTTCTGCAGCTGTGGAGGAGAGGGATGGACGGAGACGGGCAATGTTTTTCAGATGAAAGAAGGCTGTCTTGGTGATCTGTTTAGTGTGTTTGTCGAAGGAGAGGGTTTGGTCAAAGATGATGCCAAGATTCCGGATGTGAGGGGAGGTGGATACTGGGATACCGTCGATATTGAGGGTGAAGTTGTGGGTGGATTTGGTGAGCGTTTTTGGTCCAATAATGATTATTTCGGATTTATCACAGTTTAGTTTGAGGAAGTTGATTTGAAGCCAGGATTTTATTTCATTGATGCAGTTTGTCAGGATAGAGTGGGTGACGGTGGAAATTGACTTGGCGGAAATGAAAAGCTGGATGTCATCGGCAAAGCAGTGGAATTGGAGACCATGGCGACGGATTAAGTGACCAATGGGGAACAGGTACAGGATGAAGAGGAGGGGACCGAGAACTGAACCTTGGGGGACACCTTGGGGGAGGGGAGCGGTGGGGGATTTGCAGTTATTGATGGAGATGAACTGGTGCCTGTCGGAGAGGTATGATTTGATCCAAGAAAGGGCAGTGCCAGTGATGTTAAAGGTGGTTTCAAGTCGGGTAAGGAGGATGATGTGATTGATGGTGTCAAAGGCGGCGCTGAGGTCGAGAAGGATGAGAATGTTGAGGTTACCGGCGTCGGAGGAGAGAAGAAGATCGTTGGTGATTTTGAGGAGTGCAGTTTCCGTACTGTGGTTGAGGCGGAATCCGGATTGGAATGTTTCATACAGGTTATTGGCAGAGAGGTGATGTTTGAGTTGAGTGGCTACAGCACGTTCCAAAACCTTTGACAGAAAGGGTAGGTTGGAGATGGGTCTGAAGTTATTTGGGGTGTCAGGGTTGAGTCCAGGTTTTTTTCAGAATGGGGGTGAGTAGGGAGATAATGGGGCTTCCAGGACACCCATGTATTTAGATGAGACTTTTCCCCAAACTGCCCATTTTTCCCCTGATTATCGTGACACCCCTTTCTCCTTTTACATGTAAGTGAATGGGGGAGTCCTTACTTAACCTCCAAGGACCACGCGACATTCAAAATTCCTCATTGATCCTATGAATATTTGCTCATTTTCTAATTTTTAAAACAACTCCATTCTCTTATGGAACTCATCCCCATCTAGGATATTGATAAACTTTACATTAAGCACCTTTCTCTGTGCGTTTATAAAATGATATGTTTCACGGAGGGACCTGGTCTGTCCTCCTCCCGATCCACATACCATTTTAAAATTATAATATTTATTATCCGGTTGATAACCATCAAAGTTCTCACTCCACTCTAATATATTTTTCTTCCCGCCCTCCATTACCCCACTTAACAAATGAATACGTTTATCAGTCTTGAGGACCTTCTGACCAGTGATCTTCCCAACCTCTCGGATCTGGTATTTCTCACACTCATTATGTTTTCCATTTATATACCAAGGTTGATTACACCTCCACCCTTTAGTCTGGTTAATACTTGGTTCTATCATTTATTTATTTATAAAAAAGGCGGCGGTAGCCCTTAAAATTCCGAACCCCATTAGCTTATCACTAATATATGGATGGTTGTTGTTTAATGGCTTATCAGTTTTGTTTTTTGTAATTCTTGTGAGTAAAATGAACCCAAGATTTCTTCCCCATTCATATCATATAATTTGTAAGTCCAAGGGACTGTATCCATTACATCAACAATTTTAAATAATTCATTAGTCCACCTCTTTGTATAACCTTTCTCAAAATGGCTTTTCCATCTGTATATTCTTACAATATCACCAACTTTGAACTTGGGCTTTCTCAAATTAATCTCCTTTTCATATTCTAATTTTGTAAATGTTTCTGATGGTTTTGATTTTGTTGATGAATGGAACTGTATTATTGTAATTATCTACAATATTCTGGATTAAATATACCCATTGTTGAGTACCGAGTTGTGTGAATTTTTTATATAGTTTCTCTTTCAAAGTGCGATTAAAACGCTCAATAACAACTGCCTTTCCTTCATTAAAGGTGCTGTATAATTTAATATCCTCCCCCTTAAGAAATTTCATAAATATTTTGTTATAGAACTCTGTTCCCTCGTCAGTCCATAACTTATTTGGTTTCCTTTTATCCCTATCAAATATTGACTGAAAGGCTGACATTAAAGTATTACCTCTCTTGTTTTTCAAAGGAACAACCCAGGCAAATCTACTCCTCAAATCAATAACGGTTAAAGCATACCTGTATCCCTTATCATTATTTAGTTTGATTAAATCAGCGGACCATATGTGGTCGGTGTATTTAGAATAAACTTTCCTTCTTTTAAACTTTGTGATTATAGGTTTATGTAATTCATTAGCCAAAAGCTCCTCAGTCTTGATAACATCATTAGAGCCGAATAGTTTTTTGAGGGTGAATAACCAAGACCAAGTTTCAATTTAGCACTTATCATTTTTTTCACAATAAACCTATCAACTTTCTCTCTCAACGTAGGATTTCGTATCAAAGACAAATTATACAACATTTCTCTGTCTGCTTCATGTTTTTCATCCAATGTGGTGGTATCCCCATAAGCAATATCATGATTCATACAAACTTCATCAACCATATTTATAGGTTTAGACCAAGGTTTAGGATTGTCAGCCTCATCTAATCTTTTATCCAGGTTTGTTCCTGGACCACAGAAAGAATACCCTGGAAGGTGTAATTCCCCTGGAATTCCAGTTGTTGTAAATTTACTTCCTGACAGAAACTTTTGTATGTCTCCTCCACTTTTAGGAGAGATAAATTGGCACTTTTTAGAGCCACACACTTGACATATTCCTTTTTGATAAACTCTATTATTTTTAGCTTTAACATAAGAGGTATTTTTAGATTTAGTTTTCTTTTTACATTTGAGACAATAACTCATATTTATTTATCAGAAAAATTCCGACAGAGTATCAAAACCTTTTTGGTTTTTAACATATACATTTCAATCTTTATTTTTAAAACATAAAGAATCCTAAGGAATGCCTTCACTCTCTCCTCCATTTATTTACAAATAAAAACTAACTAAAGTCAATAACACCAACATCATCAACCACGTAATCTTTTCCTTCTTCTTCTTCTTTATCCCCACTTTCTCGTTTAAATCTCCTCGCTGAACTCATCTCAACCATTTTTAAAATCATTATCTTAGTAAGAGTCGTTAATTCTTTATTTTCCTCTTCGGTGTGTTGACATTGATTTATTTGCTGAAATACACTCAATCTTTTACGAATCTCACTGATTTCCATCTTTTTATATTTTTCCTCCCTCTCTCTTTGCTCCCTCTCCTCCTTCTCTCTTTTCTCTCTTTCCTCCCTCTCTTCCTTCTCTCTTTTCTCCCTTTCCTCCCTCTCCTTTTTCTCCCTTTCCTCCTTCTCCTTTTTCTCCCTTTCCTCCTTCTCCTTTTTCTCCCTTTCCTCCTCCTTTTTCGCCCTTTCCTCCTTCTCCTTTTTCTCCCTTTCCTCGTTCGCCTTTTTCTCCCTTTCCTCCTTCTCCTTTTTCTCTCTTTCCTCCTTCTCTTCTTCAACTCCTTCCTCATCCCTTGCTACCCTTGAGTTTGAACCCCAAAGAATATTATACATATACTCATCTGGATTTTGAGATATTCTTGTATCAATAATTATTTTTCTCATAATAGGATACCAATAAGATTTGTTGAAGATTTCTAAAAGAGTTTTATATTTCATAACTTTGAGAAGTTCATTTTTATTTAATACTTTAAACAAGTCTCAAATTTGTGGGTTTAACAATATCAGTATAAGGCCAGTTTTTTATGACAAAATTCCCATGTATATGCTCCAAATCATAAGGTATGTAATACCGAGCACCCTTTTCTTGTAGGTATCCTTGAATACAAAAATTATAATTCTCTTGTAGTCTTCTTCCTGCCATTTATGTATCAGAAATATAGGTGAGATTAATATTATGACAGGTTATACCACCCCATCTTCCCACTACCAAATCGGTTTGTATTCCTCGGCTTTCTATCCTTATCTCATTACCTTCCTTCTTTGTCATGCTAACCACCGCTATACTATCATATATTTTTCTTTTCTTAAAATTATGTATTTGTTGTTTACTAATTGTACTTCCACATAAATCCTTATCCTCGCCAAGCGGATAATATTCTTCTTTACGAGACTGATTCAAATCATGTAGGTCTTCTAAATTTATTGAAAAATACCAATTATACCCGAAAGCAGGCATATCATACCCCCATTTATTAATTCGCATGTTAAATATATGTCCTTCTTTATAAAATTCAATTGTAAGCAGGTAGTTAAATTGAATGAGGAAAGGTGTATGGTCAGTATAACCAGGTGTTGTGGTTGTAAATTTTACTTGTTTCACAAAACGTGCTGTTTTCTTTAAAAATATATATTGTGATAAATCACTAAATCTAATTAAGTCATTCGCATCTGCAGGGTTTGGATAATTGATTAATTTATAAGTATTCTTCATATTAATATTTTTACTTATACTATATTTTTGTCGTTCAGCCTGTGCCTTCGTATAATAATTTGATAAATCAATATCCTGAGAGGATTCTCCAAAGATAGAACCATCTTTTCCAACATAAGTCATTTATATTAGATTAAAAATGATATCATAAAAATTTTCATTGTTGTTGAGTTGAAATAATACATAGAAACATAATTGACCACAACATTTAGAATTAATTTCTTGAACTTGAAATGTTTGATAAACACCATTCTGTAAGAATTGTATTACTTCAACAGGTGGTGGCATACCATAACTATCAAAATCATATTTATCCTGACTATTATGAATACAAACCTAATGAGAACCATTTTGTGTGTCTAAATTCATAATAATATTTTTTGTATTTTTATTTATATGTATTAATTCATCTCTCATACAAATAACCACATTATCAATTTTTAGTTTTTTACAATACTTAGCTAGTTCAATATTTGACGTTGTATTCTTTCCAAATTGTTTAAACCATTTATTCATTTATTTATGAGAAAGATACAATCCATTACCCCTTTTAGTTAGTTTAACACCCGCTTGAGCGATAGAGGAAAGCATATCTCCAACCAACAATCTAGCTTTATCAGGTAGACTTTCAAGTTTTTGAGCAAAATCTACAATTACACCACTTCCACTAATTTGTTTCTCCAACTCCTTGTTATGTCTTTCCAATTCTTTTTGAGCTTTTAGTTGTGCCTTCCTTTCGTTAGCAGTTTTTACCGCTGCTGAAATACCACCAGTCAATGCTCCCGCCGCATTTAAACCAGCAAATAAAGGAATTAGAAACGGGAGAAATCCTCCTCTTGACTCGTCTATTGAATATTTCTTTAACATAGGTTTTGTCATTTTAATTTTAAGTGAACCAGTATCATTTAGTGTTTTTACTTGTGTGTGTGTGAGGAAAACATCAATTCTTACAGCTCCTTTTCTTTGAATTGTATTAACATTAATAATACAAGGCTTTTGATTTTGAATACAAGATGTTAATTTATTAAGATTGATTTGATTAACATATACCCTTACCATTTATTTATGAGAAAAAATCTATGTGATATTAATCATAACACCATTATCAGTAGGGTAATAATGTTGCTTCTGGGACAGCCCGTTTAACATGGGAAATCCCTATCTAATGTCGTTTACCCCTATTTGGGAAAACACCCCTATTAATCCAAAAGACTATGGGCCCTTTGACCTTATGAACCATGAGTCAATTAATCTACTTGGGCTAATACATAATGAATATATTTTAATTGAGCTAGGGATGGGATTGGGTTGGGGGCTGTATATTATTATGACTCACACATACACAAAAGTTTAACCTCAACTTTAGTTGGGGTTTAACTTATGTGTATGTGTGAGGGATAGGGGTTCACAGATCTCTAGTGTGAACCTGTGATCCTTCTGACCTTATGGATCTTTTAACCTTTTACTCTTAATATCATCTGGTGAATCATCTTTGACCCACTCAAACAACGACCCTACAAATATTTGTTTATGTGTGGGAAATAATTTAATTCTCCTACAACTCTCCTCACCGTCTAATACATTAACAAAAAATATGTTTGAGTTTGGTTTTTTATTAAGATATTTTAACTGAGCTAAGATAAAATGGTAAACCTCCCTCAATGTTCTTGTTTGAGCGCCTCCTCTCCCACATACCATTTTTAAATTAATGTATATATTTTCCTGACAACCATCAAAGTTTTCCGTCCACTCAAAAATATTTTTATCTTTTTTACCCAACTCACCAGTATTTAAATTAATTCTCTTATTTGTTTTGTGAACTTTTTTACCAGTTGCCTTTTCAATTATACCTATTTGATATTTTTCACATTCATTATGTTTTCCATTTATATACCAAGGTTGATTACACCTCCACTCTTTAGTCTGGTTGATACTTGGTTCTATCATTTATATAATAGTAAAAAAGGCGGCGGTAGCCCGTTAAAATCCCCAACCCCCCCTTTTTAACTTATCACTTATGTATATCTTATCACTTATATACTTATATATCCATAAGGGAGACTATCAATTCCATTTTCTAAAATAAACCTCTTATCATCAAAAGCCCCCAATGCTTTCTTATTTATCTCTTCTGAATATAATTGATGTTTATAACTTCTTATTCCATTAATCTTTCTAAACTCTTCTTTCTTTGTTGTTAAACAGTTATAATAATCCTTAAAGTTTATTGTTTCTTTTATGACATTTTTCTTTATGCCTTTTAACTTCTTATCAGTTTTTTCAACGTTATTCACAATATATTTATAAGCATAAGCCTTAGACCTCAATCCCACAAATTCACTCATGACATTTCCTCCTAATTCATCCTTAAACTTTCCAATCACCTTTTTATTTTTGGAGGAGAACAACTCACTCTCTGGGCTGTAATTACTAGTGTCATAGATATTAATGTCCTTTTTCATGTCTGAATAAACATCATCAGTATTAATTTGCAAAATAAAACTATCTGTATCCATATAAAGTAGATTAACATCATTTTGATATTTCTTCCTCAAGTTATTATAAAAGTAATCATACATTAATGACTTTGATAAATCAAGAATTGTTGTTCCAATATAAATAGGTTTGTTCATTTCAATACTCTCTTTAACCAAATGGATCGCACAAAAGTTCTCAGTAAAGACCTCAGCTCTAGTAAAACTCGGTCTATTAATTAATTTTGATGCTTGTTCCCAAGATGTTGATAGTCTGATATTTTGTCTTTTCCTCACATTCTCCATGGTCTTACCAAAGACCGCATTATTCATCAATTTATAAAAGTCTTTCTCAAAATCGGTTTTTGACTCTGTTCTTCTTTGTGTATTGAAATCAATGTACCCCCTTAACCAATGACTTTGATTGAACTTTAGAACCCCATGGATCTTCTCTACTCTTAGACCTTTTGATAAATATTGTCGCAAATTTCTTTGGTGTAGAACATAATTTTTCTTGTTATATAATGTAGTAAGTAATTTTTCTGTTGATTCACCTATATTAAATGATCGTTGATAATCACTTAACCACTCCTTCTTTGGACTTTCTTTCTCACAAGCAAATGGGAGATCTTTGTGTAGGTTATGGAGTTCCTCTGGATATTTTAAATCAATTTCAAAATAATAACCAACCTTTGAATCATCCAATTCTTTTTGTGTAGAGATACATACATCTTGTAAAACCTTTTTGTAATCTTTTTCCTTTACCCATCTAAGTTTTCCATAAGGAAGAGCCTGAGACATTGCCCAGCCATACAGGTTGTTTGCGTCATAGTACATCAAGTAAGAACTCTCTTTCGTTGAATCATAATTTGGAAGATATTTGTTATTTGCTTTTGCGTATCTCTTTGAACAGACTTGTGAAATTCCTCCTCTCTTTGCCTTTTCAATCATCAAAAGCATATCAACATCGGTTATCAAATCCAAATCTTGTTTTGTCATTTTCAACATCGCACTCCAGGCCAATCCAGGTGCTGTGTAGTAGTGAGCAGGATCCAATCCATATCCAGTGCGACAAACAGATCTAAAGGCTTCAAATACATCGGCCAATAAAAGCACATCAGTTTTGAGATACAAATCGTGATACTCGCCAAGATTCTTGATGTTATATTTTTCCCAAACATTTTGTGCGTGTACATAATCTTTATCAGATATATTACTGTTGTTTAATTTGTTATAGAAATTTTCTTTTGAAGGAAGTTGTGTTTCATTGAATCTCTCAAATGAGTCCATATAGTCATAGGGGTAAATTCCCTTTTGTGTTAGAAAATCTTTATCTAAAAAATACTCTGAAAGACATGGAAACTCTTTTAGATTTTGAACCAAGTTAACCAATGGACTTGCCATGAATTTAAATGTATCAAGAAATCTGATATGAGTAATAGGAGATGTGTGAATTGTTTTTGTGAATGAAATGTATTTCTGATCCGTGTTTGGAATTGCTGAGATACTTCCAGAAGTCTTTGAGAGTTCCTTGATAAATAGATGTGTATCATAATGGGCGTTGTTATGAAGAAAGACAGGAATGAAAGAGGGGAGTTGATAATTAATATTACAACTTTGATGAGCCGGACCTCTATATTTACCAGTGAGATGACAATGATCTCTAACCTTTAGACCTTCACCAATTTTTTCCTCACAAATATGACAGGCAGCCTTTGGTTGTCTAAATTCTCTTTTTTCTTTACTCGTCAAGGACATTGGTTTATTGGTTTCTCTCATTATCTTGGTTAATCGAACACAGTCTTTTTCTAGTCGTTTCACAAACTCCTCTGGGGTATTTGAGCCTCTATACATCTCTAACTTGTTATATTTATCACCAACGGATGATTTGATATAATAACAAAAACCGCAAGGAGTATGTTTTTGATATTTATTTGTGTATGATTCTTTTGGATCTGGAGAAGCAGTATCAATTTTTTCTAAAATACTTTCAAAATCAGCATATATAACAAATGGATGTTTGATCTTTTTCTTTGCATCTTTGAATGTGATCTTTGAGCCTTTTTTAGGCATGTTGATTACCGTTGATTTATGTTCGCCACAATAATTTGAATGTTTATCTAATCTTTCTTGTGAATTGAAGAAGTTAAGACAACGCAAACAAATATATATTTTATTTGTTCTCTTACAGACTTGTGGTTTTATTAATTTAGCAATATTTTTAATGTATGTATAATGTGAATTTTCGTCTGAATTAAAATATAGAAGATTAATATGAGTTTGTTTACAATTGCCAGAAAGCTTTAAAACCTGAATGTTGTTTGTTTCTGTTAGACCATAAACATTAACTGATAAATTATTCATCTTTTCAAATTTAGGAATATCATTTAAAGTCATTGGAAACTTTAGATCTTTCGTATTTAATGTATTCTCATATTTTTTATAATGAGATACTCTTTCATCATGAAAATGTGGAGGATGTAAGTGTGCTAAAATAGACCAGAGAAAACATTTATTGTCTTTATTTTTGATATTGATAACTGCTTTTCTATTTTTGATAACACTGGGTAAATCAATGTAAGAAGAAGCTTTTAGAGGATCTGATTTAAGAATATGAATGTCTATGTAAATAATTTCTCCTATAGTGAATCCACTTCCTACGAGTGAATTACCCACACTTTCCTCTTGTTTAATAAGTTCACCATAGACTCCTGATGTTTTAAAATCTTGATATGAAGAAATAAAGTGTGGCTCTGTTCTCATGTATGGTTTAAATATTTCTCCTGTATCCCTTGTCATTTCAAATTTTATTCCCATATAAAATTTAAGTGGTTTCATTTCTTTTAGTGTTTTTTCAATCAACGTTTGAACAGCAGGTTTAACTATTTCTACAGCTTCAACTATAGACTCTGGTGTAGGAGATTTGAATTTAAAGATTCGAATCCTGATATGTCCTTTGAATGCTCCATCAGTATTTTTAATAGTGATTAAATTTGACAAGTGTTTGTTTGTTTTAAGATGGGCTTTGAACCCCTTCTTTAGGATATCTCTATTACAGTGAATACAATTTTTTTGGTTCTTAGGAAATGGTGATAATTGATTTAGAATGTTGTATGTATGTTTTGCGGTGAGAATATGTTGTTTATAATATTTTACTTCCTTCTCGCAAGTATCACAATAAACCATATTTATAGGTGAACAATCTTGTGAGATTTTGGCACTCATTTAACTATGAATCTTTCCTTAAAGCCAAGCACATTTGACACCAAGCCAACTTTTAATCTGACTCAGAACTTTGAGATTCAAGGAAGCTCGAGAAATCACTCGTTGTGTCATCATCAATAAAGCTTGACTCATATTCATCATTTGAGCACAAGCTATCAGAATCATACTCAGAGTCATCAATAAAGCTACTCTCATAACTATCATTTGAGCACAAACTATTAGTATCATAACTATCATCTGTGTTCAATGAAATACTATCATCACCATCATCCAAGTTCAATGAAATAGTAAAATCTTCACTGCTGTATTGACTCATATTTATAGGGCTACAATTCATAGTCTGATTCTTCAGAGTCAGATGGTAGAGGTGAATTTGGATGAAGACGTGTATATGTTTCTAGCGAACCACTTTTAATTATATATTTTTTAAAAATTCTTTTAGAGTTTTCTTCTTCCAAATAATCTTGATAATCATCATAAGCCGTTCGTCTTTTTTCTTCTTTGGGATATGGTTGAACTGGTTGATCTGGATACAAGCGTATAAATTTGTCTAAATTAAACATTAAAGTAAAATTTCTTTCCTTATGATCTATTTCAATTTTTGATAGATGCATGATGCCTTCAAAATTACAATAAACCATCTCACCAATAAGATGGTCAACATAATCTTTTAAATAATAACCGCCGCAAGTATCTTTAACTTTATTCATAAATGTGAATCCAAAAGACCCTCCCATAGTTTTATCATAAAATGTTTTTTGTTTAAGGGTTAGCAAATTGAAAGCTTTTTTAATTTGATCAATAATTATTGAATCAACACTAATAAATTTTTTATTACACATCTGAAAATGAATCTCTCCAACAGACCATTTTAAATCAGATATATTTTTAATTGAGCTTCTTTCCAAATATCTTGGAGGAGAGTGGCTCAATAACGTATCAGTTTTTTCAAGAGGATCTCTGAGAATTCCGCTGAAGAAATCAATTGTGTTTTGAATTGTGTGCCCCATTTATATATGAAAACTTTACTTAAACTAAATTACATTTCCATCGAGCCCAATAATTTTTCTTTCAATATCCTTTTGGATAATAATATTTTTAACATTAAAAGTTATCTTCAAATAATCTTTAATTATCATTGACCTAAATGTCATCTCCCCGGTTATGATTTTATTATTAACATCAATATCTGTTTTATTAAAAAATATACATACATCTCCTTTACTTGAGTTGATGGTCTTATCATTAAGTTCCAAAGAAGTGGCGTCCAATTTTTCACCAATCTTTTCATAAATAGCCATTAGAAGGGGGGAGACATGATCCAAATGGACTTTTATCGATTTTTTAGCTGGAATAGAAAATCCGCGGCCTTTAAACATAATTGATGGACTAATATTATCATTTAATTCGGGATAAACCCAAAAATTACCATATTTATCTTTGTTCAACTTTACATCTTTGACACAATCAATAGAACCTTCGGTAATAGATTGAAATTGGTCTTTTGTGTTGTGAAACATTGTATTTATTAATGAATAAACTTGCGTTTAGTTTAAGTAAAAATTTACTATATAAATATGATAAGTTCTGAAGGATATTTAGAATTTCCAGACTCTCCATATGATAAATTAGAGAATTGTCCGGCTTGTGATAGAGTGGGGCTTAATGATGAGGGTTCATATAAACAATGTATTTTCTGTGATTTAATTTTAATTAATGATAATAAGAAATATAAAAAAACATATAACTCTTTTAAATTAGAACCAAAAATGAATTACTTTACAAGATTAATAAGAGAGATGAATGTTAAGTATTATGGTGATAATACACCATTTCTTACAAGGGAAGAGACTATTTGTATTGAGGAAATGTATAAGGGTTTAATGATATTTATTATTCAAAATAATTTTAATGGAAATGTTAATACAAGATACTACATAAATAAAATAATGAATTATTTTGAAATTAAACCTGAACTCAGGATAAAATATAGAGTTTCTCAAATAGCTCAAAAAAAGTTGGATAACTTGTTTTCCAAATATATAAATGAATGATTTTTTACCCGTTTGGGAAAATAAGATAAAATTTAATAACCATAAAAACATTCCAAATTCATTGAGATGTCTAATAGTTGGTTCAAGCGGATGTGGAAAAACCTGTTTACTTTTAAAGATGCTCCTTGGTCCTAATTTTTTAGATTATGATAATTTAATAATTTTTACAAAGTCAAGTTTTCAACCCGAGTATCAACTACTCTCACAGGGTTTTAATGCGGGTCTTAAAAAGGAAGACATTATCGGTTTATTTAAACTTCAAAACAAACTAAATGATTATAATATTGATGATATAATACAATTATTTTGTGATACACAGAAATCAAAATCGAAACCCATAACTTGTATTCTCAGTGATAATACGGATGATATACCTTCACCTCAAGATTTAGATAAATCAAAAAAGAACCTCGTCATCTTTGATGATTGTGTTAATGAGAGAAACCAAACAGTAATGGATAGCTACTATACAAGAGGGAGACATTCTTCTTGTAATTGTATATATCTTAGTCAATCATATTTTCAACTCCCTCGACGCTCAATAAGAAACAATGCCAATACTTTTATTTTATTTAAGTTAAATTCAATAGATGTAAATAATTTTTGGAGAGATAATTGCTCTACGTTATGTAGTAAAAAAGAATTTGAAAATTATATGAAACACACGATTGGAAAATATAAATATATTGTTGTGAAACAAGATGAGATACTAAATGATATTTTTCAATACTAAATGAATACCGAAGAAAGAGAAAGAAAGTTTAAGGAACATCAACAATTAGTTTCAAAAGTTGTTAAACAACAGGAAGAGATAAAGAAGAAACGGAGACAGAAACTAACTGGTGAAGAAGCCTTTGAAAGAAAACAAGAGAAATTCTTTAAACCACTTTTGAAAACTCAACACTCACCTACAGTTCCCACGGTAGAATTTACTCCGAAAAAACTTCAAATGCTCAAAGATTTTAGTCAGATAACAAAACAAGAACTTGGTGAATTAGAATATGATGACGAGGGATTATTTCGGAAACTTGAGCAGGTAAATCAACCCCCTAATTATGTTGTGGAAGCTCTTCAAAACAATGAATATTTGGCAGATTCAAAAACCAGAGCAGGTCTCATTCCAACAGAAGAACCAGCAGTGTTCCATCTTGTGAAAGAAAAGGTATTGATATTTAATGATGAATTGATGTTCTTGAGTTCTACTCAACCAAATGTTAAATTAACTCCAAGATTAATGTTTCTTCTAACAAACCCCGGATTCAGCGGTTCAAAATATTTTGAGGAACCACTTGATATGGAAAGAGAGGAAGATAGGGTATATATTGAGTTGCTAAATGCACTTGATTATGGAGTTTCTGTTGCTGGTAAAAGTAAGAAGAACGAGAAGGAGAAACATATTATTGATGCTTTAAGTAAGCTTGGTTCGGGTGTTAGTTTTCTTCCAAATGACCCATCACAATTAGTTAATAGGCTATTATTGTTATTAGGTAGTAAGAAGGCTGGAAACAACAATTGTTTTAATGAATCCTCAGCCATTTTAGATCAGTTGATGAACATGAAAATAATTAATAAATGTCAATACAAAGATATTTTATTAGATATTAAATAAGATGAGAAGCACAATTCTTAGTTTTAATTTCACAACGAGCGATTACACCGCTTCATTCCCTTACCCACTACAACTTGACCCCCTTACCTCATATGAGGCATCTTTGTTGTCAATGGAAACTTACAATACCCTTTTTAATATCACAGAGAAAAACAACAAGTTTAGTTATAATCCAGGCACTGCCTACAAAACTATAACCGTTTTACCCGGTGCTTACGAGATTTCTCAAATATCTTCAGAAGTCTCTCGCCTTATGAAAGAAAAAGGTGATGAACCAAAAAATATTGTAATAGATATTCAAACACACACTTCAAAATCAACTATTAAACTGAAAAATAATTATAAAGTTGATTTCACGATTGAAAATTCGTTCAGAGAGCTATTGGGTTTCTCTTCAAAAAAGATTGAAAATAACGGGACGTTTTACAGTGATAATGTTATCCAAATATCCTCCGGTATAAATTCAGTATTAATTCATTGTGATTTGATTGATGGTGCTTATAACGATGGAATAAGAACAAATACAATATTTTCATTCAGTGCATACTCAACCCCGATTGGTTATAAATTTAATATGGAACCAAAAAATCTTGTCTATTTACCTGTGTCAGGAAAAACCATATACAGAGTAAATTTTAGGATAACCGACCAAGATAATCGTATGATATCCTTTAATGATGAAATTATATCCATCAGAATTCACCTACGTGAAGTTTTTCAATAAATAAATAATGGTTATTGTAAGAAAACACGAGTTGGGAAAATATAAAATAATTACAGGGGAGGGCATGTTCCTTTCACCAGACTATACAAGGTATGTGGGTAAAGGATACTATAAACCTAAGAGACAACGGGGTGTGGGTCATCAATTTCGAAATAAAGGAGATGGGATAATTGATACTCTAATGGGTATTGGTTCAACCATCCTTAAACATAAAGACCTAATTGGTTCAACTGCTTCTGCCGTGGGCTCCGTTGCGGGTGCTATACAACAAGCTCAAAAGGAGTCTCATAAATTACAAGGTAAAACTCAACTATCTTCACAAGAACGACAAAAAATCATTAAAATACTTGGGTCAGGGTTTCAACAATTTTAATACTATATAAATACAAGTATGGAAGCGATTGATAGTATCTATGATTTGGATGATACGATTATCATTTCAAACTCTACTAAAAAGGAAGACTATTTTAAGGTAAATGCTATTACAGGAACCGACTGGAATTCAAACGGAACAAAAAGTTTTGAAATAAATAATCAACAAACTTACTGGAATTTAGCTGATAGTTTCTTGCTGTGTAAATTTAAATTCACTAAGGCTGCGAATAATACTAATGCTACACTCGTAAATGATTTCTTCTGGAAAATGTTTGACAGTGTTCGCCTGTATATTGGAACACAAGAGGTTGAAGCGGTTGATTATGTCTCTGCTACATCTGAAATGATGAAATTTACACTATATTCGTTTGGTGATAGAATGGGTAAGGGAGCTGTTGAAGGCTTTATTCCTGATATGTCAACGGGAACAAACACAGACCCTGGTTATAGTCAAAGGAAGTCAATGTATAATGATGATGCAAAAGCTGAGAATAGTTTTACCGTAGCAGTACCTCTTAAAGGTATATTTGGATTTTGTGATTATGATAAAGTTTTGTATGGTCTTAAAATTAGATTTCAACTACAAAGGAATGATAATGTAAATAGATTGCTTTTTGGGGCTGAAAATGCTTTTGGCGACAATAATAAATTTGTTATTAATGATTTGTTTTGGTATATTAGTGAATATACTCCTAATCTTAAAACGGAAGAGATGTTAAATAGAAGACTTAACTCAAAGAAACCGCTAAATGTATCATACCTTAAAAGAAGATGTCAACACGTTAAACTGGAACACACTACCTACACTTGGAATTTGGGTGTTCTTGAAGGAAAGCCACGATACCTATGGCTCATTTTAAAAAAACCAGATGGAGAGGAGGGTACTAATAAGAATAATGCGCTGAGTGATAATGCTAAGGTGAAACAACTTCGGGTTTCTCTTGATGGCACATTTTATCCGCGAGATAGATTGGAAATTGATTGGGAAAAAAATGATTATGCGGAAGCCTACAAGTCCTACCAAAAGGTGTGTGAAAGTAATGGTAATAATGATCCTATTTTGGATATGGTTGCATTTAAAGGTTTATATACAATCTACGCAATTGACCTGAGTTCTCAAAAGGAAACTATAAAGTCTAATCGAGTGGATACTTCTCTATACATTGAAAGAGGGGAGAATGAAGAAGTTGATGCTTATTGTTTGCTTTTGGAGGAAACAGAATTACAGATTAATACAGATAATGGTGTTATGATTAATATCACATAGGTTTTTTCTCATAAATAAATGGTAGGGGTATATGTTAATCAAATCAATCTTAATAAATTAACATCTTGTATTCAAAATCAAAAGCCTTGTATTATTAATGTTAATACAATTCAAAGAAAAGGAGCTGTAAGAATTGATGTTTTACTCACACACACACAAGTAAAAACACTAAATGATGTTGGATCACTTAAAATTAAAATGACGAAACCTATGTTAAAGAAATATTCAATAGACGAGTCAAGAGGAGGATTTCTCCCGTTTCTAATTCCTTTATTTGCTGGTTTAAGTGCGGCGGGAGCATTGACTGGTGGTATTTCAGCAGCGGTAAAAACTGCTAACGAAAGGAAGGCACAACTAAAAGCTCAAAAAGAATTGGAAAGACATAACAAGGAGTTGGAGAAACAAATTAGTGGAAGTGGTGTAATTGTAGATTTTGCTCAAAAACTTGAAAGTCTACCTGATAAAGCTAGATTGTTGGTTGGTGATATGCTTTCCTCTATCGCTCAAGCGGGTGTTAAACTAACTAAACGGGGTAATGGATTGTATCTTTCTCATAAATAAATGGATAAATGGTTTAAACAATTTGGAAAGAATACAACGTCAAATATAGAACTAGCCAAGTATTGTAAAACACTAAAAATTGATAATGTGGTTATTTGTATGAGAGATGAATTAATACATATAAATAAGAATACAAAGAATATTATTATGAATTTAGACACACAGAATGGTTCTCATTGGGTTTGTATTCATAATAGTCAGGATAAATATTATTTTGATAGTTATGGTATGCCACCACCTGTTGAAGTAATACAATTCTTACAGAATGGTGTTTATCAAACATTTCAAGTTCAAGAAATTAATTCTAAATGTTGTGGTCAATTATGTTTATATGTATTATTTCAACTCAACAATAATGAAAATTTTTATGATATCATTTTTAATCTAATATAAATGACTTATGTTGGAAAAGATGGTTCTATCTTTGGAAAATCCTCCCAGGATATTGATTTATCAAATTATTATACAAAGGCACAGGCTGAACGACAAAAATATAGTATAAGTAAAAATATTAATATGAAGAATACTTATAAATTAATCAATTATCCAAACCCTACAGATGCGAATGACTTAATTAGATTCAGTGATTTATCACACTTGTTAAATAAAACAGCACGTTTTGTGAAACAAGTAAAATTTACAACCACAACACCTGGTTATACTGACCATACACCTTTCCTCATTGAATTTAACTACCTGCTTACAATTGAATTTTATAAAGAAGGACATTTAGTTAATATGCGAATTAATAAATGGGGGTATGATATGCCTGATTTAGGGTATAATTGGTCTTTTTCAATAAACTTAGAAGACCTACATGATTTAAATCAGTCTCGTAAAGAAGAATATTATCCACTTGGTGAAGATAAGGATTTATGTGGAAGTACAATTAGTAAACAACAAATACGTGATTTTAAGAAAATAAAAATATATGATAGTATAGCGATGATTCGCATGACAAAGAAGGAAGGTAATGAGATAAGGATAGAAAGCCAAGGAATACAAACCAATTTGGTAGTGGGAAGATGGGGTGGTATTACCTGTCATAATATTAATCTCACATATATTTCTGATACATAAATGGCAGGAATAAGACTACAAGAGAATTATAATTTTTGTATTCAAGGATACCTACAAGAAAAGGGTGCTCGGTTTTACATACCGTACGAATTGGAACATACACATGGAAATTTTGTCATTAAAAACTGGCCTTATACTGATATTGTTAAACCCACAAATAGAGACTTGTTTAAAGTATTAAATAAAAATGAACTTCTCAAAGTTATGAAATATAAAACTCTTTTAGAAATCGTCAACAAATCTTATTGGTATCCTATTATGAGAAAAATAATTATAGATACAAGAATATCTCAAAATCCAGATGAGTATATGTATAATATTATTTGGGGCTCAAGCTCAAGGGTTGTAAGGGCTGAGGAAGGAATTGAAGAAGAGAAGGAGGAGGAGGAGAGGGAGGAGAGGGAGATGGAAATCAGTGAGATTCGTAAAAGATTAAATGTATTACAACAAATAAATCAATCTCAACGCACCGAAGAGGAAAATAAAGAAAGAATGACTCTTGTGAAAAAATTGGTTTTAAAAACGGATGAGATGAGTTCAATTTCAGGGAGGAGATCTAAACGAGAAAGTGGTATTGACTTTAGTTAGTTTTATTTGTAAATAAATGGAGGAGAGAGTGAAGGCATTCCTTAGGATTCTTTATGTTTTAAAAATAAAGATTGAAATGTATATGTTGAAAACCAAAAAGGTTTTGATACTCTGTCGGAATTTTTCTGATAAATAAATATGAGTTATTGTCTCAAATGTAAAAAGAAAACTAAATCTAAAAGTGTATTGTATGTTAAAGCTAAAAATAATAGAGTTTATCAAAAAGGAATATGTCAAGTGTGTGGTTCTAAAAAGTGTCAATTCATCTCACCTAAAAGTGGAGGGGATATACAAAAGTTTTTGTCAGGAAGTAAATTTACAACAACTGGAATTCCTGGGGAACTACATCTACCTGGATATTCTTTCTGTGGCCCAGGAACAAACTTGGATAAAAGATTAGATGAGGCTGACAATCCTAAACCTTGGTCCAGACCAAAAAATAGGGTTGATGAAGTGTGTATGAAGCATGATATTGCTTATGGGAATACCACTACATTGGATGAAAAACATGAAGCAGACAGAGAAATGTTGTATAATTTGTCTTTGATACGAAATCCTACGTTGAGAGAGAAAGTTGATAGGTTTATTGTGAGAAATTTGATAAATGCTAAATTGAAACTTGGTCTTGGTTATTCACCCTCAAAAAACTATTAGGCTCTAATGATGTCATCAAGACTGAGGAGCTTTTGGCTGAAGAATTACACAAACCTATAATCACAAAGTTTAAAAGAAGGAAGGTTTATTCTAAATACACCGACCACATATGGTCCGCTGATTTAATTGAATTGAATAATGACAGGGGATACAGGTATGCTTTAACCGTTATTGATTTGAGGAGTAGATTTGCCTGGGTTGTCCCTTTAAAAAATAAAAGGGGTGATACTTTAATGTTAGCCTTTAAGCTAATATTTGATCGGGATAAAAGGAAACCAAAGAAGTTATGGACTGATGAGGGAACAGAGTTCTATAACAAAATATTCATGAAATTTCTTAAGGGGAAGGGTATTAAATTATACAGCACCTTTAATGAAGGAAAAGCAGTTGTTATTGAGCGTTTTAATCGTACTTTAAAAGAGAAATTATATAAAAAATTCACACAACTCGGTTCTCAAAAATGGGTCTATTTAATTCAGGATATTGTAGATAATTACAATAATACAGTTCATTCATCAACAAAATCAAAACCATCAGAAACATTTACAAAATTAGAATATGAAAAGGAGATTAATTTGAGAAAGCCCAAGTTTAAAGTTGGTGATATTGTAAGAATATACAGATGGAAAAGCCATTTTGAGAAAGGTTATACACAAAAATGGACTCGTGAATTATTTAAAATCATTGATGTAATGGATACAGTCCCTTGGACTTACAAATTATATGATATGAATGAGGAAGAAATATTGGGTTCATTTTACTCACAAGAATTACAAAAAACAAAACTGATAAGCCATTAAACAACAACCATCCATATATAAGTATATAAGTGATAAGCTAACGGGCTACCATAAGTATATAAATGATAGAACCAAGTACCATGTAATCAACCTTGATATATACTTTAATTTAAAAATGGTATGTAGCACTGGAGGCGCTCAGACAAGAACATTGAGGGAGGTTAAAATATTTCTCACGCATAAACAAATATTTGTAGGGTTATATTCACCAGAGTAAAAGGTTCATAAGGCCAGAAGGATCCCACAACTTTCCAGTTGGGACTTGTGTGTATGTGTGAACCCCTAACCTTCACCCAATCCCATCCCTAGCTCAATTAAAATATATTCATTATGTATTAGCCCAAGTAGATTAATTGACTCATGGTCCAAAAGGATCACAGGTTCACACTAGAGATCTGTGAACCCCTATCCCTCACACATACACATAAGTTAAACCCCAACTAAAGTTGAGGTTAAACTTTTGTGTATGTGTGAGTCATAATAATATACAGCCCCCAACCCAATCCCATCCCTAGCTCAATTAAAATATATTCATTATGTATTAGCCCAAGTAGATTAATTGACTCATGGTTCATAAGGTCAAAGGGCCCATAGTCTTTTGGATTAATAGGGGTGTTTTCCCAAATAGGGGTAAACGACATTAGATAGGGATTTCCCATGTTAAACGGGCTGTCCCAGAAGCAACATTATTACCCTACTATTATCTGTATTAATCTGTAATTCTGTTTCTTCCAAAAGCAAACAATATGCGTTAACTTCTTCATTCTCTCCTCTTTCAATGTATAGAGAAGTATCCACTCTATTAGACTTTATAGTTTATTTTTGTGAACTCAGGTCAATTGTATAGATTGTATAAAGTTTTTTAAATGCAACCATATCCAAAATAGGATCATTATTACCATTGCTTTCACACACCTTTTGGTAAGACTTGTCGGCTTCCCCATAATCATTTTTTTCCCAATCAATTTCCAATCTATCTCGTGGATAAAATGTACCATCAAGAGAAACCCGAAGTTGTTTCACCTTAGCATTATCACTCAGTGCATTATACTTATCAGTACCCTCCTCTCCATCTGGTTTCTTAAAAATGAGCCAGAGGTATCGGGGCTTTCCTTGAAGAACACCTAAATTCCAAGTGTAGGTAGTGTGTTCCAGTTTAACGTGTTGACATCTTCTTTTAAGGTATGATACATTTAGTGGGGTCTTTGAGTTACGTCTTCTATTTAACATCTCTTCCGTTTTAAGATTAGGAGTATATTCACTGATATACCAACACAAATCATTAATAACAAATTTATTGTTGTCTCCAAAAGCATTTTCAACCCCAAAAAGCAACCTATTTACATTATCATTCCTTTGTAGTTGAAATCTAATTTTAAGACCATACAAAACTTTATCATAATCACAAAATCCAAATATACCTTTCAGAGGTACTGCTACAGTAAAGCTATTCTCTGGTTTTGTGTCATCATTATACATTGCCTTCCTTTGACTATAACCAGGGTCTGTGTTTGTACGCGTTGACATATCAGGAATAAAACCTTCAACAGCTCCCTTACCCATTCTATCACTAAACGAATATAGTGCAAATTTCATCATTTCAGATGTAGCAGAGACATAATCAACTGCTTCAACCTCTTGTGTTCCAATATACAGGCAAACACTATCAAACATTTTCCAGAAGAAATCATTTACGAGTGTAGCATTAGTATTATTCGCAGCCTTAGTGAATTTAAATTTACACAGCAAGAAACTATCAGCTATATTCAAGTAAGTTTGTTGATTATTTATTTCAAAACTTTTTGTTCCGTTTGAATTCCAGTCTGTTCCTGTTATAGCATTTACCTTAAAATAGTCTTCCTTTTTCGTGGAGTTTGAAATGATAATTGTATCATCCAAATCATAGATACTATCAATCGCTTCCATACTTGTATTTATATAGTATTAAAATCGTTGAAACCCAGACCCGAGTATTTTAATGATTTTTTGCCGTTCTTGTGAAGATAGTTGAGTTTTACCTTTTTAAATTTCTTTGATTGCTTGTAATTTATGAGACTCCTTTTGAGCATCTTTTATACTCTTTATAGCACCCGCTACATTTCCCACGACAGAAGCAGTTGAACCAATTAGGTCTTTATGTTTAAGAATGGTTGAACCAATACCCATAAGAGTATCAATTATCCCATCTCCTTTATTTCTAAATTGATGTCCCACACCCCGTTGTCTCTTTTGTTTATAATAACCTCTACCCATACCTTTATAGTATGGTGAAAGGAACATCCCATCCCCTGTAATTATTTTATATTTTCCCAACTCGTGTTTTCTCACAATAACCATTATTTATTTATCAAAAAAAACTTCACGAAGGTGAATTCTGATGGATATAATTTTTTCATTAAAGGAGATCATACGATTATCTTGATCGGTTATCCTAAAATTTACTCTGTATATGGTTTTTCCTGACACAGGTAAATAGACAAGATTTTTTGGTTCCATATTGAATTTATAACCAATCGGTGTTGAGTATGCGCTGAATGAAAATATTGTATTTGTTCTTATTCCATCGTTATAAGCACCATCAATCAAATCACAATGAATTAATACTGAATTTATACCGGAGGATATTTGAATGACATTATCACTGTAAGACGTCCCATTAGTTTCAATCTTTTTTGAAGAGAAACCCAATAGCTCTCTGAACGAATTTTCAATCGTGAAATCAACTTTATAATTATTTTAAAGTTTAATCGTTGATTTTGAAGTGTGTTTTTGAATATCTATTACCATATTTTTTGATTCATCACCTTTTTCTTTCATAAGGCGAGAGACTTCTGAAGATATTTGAGAAATCTCGTAAGCTCCGGGTGAAACGGTTATAGTTTTATATCCACTTCCTGGATTATAAATAAACTTGTTGTTTTTCTCTGTGATATTAAACAAGGTATTATAAGTTTCCATCGACAATAAAGATGCCTCATATGAGGTAAAGGGGTCAAGTTGTAGTGGGTAAGGGAATGATGCTGTGTAATCACTCGTTGTAAAATTAAAACTAAGAATTGTGCTTCTCATCTTATTTAATATCTAATAAAATATCTTTGTATTGACATTTATTAATTATTTTCATATTCATCAACTGGTCTAAAATGGCGGATGTTTCATTAAAACAATTGTTGTTTCCAGCCTTCTTACTACCTAACAACAATAATAGCCTATTAACTAATTGTGATGGGTCATTTGGAAGAAAACTAACACCCGAACCAAGCTTACTTAAAGCATCAATAATATGTTTCTCCTTCTCATTCTTCTTACTTTTACCAGCAACAGAAACTCCATAATCAAGTGCGTTTAGCAACTCAATATACTCTTTATCTTCCTCTCTTTCCATATCAAGCGGTTCATCAAAATAAGGTGAATTAGCATGTCCATCTTTTGTTAGAAGAAACATTAATCTTGGGGTTAATTCAACATTTGGTTGGTCAGAACTTAAGAACACCAATTTATCATTAAATATCAATAACTTTTCTTTCACAAGATGGAACTGTGCTGGTTCTTCTGTTGGAATGAGACCTGCTCTGGTTTTTGAACCCTTCAAATATTCATTGTTTTGAAGAGCTTCTACAATATAATTGGAAAGTTTATTTACCTTCTCAAGATGCCGAAATAATCCTTCATCATCATATTCTAATTCTCCAAGTTCTTGCTCTGTCATTTGACTAAAATCTTTGATCATTTGAAGTTTTTTGGAGTAAATTATACCGTAGGGACTGTAGGTGAGTGTTGAGTTTTCAAAAGTGGTTTAAAGAATTTCTCTTGTTTTCTTTCAAAGACTTCTTCGCCAGTCAGTTTTTGTCTCCGTTCCTTCTTTATCCCTTCCTGTTGTTTAACAACTTTTGAAACTAATTGTTGATGTTCCTTAAACTTTCTTGCTCTTTCTTCGGCATTCATTTAGTATTGAAAAATATCATTTAATGAATTGTAAAGGTCAATGGGAAAATTTTCCTTTTCTTCATCATTATAGTAAATGTGTTGAAATAAATCCTTTTCTTTAAATATTTCATCAAATTCTTTATTGATATTAATACGAGTTGTTATTTCTTCTTCACTAATACTTGTATCTCTGCTTTTCATACGTTTGCATTGAGTCTCCTCATCGATATCAAAACCGAATGATAAAATCTTAACTCCATCACCACACAATTATTTAATAATTTGTCTCATTCCTTCAGGATTAGTTTCTAAAATCCAAAGACCATTAGATTTTACTTTATTTAACTCACTCTTACAATGTGAATATTTTGTAGAACCAAGAGAGACCTCCTCAAATATTTGACCTTCGTTCCTCAATGGCATATGTTCCTCCATTGAAATGTAGTAATAATCTTTCCCTTCTACTTCTCCTGGTCGCTTTGCTCTGGTTGTAGTACTCACAAAACGAATCATAGGGTGTTTTAAAAAAAAACATACAATCTTTTCATTTTTACTATTCAAGAGTTTAGATTTATGAAAGTTCTTTCCTGAAGCAGATTTACCCACAAGATTAATAATAATAGTTATCATTTATAAATGTAATTATGTTTAAAATAAAAATACATCCTTTAATATCTCATCTTGTTTCACAACAATATATTTATATTTTCCAATCGTGTGTTTCATATAATTTTCAATTTCCTTTTTACTACATAACGTAGAGCAATTATCTCTCCAAAAATTATTTACATCTATTGAATTTAACTTAAATAAAATAAAAGTATTGGCATTGTTTCTTATTGAGCGTCGAGGGAGTTGAAAATATGACTGACTAAGATAAATACAATTACAAGAAGAATGTCTCCCTCTTGTATAGTAGCTGTCCATTACTGTTTGGTTTCTCTCATTAACACAATCATCAAAGATGACGAGGTTCTTTTTTGATTTATCTAAATCTTGAGGTGAAGGTATATCATCCGTATTATCACTGAGAATACAAGTTATGGGTTTTGATTTTGATTTCTGTGTATCACAAAATAGTTGTATTATATCCTCAATGTTGTAATCATTTAGTTTGTTTTGAAGTTTAAATAAACCGATAATGTCTTCCTTTTTAAGACCCGCATTAAAACCTTGTGATAGTAGTTGATACTCGGGTTGAAACTTGACTTCGTAAAAATTATTAAATTATCATAATCTAAAAAGTTGGGGGTAAGGAGCATCTTTAAAAGCAAACAGGTTTTTCCACATCCGCTTGAACCAACTATTAGACATCTCAATGAATTTGGAATGTTTTTATGGTTATTAAATTTTATCTTATTTTCCCAAACGGGTAAAAAAATCATTCATTTATATATTTGGAAAACAAGTCATATAACTTTTTTTGAGCTATTTTAGAAACTCTATATTTTATCCTGAGTTCGGGTTTAATTTCAAAATAATTCATTATTTTATTTATATAGTATCTTGTATTAACATTTCCATTAAAATTATTTTGAATAATAAATATCATTAAACCCTTATACATTTCCTCAATAGAAATAGTCTCTTCCCTTGAAAGAAATGGTGTATTATCATCACAATACTTAACATTCATCTCTCTTATTAATCTTGTAAAGTAATTCATTTTTGGTTCTAATTTAAAAGAGTTATATATTTTTTTATATGTTTTATTATCATTAATTAAAATTAAATCACAGAAAATACATTGTTTATATGAACCCTCATTATTAAGCCCTATTCTATCACAAGCTGGACAATTCTCTAATTTATCATATGGAGAGTCTGGAAATTCTAAATATCCTTCAGAACTTATCATATTTATATGGTAAATTTTTACCTCAACTAAACGCAAGTTTATTAGCCAATAAATACAATGTTTCAAAGCACAAAAGACAAATTTCAATCAATCTCTACCTCAGTGGAAGATATAGAAAAATATGTCAAAGATGTTAAATTAAACAAAGATAAATATGGAAATTTTTGGGTAAAACCAGTTATGGAAAATAACATGAGTCCCTCTATTTCATTAAAAGGAAGAGCCTATCCTGTAAAGTCATCACTCAAGGTAAGTCTTACAAAAGTATCTCCACTTCTACTGGCTATTCTGACAAGACTAGAATCTAAAATTGATCCTGAGGCTTTAAAGATGTATGATAAGACCATCGACAATTCTCGTGGAGACATTTGTATATACCTTAATAAACCCAAAGGTATTGAAATAAATAAAGATGTAAATATTTCTGGGACTTTGTCTCTCAGAACACTTATTATTCATGATTATTTGAAAATTACATTCAATTTGAGTCATGTTGTAGTTGATTCTGTAATTGAAAGAAAGTGTATTGATATAAATGGAAATTGTGTTTCTTACTAATTAAATGAGTAGTTATTCCGAAGAAGGCTTTTTCAGTGATTCTGAATTTGATACTGAGAGCCTCGGATCAGAAGAAAGCTTTAGTATCTGTTCAGATGATAGTTATGAGAGTAGTTTTATTGATGATTCCGATTACTATATAGAGTTTAGTGATGGAGAAATATGAAGTTTTTTCAGTGTATAAATAGCATGAATTCTGGTTATTGTTCCGCCTGTGATAAACAGTACAATCGATATGATACTCATATCAGGACCATTAAACATGCTATCAATACATCTGATAAGAGTAAAAATATGATAAGATGTGAACCTTGTAATAAGCTAATTAGAGTACTTGATAAAAGGAAACATAAACAAACAAAGCACCATTTAGATAATGTTCTTAACGGTTATAAAGAAGAAGAGATGGAACATTGTGATCTTTGTGATAAGGATATGAAGAAGACTAGTTATAGATATCACATCCTAACCAAGAATCATATGAATAAGTTGCCCCAAATTTAATTGAGTTTCCTGACTCTTGTTTTCAATTTTTTCATGTTTTATTTTAAGTAAAAGATAACTAGTAAATCGTGAAGTTTTTTTACTATATAAATATGATGAATTCTACTTACTGTGAGAGTTGTGAGCAGAACTACAAACATATCAATAAACATTATAAAACACAAAAACATTTAAAGAGTAAAGATAATAAGTATTGTAAGATTTGTAAGCCATGGGTCCTGAGAAGTGGGTATGATCAACACTTAGACACTCAAAAACATTTGAAGAATCTCAAACCAAAGGTTCTTCCAAAGGTCTATTGTGAGCGCTGTCAACACTACATCCTCAAGAAGGATTGGAAGTGTCATGAGAAGACAAAGAAACACCAAGTTCCATATTATGAGATTGAAAATTTAGATGGTGCTTTCAAAGGAAATATTAAAATTAGATTGTTCCGTTTCAAAGATCCAGTCCCCCGTTCTCTGGGAGCTGCTGTTGATCTTACAAAGGAAGGAATAGATGATCAGATTGATGAGACTATATCTGAAATGGGAAGTTGTAAATATTATTTGGGGGCTAAATTGGTTCTTCGTAAAAAGGAAGATCCACCATTTAACTTTTACCTACATACAACAACTTATATGGTACTTAATAAGAATGATTATGATAGAAATAAAGAACAGGTCTTTAATGAGCTTAAATATAGTGAATTTGATATTGATGATCTTATTGTCGGAAGCGGTCTCACTGTTGAAAAGGTTCTGTTTGTTGATGTTCACATTTTTAAATCTGATCCACTACAAGCAAGATCATATATTCAACTTCCTAAAATCATCAAAGATAAAAATGCTATAGTAAATATTCAGAATGCTGATAACAAGTGTTTCTTGTGGTCTGTACTAGCATATCTACATCCAGCAAAAGAACATGCTGAAAGAGTGAGCAATTATATGAAATATGAAAATGAATTGAATATGGAAAATTTGAAATTTCCGATGACTCTTAATAATATTCCAAAGTTTGAAAAGTTAAATAATATTTCTATAAATGTCTATGGGTTGACTGAAAAGAATAAAGTGCAGATTTTACAAATCTCAGATGATGAGAAAGAAAAACATGTTGATCTCTTGTATTTCTGATCTGGTGAAATTGAACATTATGCTTATATCAAGAACTTTTCAAGATTAATTAAATCACAAGTCTATTCTAGAAAATGTAAAGTTTATCCATGTCGTCGGTGTTTGAATACATTTCATTCACAGGAGAGATTGGATACTCATAAACAATATTGTTCAAATGAGAAAGCAACAGTCATTACACTTCCAAAGCCTGGTTCTAAAATTTCATTCAAAGATCAAAATAAAACAATTAAACATCCTTTTGTAATATATGCTGATTTTGAGAGTATCTTGGAGAAAATAGCAACAGCGGCTCCAGATCCAAAAGAATCATACACAAATAAGTATCAAAAACATACTCCTTGCGGATTTTGTTATTATATCAAATCATCTGTGGTGGTGAATATAACAAGTTAGAGGAGTATATAGGCTCAAATGCCCCAGAGGAGTTTGTGAAACGACTAGAAAAAGACTGTGTTCGATTAACCACGATAATGAGAGAAACCAATAAACCAATGTACTTGACGAGTGAAGAGAAAAGGAAATTTAGAAAAAACAATGTCTGTCATATTTGTGAGGAGAAAATTGGTGAAAGCCTAAAGGTTAGAGATCATTGCCATTTCACTGGTAAATATCGAGGTCCGGCTCATCAAAGTTGTAATATTAATTATAAACTCCCATCGTTCATTCCTGTCTTTCTTCATAACAACGCTCATTATGATACACACTTGTTTATTAAAGAGTTGTCAAAGACTCCTGGGAGTATCAGTGCTATTCCAAGTACAGATCAAAAATACATCTCCTTTACAAAAATCATTCCAACAAGACCAACTACAAGAATTCGATTCTTGGATACATATAAATTCATGGCTAGTCCTCTTGCTAACCTAGTTAAAAATTTGAAAAAATTTCCATGTTTGGAGAGTAATTATGAGGATACGGAACTCCTAACACAAAAGGGAATTTACCCGTACGACTATATGGATTCATTTAAAAGATTTGATGAAAAGAAACTTTCTCCAAAAGAAGATTTTTATAATATTCTAAATAATAGCAATGTTTCAGATGATGATTATGTACATGCTCAAAATGTTTGGAAAAAATACTATATCAATAATATGGGTGATTATCATGATCTCTATCTCAAGACTGATGTCCTTCTTCTAGCAGATGTATTCGAAGCATTTAGATCCGTGTGTCTTTCTGGATATAGCTTGGACCCTGCTCATTATTTCACAGCACCGGGTCTTGCTTGGAGTGCTATGTTAAAAATGACTAAACAAGATTTGGATTTGATAACCGATGTTGATATGCTCCTGATGATAGAGAGAGCAAAGAGAGGGGGAATTTCACAAGTCTGCTCATCAAGATATTCAAAAGCAAATAACAAATATCTTCCAGATTATGATCCAAAGAAAGATAGTTCCTATCTCATGTATTATGATGCCAACAACCTCTATGGGTGGGCAATGTCCCAAGCACAACCTTATGGAGGATTGAAATGGGAGAGTGATCATGAAGGTGTTCGAGAAAAGATTCTGAGTTCAACACAAAAAGAGTTGGATGAAAGGAAAGAAGGGTATTTCCTGGAGGTTGATCTAAAGTATCCAAAAGAACTCTTTGACAAACATAAAGATCTTCCTTTCGGGTGTGAGAAAGAATTAACAAACCCAGAGTGGTTGAGTGAATATCAGAAATCATTTCATAAGGAATCAAGAACAGAAAAACTTTTAACAACATTCTTTGATAAGAAGAACTATGTACTACATCAGAGAAATCTTTTACAATTTGTGAAACATGGTCTAATTGTTGAGAAAGTTCATCGGGTTCTGAAATTCAAACAGAGTTATTGGTTAATGAAATATATTGATTTTAACACTCAAAAGAGAACGCTTGGAAAGACTGACTTTGAGAAAGATTTTTATAAGTTGATGAATAACGCGGTGTTTGGGAAGACTATGGAAAATGTTAGAAAGAGACAAAATATCAAGTTGACAACTTCCTGGGAACAAACTTCCAAACTAATCAACAGACCGAGCTTTGAGCGTGTTGAAATCTTTACAGAAAACTTTTGTGCTGTTCATATGATGAAAGGAGAAATTGAGATGGATAAACCGATTTATATTGGTACTACTGTTCTCGATCTATCAAAACTACTGATGTATGAATATTATTATGAGAATTTGAAAACAAAGTATGATGATAACGTCATGTTGATGTATATGGATACGGACAGCTTCATTCTGAGTATCAAGACAGATGACGTCTATGATGATATGAAAGCTGATTCTGTAATTTATGATACAAGCAACTATGGTCAAAAGAGTGAATTGTTCTCGAATCAAAATAAAAAGGTGATTGGAAAGTTCAAGGATGAGCTTGGTGGAAATATTCTGAGTGAGTTCATAGCATTGAGAGCAAAGGCTTATGCGTATAAATATAGAGTTGGGAATGTGGAGAAGTGTGATCAGAAGCTCAAGGGGATTAAGAAAAATGTAATTAAAGAAAGTATAAATTTTGGTCATTATTATCAATGTTTGATGAGTGGGAAGGAACAGTATAAAAAGGTAAAAGGGATTAGGAGTTATAAGCATGAATTATATTCAGAAGAGATAAATAAACTAGCACTAGGAGCATATGATGATAAACGATATATTTTAGATGGTAGTGTCATGTGTGTACCTTTTGGTTATATATAAATGGATCAAGAGTGGAGGTGTAATCAACCTTGGTATATAAATGGAAAACATAATGAATGTGAGAAATACCAGATCCGAGAGGTTGAGAGGGTCAGAAGGTCCTCAAGACGGATAAACGTATTCATTTGTTAAGTGGGGTAATGGAGGGCGGGAAGAAAAATATATTAGAGTGGAGTGAGAACTTTGATGGTTATCAACCGGATAATAAATATTATAATTTTAAAATGGTATGTGGATCGGCAGGAGGACAGACCAGGTCCCTCCGTGAAACATATCATTTTATAAACGCACAGAGAAAGGTGCTTAATGTAAAGTTTATCAATATCCTAGATGGGGATGAGTTCCATAAGAGAATGGAGTTGTTTAAAAAATTAGAAAATGAGCAAATATTCATAGGATCAATGAAGAATTTTGAATGTCGCGTGGTCCTTGGAGGTTAAGTAAGGACTCCCCCATTCACTTACATGTAAAAGGAGAAGGGGTGTCGCGGTAATCAGGGGAAAAATGGGCAGTTTGGGGAAAAGTCTCATCTAAATACATGGGTGTCCTGGAAGCCCCATTATCTCCCTACTGGGGTGACAGCAGCGATTTTGTGGGATGGTGGGACGATGTCAGTAGACAGGGAGGAGTTTATCGTTGCAGTGATAAGTGGAGAGAGAGCAGGAAGGCAAGCCTTAACAAAGCTGGAGGGGATGGGGTCCAGAGTGCAGGTGGCAGTTTTCATTCCTGTGAGGAGTTCAGAGAGGTCAGTAGGGGAGACTGGGGAAAACTGAGATAGGGGTTGGCAGGATAAGGGGGGGCAGGTGGTTTGAGGGGGAGCAGGTGCGGTGGTGGTTAAGCTGCTGTAGATGTTGTCTATCTTGCTTTGGAAGAATGAAAGGAAAGAAATGCAGTTGTCGTCTGTGAATTACTGGGTGGAGGTAACCAGGGGGCTGAGGAGTTTGTTTATTGTGGAGAAAAGTGCTTTTGGGTTTCAGGAGCCAGAGTGGATTATTTGAGAGTAGTAGGTGGAGCGGGCGTGGGAGAGGGCATCCTTGTAGTGCTGCAGGTGGTCTTTGTAGGCTTGGGAGTGGATTGTGAGACCTGTTTTATTACGGAGTCTTTCAAGTTGGCGGGCACGGGTTTTCATCAGGCGGAGTTCAGGGGTAAACCAGGGAGCAGAATGGGTGAAGGAAACTGTTTTGGTTTTTATGGGCGCAAGCTGGTCAAGGCAGGAGGAAAGAGTGTGGTTGTAGTAGTCAGTGAGGTCAGAGGGGCTGTGCAAATCAACGAAGGTAGAGGTGGACATTTTTTTCGGAGAGGGAAGATGAGAATGATATAGGTGAAAAAGAGTTTAGCTTACGGAAGTTGATTATGCGTTTTTGCCTTAGTGCTGGGGTGGGAATGTTGATGGTCATAGTGATGGCTAAGTGATCGGAGAGGGTGAGGTCAGAGCCAGAGAGGTGGTGTAGATTTAGTCCAATAGAACGGACAAGGTCCAGAATGTGACCACGGTTATGGGTGGGAAAGTTGACATGTTGAGTGAGGTTAAAGCAATTAAGAATATCAATGAAGTCAGCGGTTATTGTGGAGTCAGTGGAGTCCATGTGGATATTGAAATCACTGAGGAGGAGGGTTGAGGGGGAGAAGGAACAGAGCTGGGTCAGAAAGTAAGAGAAGTCAGACAGGAATGATGGGTGTGGTTTGGGAGGGTGGTCGACAACTGCCATGACTGACTGTGTGTGACCAGAAAGTTTAAAAGCCAGGTGTTCAAATGATGCAGCAGATGAGATGGAGATGAGGCTGGTCTTGATGTCCTGTCGGTGTATTACAGCAATTCCACCACCTCGGCCCTCCGAGCGTGGTTTGTTGATGTATGAGTAACCATTGGGTGTAGTGAGGTTGAGTGAGAGGTAGTCCAGAGGTTGTTGCCAGGTTTCAGTCAAACAGAGAAAGTCCACTTTATTGTCCAGAATGAAGTCGTTTAGGATGTGGCTTTTATTGTTGAGGGACCGGGTATTGAACAGAGTAAGCTTCATATTGCTTTGTATGGTGTTGATGGACTCGGGTGATTTTGCCAGAGCTTGCAGACAGGGGGCGCGTTCGTGTATGTTGTTGTGATGACGTAATCGACGGGTGAGAGTGCGCTCAGATAACCAGAGTGAGGGGATGGAGTGACCTGTCTGGGAATAAACAAACTTGCGACCGGAGCCTCTGTGGATGTATCTGGGTCGTCGTAGGAGTCCGTGGTTTTTGATGACAGAGATGCATGGCAGAGTGAAGTGGTTGTTGAGTTGAAGAAGCCTAGCGGCGGAGTACCTCAGAGCCATGCCAGGCAGGAGTGAAGGGGCACAGAGCCCGGAGAGGGCAGCCGGCAGCCGCAGGCTGGCTGACCAAAACGCAAGGCACAACAGGCTGGTCCAGAGCACGACACGCGAGGAGGGTCGAGGAATGAAGATGAGCAGCTCGAGGACCAATAGAGACCGAGGACCAATAGAGGCCGGGAGGAGCCGAGGACGTGCAGGCCAAGAGCCGAGGAGCCGAGGAGGCAGCCAGGCAGCAGCCAGGGCCAACAGCCAACGAGTGTCCTGCAGCTCGACGACCGCAGCAGTGGCCAACAGGGAGCCAGCCAGCCGTCCAGGCAACCCACAGGAGAGCAATCCAAGAAAACAAAGGCAGGACAGGTACGAGATGCCCAGGAGCGGGCAGGAGGCAGCGGCAGAAGAGCCAGGCAGGATGGCGAAGGTGAAGGTGAAGTCTTCACCCGGCAGGTGAAGCTGGGAGGATCAAGCAGAGAGCAGACCCGTCGGCCAAAAAGCCGCCAAGATTGCGAGAAAAGCAGATTCCGTACCTTTATCCAGCCGGAGAACGCGCGGCACGTGCACCTTCCGTTGGAGAACAAACAGCACCAACGACCCCACACACGGCATACGTGGTGGCGTCCACAATCCACAAATCAAAGTCCACAATCCACGAAGTTCACAATCCAATCCACAATCAACAAAAGGCAGGAAAGATGTGAGATGTCAGGTCGGAAAAGTAGAGGAAATAGACCATATACATATATCCAGTCGGAGAAGCGGCGAACAAGCAGTGCCAGCATCCTCTCACAGACCGGAACTCAAATGATGAATGTTGTTGTGATGTTGTCAAATGTTGTGATGACTTATGGAATGAGTATGAGTGGTTAAGGAGTTGTGTTGTATGAATGTTGGCGAAACCCACCGAGCCATGTCACTCACCTGTAAAACCTGGACAGGGCCCGTGGAAATTTAGGGGTGCATTGGGATGGCCCCACAGGTAAGGTTGCGTCTTGTGGCATCCACCGGGGAAAGCGGTCTGTAAACTGGGGTATGTACAAATGTTTTACAGAGTTCTGAATTTTTGTAAGTTTGGTTAAGTTTTGTGGTTGAGGTAGGATTTTGGTGTGTTCTTTGTTTCCTCCCTCGCAGGATTGACCAATTAAGATCATTGTGCATATTTGCATGATTGTTAAGGGGATTAGCTTGTTAAGGAGGATAGGTAAGTAGCTCCGGCTCACTTCCCACAGCCCTCCTGTTTATTTCGTAGGTTAATTAAGTGTGAGACAGTAAGTGTTAAGACTGGAATGGTATCGCCTGCAGTGAACCTAGCAGGAGCTATGGTTCCGGGGGGGGGGGGGGGGGGGCTGTGTTATGTCGGGGGGTAAAGGAATATCTCAGGCCAGGTAGATCTGTATAAGTGACATGCTCTCAGGCCAGGTAGATTGTCGTGATAGGGAATCTACCCTGTAATAAGTTCTGTGTTTTTAGGTGGTTTGTCGGGTAAGTGTATACCTGTGAACATACGAGGATGTTCGTGTGTTAAATAGTTGTAGGGACTAAGATAAACCCCTGTGTGTCAGACCTGGTAATCATTCCTTTGTCCCTTATGGCAACGCACACATATAAAAACTTAGATAGGTCCTTAGTGCACACGTTAATTAGTTCCCTTCCCTTACAATGACCTTGGAAGAAGACCGGCAGGAAGCCAGATCGGGGCACCACCGGATAGCCGCCACCAGCCGCACCACCAGCTGGCCTAGCAACATCGTGTGAGCCGAGTTGGAACCATGCCCAGAAGGACTGTGATTGTTTAGTGCGGAAGGCGCGAACCTGGAACCAATCAGCGCGGAAGGTGCGACTAGGTTTGGCAAACAGCGGGAAGCTACGAGGCCCTGGTTGGTGGCGCGCCAAGACTGACGTCACAGGGAAGGTTACAAAGGGACGCGCTGGACGACATTTGCTCTCTTGGCGCTGCACAACATTTTGCCCCTCTCTCTTTGCTCTCTTCGCGCTGGACCCCTTCGTATTGGAGATCTCTCTGTGCTTGAAGCCCTTCCCTTTCTTTGCTTGTCTCTGGTCTCCATTGGCTCTTCCTTCTCGCGTGCTGGACCTTCATGCTTCGTGCTGGGTGACGTTGGTTCGTCGTGGTGCTTGGAGTGGGATCCGGTGCTGTTGGTACTGGAGCGAGGGACCTCGTGGCGTGCCGTGGAGCGAGTCGCATCGTGGCCTGGCAAAGCGTGCGAGCGAGCGGATGAAGGTTTTCTTCGCGCCGGAGCTTGGAGCCACGTTGGATGGCGGACACGAATACAGACAAAGATAAGATGCACCACATTTCACAAGTACACGACGAGACATTTCTTTTATTAATTCAGTCCTTTGTTCGTTTCTGAAGTGAGGTGTGTGGGATCCCAATTTAGGATCATTATTCATTCATCGTCGCGTTACATTGTATCGGGTTCCGTTTAATAAATCATTGTTTTTGCACATTTTACCCCGGATTCCCGTTTTGAGTTAATTCCCCTGCAGGTTCGGAGCTGCCATTGGTTCGCTCTCAGAAAGCGCTTCCGCCTCTTCCCCTTTACTCTTCTTCCCGCGGTTGATGGCAAAATCCGTATTTGTTCGTCGCCTCAGTTAAAGCCGTTCGGTCTTCCGCGGTCCCTGGTGTTAACCGTGAGGGATTCGCACAACAATATTTAATATTAACAACTGCTTTTTAAAGATTTACAACCCTTGGTAAATCAATGTAAGAAGAAGCTTTAAGAGGGTCTGATTTTAGAATGTGTATATCTAAGAAAATGATTTTACTAATACTATATCCACTACCTACAATTGTATTATCAACATCCTGCTCCTGTTTTACAAGTTCACCATAAACACCTGATGATAAGAAATCTTGGAATGATGTGATAAAGTGAGGGTCTGTCTTCAACACCATCTTTTACCATACCCATTTTTACTCCCATATAAAACTTTAATGTATTCATCTCAGTCAACGTATCTCTTACAAGTGTTTCAACAGCAGGTTTAACCATCTCAATCGCCTCAGCTATTGATTTTGGTCCAGGAGTTTCAAACTCAAAAACCCTTATCTTATAATGTCCCTTAAATGCTCAATCAGAGTTTTTAATGGAGTATCCAACTGACTCTTCATTCTTCTTGTGTTTTTTTATGATTGAAGGTGTCTAGGAAAACCCTTCTTCAAGACATCCTTAGAACAGACATCACAATGTTTTGTTTCTCGTTCAAGCGGGGATATCAGCTGAAAAAGATTGAATTTTTTGTGGGTTTGGAGGTGTTTTTTGTAATATTTGTACTCGTGATAACAAATGTCGTAATGCGTTATTTTCATCTCTATATTTATATAACAAAACTTTGCTTAAACTAAAAAATCAATTCTTGGCACAGCTCCAAAAATAGTTTGTCTCTTTGTAGGAGACTGTTTAAGGTTTTAAACCTTATTTTTCAATTTTTATTTTGGAGGAGACTGTTTAAGGTTTAAGACTTTTTACCTAATAAATACAATGTTTCAAAAAAAAAAGACAAATTTCAATCAATTTCCTCATTTAAAAAGGATACTGAAATATATTGCACTGATGTAAAATTGAATAAAGATTATTACAATAACTTTTGGATTAAACCTATTATGAAAGCTAATATGACCTACTCAATACCTTTTAAAGGAAGAGCATTCTCTGTCTTTGGGAAGCTATCAATTAAAGTAGTTACAACAAAAGTTTCACCAAAATCTATGGAGATCTTTAACAAACTAGAAGTAGCAAAAAACAAAACTCTTTTTACTGAAGCTATCGAAAAGGAGGATAAAACTATTATCTCTAAACACGGCGAAATTTATATATTCTTTAATAAGTCTAATAATAATAATAATAATACATTTATTTTATATAGCGCTTTTCAAGAAGCCCAAAGACGCTTTGACAGAGTACAAAAAACAAGTGCAAAAAGACAAAAATCAATAGGTAAATAATATGAGTAAAGATGTTAATCTTGATGAAATGAGAGATGTTAATATAACAGGCGAAATGTCATTTCGCTCAATAGTTAGGAACTATTTTAAAATTACCTTTAATATTCGATAAATAGTCGTTGAATCTGTTAATGAAAAAAGTATATGGATATAGATGGTAATGTTTTTTTCTGCTAATTAAATATGAGTCATTATTCAAGTGGTGTTGGGTGAGCGGCTAGGGTGCCGGCTTAGGATCCTAGGATCCTGGGTTCGAATCCCGGCCGATCACTGAATTAACGCCAGGGGGTTGACTCAGCCTGTCATCCTTCTGAGGTCGGCTAATTGAGTACCAGTTCACTGGTAATTCCCTGTGTGTCGTAAAAAGGCGGCAAAAAGGGTTGGCGTCAGGAAGGGCATCCGGCCGTAAAACATTGCTTCAAAAAGGGGACCCAAAAACAACAACAACCACGGTCCCTGAAAAAGGCCAACCCCTGCTTTGTGGGGAAAAATGGCCTCTAAAGGTGGTTATTATATATATATATATATATATATATATATATTCAAGTGAAGACTTTGGGGAGTATGATAGTGATGATAGTATCTCTATTGGAACAGAAGACAGTTATGAAAGTGAGAGTTTGTGTTCTAATGATAGCTATGAAAGTAGTTTTATGGATGATGAAGATGATGATTATACTATGACTACTACTACTACTTATACAACTATATACTAAAGATACTGATGATTTTTAGTTGAAGTAATCTTTTACTATATAAATATGATAAATCCAAACGACATATCAGATATTGAGCCTCTTGAATTCCCTGATTCTCCATATGATAAATGAGAGAAATGTCCGGCTTGTGATAGAGTGGGATTAAATACAGAATGAAAAGCCTATAAACAATGTTTATTCTGTGATTATCTTTTCATTAATGATGATAAAAGATATTAAAATAAATATAACTATTTTAAAATTACACCAAATATGAATTACTTCACAAGATTAATAAGAGAAATTAATGTTCAGTATTGTTACGTGCTCCTCCTCAAACCCCGGTCACGTTGTACCTCCGAGCCTCGAGAGGAGTCACGGCAGAAAGATGTGTTATTCTGTGTCAAAGATCAATGGTAAAACCACACCAATTGTTACCAACAAACAAGTATTGTATTAAGATCACACAAGAATAACAGCACAATAACAATGTTAATCAATTGTACAACCAATATATCATTCCTATGATGCTACCATCAGTTTCGTACAATATAACTCACTGTGCTCCAAGTGAGTGAAAATAACATTCCCAATGTCTCTGTCCCGGCTTCAAACCAAAGTCGATCCACGCTCCAGTGATCGTCAGAATGATGTTGTATCGAGACCAGAATCCCGCTCGGTTGACAGTCACACTGCCAAAGATAGGCAAATGTGTCCTCAAGAGGCGACTGGGAAATCACACCTTCGGGTATGGATGTTCAACGGCTCCCCACACGGCGAACCGCAAATTCCCACTCGAAATCCACATTACACATGCAAACCAAGCTAACGGCTGGATGCGTTGAAATGGTTGGAGCGAGGTGAAAAACCTGGAGCGCTGCGAAATCAGGCGCGAGGCAAAATGGCCAACGGTCCATTCTCGAGACGTAACGGCACTCCAATGATTCTCTTCGGAATCAACCGCAAAACCTGTCATGCAGGTTTATCTGTCACAGTGATAACAACTCTGTCGCAGGAATCCCTTTCCCAGGAAACCCCAAAGTTCGCTCGTGACCCCCGTTCGCCAGCGTTTGCTCCAGACCTCAAAGCAGCTCGGATCCTTCTCCGACCTCACTTGCTCGGCCTCATTTTTCTTTTCTTCTTCCTCTTCTTCTTCGTCCGGTTCCCTATCCGGTTTCCGGTTTCTTTTTAAAACATTAATTTTTTTTACCTTTTGAAAACAGTTATCTCCATTTCACTTAAATGATAACAATAATAGTACATGGAACCAAAAATGTTTACAGTGGATGAGAACCACAACAACGGAAGTGACGAATCTGTAACACTTCCCCCCCTCAAGAAAGAAAGTTGGAACATAGTAAAAACTTTCTTTGCATGCAAAAACTCTTTTAACAAACAAAAGTAAAACTCACCCCCAAATTATCAATTCACGTGAGCAACAATAATTAATATTCCCCAAAATAAAGCAACAAAACTTCCAAACAACCTACAGGAATTTCCAAAGTTAGTTCACTCTAGATAAAGCATCAGCAACGACATTGTCCCTGCCCTTTACATGCTCAATTTCCAAGTTGAACTCCTGCAAAGCCGAACTCCATCTCATCAACCTCTGATTTTTATTTTTCATTTTTTGAATGAAGGTTAAGGGATTTTGATCAGTGAAGAGTTTTAACTCTGGATTCTCTTGCACCCCGACTACAGGCATGACAGGTGAGACAGGAACCATTTATTTCCACAGGCTTCCTCTCATAATATTTCTTCAGTCGGTTGACATGACACAACTGCCGCTTTTTCCGTCGGTCGGGAGTTGTCACCACGTAATCTGTTTCATTAACCCTCCTTTCGATTGCATAGGGACCAAAATATTTAGCCTGTAGTGGCTGACCTGGGACAGGAAGCAACACTAACACTCGGTCCTCAGGACTGAAATTTCTTATCTGAGATTTCTTGTCATGTCTCACTTTCATTTTATCCTGTGTCACCTTCAAGTTGCTTCTCGCAACTTCACAAGCCTTCACAAGTTGCCCGGCCAAAGGTGTCTCATGCGCCAAACTCAATATCTCCTTCCGGTACGGCGGTGGCACCACAATTTGGTAATGAACTTTCCACTCGTCATTTGCTGGCACCTCCGGTGGTCTCCATTTTCTCATTAGTATTTCCCCTTTCATGAAGTGATCAACAGGTATCTTCATAGCCTCTTCCTCTGTAACGGCTTTACCTATTAAACTCCGGAGCTCCGAATCTCCGTGTTCTTCTTCAACAAGTCTCTTTCGGATCAGCACCGTTTGTTCAACCTCGTTCCCAGATGTCTCCGACGGACACTCCATTTCCTCTTTTGAATTTTCCTCCAATACCTCGAAGGAACCCAAATCCACATCGCCTTCCTTCTCCTTCTCTTCAGAGCGCTTCCTACCCATAGCACGAGTCACTGAACAGGGTGGAAAGATACCCGAAATCTCCTGCTCTAACTGTGCGGTGGTATTTTCCATACTGGGCTTTTCAACCAACATTGGATTACCAGAAACTCGACCACCGGCCAAATCATTCCCGATAATAAAAGAGATTCCCTCTACAGGAAGAGTGGCTTGTAAACCTACGGTGACCGGTCCTGACACCAAATCAGACTTCAAATGGATGACATGAAGAGGAGCTTTAACATAGCCACCAACCCCCTGTAAAAGAACACAAACACCAGTTGCCGTCTTCTCTTTCAATGGCAAAATGCCTTCAAGCATCAAAGATTGATGTGCTCCTGTATCCCTCAATACCCTAACAGGTCTCTGGTTCGTTAAGTCCCCATCTAGTGACACAAACCCCTCTGAAATAAAAGGTTTGCCTCTTGAACAAGGTCGTTCTATGATGCCGTAACTTTGGCACGGGAACCTTCACAAGGCACTGTCCTCCAAGGACGATTTCTCGCATTAGCCAATGCATTCGGAGTTGCACTAGTTTGACTCAGCTCCTGATTTTTCCTTTTCAGGGCGTAACATTGGGACATCAAATGCCCAGGTTTCTTGCAAAAAGTGCAAGTAGGCCCGGAGGAAAAACTCGTCGTCTGCCTCGGGCCCCCCTGGAAGATAGGTATGTCTTGGAACTGCAGTCTTCTGATCCCTAAAAGTCGCGGTATCAGATTTGTCCCCATAGTCCTCTCTAGGCCGCCTCCATGAAAATCTGTTCTCCGAACCTGATTTACTGTAACTCCCCTGGCTAACTCTAGGCGGGAAGTTAGGTTTGTGGAACCCCATCCTGTGTGTCAAAGCATAGTCATCTGCCACAGTTGCTGCCTTATACAACTCTGGTACTTTCTTTTCATCCAGATGTACTTTAATGTCCACGTGAACACACTTTGAATTCCTCCACCAAGATCAATTGTCGTAACAGGTTGAAGTCTTTCACAATCTCCTTCGATTCACACCACCTATCAAACATGGTTTCCTTTATTCTGGCAAACTCCACATGGGTCTCACTCTCCCTCTTCCTGGCATTCCTGAATTTTTGCCGGTAAGCTTCAGGGACCAATTCATAGGCTTTGAGAATGGCTTTCTTCACTATATCATAATCTGCACATTGGACAATCGGTAAAGCCGAATAGATATCTTGAGCTTTACCCACCAGAACACTTTGCAATAACATAGTCCAGGACCCCAAAGGCCATTTTAGCATTTGAGCCACCTTCTCAAAATGTAAAAAGAACTTGACTACCTCCTTTTCATTGAAGGGTGGAACCAGCCTCACATGCCTACCAACATACCAAGAGTTCTCACTAGTTGTCGAACTAGCCGGCATGGATACTACTTCTCTCCGTTCTCCCAGTAATTCCAGCTCCTTGAGTTTAAGTTCCTTCTGTTACGACATGTCACGTTTCTTTAACTCCCTTTCGGCTCTCCTTTCCTCTGCTCTTTCCTCTGCTCTTCTCTCCTCGAGTTCTCGTGCCTGTTCTGCTCTTTCCTTTTCAGCTCTCCTTTCCTCTGCTCTTTCCTCTGCTCTTCTTTCTTCTTAAGTTCTCCTTTCATCTGCTCTTCTTTCCTCTAACCTTTCCTGGCTCTGCAGTTGCATCTCCATTTTCTGGAGCTCCACATTTCCTTTTTCCTCTGGTAACCAATCCAAGGCTACCTCTTCCCATGTTCCTTGTCCCACTAAAGACTCCACAACCAATGTCTGCATCTCTGCATTCTTAATATTAACGCGGACCTCCAAGTTAAAATATTTGGCCAATATCATGAGTTCCGATCTTTTTAACGCCTGGAACTGTGCCTCATTAGGGGACGCCGCAAACTATTCTGCGTCAAACACAATGGTGACTATCAGTTAGCACCTGTAACCTTCACACAAAAAAAATCTAATGTTTTGAAAAATTTGGGAATGTTAGAAAATTCCAAATTTGGGAATTTTGGAAATGTTAGGGAATTATATCCCGGACGGGCCCCCAATTTCTGTTACGTGCTCCTCCCCAAACCCAGGTCATGGTGTACCTCCGAGCCTCGAGAGGAGTCACGGCAGAAAGATGTGTTATCCTGTGTGTCAAAGATCAATGGTGAAACCACACCAATTATTACCAACAAACAAGTATTGTATTAAGATCACACAAGAATAACAGCACAATAACAATATTAATCAATTGTACAACCAATATATCATTCCTATGATGGTACCATCAGTGTCGTACAATATAACTCACTGTGCTCCAAGTGAGTGAAAATAACATTCCCAATGTCTCTGTCCCGGCTTCAAGCCAAAGTCGATCCATGCTCCAGTGATCGTCAGAACGATGTTGTATCGAGACCAGAATCCCGCTCGGTTGACAGTCACACTGCCAAAGATAGGCAAAGGTGTCCTCAAGAGGTGACTGGGAAATCACACCTTCGGGTATGGATGTTCAACGGCTCCCCACACGGTGAACCGCAAATTCCCACTCAAAATCCACGTTACACATGCAAACCAAGCTAACGGCTGGATGCGTTGAAATGGTTGGAGCGAGGTGAAAAACCTGGAGCGATGCGAAATCAGGTGCGAGGCAAAATGGCCAACTGTCCGTTCTCGAGACGTAACGGCACTCAAATGATTCTCTTCGGAATCAACCGCAAAACCTGTCACACAGGTTTATCTGTCACAGCGATAACAACTCTGTCGCAGGAATCCCTTTCCCAGGAAACCCCAAAGTTCGCTAATGACCCCCGTTCGCCAGCGTTTGCTCCAGACCTCAAAGCAGCTCGGATCGTTCTCCGACCTCACTTGCTCGGCCTCTTTTTTCTTTTCTTCTTCCTCTTCTTCTTCGTCCAGTGCCCGATCCGGTTTCCGGTTTCTTTTTAAAACATTAATTTTTTTTCCTTTTGAAAACAGTTATCTCCAATTCACTTAAACGATAACAATAATAGTACATGGAACCAAAAATGTTTACAGTGGATGAGAACCACAACAATGGAAGTGACGAATCCGTAACATTATGATGATGATAATACACCATTTCTTACAAGGGAAGAGACTATTTGTATTGAGGAACTGTGTGGGGGTTTAATGTTATTTGCTATTCACGATTTTTTTTTTTTTTTTTTTTTTTTTTTTACTGAATCGAGGCTCGTGAAAGAGCTAACATTTATTTCACAAACAAATCAACCAGACAAACAAAATATACAAAAAGAGGGAGCGGAAGACAAGATGGGGAGAGAAGGGGAAGCACGCAACCACAACATTTGAGAGCAGGGAGAAGTGTGGGAGGGAGAGGGCTTGGGGGGAGGAGGCATGGGAAGGGGGGTGGGGAGAGGTGTAAAACACAAGGGGACCGAAATTAGCGGGGGTAGAAAAGATCAAGGTTTTGGATGGGGGAGGATAAGAGATGGTGGTGAACAGCTGTTTTAAAGACCTGGAGGGTGGAGTGGGATTGAAAAGAGTGAGGGAGTTTGTTCCAGAGGCGGGAGAAAAGAGGAATGAAGGAGTGAAGGTGAGCAGAAAGTCTTGATTTTGGCAGTTTAACCATAAGAGGGTTGCAGGCAGATCTTGTGCGACCTGTAGGAATATTTGGGGGACAGAGACCAGAGAGAGCTGGGGGGGGGGGGCAAGGCCAGAGAGGAGTCGGTAGAAGACGGAAAGACCACCAACCTGCCTGCGGTGAGTGAGTGAAAGGCCCTTGGAGTTAGCTTCATCGCGGGAGATTCCAATGATTCTGAACGCTTTGGTTTCAACAGCGTGAAGACGAGCTAGGTGTGAGGCAGGAGCACCAGACCAGAGGGGAGAGCAGTATTCCATAGAGCTGCGGATCAAAGCCTTGTATGTGGTGAGGAGCTCAGGTGTGCCAAGGAAGGACTTCGCAAGACAGAGGATGCCCAGTCAGCGACTGGCTTTGGAGGCCAGATTTGAAATGTGGTTTTCCCAGGAAAGATCATGGCAAATAGTGAGACCCAAAAGCTTGAGTGACAGAACTTCTTGGAGAGGATTATTCAGAAAGTGGATGGGAGGGTTGTCCAGTCGGTATTTTCGGAGAGACATCGTAAGAGTGTGAGATTTATCAGGATTGAAAGACATGTTCCATTTGTTTGCCCAGTCTGTGATTTTGTCCAGGTCTGCAGAGAGTGAGGAGGCTGCAGACTGCCGATCTGAGGGATGAGGAATGGAGCGACAGAGAGTAGAGTCGTCAGCAAAGAGATAGAGAGGATTTTCAAAGAGTCAGAGAGATCATTGATGAAGACCAGAAAAAGCACAGGGCCCAGAACACTACCTTGGGGAACTCCAGCCTGAACAGGAAGAGGAGATGAGAGAAACCCATTCAGGGCCACACGTTGACTACGACCAGAGAGGAAGTCCGCCAGCCATGCGTGGGGATTTCCATGGATACCAAAGGAGGAGCATTTGGTGAGCAGAGCAGGGTGCCAGACCGTATCGAAGGCACGTGAAATGTCAAGGGAGACAGCTCTTATTTCTTGTTTGGCGTTGAGGACCTCCATCCATTGTTGAGAAAGCAGAAGCAGCATGTCCAGAGTAGAGTGACCAGGTCTGAAACCAAATTGATGATCAGAGATCAAGCCATTGGAGAAGAGGAATGATTTCATATCTGAAGCATTGATGGATTCCATGACTTTGCTGATAATTGGGAGAAGGCTGGTTGGTCTGCAGTTGCTAGGATCTGTTTTTGCACCTTTTTTGTGCAAAGCGGTGATGTTGGCTGATTTCCAAGCAGATGGCAGATGACCTTGAGCAAAAGAGAGGGTGAAGAGAACAGAAAGAGGGAGTGAAAGAGCGGAAGAACATGATTTTAGGACCCGTGGGCTGATGCCGTCAGGACCAGTTGCAGAATCAGAGTCGAGGGTTGAGGAAACCCTCGGTCCTTGTCAGGAGGAAAGGACACAGAGTCCAGGAGCAGCTGGGTACGACTGGGTACGGTGGGTACAGAGAGGGATGGGTTTGGGACACAAGATGTAGAGGCAAACACAGAGTTGAGGCATTCAGCTTTTTCACATGCGGAGTCAGCCGTTAAGCCGTTTGAGGTGAGGGAGGGGATGGAGGGGGAACAAACACCAGAAACAGATTTGACCAGACGCCACCAGGATTTGGAAGAGGGAGACAGATAAGAGAGTTAGGTCTTGAGAATGGTGAGATATTGTTTCCTGGCTCTCCTGAGGGTGGACACACACTTGTTTCGGGCTTTGTGAAAGGAAATGAGATTTCCTTCCGTTGGATTTGCTTTCCAGGAGACGAAAGCAAGTTGTTTCTGGGCAATAGCCTCACCACAAGATTCAGTGTACCATGGACGGGAGGAAGGGTATCACAACTGAAGACGAGATGGGATAAATCTGTGCATGAGAGAGCAATTTACTTTGAAAGAATTCACAGGATGAGTTGATGTCAGAGGCGGTAGAGATGGGAGACCAGTCCAGATGATTGATGGCTGCTTGAAGACCGTGCCAGTTGGCCTGAGTGAAATGCCAGACTCGTCGACGCTGAGGAGGCTCTCTGAGAATGGTCAGAGAGATGTCCACTTTGACAAGCACATGATCAGATGAGCCGATTGGAGCAGAAGAAGAGCAGCAGACATTTTCAGGGAAGTTTGTCATAACCAAGTCCAGAAGAGAAGATGCTCCGTTCACTGAGATCCGGGTTGGGAAATTGACAGATTGTGTCAGTCCCAGTGAGTCGCAGAAGTCCTTTGCTGAAGAGCCATGGCTGGTGAGAGAGGTACCCACACCCAGCCAACTGGCATGGTGACAATTTAAATCACCACATATGAGGAAGAGAGAGTTGGGATGGGTAGATAGAAGTTGGTCCATATTATCAGACAGCGAGATGTAGATGGAGTCATCACTGTTTGGTGGACGGTACAACACACATATGAACAAAAGGTGGGAGCGAATGGGAAGCCCTAGCCAAAGGTATTCCTGGGGGTGAGGTGGAGAGAGGGCAGTGGAGGGCGAGTGAGGAAGAGAGTTTTTTTATGAAGATAGCAACCCCACCTCCAGGATGAGGCTCAGGTCTATCATACCGGAGGAGGGAGTAACCTGGGAGAGATACCAAGGCATCAGAGACATCATGAAGGAGGAAAGTTTCTGTTAAGCAGATCACATCTGGTTTGTCAGAGGCAACCTGTATGGAGAGATCAGTCAAGTTTGAGCGAAGGCCCCGGATGTTTGAGGTCCATACCGTTAATGAAGAGGAAGGGGGAGCATCGGGTACAGAACAGAGGGGGGGGAGTGGTAGGGTAAGATGTGGAAGAGGAGGAAGAGGTAGGGAGAGCTGTTGAAGGTGTGTCAGAGATTTCAGAGATTTCAGAATAGCTTGGAGAAAGGGAAGAATGGGGCGGACAAAAGGTTTGATGGAGATTGGGTGAGGCACAGTGAGGTGTTATTTGAGGAGGGGCAAGAGCAAGGCAGAAGGTTGGGGGAGATGAAGGTGAAAGTTGGAAGAGGGAAGAAGCAGGGAGGATGCTTTGAGGAGGAGGGGTGAGAGGGGAGTCTAGGAGGGGAGGAGCGAGGGAGAGTCTCGGAGGGGTGGGGTGTGGGGGGAGTTTAGGAGGGAGGGGAGGGAAGGGGCAAGGGGGGAGATTTGAAAGGGATGGGTGATGGGGAGGATTTGGAGGGGAGGGGTGATGGGGGAGTTTTGGAGGGGTGGGGGGATGGGGAAGTTTTGGAGGGAAGGGGGGATGGGGAAGATTTGGAGGGGAGGGGTGAGATTGGATTTTGAAAAGTGTACGATTCATGGGAAACGAACATTTTTTGCAAAATGAGTTTGAGACCTTCGAGTCAAAAATACGTTTGAGGACGCTGAAGGAGGGGTGGAGTTCTGGATAGTTTAGGGAATGTAGAAAAGAGGAACTGTAAGAGATGGTATTATATATATTTTTTGGAATGAATAGATTTGGTGAGCAAGACGAAAGCATCCTTTTATAGGAGAGGAAGAAAAAGGTGTTATAATATATGAGAGAAAATAGTTGTTCAGGGGAGAGATTATACATTTCTAACCACGTGATCGCGTGATCGCGAACAACGTGAATGAAGAACGAACGAACAAATAAGAACAACAAATAAACGAATAAGACCTGAGAAGGAAATCTTTTTTTGGGGTTTTTGTTTTTTTTGAGTAGAGATATTAAACAAGGAGGTATGGGGTGAACGACTGGGACGAAACAGAGAACGAAAATAATTGCAGCGCATTCGACGAACCGCTGAGAGAAAAACAAAACCACAAGGTCGGAGACGGTACGGTAGCCTAAGCCTACGAGTACTAGGCCTCAGAATACTCGATACGCATTAACCGACGATTGTGTATACATGTACGAAAAATTAGCACCGAAAATTTTCCTAAAGATACGCGATAGGTACACACACCGAAAGATAGATACAGTCTCGACAAAAACACAATTGTGAAAGATTACTTAGCTTCGAAAGCGTGAGCGCATGGAACAGCTTCGAAAAGACCTCGCCGTGGTCTTCAACGATTGTCATTTTCAGGGAAATATCAACACAAGATATTATATAAATAAAATAATGAATTATCTTGAAATTAAACCTGAACTCAGGATAAAATATAGTTTCTAAAAAAGCTCATAAAAAATTAGATGACTTTTTTTCCAAATATATAAATGAATGATTTTTACCTGTTTTGGAAAGCAAGATAAAATTTAACAACCATAAAAATCTTCCAAATTCATTAAAATGTCTAATAGTTGGTTCAAGCGGATATGAAAAAACCTGTTTGCTTTTAAAGATGCTCCTTACCCCCAACTTTTTAGATTATGATAATTTAACAATTTTCACAAAGTCAAGTTTTCAACCCGAGTATCAACTACTATCACAAGGTTTTAATGCGGGTCTTCAAAAAGAAGATATAATCGGTTTATTTAAACATCAGAACAAACTAAATGATTATAACATTGAGGATATAATACAACTATTTTGTGATACACAAAAATATCAAAACCGAAAACAAAACCCATAACTTGTATTCTCAGTGATAATACGAATGACATAACTTCACGCCAAGATTTAGATAAATCAAAAAAGAACCTCGTTATCTTTGATGATTGTGTTAATGAGAGAAATCAAACGGTTATGGATAGCTACTATACAAGAGTGAGACATTCTTCTTGTAATTGTATTTATCTCAGTCAATCATACTTTCAACTCCCTTGTCGCTCAATAAGAAACAATGCCAATACTTTTATTTTGTTCAAGTTAAATTCAATAGATATAAATAATTTTTGGAGAGACAATTGCTCTGCAATTTGTCGTAAAAAAGAATTTGAGGAGAATATGAAACACACGATTGGAAAATATAAATATATTGTTGTGAAACAAGATGAGATACTAACTGATATATTTTTCTTTTATAAATAATTACACACATAAATGACAACTATCATTATTAATCTTGTGGGTAAATCTACTTCAGGAAAAAACTTTCATAAATGTAGACTCTTGAAGAGTAAAAATGAAAAGATTGTAAGTTTTTTTAAGAAACACCCTATGATTCATATTGTATCTACAACAACCAGAGCAATGCGACCAGGAGAAGTGGAGGGTGAAGATTATTAATACATTTCAATGGAGGAACATATGCGATTGAAGAATGAAGGTCAAATATTTGAGGAGGTCTCTCTTGGCATGACAAAATATTCACATTGTAAGAGTGAGTTAAATAAACTAAAATCTGGTGGTCTTGGGACTTTAGAAACTAATCCAGAAGGAATGAGACAAATTATGAAACATCTGAGTGATAATGGAGTTAAGGTTTTATCATTTGGTTTTGATATTGATGAAGAAACTCAACGCCAATGTATGAAAAGCAGAGATACTAGTATTTGTGAAGAAGAAATTACAACTCGTATTAATGCTAATGAAGAATTTGATAAAATATTTGAAGAAAAGGATTTATTTGAACACATCCACTTTGATGATAAAAAAAAGGAAAAAATTTCGATTGACCGTTACAATTCAGTAAATGATATTTTTTAAAATAAACAAATGAATGTGCAAGAAAGAGCAAGAAGATTTAAGGAACGTCAGGAGTTAGTTTCAAAAGTTGTTAAACAACAGGAAGAGATAAAGAAGAAACGGAGACAGAAACTAACTGGTGAAGAAGCCTTTGAAAGAAAAGAAGATAAAAATTTTAAACCACTTTTAAAAACTTCTCAACCCTCTACAATCCCTGCGATAGATTACACTCCGAAAAAACTTCAATTGCTTGAAGATGTTAGTTAAATGACAGAGCAAGAACTTGGAGAATTAGAATATGATGATGAAGGATTATTCCGGCAACTTGAAGAGACAAATCAACCCCCCAATTTTATTGTGAAGGCTATTTTAAACAACGAATATTCAACAGATACAAAAACCATCACGGGTCTCATACCAACAGAAGAAACAGCAGTGTTTCATCTTGTGAAAGAAAAGGTATTGAGACATAATTAAGGAATTGATGTAATTGAGTTCTGCTCAACCCCCTATTAAATTAACCACGAGATTAATGTTTCTTCTAACAAAAGATGGAAAACAAGCAACAAGTAATAGCCGTAATTCACGTTATTTTGATGAACCATGGAATATGAAAAATGAAGATGATAGAGTATATATTGCTTTACTAAACTCTTTTGATTATGGGGTTTATGTTGCTGGTAAAAATAAGAAGAACAAGCGTTAGGCCGAGGTCCCCCATCGGTGAAGTGATGTGAGTCGACAAAGTGGAAGACGCAAGACGGCCATCTTGGATGTTGACGTGGCGACCCAATTTTCAATAGCGTTCTTCCTGATGCCTAGGTACACCCACACACCAGATTAGAAGTTGGTACTTCGCTTATTTTTCAAGATATTCTGCTCACAAGGTTCAGACATACATGGCGGCGGCCATCTTGGATGTTGACGTGGCGACCCAATTTTCAATAGCTTTCTTTCTTATGCCTAGATACACCCACACACAAGATTAGAAGTTGGTACTTCGCTTATTTTTCAAGATATTCCTCTCACAATGTTTAGACATACATGGTGTCAGACATACATGGCGGTGGCCATCTTGGATTTGACGTGGGTTGCACCCACACACCAAATTCAAATGTGGTCCTTCGCTTACGCACGCACATACGCACGCACGCCCGCACGCACGGACAGACGGATGGACGGAAGGACACACGGACGGAGGGGAAAACCATAGTCCCCCTTTCGCTCCGCGGTGCGACGGGGGACAATGAGAAGGAGAAACATATTATTGATGCTTTAAGTAAGCTTGGTTCAGGTGTTAGTTTTCTTCCAAATGACCCATCACAATTAGTTAATAGGCTGTTAGGTAGTAAGAAGGCTGGAAACAGCGATTGTTTTAATGAAGGCTCAGCCATTTTAGCCCAGTTGATGAAGATGGAAATAAATAATAAATGTCAATACAAAGATATTTTATTACATATTGAAAAAGATAAGAAGCACAATGCTTACGTTTGATTTCACAACGAGTGATTACACGGCTTCATTCCCTTACCCACAACAACTTGACCCCGCAAAAGAATATGAGGCATCTTTATTGTCGATGGAAACTTATAATACTTTGTTTAATATCACAGAGAAAAACAACAAGTTTAGTTATAATTCAGGAAGTGGATATAAAACTATAACAGTTTCATCCGGAGCATACGAGATTTCTCAAATATCTTCTGAAATTGCCCGCCTTATGAAAGACCAAGGTGATGAACCGAAAAAGATTGTAATAGATATTCAAAAACATACTTTAAAATCAACTGTTAAACTTAAAAATAATTATAACGTTGATTTCACGATTGAAAATTCATTCAGAGAGCTATTGGGTTTCTCTTCAAAAAAGATTGAAACTAACGGGACGTTTTACAGTGATAATGTCATTCAAATATCCTCCGGTATAAATTCTATATTAATTCATTGTGATTTGATTGATGGTGCTTATAACGATGGAATAAGAACAAATACAATATTTTCATTCAGCGCATACTCAACCCTGATTGGTTATAAATTCAATATGGAACCGAAAAATCTTGTCTATTTATCTGTGTCAGGAAAAACCATATACAGAGTAAATTTTAGGATAACCGATCGAGATAATCGTATGATTTCCTTTAATGAAGAAATTATATCCATCAGAATTCACCTCCGTGAAGTTTTCCAATAAATAAATAATGGTTATTGTGAGTAAACACGAGTTGGGAAAATATAAAATAATTACAGGGGATGGGATGTTCCTTTCACCATACTATAAGGGTGAAGGTATGTTTCTTGGTGGAGGATACTATAAACCTAAGAGACAACGGGGTGTGGGTCATCAATTTAGAAATAAAGGAGTTGGGATAATTGATACTCTAATGTAACATTCCGCAACCTATGGGTCGCGACCCAATGTTTGGGTCGCGAAGGATTTTCAATGGGTCGCACGATCGTTTCAGAAATCGCGGGAAAAAAACTTTATCTACGATTTACTTCTCCCGACTCAACAGAACAGAGATCAAACGAACGCCGACACAAACTTTATAGTGTGGACTCTTCTACCGCGATGTACCACGCGTGCATCCGGTCAGTCAGATCATCCGTTTAGTTTCCGACACGCGAATGTCCATTGCTTTTCATTCGAAAGATTGAGCTGTGAGCGTAAGGTACTCGCCATGGCTCGAAAGTATCAGCTTGTGTTCCTGAACTACGGGTTCACCTTGAATATCGTAGCCAATATGCAAAGTCAACCATGGCACTGATGTGGATAATCCACATCTACAATGTTGCTAACGGAACATTTAAATTAGGCTTGTAAGTTTCACTTTCGGGTTTAATCAGTGAAAGTTGTTTATTTAATGTTGTTCATGATAAGGAACATTGAACCTGGATATAAGTTCAGATGCATATCGGGTTTTTTCAGTAAAAGTTATTCTTGTTTTGTTTATCAGTTCATGTTACATTTTAAGTTCATCATCTATTCACGATGAAGATTAAAATAAAGTTCAAACACCTTATCTTGGCGTGTCACTTTAATAATTAAAGTTTTATTCTATTTCACAAAAGACACACCGCCAATGAATGTTGTGAGATTCATCTTCATCTTCATCTTCATCAGCTTCTTCATCTTCATCATCTTCTTCATCTTCATCATCATGTTCATCTTGTTCATTAAATCTTCATCCGGATTCATCGTCGGGGCGGATTCATCTCTTCCGAAGCTGCTAACAAGGCAGGGAGTTTACGTCTGGCCACTCTGCCATAAAGCCCAGATTGGTGGAGTGTTGCAGTGATGGTTGTCCTTCTGGAAGTTTCTCCCAGCAACACACAGGATCTCTGGAGCTCAGCCAGAGTGATCAGCCGGTTCTTGGTCACCTCTCTTACCAAGGCCCTTCTCCCCCGATTGCTCAGTTTGGCCGGGTGGCCAGCTCTAGGAAGAGTACAGTTTGTTCCAAACTTCTTCCATTTAAGAATTATGGAGGCCACTGTGCTCTTGGGAACCTTCAATACAGCAGAGATTTTTTTTGCAGGCTTCTCCAGATCTGTGCCTCGACACAATCCTGTCTCTGAGCTCCGCAGGCAGTTCCTTCGACCTCATGCTTCGTTTTTGCTCTGATATGCATTGTCAGCTGTGAGACCTTATATAGACAGGTGTGTGCCTTTCCAAATCATGTCCAATCAATTGAATTTACCACAGGTGGACTCCAATCAAAGTGCAGAAACATCTCAAAGATGATCAAGAGAAATAGGAGGCACCTGAGCTAAATTTCAAGTGTCATAGCAAAGGGTCTGAATACTTATGTCAATGTGAGATTTCAGTTTTTTATTTTTGATAAATTTGCAAAACATTCTAAAATCCTGTTTTCTCTTTGTCATTATGGGGTAAATGTCATTATGTGTGTAAATTGATAAGGGAAAAAATGAATTTAAACGATTTCAGCATAAGGCTGCAACATAACAAAATGTGAAAAAAGTGAAGGGGTCTGAATACTTTCTGAATGCACTGTATGCAGAGTGATGGCATCTACCGGTTGTGGGACTATGCGGGGGCATATTGGCGACACAGTCGTATTGTTTTAGTTTATTACAATTGTAATTGGTTATTACAATTAGACGCTCGTCCAATTTCCGAGGAGGTTATTTTCTACAAGAATGCTTTTTTAGTTTCCTCCACGTTTCATATCAAAACTCAAATATCAGTCGAAGAATAAATTGTAATATACAAAATGAACAGTTATTATGAAGTTTTATGTGACATGTAGAATTGTTATATGTCAATTTTTTTTTCTACAACAACTTGAAGCATTAAATAAATGGTATATAGTTTAAGGAGATTTTTTTGAATGATGAATAGAAGTTGAGTTTTTGACATGAAGTGGAAATCCAATGTGAACAGTGTGTGTGTTTTGCAGGAACAGCACTTCAAACACTGCGGTGAATGACTCATGGCAGTCATAAATTCGAGAATGAAATTGATTTTTCTTGGACTTTCCACATGTTCTGTTTCAATTCTCATTTGGTTTGCGACACAAGGCCAGTTCGAACTTGTCAAAAACCCAAGAAAATCACCATTCTTTCACCAATTCCACGAGTCGGTGAATCTCGTTTCTACTTCATCAGATCTGAGTGGTCAAACATTCGTAAGAGTGGAAAACAGCTCGATACTGGTCTTTTCTGCCTACCTTGATGAGCGTGACAAAGATGAACCCAGAGTGAGGGTCTTCGCTCTTGCTCCGTGGGCACAAAGAATGAGCTTGTGTTGTCACCTGCTATATAATGACGGCTTTACTGTGAGGTCATTGAAAGAAGCGAAACGGGAAATCGTGGGAAAACACTATGACTTCAAGTTTGCAGTTTTTAACTTTTTCTGTGAAGTTTATCGAAGCAATTTACAACTTACACACGTAGCTCTCACCCGGTGTGACCAAGCCATCCATCCTCTGACAAATTATCTGCCAATACAAGCTCCCCCGAAATTGTCTCCTCAACATGACTTTGCCGTGTGCCTACCAGCGTTATTCGGTCAATTTGACAACACTCTGCAGTTTGTTCAGAGCATGGAGATGTATCGCATACTGGGCGCTACAAGTGTAACGGTCTACAACACGAGCGTGAGCCACACCATGGACATTATCCTGCGGGCTTACATTGAGATTGGTATCCTTGAGGTCATCCAGTGGCCCATTGCGAATTACCTGCGGCCTTCCTTTGGATGGAGACCAAGCAAACACCCCGGAGACATTCAGTACTTTGGTCAGATTGCCACCATCAATGATTGTTTGTATCGGAACAAGCACCGCACGAAATATATTGCTATCATCGATGTTGATGAAATAATTGTACCACACAAATGGAACAATTGGAGTGCAATGATGGAAGATCTTGCGATGCCCCAAGTGGCCTGTTGGTACTTTTTACACCACACCTTTCCAATAACCAATGCTCAGTACAACACCATGACGAGTGAAGGAGGCCTAGTGTTAAAAGGGACTGACATTTTAAAAGCCAAAACGATGTTTCCGCCAATTGAACGGAGCTGGGCCAAAAAACCAAAGAAGGTAATGATTAAACCAAGTGGGATAGTCTATCATGGGGTAGCCGATGTAACGAAATACCAATTTGGCGAAAAGGACTCTCATGTGCCAATGAGTGATGCATCATCTCATCACTATAAAAAGTGGGGGATCTATTGGGGTTTCCCATCCTTGTTCAACAGCACATTGATTCATCCATACATTGACACACTCCAGAACAACATCAACAAATTCATGGACTTTGTCGATTCCTTTTTTTTTAAAACTAAGTGATTGATTATTCTTTCTTTATTCCAGGAACCTACAAAGTTTCCTGTTTGATGTGGATTGTGTTGATGTCCGTGATGTTGGTAGGGGTATTGTGGAGGAGCAATCCAGTAATAATGTATGCACGAGGTTGGGGAGGAGGAGTATTAGGATGTTCTCATGGTTCTCTGTACATTGTTTCATTTCAGTCAATTATACGTGGTGAGTTTGTCTTTGGTGTGCTTGTCCTACAGCTGGTGCATTGGCCATGGCCCTTTTTCCTTGTGTTTTGTAGAAAGTTTGTGGCAGCAGAAAGAGAAGATAGGTTTAAAATGGAAATAGATGCAGTGCCTCTAGCACCGTGGTTCTTAACCTGGGTTCGACCGAACCCCAGGGGTTCAGTGAGCCAGTCTCAGGGGTTCGACGGAGGTCCTCCGAAACGCCGAAACGCATTGCAATTTGTTTTTTGTTTTGTTTTTAGTTTTGTATCAATTTTGAATCTATGTGTAATTACGCTTATTATTAATATTATTATTATTTTGCTATGTATGTTACGAACGAATGGAAATGTTATTTGTAATTGTATTCCCATCCCATTCATGGTTTCTCTGGTCTGTGTTGAAGATAAGTTGTTTCACACTGACTGTAGTAAGTTGAATCAATGAGCAACTTGATAATTATTCTGTTGATGGTGCTTACTTGCTTACTTACTTACTTACTTACTGGATTTTGGACTTTGCAGGTGTCCGGAAATTCCAGTGAATAGCCTCGATTAGCTTGCCGTGTGCAGTGCGTCATTGGTCGCGCCTTACTTTGGAGTTACTGATTAATTTAAAAGTAAGTTTTTTTTTTTTTTTTTTTTTTTTTTTGTATACAAGATCGAGGCTCGTGAAAGAGCGAACATTAATCACACAAAAAGACAAACCGACACATAAAACATATAACATCGGGAGCGGTAGACAAGATGGGGAGAGAGGGGGAAGGACACAAACACAACATTTGAGAGCAGGGACCGAGAGACATGGAGACATCGAGAGATCTGAGAGAGGGCGAGGGCTTTGGGGGGGGGGGGCATGGGAAGGGGGCGGTGGGAGAGGTATAAAACATATGGACACTGCCAGGACTTCCAGGAAAGAAGTTGGAATTTCAAACAAGGTGGATCTGGGGTGAATTAGTGGGGGTAGAAAAGATCAAGGTTTTGGATGGGGGAAGATAAGAGATGGTGGTGAACAGCTGTTTTAAAGACCTGGAGGGAGGAGTGGGATTGAAGGGAGTGAGGGAGTTTGTTCCAGAGGCGGGAGAAAAGAGGAATGAAAGAGTGAAGGTGAGCAGAGAGCCGAGATTTCGGCAGTTTAACCATCAGAGGGTTGCTGGCAGATCTTGTGCGACCTGTAGGAATATTTGGGGGACAGAGCACAGAGAGAGCTGGGGGTGCAAGGCCGGAGAGGAGTCGGTAGAAGACAGAAAGACCACCTACCTGCCTGCGGAGAGTGAGTGAAAGGCCCTGAGAGATAGCTTCATCGCGGGAGATTCCAATAATTCTGAAAGCTTTGGTTTCAACAGCGTGAAGCCGAGCTAGGTGTGAGGCAGGAGCACCGGCCCATAGGGGAGAACAGTATTCCATTGAGCTGCGGATGAAAGCCTTGTATGTGGTGAGGAGCTCAGGTGTGCCGAGGAAGGACTTCGCACGACGGAGGATGCCCAGTCGGCGACTGGCTTTGGAGGCCAGCTTGGAAATGTGGTTTTCCCAAGAAAGATCATGGCAGATAGTGAGACCCAAAAGCTTGAGCGACAGAACTTCTTGGAGAGGATTGTTGAGAAAGTAGATGGGAGGGTTGTCCAGTCGATCTTTTCGGAGAGACATAGTAAGAGTGTGAGATTTGTCAGGATTGAAAGACATGTTCCACTTGTTTGACCAGTCTGTGATTTTGTCCAAGTCTTCAGAGAGTGAGGAGGCTGCAGACTGCCGATCGGAAGAGGAATGGAGCGGCAGAGAGTGGAGTCATCAGCAAAGAGATAGAGAGGATTTTCAAGAGAGTCAGAGAGATCATTGATGAAGACCAGAAAAATCACGGGGCCCAGAAGACTGCCTTGGGGAACTCCAGCCTGAACAGGAAGAGGAGATGAGAGAAACCCATTCAGGGCCACACGTTGACGACGACAAGAGAGGAAGTCCGCCAGCCATGCGTGGAGATTTCCATGGATACCAAAGGAGGAGAGTTTGGTGGGCAGAGCGGGGTGCCAGACCGTGTCGAACGCACGTGATATGTCGAGGGAGACAGCTCTAATTTCCTGTTTGGCATTGAGGACCTCCATCCATTGTTGAGACAGCAGAAGCAGCATGTCCAGAGTAGAGTGACCTGGTCTGAAACCAAATTGATGATCAGAGATCAAGCCATTGGAGAAGAGGAAAGATTTCATATCCAAAGCAATGATGGATTCCATGACTTTGCTGATAATTGGGAGAAGGCTGATTGGTCTGTAGTTGCTAGGATCTGTTTTTGCACCTTTTTTGTGCATAGCGGTGATGTTGGCTGATTTCCAAGCAGATGGCAGTTGACCTTGAGCAAAAGAGAGGGTGAAGAGAACAGAGAGAGGGTGAGATAGAGTGGCAGAGCAGGATTTTAGGACCCGTGGGCTGATGCCGTCGGGTCCAGTTGCAGAATCAGAGTCGAGGGTTGACAGAAACTTTTCCACCTTGTCAGGAGGAAAGGACACGGAGTCCAGGAGCAGCAGGGTACGACTGGGTATGGTGGGTACAGAGAGGGATGGGTTTGGGACACAAGATTTAGAGGCAAACACAGAGTTGAGGCATTCAGCTTTTTCACGTGCGGAGTCAGCTGTGTAGCCGTTTGAGGTAAGGGAGGGGATGGAGGGGGAACAAACACCAGAAACGGATTTGACCAGATGCCACTAGGATTTGGAAGAGGGAGACAGATAAGAGAGTTCGGTCTTGAGAATGGAGAGATATTGTTTCCTGGCTCTCCTGAGGGTGGACACACACTTGTTTCGGGCTTTGTGAAAGGAAATGAGATTTCCTTCCGTTTGATTTGCTTTCCAGGAGACGAAGGCAAGTTGTTTCTGGGCAACAGCCTCACCACAAGATTCTGTGTACCATGGACGGGAGGAAGGGTATGACAACTGAAGACGAGATAGGATAAATCTGTGCATGAGAGAGAGCAATTTACTTTGGAAGAATTCCCAGGATGGAAATGGAAATGTTTGTTGGAAATGTTGTTGGAAATTGGAAATGTTTGTGGATATGCAGGGCGGGTTCAGAGTTATATTAAAGTCAAAAGTGGATGGTGATTATAAAATATGATTGAATTACTCAGAAAATTAGGTGGAGGTGATATAACTCCTTTGGTCGCAATTCAAAACTAACAATTCGCAGTTTTCTACGTAATATTAAAATGGGATTTGAGGTGACATAGAGTTGAGTAGATAATAAATCCCGTCATCGTAACTATAAGTTGTGTTTTCTTCGTTAAAATTTCTCAGTTTTCAGAGGGGTACTGATTATATTTAAGCATGTTCCTTTTTTAATTTTTGTCATATAATTATTTGACCGAACTCAATTAAGATCAGTTTGTTACTTTGTTGTTTTTTTTGCAGTATGTCGAGCAAAAAAAGGAAGTGGTCGGAGGATTACGTTCGGTACGGGTTCACGTGTTTGACGGAACGGGACAGAAATCAGCGTCCTCAATGCATGCTTTGCAATGTCAAGTTGAGCAACTCCAGCCTAGCAACAGCAAAACTACAGGAACACTTCAAAAAACTGCACGGCGAGGGGCAGTACAAAGACGCAATGCTGGATGAATTCAAATTGAAGAGAGTCCGATTCGATGGAAGTGATTCCTTGCCCACTCTTGGCTTCGTTCCAATTGACAAACTGATCCTCACCGTGTCATATGAAGTTGCGTACCTGATCCCAATGCAGGGCAAACCACACACCGTTGGCGAGACACTCATCAAACAGACCGCGTTGAAGATGGCCAACATCATGCTGGGAAAAGCTGCTGAAAACAAGTTGTCTCTCGTTCCACTCTCAAATGACACCATCAGATGCAGAATCATTGACATGAGCGACGAAATCCTCACCCAGGTAGTTGCAGATTTAGTCGCGAGCCCGACGAAATTCAGCCTTCAAATCGACGAGACCACCGACTTTTCGAATTTGAGCCAGCTCATCTTATTTGTGCGTTATGTAAAAGGAGATGAGCTCAAGGAAGACTTTCTGTTCTACAAGCCTCTCACAACAACTATGAAGGCAGCTGACGTGAAGAAGCTTGTGGACGACTTCTTCAGAAGCAATGGCCTATCCTGGAACATGGTGTCTGCAGTTTGCTTGGATGGAGCTCCAGCCATGCTGGGATGCAACTCTGGTTTTGGAGCGCTGGTGAAGGCCGATGCACCACACATCATCGTCACGCACTGCGTCCTGCACAGACACGCGCTGGCATCAAAAACCCTGCCTCCAAAACTGGCCAATGTTCTGAAAATCGTCGTTGAAACTGTGAATTACGTGTGAAGCCATGCTCTGAATCATCGCATCTTCAAAGAGCTGTGCAATTAAATCGGCTCTGAATTCGAAATCCTTCTCTACCACTCTAACGTTTGATGGTTATCACGAGGGAAGGTAGTGAGCCGTGTTTTTGCCTTGCGTGTAGAATTAGCCCCGTTTTTGCGAGAACACCAGCATCGCCATGCAACGACTTTCAAGAGTCATAGTTCATCCTCGCCTTGGCGTACTTGGCTGACATCTTCGACGCACTCAATCATCTCAATTGCCAGATGCAGGGCAGTGGAGTGAATGTCATCGAATATGAAGAAAAGCTGAGCGCTTTCCGAAAGAAGTTACCATTGTGGAGGCGGTGAACAGAGAACGACAACTTCGCAAACTTTTCGCTACTGGACGAGTGCGTGAGCGGGATCGAAGATGAGTCTGAAGTTGGAGCCACTGCTGTACCGGGGGAGCTGCATCAAGCGATTGCCACGCACTTGGATGAGCTGGGAAAGTCATTCGATGGCTACTTCCGTGACCAAAAGCAATACCCAGCATGGGTGCGGCAGCCGTTTACTTTCGACGTTGCAACGGCAGATGTCAACGACCAATACCTCGATGACCTCATCGAACTTCAGCAGAGCCAGACTCAACAACAACTCTTTGGCACAACAACGCTCTCATCGTTTTGGTGCCGCCAAATGAAAGGGTATCCTCACATCGCTAAAATTGCCCTCGAGATCCTCACGCCGTTCGTTACAACGTATCTCTGCGAGCATGCGTTTTCGAAACTGGTGGACATTAAAACAAAGAAAAGGAGCAGGCTTTCATGCGAAAATGATTTGAAGGTGGCCCTTGCCAAAACAAAACCACGCATTTCCCAGATCGCCTCCCGAAAAGAACAACAGAAAACGCATGAATATGCAATTGTTCTTAAGTTCTTTTTTTTTTTTTTTTTTTTTTTGTATACAAGATCGAGGCTCGTGAAAGAGCGAACATTAATCACACAGAAAGACAAACCGACACATAAAACATATAACATCGGGAGCGGTAGACAAGATGGGGAGAGAGGGGGAAGGACACAAACACAACATTTGAGAGCAGGGACCGAGAGACATGGAGACATCGAGAGATCTGAGAGAGGGCGAGGGCTTGGGGGGGGGGGGGCATGGGAAGGGGGCGGTGGGAGAGGTATAAAACATATGGACACTGCCAGGACTTCCAAGAAAGAAGTTGGAATTTCAAACAAGGTGGATCTGGGGTGAATTAGCGGGGGTAGAAAAGATCAAGGTTTTGGATGGGGGAAGATAAGAGATGGTGGTGAACAGCTGTTTTAAAGACCTGGAGGGAGGAGTGGGATTGAAGGGAGTGAGGGAGTTTGTTCCAGAGGCGGGAGAAAAGAGGAATGAAAGAGTGAAGGTGAGCAGAGAGCCGAGATTTCGGCAGTTTAACCATCAGAGGGTTGCTGGCAGATCTTGTGCGACCTGTAGGAATATTTGGGGGACAGAGCACAGAGAGAGCTGGGGGTGCAAGGCCGGAGAGGAGTCGGTAGAAGACAGAAAGACCATCTACCTGCCTGCGGTGAGTGAGTGAAAGGCCCTCAGAGATAGCTTCATCGCGGGAGATTCCAATAATTCTGAAAGCTTTGGTTTCAACAGCGTGAAGCCGAGCTAGGTGTGAGGCAGGAGCACCGGCCCATAGGGGAGAACAGTATTCCATTGAGCTGCGGATGAAAGCCTTGTATGTGGTGAGGAGCTCAGGTGTGCCGAGGAAGGACTTCGCACGACGGAGGATGCCCAGTCGGCGACTGGCTTTGGAGGCCAGCTTGGAAATGTGGTTTTCCCAAGAAAGATCATGGCAGATAGTGAGACCCAAAATCTTGAGCGACAGAACTTCTTGGAGAGGATTGTTGAGAAAGTAGATGGGAGGGTTGTCCAGTCGATCTTTTCGGAGAGACATAGTAAGAGTGTGAGATTTGTCAGGATTGAAAGACATGTTCCACTTGTTTGACCAGTCTGTGATTTTGTCCAGGTCTTCAGAGAGTGAGGAGGCAGCAGACTGCCGATCTGAGGGAAGAGGAATGGAGCGGCAGATAGTGGAGTCATCAGCAAAGAGATAGAGAGGATTTTCGAGAGAGTCAGAGAGATCATTGATGAAGACCAGAAAAAGCACGGGGCCCAGAACACTGCCTTGGGGAACTCCAGCCTGAACAGGAAGAGGAGATGAGAGAAACCCATTCAGGGCCACACGTTGACGACGACTAGAGAGGAAGTCCGCCAGCCATGCGTGGAGATTTCCATGGATACCAAAGGAGGAGAGTTTGGTGAGCAGAGCGGGGTGCCAGACCGTGTCGAAGGCACGTGATATGTCGAGGGAGACAGCTCTAATTTCCTGTTTGGCATTGAGGACCTCCATCCATTGTTGAGACAGCAGAAGCAGCATGTCCAGAGTAGAGTGACCTGGTCTGAAACCAAATTGATGATCAGAGATCAAGCCATTGGAGAAGAGGAAAGATTTCATATCCGAAGCAATGATGGATTCCATGACTTTGCTGATAATTGGGAGAAGGCTGATTGGTCTGTAGTTGCTAGGATCTGTTTTTGCACCTTTTTTGTGCAAAGCGGTGATGTTGGCTGATTTCCAAGCAGATGGCAGTTGACCTTGAGCAAAAGAGAGGGTGAAGAGAACAGAGAGAGGGTGAGATAGAGCAGCAGAGCAGGATTTTAGGACCCGTGGGCTGATGCCGTCGGGTCCAGTTGCAGAATCAGAGTCGAGGGTTGACAGAAACTTTTCCACCTTGTCAGGAGGAAAGGACACGGAGTCCAGGAGCAGCAGGGTACGACTGGGTATGGTGGGTACAGAGAGGGATGGGTTTGGGACACAAGATTTAGAGGCAAACACAGAGTTGAGGCATTCAGCTTTTTCACGTGCGGAGTCAGCTGTGTAGCCGTTTGAGGTAAGGGAGGGGATGGAGGGGGAACAAACACCAGAAACGGATTTGACCAGACGCCACCAGGATTTGGAAGAGGGAGACAGATAAGAGAGTTCGGTCTTGAGAACGGAGAGATATTGTTTCCTGGCTCTCCTGAGGGTGGACACACACTTGTTTCGGGCTTTGTGAAAGGAAATGAGATTTCCTTCCGTTGGATTTGCTTTCCAGGAGACGAAGGCAAGTTGTTTCTGGGCAACAGCCTCACCACAAGATTCCGTGTACCATGGACGGGAGGAAGGGTATGACAACTGAAGACGAGATGGGATAAATCTGTGCATGAGAGAGAGCAATTTACTTTGGAAGAATTCCCAGGATGAGTTGATGTCAGAGGTGGTAGAGATGGGAGACCAGTCCAGATGATTGATGGCTGCTTGAAGACCGTGCCAGTTGGCCTGAGTGAAATGCCAGACTCGTCGACGCTGAGCAGGCTCCCTGAGGATGGTCAGAGAGATGTCCACTTTAACAAGGACATGATCAGATGATCCGATCGGAGCAGAAGAAGAGCAGCAGACATTTTCAGGGAAGTTAGTCATAACCAAGTCCAGAAGAGAAGATGTTCCGTTGACTGAGATCCGGGTCGGGAAATTGACAGATTGTGTCAGTCCCAGTGAGTCGCAGAAGTCCTTTGCTGAAGAGCCATGGCTGGTGAGAGAGGTACCCACACCCAGCCAACTGGCATGGTGACAATTGAAATCACCACATATGAGGAAGAGAGAGTTGGGATGAGTAGATAGAAGTTGGTCCATATCATCAGACAGCGAGATGTAGATGGAGTCATCACTGTTTGGTGGACGGTACAACACACATATGAACAAGAGGTGGGAGCGAAGGGGAAGCCGTAGCCAGAGGTATTCCTGGGGGTGAGGTGGAGAGAGTGCAGTGCAGGGCGAGTGAGGAAGAGAGTTTTTGATAAAGATAGCAACCCCGCCTCCAGGACGAGGCTCAGGTCTATCATACCGGAGGAGGGAGTAGCCCGGGAGAGATACTATGGAATCAGAGACATCATAAAGGAGGAAAGTTTCTGTTAAGCAGATCACGTCTGGTTTGACAGAAGCAACCTGTATGGAGAGATCAGTTAAGTTTGAACGAAGGCCCCGGATGTTTGAGGTCCATACCGTTAATGAAGAGGAAGGGGGAGCATCAGATACAGAACAGGGGGGAGGAGGGGTAGGGTAAGATGTGGAAGAGGTGGAAGAGATAGGGAGAGCTGTTGAAGGTGTGTCAGAGATTTCAGAATAGCTCGGAGAAAGGGAAGGATGGGGCGGACAAAAGGTTTGATGGTGATTGGGTGAGCCACAATGAGGTGTTATTTGAGGAGGGGGAAGAGCGAGGCAGAAGGTTGGGGGAGATGGAGGTGAGAGTTTTAAGGGTGAAGAAGCGGGGAGGACGCTTTGAGGAGGGGGAGTGAGAGGGGGGAAATTGAGAAGCAATGAGGGTGGGGAGATTTGAAGGGGAGGGGTGAGGGGGGAGTTTGGGAGGGAAGGGACAAGGGGAGGGATTTGAAAGGGATGGGATATGGGGGAGATTTGGAGGGGAGGGGTGAGGCAGGAGTCTAGGAGGGGAGGGGCGAGGGGGCGTCTTGGCGGGGAGGGGTGAGGGGGTAGTTTAGGAGGGAGGGGGCAAGGGGGGAGATTTGAAAGGGATGGGTGATGGGGAAGATTTGGAGGGGAGTGGTGATGGGGAAGATTTGGAGGGGAGGGGTTATGGGGAAGATTTGGAGGGGAGGGGTGAGATTGGATTTTTGAAAGTGTACGATTTATGGGAAACGAACATTTATTGCAAAATGAGTTCCTTGTGACCTTCGAGTTAAAAATACGTTTAAGGACGCTGGATGGAGGATGGAGTGCAGGAGAGTTTAGGGAATGTAGAAAAAAGGCACTATAGGAGATGGATATTTTTGTTGGGATGAATTGATTTGGTGAGCAAGTTGAAAGCAGCCTTTTAAAGAAGAAGAAGAAAAAGGTGTTATAAAATATGACGGAATACATAACTTGAGGGGAAAGTGTAAACATTGAAGGTTAATGAGTGAAAACTATCTGGGGAAATGGGGGAGAAACACGTGGTCGAAGAACGAACGAACGAATAAGAATGAATAAACGAATGAGAACAGAGAAGGAAATGTTTTTTTTTTTTTTTTTTTTTTTTTTTTTTTGAGTTGAGATTTACACAAGGAAGTAGGCTATGGGTGAAAAGCCTGGGAATACAGAGAACGAAAGTTATTGGATCACAAACGACGGACCGCTGAGAGAAAAACAAAGCCTCAAGGTTGTACAGTGCACACTGTACAAGGCCTCAAGACACGACACGGCAAACAGACGATCAATTTATGAAAGATAAACACCGAGAAACAACCAAAGTTGCACACAATAACTTCACACACCGAAAGATAAATACAGTTTCGACAAAATACAATTGTGAACAGACAACTTCGAAAAACGTGGAGACCGTGTGGAGCTTCGAAAATCCCTCCCACCGTCTCCGAGATCTCCTTTGTCAAATTTGATGGGTTCTGCGAGTGTTTGGTGGGTTTCGTTAGGGTTCGGCGCCTTTAAAAAGAACCACTGCTCAAGCAAGTCTACACCCCTTTTAAAATTTTCACGTTTTCTTCCCTTCTAGCCTGAAATCAAAATGCATTTAATCAGACTTTTTCCACCTATATTTGCACATCGTAACCCCTTTCTAGTTTTGTATTCTTAATGAATTTTCTGAAATTTGTATAATTTGTTTTTCGCTTGGAAGTTGTGGGATGCGATGTGTAAATAAACGTAGAAAACGTCTGTTTTAATGCAATTTAATTCCAGGTTATAAGGCAACAAAACGTGAAAATTTTGAAAGGGGGTTGTACACTTTTTCTATAGGCATTGTTTGTACCGATATGCATTGTAGACAAAGGGGTACACAGATATTGGCAGGACTTGTAGGAAGTGGTGGAATTTGGATTTGTGGTGCCCAAGGCCAAAGGTCAATTGTAGCGCCCCACAGGCACTGTCATAGTCAGGGATTTATATCGGGGCCATATGAAAGAGCTCTCAGCTTCCCCAGTATCTCAGCAGCAGAGATGAGCTCTCCTACTCTTTCCAAAGACCACCGTGGGATCCTTAACATCCACCAACTAATGACGGTGGTCGGGACACCCAGGTTAACGTCCATCCAAGGAATGACACACACATTGATGAATCACCTTGACTGTGAAACACCAGGATGACAGCTTATAGCTGGGTCAAGATTCGAACCCAGGTGAGACAACATCGAGACGATATCTGCGTACATCTCAGCCATCCTGCCAACCAAACACACTCTCTGATTCCTCTCACCACAGTTTACACTCTTGTCCAGAGTCCAGACCCTTCAAGTGCAGCGCCTTCTTCACTTTTTTCCTCACACATCTATCCTCACCATATGTCATACATCGTAGCGTATCTTGCTTGTACACAAAGGCCGGGCTTTTTTTTTTTTTTTTTTTTTTTTTTTTTTTTTTTTTTTTTTTTTTTGTATACAAGGTCGAGGCTCGTGAAAGAGCGAACATTAATCACACAGAAAGACAAACCGACACATAAAACATATAACATAGGGAGCGGTAGACAAGATGGGGAGAGAGGGGGAAGGACACAAACACAACATTTGAGAGCAGGGACTGAGAGACATGGAGACATCGAGAGATCTGAGAGAGGGCGAGGGCTTTGGGGGGGGGGGGCGTGGGAAGGGGGCGGTGGGAGAGGTATAAAACATATGGACACTGCCAGGACTTCCAGGAAAGAAGTTGGAATTTCAAACAAGGTGGATCTGGGGTGAATTAGCGGGGGTAGAAAAGATCAAGGTTTTGGATGGGGGAAGATAAGAGATGGTGGTGAACAGCTGTTTTAAAGACCTGGAGGGAGGAGTGGGATTGAAGGGAGTGAGGGAGTTTGTTCCAGAGGCGGGAGAAAAGAGGAATGAAAGAGTGAAGGTGAGCAGAGAGCCGAGATTTCGGCAGTTTAACCATCAGAGGGTTGCTGGCAGATCTTGTGCGACCTGTAGGAATATTTGGGGGACAGAGCACAGAGAGAGCTGGGGGTGCAAGGCCGGAGAGGAGTCGGTAGAAGACAGAAAGACCACCTACCTGCCTGCGGTGAGTGAGTGAAAGGCCCTCAGAGATAGCTTCATCGCGGGAGATTCCAATAATTCTGAAAGCTTTGGTTTCAACAGCGTGAAGCCGAGCTAGGTGTGAGGCAGGAGCACCGGCCCATAGGGGAGAACAGTATTCCATTGAGCTGCGGATGAAAGCCTTGTATGTGGTGAGGAGCTCAGGTGTGCCGAGGAAGGACTTCGCACGACGGAGGATGCCCAGTCGGCGACTGGCTTTGGAGGCCAGCTTGGAAATGTGGTTTTCCCAAGAAAGATCATGGCAGATAGTGAGACCCAAAATCTTGAGCGACAGAACTTCTTGGAGAGGATTGTTGAGAAAGTAGATGGGAGGGTTGTCCAGTCGATCTTTTCGGAGAGACATAGTAAGAGTGTGAGATTTGTCAGGATTGAAAGACATGTTCCACTTGTTTGACCAGTCTGTGATTTTGTCCAGGTCTTCAGAGAGTGAGGAGGCAGCAGACTGCCGATCTGAGGGAAGAGGAATGGAGCGGCAGAGAGTGGAGTCATCAGCAAAGAGATAGAGAGGATTTTCGAGAGAGTCAGAGAGATCATTGATGAAGACCAGAAAAAGCACGGGGCCCAGAACACTGCCTTGGGGAACTCCAGCCTGAACAGGAAGAGGAGATGAGAGAAACCCATTCAGGGCCACACGTTGACGACGACTAGAGAGGAAGTCCGCCAGCCATGCGTGGAGATTTCCATGGATACCAAAGGAGGAGAGTTTGGTGAGCAGAGCGGGGTGCCAGACCGTGTCGAAGGCACGTGATATGTCGAGGGAGACAGCTCTAATTTCCTGTTTGGCATTGAGGACCTCCATCCATTGTTGAGACAGCAGAAGCAGCATGTCCAGAGTAGAGTGACCTGGTCTGAAACCAAATTGATGATCAGAGATCAAGCCATTGGAGAAGAGGAAAGATTTCATATCCGAAGCAATGATGGATTCCATGACTTTGCTGATAATTGGGAGAAGGCTGATTGGTCTGTAGTTGCTAGGATCTGTTTTTGCACCTTTTTTGTGCAAAGCGGTGATGTTGGCTGATTTCCAAGCAGATGGCAGTTGACCTTGAGCAAAAGAGAGGGTGAAGAGAACAGAGAGAGGGTGAGATAGAGCAGCAGAGCAGGATTTTAGGACCCGTGGGCTGATGCCGTCGGGTCCAGTTGCAGAATCAGAGTCGAGGGTTGACAGAAACTTTTCCACCTTGTCAGGAGGAAAGGACACGGAGCCCAGGAGCAGCAGGGTACGACTGGGTATGGTGGGTACAGAGAGGGATGGGTTTGGGACACAAGATTTAGAGGCAAACACAGAGTTGAGGCATTCAGCTTTTTCACGTGCGGAGTCAGCTGTGTAGCCGTTTGAGGTAAGGGAGGGGATGGAGGGGGAACAAACACCAGAAACGGATTTGACCAGACGCCACCAGGATTTGGAAGAGGGAGACAGATAAGAGAGTTCGGTCTTGAGAATGGAGAGATATTGTTTCCTGGCTCTCCTGAGGGTGGACACACACTTGTTTCGGGCTTTGTGAAAGGAAATGAGATTTCCTTCCGTTGGATTTGCTTTCCAGGAGACGAAGGCAAGTTGTTTCTGGGAAACAGCCTCACCACAAGATTCCGTGTACCATGGACGGGAGGAAGGGTATGACAACTGAAGACGAGATGGGATAAATCTGTGCATGAGAGAGAGCAATTTACTTTGGAAGAATTCCCAGGATGAGTTGATGTCAGAGGTGGTAGAGATGGGAGACCAGTCCAGATGATTGATGGCTGCTTGAAGACCGTGCCAGTTGGCCTGAGTGAAATGCCAGACTCGTCGACGCTGAGCAGGCTCCCTGAGGATGGTCAGAGAGATGTCCACTTTAACAAGGACATGATCAGATGATCCGATCGGAGCAGAAGAAGAGCAGCAGACATTTTCAGGGAAGTTAGTCATAACCAAGTCCAGAAGAGAAGATGTTCCGTTGACTGAGATCCGGGTCGGGAAATTGACAGATTGTGTCAGTCCCAGTGAGTCGCAGAAGTCCTTTGCTGAGGAGCCATGGCTGGTGAGAGAGGTACCCACACCCAGCCAACTGGCATGATGACAGTTGAAATCACCACATATGAGGAAGAGAGAGTTGGGATGAGCAGATAGAAGTTGGTCCATATCATCAGACAGCGAGATGTAGATGGAGTCATCACTGTTTGGTGGACGGTACAACACACATATGAACAAGAGGTGGGAGCGAAGGGGAAGCCGTAGCCAGAGGTATTCCTGGGGGTGAGGTGGAGAGAGTGCAGTGCAGGGCGAGTGAGGAAGAGAGTTTTTGATAAAGATAGCAACCCCGCCTCCAGGACGAAGCTCAGGTCTATCATACCGGAGGAGGGAGTAGCCCGGGAGAGATACTATGGAATCAGAGACATCATAAAGGAGGAAAGTTTCTGTTAAGCAGATCACGTCTGGTTTGACAGAAGCAACCTGTATGGAGAGATCAGTTAAGTTTGAACGAAGGCCCCGGATGTTTGAGGTCCATACCGTTAATGAAGAGGAAGGGGGAGCATCAGATACAGAACAGGGGGGAGGAGGGGTAGGGTAAGATGTGGAAGAGGTGGAAGAGGTAGGGAGAGCTGTTGAAGGTGTGTCAGAGATTTCAGAATAGCTCGGAGAAAGGGAAGGATGGGGCGGACAAAAGGTTTGATGGTGATTGGGTGAGCCACAATGAGGTGTTATTTGAGGAGGGGGAAGAGCGAGGCAGAAGGTTGGGGGAGATGGAGGTGAGAGTTTGAAGGGGGAAGAAGCGGGGAGGACGCTTTGAGGAGGGGGAGTGAGAGGGGGGAAATTGAGAAGCAATGAGGGTGGGGAGATTTGAAGGGGAGGGGTGAGGGGGAAGTTTGGGAGGGAAGGGGCAAGGGGAGGGATTTGAAAGGGATGGGATATGGGGGAGATTTGGAGGGGAGGGTTGAGGCAGGAGTCTAGGAGGGGAGGGGCGAGGGGGCGTCTTGGCGGGGAGGGGTGAGGGGGTCGTTTAGGAGGGAGGGGGCAAGGGGGGAGATTTGAAAGGGATGGGTGATGGGGAAGATTTGGAGGGGAGGGGTGATGGGGAAGATTTGGAGGGGAGGGGTTATGGGGAAGATTTGGAGGGGAGGGGTGAGATTGGATTTTTGAAAGTGTACGATTTATGGGAAACGAACATTTATTGCAAAATGAGTTGCTTGTGACCTTCGAGTTAAAAATACGTTTAAGGACGCTGGATGGAGGATGGAGTGCAGGAGAGTTTAGGGAATGTAGAAAAAAGGCACTATAGGAGATGGATATTTTTTTTGGGATGAATTGATTTGGTGAGCAAGTCGAAAGCAGCCTTTTAAAGAAGAAGAAGAAAAAGGTGTTATAAAATATGACGGAATACATAACTTGAGGGGAAAGTGTAAACATTGAAGGTTAATGAGTGAAAACTATCTGGGGAAATGGGGGAGAAACACGTGGTCGAAGAACGAACGAACGAATAAGAATGAATAAACGAATGATAACAGAGAAGGAAAATTTTTTTTTTTTTTTTTTTTTTTTTTTTTTTTCCGAGTTGAGATTTACACAAGGAAGTAGGCTATGGGTGAAAAGCCTGGGAATACAGAGAACGAAAGTTATTGGATCACAAAAGACGGACCGCTGAGATAAAAAACAAAGCCTCAAGGTTGTACAGTGCACACTGTACAAGGCCTCAAGACACGACACGGCAAACAGACGATCAATTTATGAAAGATAAACACCGAGAAACAACCAAAGTTGCACACAATAACTTCACACACCGAAAGATAAATACAGTTTCGACAAAATACAATTGTGAACAGACTTAACTTCGAAAAACGTGGAGACCGTGTGGAGCTTCGAAAATCCCTGCCGCCGTCTCCAAGATCTCGCGAGAGTCAAGGAAACTCCAAAAATATGCTTAAGGAAACTCCACCCGTTAAAGAGAAAAAAATAAGAAGTATCCTCGGATGGCCGATGTATAAATTTTACACTATAAAGAGGGTGAAATTATAGAAAAGTGTGGATTCCAACATTGATCTCTATACTAAATGTATGGCAGCGAGAATCTCATTTTTTGAAGCCATTTGTCCCCCATCTTTGCTCTCCTATGAGTTCCCACACGCTGGATAATAACCAAGGTGAATGCCACTTTCCGATGAAATATGATGCCTCTTTTCCTTTGATCAATACCATCACAATTTTTACAAAGCAGCACACTATGCCATATAATAAATACTATCGTGTCCCCAGGGTTAAGACCCCTGGATGACGAATGACCGAAACGAGCTTTAACTCCGAGGCGTATTTTGAACCTTGGCTGGGGTTATTTCGAACCCACAAAACAAAGAAAGGAACCAGCACAAGAAAAGTAAAATTAAACAAATAATGAATTTCTTAAAAGTAATTGGAAACCAAATAAAATGAATGAGGTAAAACTGAATTTTAACTTGAGACCTCTCCATCAGACTCATATACAGACAAGGGAAAAACAAAAGTAAAAATAAATAATGTTTCTGATGGCTGGCACTTAGCTCTGTTTCAATGAGGGTCTTGATGTTCGTTGAATGGGTCCGGTCCATCGGCGAAAGGACCGAGCGTCGACTTGCAGGGCCGTCTTAAGGCATGGGCACACTGGGCAGTTGCCCAGGGGCCCGAAGTTGCCCAGGGGCCCCACGATTCTAGGGGCACCATGCTGCCATATTGTTCATGAGAGATCTCTTGGCAGAGTGGATAATTACTCGACCTCTCGCTGGAAAGGCCTGGGATTAAGTTACGAAATATGACTGTAGCAGATTACATTTCATTTTATATGCAAATGATAGGCCTATAATATGCATTAACCTTATTTCGTTAAGATTTCCACTCATTTATTCACTGTGTAAAATACGAAACAAGTTTCGCTGCGCATCCCGATTGCCATTTGTTGAATGACGTCACGCACTTCTTGTTGAAGTTGAGTTGAAGAATCTAATTATCTCCAAATAATCCGGAAGAATTCCCATGTTTTAAACGCGCGTCATGTTATAGGTGTATAGAGCAGTTTAACATGTCCTTCCACAGCATGGTATTATAATTAAAAAATAAATAACAAAAATAATGATAACATTGTAACAAAGCATATATTAATTAATCTAATAATATTAATAACAATAATAACATTAGTATTATTTGGCAATAATTTGCGCATCCCGATTGCCATTTGTTGAATCTTGAATGACGTCACGCACTTCTCTCAAATTTATTCCAGCAAGCGCCATCAGCATTTCACAGCGCCAACTATTTGTCTTGTCACTTTTGTGAATTGTGAATGGTGAGCATCTTCCATGCTTATGTAATAAGGTATGTACAGTTTAAATTCGTTGTCAATTATAATGCATTAACAACCAATATTTGCCGAAATGATTGTCAAAGTGTCCGTGTCCACTGGGCACGAAGAATTGAGTTTATCCTCATCGTGTCGTTCACCTAATCGAGTTTATCCTTTCGGAAAAGATCACGTTGTGGTCAAGCGTCTGTCTGACACGAGATGGTCGCCGCATTTTGATGCTGTCCATGCTCTGCCTAGAGCCAGAGGTTTCAAAAAAATTAAACATGCACTGGATTCGGTATCAGCTGACACTGACCGGGAAGTGAACACAAGGCGAGAGGCAGAAGGATTGGGCGAGAAAATAGAGAACCTGGAAACGATTTTTCTGACTTCTTTGGAACGACATTCTCGAAAGAGTAAGCAAAACAAGTAAGGTCCTGCAGTCAAAAGATGTGGACTTACTTGTTGCCATGAATCTTCTTGAGTCTCTGAAAACGTATCTTCAGGAAACTAAAGACAAATTTAGTGAATATGAACTGAAGGCCAGGAGTAGGTGTCCAGATTCGGATTACAGCGATGTGAATAAACGGGTGCGAAAGCGAAGTGTACGTCTGACTACATATGACGGATCAGAAGAAGAGATACTTCTAAACAAAAGTGAAAAGTTCAGGGCGGAAACATCCCTTCTGTTCTGGACTTTCTGAACTCTGACCTGACAAAACGTGCAGATCATTCATGGATTGGAAATCTGTTTTCCTTCTTCAGTCAATTGAAAACGATTGGTTCTGATGAGTTAAACAAAAAGTGCGAACACTTGGCTGATGTGTATCACAAAGACCTTGATTATGGTGACCTTCTAAATGAATGTCAGCAACTCAAGCACTACACGGTTCTTGATGAAAATTGTGAGACTCTTCCTGCGTTGTACAGAAAAATAATTTCGGACAACTTGAAATCTGTGTTTCCCAATGTTGAAATTGCACTCGGAGTGTTCATGTGCATGATGGTGACCAACTGTACAGGGGAACGTTCATTTTCAAGATTGAAGCTTACAAAGAATGAGCTTCGCAGCACAATGCGGCAGCAGCGTTTGAACTGGCTTTCACTCATGTGCATGGAAAATGACATCCTGAAGACCATTGACTTCAAGCCAATTATAAATCAATTCTCTGCAAAGAAATTTGGCAAACGTTTGCATAATAATAAATAATTAATACTGTACCATCTCCCTCTGTACAGTGTACCAATTATTATCATGTATATGTTGAAATGTTTTTTTTTTTTCAAGGCTTATGTTATATTGTTCAAAACTTTGTGTTGATTAATCCTCGCTTTACAGTGTTTTTTTTATGTTTAAACATTGATTTTGTTGAAAGTACCAATAAATCTATCGGTTTAATTTTATTGTTATATTGTAATATTCTTACAGGTCGCACAAGATCTGCCAGCAACCCTCTTATGGTTAAACTGCCAAAATCTCGGCTCTCTGCTCACCTTCACTCTTTCATTCCCCTTTTCTCCCGCCTCTGGAACAAACTCCCCACTCCCTTCAATCCCACTCCTACCTCCAGTTCTTTAAAACAGCTGTTCACCACCATCTCTTATCTTCCCACATCCAAAACCTTGATCTTTTCTACCTCCGCTAATTTCACCCCAGATACACTTTTTGAAATTCCAACTTCTTTCCTGGAAGTCCTCGCAGTGTCCATATGTTTTATACCTCTCCCACCTCCCCCCAATCCATCTCCCTCCCACAGTTCTCTCGATGTCTCTGCTCTCAAATGTTGTGTTTGTGTCCTTCCCCTTCTCTCCCCATCTTGTCTACCGCTCCCCTTATTTTGTGGTTTGTGTCGGTTTGACTTTTTGTGTGATTAATGTTAGCTCTTTCACGAGCCTCGATGTTGTATACAAAAAAACCCCCAAAAAATTGACTTTACATTTTTATTCCCGTGGGTGGGTGGGAAGAGGCCCCACTGGATTGTTTTGCCCAAGGCCTACAATGCTCTTAAGACGGCCCTGTCGACTTGTCCACAATGGTGCTGGTCAAGTGCTCCCACACACTGAGTCAGAAACAGGCAGCCAAACGTCCCCCCAGTTCGATCCCAAAGCTGGCACAAGAGAGAGAGCGAGTCCGCTTCTTTCTCCTCCTCTCCACGATCGCACACGAGCCAGGAACAGCCAAACCAGGGACAAATAACAAAAGCAACCACCCGATCTGATTGCTAGCACCAAGGAGAGTCAAAAATGTGACCATTCATCACGTACGCCAGGACCAGCAGAGAGAAGAGAGAAAGATGGCGAGACGGCGTGACGGCGTCTTTTTCCTTTCAGCTCTCGAATGTCGGACCGCTGATGTCACACTCTGTCCAATCACCGAGCATTACTCAATCATTCCATCGCATCTCCACCAATCATGAAGACCGGGGTGTGGCCTCCTTGTTACGAGTCATCAGGGGGTGGAGTCTAATCTCTGTTCAGGAATGTTCGGATGACGTCGGGGTTTACTTGCTGATTAGCAAATGTGCTGGGTCTTTTGGACCTGGCGGCATGGTGAGCAAATTAGTCCATTGTCTTGCCGGCTGAGTTTTATAAGAACATTAGGGAAAAATCACAGAGAGGCATGCACATACATGGGAATTTAACCTTATAGACCCCACCTTGATAGCACAACTCCACTCCTCCGTGTGGAGACACCTAAACACTTAACCGGACATTCGACTCCACTTAGATACATCGAGATAGCTTCTTCTTCTTCACGCTAATCGGAGTGTGCTAATTCATACGATTCTGACTTTTCCATGAGGTATTTCATGCCGACCCTCACAAACATAACAATTCCATAATAATGCTTTTTTTGTCATATCGGGAATAGACTAAAATCCAGTGAGAATGGGATAAAATCAAGTGGGGAAGGAGAAAAATGAAGTAGGAAGTTGGAATTGTTGTCGGAATATGCACCTTGAAACAGAAACAGGATTTTCTGTATTGTGGGAGGAGGAATATGGTGGATAGACAATTCCGGTGGCTTCAGGACTGCCCGACCAATCAACGTTAGGCACCCTGTCGTGTTAGTATGGAGATCAGGGGATTCCATTCAAGACATCAAAAGAACAAACTTGTCACAGGATCCGCACCATCCCTAATTGGGCTCCTATTGCGCGAGACATCTGTATCTGATCGACACGTAATTACGCTATTACGACATTTTTGTCCAACAATTTGCAGTCATGATAATAAAAATCATTTCAGTTGAAATATTATTTTATTTGCATATATGTCACCTTCCCATTGAGATTGGGACTGTGGCCTAAAATGGATTTGTTTGGTCTCGTGTCGATGTAGTGTGGAATAGAGTTCACCGGAATCTCAAGACAACTGTCCCATTTAACAAGCGTCTAAATGTCACAATTTGCGAGATTGCGTCTAGATGTAGCACAGGCATTGTGGACATAATAGGCGAATGGCCACCTCCTACATCAACGTTCCTTATTAAGGACACTCAGATATCCACCACAGCTGATGTATGTTTTGGAAACTATGTTTTGAAGTTTATAATTTAAATAAAGTTGAACAAGGGATGTTGTGAAATTAACATCATTTACAGCAATTCTTTAAATTACATTAAAGTTTAGGAACAACCATTACTGTACAATTAAGTGTGTGTGTGTGTGTGTGAGTGTGTGTGTGTGTGTGTGTGTGTGTGTGTGTGTGTGTGTGTGTGTGTGTGTTATGGTACGGTTGCAGGTGAAATAATTAGGATTGTGAGAGCAACCACACACAGCTCTGAACTGGGCAATAAATTACAACAACTAGTCAGATGTATGCTAGCACAGGGAGCCACAGTTGGTAGATTAAAACAAGTTTTTTTTTTATATCACAAAAAGGTACCAAATCGAATTAGTAAAATACAATACGAATAATAAAAATATTATTCATGAGATCTTTATGTAAATACAGTACAATATAATAATTCAATATACTACAAATCAATGTTGCTAGGAATCAGTGGTTGCTAGGATATGGCAGCATGCAAAAAAACGTTATAGGTGACAGTTTGAACATTCGAAGTACAGTTTGATCGAGAGGTAGGTGGTGTGGTCGTGCTGGTTGGTAGATTGATGTATTTAAGGTAAGATGTGCATGATTTAATGATATTATCATTGTAGTGAAAATGTATCAAAGTTGAACCCAGGAGTGATGCCCACTTAAACCGCAGAGGGGCATCTATAAGACCTCGGACGTCCGCGACGCTGAGCCACTCCTGTGACATTTTACTATGACATGTAGTCTTGAATGGTACGTACCCACACATATATTCTAGGCTTGCTTGCATTGACTAATATAATCGATCCTTCCTATATGATGCCAAGATCCTGATATCTATTGCATGATTGTATTTTACAGGACTAGGGCATGCCCGTACGTGGGTGCCCGTTCCTTGCCAAAAAAAAAAAAAAACGCTACCCGTACGCTCTACCCCGCCCGTACGCCCGTAAACAAAAAAAACAACGCTCTTCGCTTCCGCCCTTCGCTCTGACTGAATTGGGAGAAATAATGCGCATAAGAAATCGAGAAATTATTATTTTCTCCGGAAGAAATCGAATTACGAACCGTAATGGCGCACGCGCTCGGCTCGGCTCGCTCTCACATCGGCCACGCCTACGCAACAACGCGTTCTGTGATTGGCTGCCGGAAGTGAAGTCTTCACTGTCCGGAAGGTCGCAAATCGCAGTTACGATGAATCGCAAATTAGTTTTAATTAGTTTTAAAACATAGTTTAACGCCAACATAGTTTGCCAACGTGAAATAAATGAATACGCTCTCAAATGTGCCATCCGAGGCAGAGTCTGTTCGCCACGTTCGGCACACGTGATAGCTCGCTGCTCTCTGATTGGTTGAATCGTTTTTTGGACATAGCTCGGTAACTACTTCTCCGATTAATATGAAACCTTGAAAAGGCACATCCTCGGGTCCCCAGCAATATACCTGGCAAGTTTAAAGTATATCGGACCCGTGGTTGTCGAGAAACAGCGGTCACAGACATACATACATACATACATACATACATACATACATACATACATACACACAGAGATTACTGGAATTATAGATAGATGATGCTAAAGATCTGATTGAGATTAAACCTACCTATGGGACAAAGTTGTGGACTTGGTTGATTTTCACAACATTAAATCTCAATCAAGATCTACGGAAATGGCGGGACACAAGATGATCCATGCACCGACATTCAGCACTGACCCACAAGCTGTGGATTCGGGCTCGGAGTTAACTCACTGGCTCAAGTCACTGGAGAACCAGTTCAGAGCCCAGGATACCGTTCCCACTGCTGAAACGAAACTGGACGTGCTGCAGACTAAAGTGGACCACCACGTCTACAGGAGCATTGGACGATGTACGACGTACGATGCTGCAGTGGCAGAGCTAAAGCGAATTTACATTAAGAAACGGAGCGTGGTGTACACCAGGTATCTGCTCTCATCGCGGCGACAACAACCCACCGAGTCGATAGATCGCTTCACCCAGGAGCTACGACAACTACTTGCGGACAGTACTCAAGAGGTACGCACTCACGAGCAAGTCCAGGATGATCTTGTCTGAGATGCTTTTGTCTCTGGGATCGGCTCTTCGACTCTTAGGCTAAGACTTTTGGAGACAGCTGACCTGACGTTCACGGAGGCTCTACGGGTGGCACACGTCTACACTGAGGCCCGGGAACAATCTACCGCCTATGACCACACACGGGTCATTGCGGGGACTTCTCAACTCGCGCGACCGGAGAGGGCTACCGCCGAGGATACGGGAGCGGACTCGACCATGCTAGCGGAGCCCCTGGCCGCTCCCGAGGTGGACTCGGATTCCGGCTTGGTGGCGGCTACGGCGGCCAGGCCAAGGCCTGTACGAAATGCTATGTGTTACTTCTGTGGCAATCGACAGCATCCCAGGTCGGCGTGTCCGGCTCGGGAAGCAATATGACATTTGTGTTCGACTAAAGGACATTTTGCAAAAGTCGGCCGAAAGACCGCGCGGGGCGCACGAACTCGTGCGACCTTGAATGGGCTTATCGCCGAGCCAACGGACCGAGCACAGAGCGGGGCGCCTCACCCGACTTTGATGAGCGGTCCTCCTCCTCGTGGGCCCCTGGCTGCACGCTCGACCTTGGTGAGATACATCGGGCCGCCAAAACAAATGGCATGAACACGACCGACCGCGGAGCGACCGTCCTTGACTGGAATCCGAACGCCCTCCAAAGGCTACTCATACAATCGACAAGCTCCTGCTTTGACGTGGCAAACAATGCAAGTGACACGAGCGCCATCCGAAGGCAGCTCATACGAACTACACGCTCTTGCCTCAGCACATGAAACTACAGTTGGCTGCGATCCTTCTCGCGTGACACGAGCGCCATCTGACGGCAGCTCGTACGAACTACACGCTCTTGCTTCAGCACGTGAAACTACAGTTGGCTGCGATTCTTCTCGCGTGACACGAGCGCCCTCTGACGGCAGCTCGTACGGACTACAAGCTCCTGAAGCTCCTGCTTTGGTACGACCATCTATGCGTTTGACACGAGTGCCCTCCGGAGGCTGCTCAAACGACAGGAAAACTGCAGCCGGCGTGGGATGCACACGCGAGGCGCGATCTTCTCGCTCGGATGGCTCAATACCTGCCGGATCTTCTGGCCTTGCTCAGGCTATTATTCCACTCATGGTCGAAGGCATTCTTGCGCGGGCTTTAGTCGACACGGGGTCTACGGATAGTTTTATCGAGCATCGACTGGTGCATAAACATGGGTGGCCGGTCCTCGGGACAACACGACGGATCTTTATGGCCTCCCAAGGGCTTAGGCTCAGCACAAAAGGGGAATGTCGATTGAAGCTTGTGATAAAGGGACGCATGTTTCCAGATGTACATCTCATGGTCTTACCTGCTTTATGTGCTGACATTCTGTTAGGACACGATTTTCTTAAACGACATGGACGTTTGGAAATGGAATTCAGTGGGACTGACACGCTTGCTGTGTGTGCACTTGCGAAAATGGAAATTGAGCCTCTTTCGCTGTTCCCCAACTTGACCACTGACTGCACTCCTGTAGCGGTGAAATCACGGCGCTACTCACGAGCAGACGCGCAATTCATTGCGGAAGAAGCAGCCCAGCTCTTAAAGGAAGGTATCATATAACCCAGCCGGTCGCCGTGGCGGGCCCAGGTCTTAGTGGTGCGAAGTGAAGCCCATCGCCGATGCATGGTAATCGACTATTCACAGATGGTTAATCACTTTACACAGCTGGACGCCTACCCTTTACCGGGGATGGAAGCGCTGGTACGACAGGTGGCCCAGTACTCAGTCTACAGCCCTCTCGATCTGCGTAGTGCGTATCATCAGATCCCCATCTCGAGGGCTGATCGCATCTATACCGACTTTGAATCGGGTCAAAGGTTATACCAGTTCACCCGACTACCTTTTGGGGGTGACGAACGGGGTCACCTGTTTTCAGAGGGCGATGGAAGACCTCGTTACTAAGGAGAACTTGACAGATGTCTTTGTATATCTGGACAATGTTACGGTTTGTGGGTATGACCAGGGGCATCATGATGCTAATCTGAAGCGCTTCCTCGAGGTCGCGCAGAGGTATCGCCTAACCATGAATGAGGCTAAGTGTCGTTACTCTACGCACGATAGATCTTCTGGGGTACACCGTGACCCATGGCTCTGTCGCTCCAGATAAGGAGCGTCTGCGACCTTTGCTCGATATGGCTCCGCCTAGCGATCGAGCTTCGCTGAAGTGTGCTCTCGGCCTGTTCGCCCATTATTCTAAGTGGGTGCAAAATTTCTCTGCGAAGCTCCGCCCGCTTGTGGCCTGCAACACGTTCCCCATGAGCCCAGCCACCTTGGCAGCCTTTGGGGGCCTTAAGGCCGACATCGCTGGCGCCGCTGTGTCGACGATCGACGAGAGCGAATCTTTCGTCTTAGAAAGTGATGCCTCGGATCATGTGATAGCGGCGACACTCTCCCAGGAGGGGGGGGGGGGGCGCCCTGTGGCTTTCTTTTCGCGGACTCTCACCTCTGCTGAGCGGAGGCATTCGTCTGTCGAAAAGGAAGCGTACGCGATCGTCGAGTCGATTCGGCGATGGCGACCGTACTTACTCAGGCGATGCTTCCAAATCATCACGGACCAACAAAGCGTAGCGTTCATGTACGACACCTTACATGCTCAACGCATTAAGAATGAGAAAATCACTCGCTGGCGTATCGAACTCGCCGACTTCTGCTGCACCATCAAATATCGCCCGGGGAAGGATAACCTGGTCGCCGACGCCTTATCGAGGCCGGCTACATGCGCGGGTATCATAACTCTGGAGGGTCTGCGCACTTTGCACGGCACTATTTGTCATCCTGGGGTGACGCGTTTCGCTCATTTTGTGCGTAGTGGTAATCTGCCGTACTCGATTGAGGACATCCGCCGGATCTGCCGCGGCTGCGCTATATGTGCGGACTCAAACCGCATTTTTACAACCCTCCCATGGGGACGCTGGTTAGGGCTACTAGACCGTGGGAGAGATTGGCAATGGATTTCAAAGGGCCGCTGCCGGTGTCGAGTAACTCTCGTTAACTGCTCACTATCGTTGATGAGTACTCGCGATTCTCTTTTGCTTACACGTGCGTGGATATGACGGCTGCCACGGTCATACGGTGCCTGCAGAATTTGTTTTCGATGTTTGGGTATCCGGCCTACGTGCATACCGATCGGGGTGCGGTGTTCCTGTCTCAGGAAGTGAGAGGTTACTTGCTCCAAAATAATGTCGCTTCGAGTTACACCACACCGTACAGACCCCAGGCGAATGGGCAGGTCGAATGCTTCAATGGGATTATGTGGAGGGCCGTCATGATAAGCCTCAGTGGTAATCTGCCGGGTTACCAGGAGTAATAGTAATACACTCGGCCGTGGCCTCGATAAATGGGCTTGGTCGCTACCTGCGGCGCTGAACTCGATCAGGGCTCTACTATGTACGGCCACCAACCAGACTCCTCACGAAAGACTGTTCCACCACCCTAGAAGCTCGGGTAGTATCCAATCTTTACCCAGTTGGCTCGCTGAGCCGGGGCCGGCCTATCTCAAACGTGCGGTTCGCACAAGCAAGTATGACCCCTGAGTGGATAAGGTGCAGGTACTCCAGGCTAATCCCGAGCATGCTCGTGTGATGACGGCAGATGGACGCGAGTCCACTGTCTCCGTACGCCATCTCGCCCCATGTGGGGTCATCGACCCTTATAGGGATATCGACGAACCGATCTACGAGTCTATGGACTCTCCCGAAGCTTCCTCTATGGAACATCTGCTGTCCCTTCCTTCGTCAAATACACCCCTGCCTGAAGGCTCTGAGTTGCCCCCTCCGACACCTGCCTCCAGCGGCTACTCCGAAGCAGGGGACTCCGGGCTTGGGGAGGCCGTACCCGGTAGTTTCCAGACACGTGCTGGCAGGGTAATTCGCCACCCTGACCACTACGGATGGACCGACTGACATGGAATGACATCCCCAATCAATTAATGCTGACGCACGCTTGATTCCTGCCTAGCGGCAGTGTAGTTCTAACGGCGGGGAGAATGTAGTGAAAATGTATCAAAGTTGAACCCAGGAGTGATGCCCACTTAAACCGCAGAGGGGCGTCTAGAAGACCTTGGACGTCCGCGACGCTGAGCCACTCCTGTGACATTTTACTATGACATGTAGGCTTGAATGGTACGTACCCGCACATATATTCTAGGCTTGCTTGCATTGACTAATATAATCGATCCTTCCTATATGATGCCAAGATCCTGATATCTATTGCATGATTGTATTTTACCGGATGATGCTAAAGATCTGATTGAGATTAAACCTACCTATGGGACAAAGTTGTGGACTTGGTTGATTTTCACAACAATCATATTATCGAGTGTGTAAGGAAAGTTATAAATATATGATAATACATTAAATCCTATTGCGAGCAAAGTTGGAATAAGTGATGTTGCATTGATGGGTTGACTGGCTGCTTGGATGCAACTGAGGTTGTGGATCTACTGATTTACCACCAATTGATGTGGATACATGATCGAGGTTGTGGATCCGCCGTTTGGAGAGGTCCTGGGCTGAAATCAGAATCATTGGAATCTCCCGTGATGACGCTATCTCCGAGGGCCTTTCACTTACTCACCGCAGGCAGGTTGGTGGTCTTTCCCTCTTCTACTGACTCCTCTCTGGCCTTGCTCCCCCAGCTCTCTCTGGGCTCTGTCCCCCAAATATTCCTGCAGGTCGCACAAGATCTGCCTGCAACCCTCTTATGGTTAAACTGCCAAAATCAAGACTCTCTGCTCACCTTCACTCCTTCATTCCTCTTTTCTCCCGCCTCTGGAACAAACTCCCTCACTCTCTTCAATCCCACTCCTCCGTCCAGGTCTTTAAAACGGCTGTTCACCACCATCTCTTATCTTCCCCAATCCAAAACCTTGATCTTTTCTACCCCCGCTAATTTCTCCCCAAAGCCACTTTTTTGAGGTGACTTTTGTCTTCTTTCCTGGAAGTCCTTGGTGTCCTTCCGTTTTATACCTATCCTGCCTCCCCCCAGGCCCTCTCCCTCCCACACATCTCCCGATGTCCCTGCTCTCAAATGTTGTGTTTGTGTGCTTCCTCCCCTTCTCTCCCCATCTTGTCGACCGCTCCCCTTTTTATATACTTTGTTTGCTTGTTTGTTTGATTTGTTTGTTTGATAAATGTTAGCTCTTTCACGAGCCTCGACTCTGTATACAAAAAAAAAAAGCAAAAAAAAAAAAAGATCGAAACCTCGAGGAAGAACAATGCCGAGCTGATGATCCATGCAATCGGGAAACGAGTCAATTGCTTACAGGTTAAGATTCTTGCTTTAGGTGGAGAAACTATGTTTGAGGTTTACAATTTAAATAAAGTTGAATATGGGATGTTGTGAAATTAACATCATTTACAACAATCCTTTAAATTATTTATATTTAAGTTTCGGAACAACCGATACTGTATAATTAATGAAAATGTGTGTGTGTGTGTGTGTGTGTGTGTGTGTGTGTGTGTGTGTGTGTGTGTGTGTGTGTGTGTGTGTGTGTGTGTGCGAATAAAGGAGAGAGATAGAATTGTGAGGAACAGGAATGAAAAAATGAGATGTGTGTGCGTGTGTGTGTCTGTGTGTGTGTGTGTGTGTCTATGTGTGTGCCTGTGTGTGTGTGTGTGTGTGTGTGTGTGCGTGTGTGTGAATAAAAGAGAGAGATAGAATTGTGAGGAACAGAAATGAAAAAACGAGATGTGTGCGCGTGTGTGTGTCTGTGTGTCTGTGTGTGTGTGTGTGTGTGTGTGTGTGTGTGTGTGTGTGTGTGTGTGTCTATGTGTGTGTGTGTGTGCCTGGGCCGTAACTTTTTTCCATTTGAGCTATTCTCACTCAAATTTACCACAAAGCTTTATTATGATAAAACGGTAAAATCAAATTAACTCTTTTGTCAAAAGGTCAGTCACATAAAATCATCCATTTTCATCCAATTGACCGAAAATAATCTGATTGTCCGCTTAAATCTGTCTGCTTGGGTTTTCGAACAGTTCACAAGGGATTCCACATTACTACTTGTAGATGTATTGCAGGTTCATACCTCTCTCTCTTTCGAGCACAATATGACAGAACTTTAGAAGTGCAAGACGAGATCTACTTGAACCAGGCATATATGTAATCGAAGTATTTCGACCAGTATTTTAAAATACCGACTTCTTTCCTGGAAGTCCGAGCAGTGTCTATGTGTTTTTGTTTTCTACCTGTCCCCTCCTCTCCTCCCCCTTTCCCATGCCTCCTTCCCCCAAGCCCTCTCCCTCCCACAGATCTCCAAATGTCCCTGCTCTCCAATGTTGTACTTGTGTGCTTCCCTGTCTCTCCCCATCTTATCTCCCACTCCCTTTATCATATGTTTTATGTGTCAGTTTGTCTTCCGTGCGTGTGTGTGTGTGTGCGTGCGGAAGTGAAGAACCGCATTCGAATTTGGTGTGTGGGTGCAACCCACGTCAAAATCCAAGATGGACGCCGCCATGTATGTCTGATGCCATGTATGTCTGAACGTTGTGAGCTGAATATCTTGAAAAATAAGCGAAGTACCAACTTCTAATCTGGTGTGTGGGTGTATCTAGGCACAAACAAGAACGCTGTTTAAAATTGCGTCGCCACGTCAAAATCCAAGATGGCCACCGCCATGTATGTCTGAACCTTGTTAGATTAATATCTTAAAAAATAAGCGAAGTACCAACTTCTAATCTGGTGTGTGGGTGTATCTCGGCATAAGGAAGAACCCTATTGAAAATTGGGTCGCCACGTCAAAATCCAAGATGGCCGCCGCCATGTACGTCTGAACCATGTGAGATGAATATCTTGACAAATAAGCGAAGTACCAATTTCTAATCTGGTGTGGGGTGTATCTCGGCATAAGGAAGAACGCTATTGAAAATTGGTTCGCCACGTCCAAATCCAAGATGGCCGCCACCATATATATGTCTGAACCTTGTGAGCGAAATATCTTGAAAAATAAGCGAAGTACCAACTTCTAATCTGGTGTTTGGGTGTATCTAGGCACAAGGAAGAACGCTATTGAAAATTGGGTCGCCACGTCAAAATCCAAGATGGCGGCCGCCATGTATGTCTGAACCTTGTGAGCGGAATATCTTGAAAAATAAGCGAAGTACCAACTTCTAATCTGGTGTGTGGGTGTATCTAGGCATAAGGAAGAACGCTATTGAAAATTGGGTCGCCACGTCAAAATCCAAGATGGCCGCCTCCATGTATGTCTGAACCTTGTGAGCGAAATATCATATCAAAGCATGTTTTCTGCGTCTTCCACTTTTTTTTTCTTTTTTTTTGTATACTGAATCGAGGCTCGTGAAAGAGCTAACATTTACTTCACAAACAAATCAACCAGACAAACAAAGTATATAAAAAGAGGGAGCGGAAAACAAGATGGGGAGAGAAGGGGAAGCACACAAACACAACATTTGAGAGCAGGGAGATGTGTGGAAGGGAGAGGGCTTGGGGGGAGGAGGCGTGGGAAGGGGGCCCACCTGCAACAGCTTGGACTGGGCAGTGGGGAGGGAGAAGTATAAAACACAAGGACACCAAGGACTTCCAGGACAGAAGTTGGTATTTCAAAAAAGTGGAATTGGGGTGAAATTAGCGGGGGTAGAAAAGATCAAGGTTTTGGATGGGGGAAGATAAGAGATGGTGGTGAACAGCTGTTTTAAAGACCTGGAGGGTGGAGTGGGATTGAAGAGAGTGAGGGAGTTTGTTCCAGAGGTGGGAGAAAAGAGGAATGAAGGAGTGAAGGTGAGCAGAGAGTCTTGATTTTGGCAGTTTGACCATAAGAGGGTTGCAGGCAGATCTTGTGCGACCTGTAGGAATATTTGCGGGACAGAGCCCAGAGAGAGCTGGGGGGGGGGGCAAGGCCAGAGAGGAGTCGGTAGAAGACGGAAAGACCACCAACCTGCCTGCGGTGAGTGAGTGAGAGGCCCTTGGAGTTAGCTTCATCGCGGGAGATTCCAATGACTCTGAATGCTTTGGTTTCAACAGCGTGAAGACGAGCTAGGTGTGAGGCAGGAGCACCAGCCCAGAGGGGAGAGCAGTATTCCATTGAGCTGTGGATGAAAGCCTTGTATGTGGTGAGGAGCTCAGGTGTGCCAAGAAAGGACTTCGGACGACGGAGGATGCCCAGTCAGCGACTGGCTTTGGAGGCCAGATTTGAAATGTGGTTTTCCCAGGAAAGATCATGGCAGATAGTGAGACCCAAAAGCTTGAGTGACAGAACTTCTTGGAGAGGAATATTCAGAAAGTGGATGGGAGGGTTGTCCAGTCGGTCTTTTCGGAGAGACATCGTAAGAGTGTGAGATTTGTCAGGATTGAAAGACATGTTCCACTTGTTTGCCCAGTCTGTGATTTTGTCCAGGTCTGCAGAGAGTGAGGAGGCTGCAGGGAGGCTGCAGGGAGGCACCCAGTGAGGAGGCTTGTCAACTCACATCACTTCCCCGACGGAGGACCGAGGCGTAACGCTTGTTATCATCAATGTTAGCTCTTACACGAGCCTCTATCTTGTATACAAAAAAAAAACAAAAAAATGCAGCATCATGTAAAATGTAATTTTTATGTAACTTCAACAATGTCATGGCAATAACAGTTAAATATTATCATCACTGTAATTTTATATTGTCGATCTGCGCTCTCCCGAAACATGTTGCTTCAATATTCACCTATATATATTGTTGCGGATCTCCCGAAGCCCGTCGATGTACAGAGGGGGTCTTAAGCCCCCTTTCCCCCTCGGGTCTTCGTGTCCACGAGGCCTAATCACCACTTCCGCAGCGAGCGTGGAAAAGGGTATTGGGTCGACGCCGCACGTACCTTTGGTACCCACACTGCCACGAAAACGGGACCGGACCTCACACAAGCCACGCTAATCGAATACGCCCGAGCGGTGTGCGTATCACGTGACTCGTGCCATTACCTTTTATTGAACCCGATTCGAGCGGTTCTGTTCGTGCGATGCTAAGCCAATAGTGAAATGACGGGAACGGTCAAATAAGAGGAAGAACACGGTTTATTTACTATTTACAGGCGAAGAGACACAAAGCAGGCACTTAAGCAGTCTTAACTTATCTCCAGACAAAGGGCCCACTCACTCACGCGGGAAAAAGAAGGAAGGAAGGAAGTTTGCGCGCCAAATGCGCCTTGCCGTCGGTTGCTCCGGGACAGCTTGCCCGGCGTGGCCCTCTGGTGGTCATGGCAAGTATGCAGGAATCCCAGGTAGGAGGATTGTCGGCGTAGGTGGCTCAGGAATAGATTGCCTCCACAAGCGCGATTAATACAGCCGCAGGGCACAGGACACGGGGAGAGTTCGTGTACAACGAGGTTATTACAAACAGTTCAATCCACTCGTTCTGCTGCGGTTCTGACGATCTCTGAATTCGGCTCTCTCTTGTCCTCTTGCGTTCTGTGGATTCTAACTCTCACAAGGCTCCGACTCAATTCAACTCAACTCAACTCACTCAACTCAGGTGGGGGGCCCGGGGCAGGGTTTTTATGGCTAAGTCCCGGCCTTACCCGAATGTTCCGTGCCCCTCCTCCCGTCGCCGTGGTGAGCCACTCCCCTCGAGCTCTGATTGGCAGCTCATTGCTTACCGGCCACTCCCCCTGCAGCTCCTCCCTTCGGCCTTGCCAGACTTGTTCAGGCTGAGCACATGGTATTCCAGCCTAATCGAGGCCTACACTTACTGGCCTGCTCAACGCAAAACTGACACAGGAAAGGAGACTACGCTTACATTTACTAAGAGATAACTGAACAACAGCGAGGCTACATGTTGTGGTGCGTCTACCTACGAGGGGGGTTCTCCTTTATTCCCACAACCGCAACAATATATAAAACCGAAAAACACGGTCTGTGAAGCCTCGTGACTACATGTCTATTAATTACATACTGTTTGAACGTTGGTTTCATCCTGTCTAGTAATTGTTCCATTATCCCGATCCTCACACTGGTTGTACCTGAGGTCTCTGATTTGGTTTCTCAGGGCTGCACATTCTTGGTCAAACTCTGCACGAACCACAGCAACAGCTGTTAATATGGCTGTTTCTTTTTCATCTTCAACTTTAGCACCCAAGTTCTGAAATCGCAGCCGTAGCTGTTCTTCATGTTCCGCCGCCAAACTCAGGGAAATTAACCAATCGAGATTAACCACCATTAATTAACGAGATTGAAATTAACCACCGATTATTTTCAAATCGTATGTAACAATGAATTACGATACCTGTTCGAAAAGTTCCCAAAATTCCAAAGGTCTCACAGAAGTTATCACATAAATTCCAAACCTCTGGCTCTGACGGTCCTCGAAGGAAGGTCAGCTTGTTCATTGTTGGCGGGAAACCTCTGCGTCGGCTGCGCACAATGGATAATCGCCACTCCCCGTTTCGACACTCCGGAAAGTTAGTAGAAGTTTCCTCGGAAGATGAGTGTCTGGCCTTGTGCGCAGCGCCATTGTGATGACTCGAAGGCAGATTCTCAGGAGACAATAGGAGTTTATTTCCACAGACATTCAGTCAAGCCTTGAATAGCTGTGCCGCCATTACGCACGCAGGCGTACTCTTCTCTCACGTTGTTCCACCGATGGATTGCCTCACCATTTTATTTTTTTATTTTTTATTTTTTTTGTATACAGAGTCGAGGCTCGTGAAAGAGCTAAGACAACATCTATACATCTATAACCATACAAATAGCAACGCGATAAAACGTAGTCACGACAACATCTATATATAATGGAGCATGTATTTGTGATTATGAATGTATGTATGCCCGTTGTTACGACCTGGCCCCTGCATAAAGGGCTCGGGGTACTGCCGATTGCTCTGGAGATCCTAATAGATGTGATCGGGAGGCCAAAACGTTCCCGTGGCACCGTATGAGCAGTCAGGAGTGACCGAGCGAAGTTACCATCCAAATGCTGACGTAATTTTACATCCCCCCACCCACACTCTTCAACACACAGTATGCCAATCCAGAAATGCAATGCAAATTCAAAACAATGGAATAAATGCAAATCCTCTACTCCAGATCAAGAAAAATACAGGGTATATCACCAAGGAATATATAAATCAAAAGGAAAATAAATCATGCTGATATGCAGCGGCAAAGATAAAGAAATTAAAGAAGGACAGAGAGGCGCGCAGACAATACGGACAAGACAATTAAACGACCCACCCGGTATCCCCAGCTAATCTCAAAGGTGAGGGAGGGGAGAGAGAATCAAAATAACAAAGGTATATTCACCAAAATATACAAAGAAAATAATGGGTTAAATAAAACCGGGAGAGGAGGAGGGAAATTCAGGCCTGTTTCAGGTGGCGTTCCTGCTGCCTCGCCCCAGACACGTGTCCCGAGGATGGCACCTCACCTCCACTCTTCTCTTTTTCAGTGGGTGCCCTCAAACTCCACAAACGACTTGTCCAGAGCAGTTTCTGCAAAACCATGAAGCCGCATGTTGCCTCCGGTTGGCTCAGATGATACTTGATGAGGAGCAAACGCTTCTGCTCCCTCTACCACTTTTCCTCACGATCCCACGCGCACCGAGAAAACCCTCCTCCACCCCAATCTCTCCGACACTGTGCCTCCAACAGGCAGCCCTCAGAGAGATTAATGAAATCCTCAAAAAGCTCACACAGGCCGAGTTTCTCGTTAAACAAACCTTGGACTGGGCAGTGGGCATCCTGTATTCATTTTCGCCTTCCACCACCGTCCCGACGTACTCTTCTTCCTTTCACCTCCTCTTCTTTCTTTTTCTCCCTGAGGGTCTTTCTCTATTCAATTATGTAGAGCTCTGGTGGGAGGGAGAAGGTCAATGAGGAAGATTTTTTTTTTAATCAAAAGAATGAAAATAAAGTTGAACGGGAAGGAAGAAAGGAAAGAGCTCATCTGGTTCCACAGCCGGCCCAGCATTTCACATGAGATACACCCTGATGATCACAGCTTCTCATTATTGCTAGCCCAGCCCCACGAGTGTGCCATCATTAAACAATCCTCCCCACGAGTGCAACACCGTCCACTCTAAACCCATTGGTTGGACAGCTGACCTGACGCCACCCACAATTCTAACTGAAATACTACATCTAAAGTACCCAGAGGACCCAAAAGACCCCACCCCCCTCAAATTCCCAAGGACCCAAAAGATCCAGAGGACCCAAAAGACCCCCCCTTCAAATCCACGAGGACCCAAAAGACCCAGAGGACCCAAAAGACCCCCCCCCCTCAAATTTCAGAGGACAGAAAAGCTCAAGAGGACCCAAACATTCTTAAGGCTCAGGCTTCAGATTTTGGCACACTCACGAGGCAGTAATGTCAAATAAATTATTCCAATCCGTCATTTTTGACAGGCTTTTTTTACTGGTAGGAACAAATTCAAAAGAGTATAAACTGTGTGGTAATGGCCGTCTTATAGATATGATCAGGCTCGACGGGTATCTGATGGTACACTCCAACCAGATCTACCTTAGAGAAAACTGGAGCACTTTGCAAAGAAGAAGAGAAGTCTTGGAGGTGTGGCACCAGATTACGATCAGGCACAATGGATCTGGGGAGTGCCCCCATAATCTCCACAAGACCGCCAATCTCCTGGTGTCTTTTTCGGGACCATGTGTAATGGGGAAGACCAGTTACTGCTAGAGGGGCAGAAATACCGACCTCAAGCATATGATTGAACTTTTCCTTGGCATTAGACTGATGATCAGGTGCAAGGGGGTGAGGTCTCCCTGTTGCAGGTGGGCCTTGAATCTCTAAGTGATGTGTGATGGAGTGTCTGACTACCGCATTGCTGTACACTGGTCGACTTATGCTGGGGTATTTATGAAGGAGGGCACTAAATCGTGACGAGTTAGTACTCTTCACATACTGTACATGAGACTGCTGGTGGATGCTTGTGAACCAATCCCTTTCACAGTAAGGTCAGCTCTGACAATGGGTGTGGGCAGCTCAGCAACGATGAATACCCAGTGGAAAACTCGGCGCAGTCCTGGAACAAGCATCAAAGATCTCTCTCCATAGGTGGCGATAGGTGTGTGGTTAACTGCTTGAAGTTGTGGTGCAGTGTTGTTATACCGATTCTTACCTTCTGTCGTGCGAGGCAACATGCTCACTTTGGTTCCAGTATCAGCTAGGTAGCGTGTGCCAGTGTTCTTGTCAGTGACATAGAAAAGGTGACTCTCACGTTGACTGGCAGAGCTCATCGTCCCTAGCTGCCACTCACGCCATTTCAGTGCATGGTGGAAGTGGGCGTCTTAAATGAAAATGTCAGCACACACTTTTGGGCTGCTGTACCATAACGCCAGTGGTACCAACAGTCTGTACCTTCATGCCCGTGACGTGGACAGCTATTACTCTAGCTCCTGCTATGCTGTTTGCTTTGGGCCCAATCGCGAGAAAAACTGCGCTCTTCCTGCAGGTGATAAGTGAGCGCCTACATTTGTGCTGTGATCTGGATAACTGTCGACTGCAAATCCTGGATGACCCAATGATCAAACGTTGCACTGAATGACTGGCGTGTAGCAGAACTAATAGAAAATGTTGGTGCTGCCACTTCCACAATCTCGTCAGCCATCTCAGTGAGCTGTTCAATGATCACAGCTTCACTGGTAGAGGCCAGGATGAGTTGAACGTTGTTGGGTAAACACTGCAAAAAGAGCTGCTTCAAAATGTTATCTTCCAGCTTGGCATTACCCAAAAGCTGCCTCATCCTCCTAAGAAACTGTGATGGTTTCCTGTCTCCCAGCTCTTCTGAGATGGGCAGCTGGTGAAAACGTTTCTGCTCAGTTGTGGAGGTGCGCCATATGAGCTCAGTCTTGAGCTTGTCATATCTTTACATCCTCGGTGGGTTGACAAGAAAATCTCTGACCTCTTGAGCAATCTCTGGTTGCAGGGAGCCAACGATGTAAACAAATGTCGTATCCTGCATTAAGATCTTTTGAGTCAGGAACTGTGTGCCTTCACCTGCGCGGATCATAAGGTTGGATCATTGGGCCGAAGGGGAGGAGGTTTCAGTCCAACTGCCACAACTGGGGAAGGTGATGTGGCCTCTATAGACATGTCATCCACAGGAACATGTACCTCGGGTTCAGACATGCTGATTGGAAAACGAGTCCAAATGTGTAGAAAATTTTGATCTAAATCACCGACCGTATCACATCTGGGTCACCAATGTGGAAATTATGTGTGTATTAATTTCTACTCATATGTGGTTATACGGTGGTTAGATGCTTGCTGGGAATCCTCCATCAATGTTACGTTCACCAAATGTGGAGAAGCGGGAGTAAATGTGGTTGTTCCACCGAGATGCAGCCATTGCTCCCTTGAAGCTGGTCGAAGGTCTCGGTGGGTAAACCCGTCGTGAAATGTTGATTAGAAGACGAAAATACCAATGTTTCGGGGTGACCAGCACAGTGGTTAAACAAAATGAACATTCCACAGGCAAAAGGTGATCCGAAAAGGCGGAAGAAAATAAATAACCCCGAGAAGAAGAAAAAATTGTCAGGTTGTAGTGAACAGCAAACACACCCCTGGGTTGGTTTTCAGCGAAAGAACACACCCCTGGGTTCGATTTCTGCCCAAGAACACGTCCCTGGGTTGGTTTTCAGCCAAAGAACACACCCCCGGGTTAGTTTTCATGTAAAGAACACAAACCTGGGTTGGTTTTCAGGCAAAGAACACACACCTGGGTTGGTTTTCAGGCAAATAACACACCACTGGGTTGGTTTTCTGCCAAAGAACACGCCCCTGGGTTAGATTTCTGCCCAAGAACACGTCCCTGGGTTGGTTTTCAGCCAAAGAACACACCCCCGGGTTAGTTTTCAAGTAAAGAACACATACCTGGGTTGGTTTTCAGGCAAAGAACACACCCCTGGGTTGGTTTTCAGGCAAATAACACACCACTGGGTTGGTTTTCAGCGAAATAACACACCCATGTGTTCGCATTCAATGTGAAGCCATCGTCTTTTGGCTTGTTGGGAGCGATCAAGTCACAGAAAGGCCGATAGTTGTCCGAGGACACCAAATAACGAGGAATGGCTTTCTTTGTGATTTCTTTTTCCAGACCATTTGTGATGAAATGGAACTTCACTGGTTCAGCAAAAAGTTCAAAATCGTCGCTGCTGAATGCAGGAATTTAACCGTGAATACTGGCTTGATTTGTCAGCCACCCTGACCGCCAAATGTGGTGTTCACCTGCAATACGAGTAACGAGAAATGAGACGAGGCCCGAGGCACAAGCCATAAAGCTCGGTAAGCCATACCAAGCCGAATGGTAAGCATTAGCAAGCTGCTTGTTAAGCGACAGCAAGCTGATTGGTAAGCGATATCAAGCTGCTTGGTAAGCTACAGTAAGCCGCATGGTAAGCGATATCAAGCCGCTTGGTAAGCGACAGTAACCCGCTTGGTAAGCGACAGTAACCCTCTTGCTAAGCGACAGTAAGCCGCATGGTAAGCGATATCAAGCCACTTGGTAAGCGACAGTAACCCGCTTGGTAAGCAACAGTAACCCTCTTGGTAAGCGACAGTAACCCGCTTGGTAAGCGACAGTAACCCTCTTGGTAAGCGACAGTAAGCCGCTTGGCAAAGAATATCAAGCCGCTTGGTAAGCAATAGCAAGCTGGTTGGTAAGCGTCAGTAAGTTGCTTGGTAAGCGATATCAAGCCGCTTGGTAACGGAACACACTCCTGTTTATTGGTTTTTGTTCTGGGGTTATTTACAGATTTAATGGTTGAAAAACAACAGGAATGCAATTCTGATCAATGAACATCTGTTGCCATGGAGCTTAACAGATGACGGAATGTATTATTTAATGGGAATGACAATATTGCCTTTTTTGTTCAATTGAAGGATTAATAAATGAAAATTAAAATACTTAAATGACCATTTATAATTAAAAGTGTTCATCTAGTAAACCATAATTGTTTTAATTGTGAATTATCTTGTTTTAATATTTATCGTTATTTATCATTAAACTGTTCCGATTGGCTAGTTCTCCATTGTCCTCCCTGTCTCCATGGTTACCATTGTTCTCAGTGTTATATAAATTGAACCCACAATCGCTGTTCCTTCCATTGTTCGTGAGAAGTGAAACATGAAGGTTGTATTTTGTCTCATCGCGCTCTTTTTGCTCGTACTATCATAAATTACCATCTTTCACCCCATTTACCACCATGTATGGGGTGACATCTTCAAAGAAGTGAGTTTTAAACGGACAGTTTCTTCATGTAATTCCCCCGATATTTATCGACCAAGTTATCCGTCCAATGTTGAAGATTAAATTAATGTGGTGTTGATATGACGTGGCCTTGATGGGACAAATGACCTTCTCCTGTGTAAAAGTTCCTTTCATGACCTCAATTTGTTCAAGTCCCGAGAAGGTTCCGTCGTTCGACTCATTCGTTTCCCTTTTCCACAAAAACTAAACTCTCTCAAAAATGTCCACTTTGTGCGATGGCCGTTGCGCGTTTCCGGGAGGTCTTCAGTGTTTGAATTTGCGACGTTTTGACTTCATGGCGTCATGCCATAACGCATTCAAACTTGGCGCCCTTCTCTCGAGGTTTGAACGGGCGGTTCATTTCCTGTGGTCGAACCTTCGAGAAGTTCACAGTCTGACATCATGGATTTGGGTGTTGTGAGCAGGGCCACCGATAGGGAGGGGTGGGGGTGGGGGGGGGGAGGGTTGACCACCCTAGGCCCGCCCGGACCCAATAGGGGCCCATAGGGCCGTAATTATTACTTCAATATTTTTTGGTTTCAAACAATGATTGTTTGCGACGATGAAACAGCATCTACAGTTTTATTTTGTGTCTCCCTCCAAGTCACTCAGGGCGATTCCCTGATATACTATTGCCATGGGCAGTAAACACCCTCCCTCACGAAATAATATAATTGCGGTGATGTCGTAATGACGTAAATGAACACAGGAATGTTGGCCAAACCCCATCCTAATGGAGTGAGTTAATAAACGAATCCATTCATCGATACCATGTGAGAGCCATGTGTGTGTCTGTGTGTGTGTGTGTGTGTGTGTGTGTGTGTGTGTGTGTGTGTGTGTGTGTGTAATAAATAAAATTTTTACTTATTGGGTGTAGACAGGGGAGTGTTTTCATCACCTACAAAAAATAGAAAAAAAACAAAACAAATTGATTTCCCTTAACCATGGCATGTGTTTTTTCTGACAAAAATACGGAAACCTCCTAAGCAATAGGTTGATTAAAAAAAAAAAAATTGAAAGGGGGCATGGATGAAGGGACTTGGTATTTGGTATTTCTCCAGGCGGCCCTGGTTGCGAGGACGTTATCAGGTGAGGAACAGGTTTATTTATTTCAGTGTATGATTTGTTCATTTATGAAGTCGATTTATCATAAAATGTTCCACTGAACTCGAAAGCTTCAATTTAGCGATCGGATTTGACAGAAATTTAAGGTTCATTTATGGGATCTTGGTGATCATTTTAATGAAGACCTCACTGTCCTGACCCCTACCTGAACCTGTTCCTAAACAGCTCTTGTACTCTTTAGACAACTAATCAATACATGTCAAGGTGATTTCAACACAAACTAAAACAACTGCACCAGACGGCATCAGCCCATGGGTCTTAAAATCCTGCTCTGCCACGCTTTCACTCCCTCTCTCTGTTCTCTTCACCCTCTCTTTTGCTCAAAGGTCATCTGCAATTAGCTTGGAAATCAGCCAACATTTGCGCTTTACACAAAAAAGGTGCAAAAACAGATCCTTGCAACTGCAGACATATCAACCTGCTCCCAATTATCAGCAAAGTCATGGAATCCATTATTGAAGAATTCCTAATCCTACGACAAAGAAAACTCCACCTTTGTTTCTCACACAATGTTTATTAAACTGTAAAGGGTTGTTACATGAACGTACTAATTCAAGATATTGACTAACTAATGAACTGACTAAACTTAACGAAGCGTCGTTCTGCCGGTCGTGGCACCCTCAATCTTCTTCTGTGCGCAGACCTGCTCCATTCCTTGGCCAGAGCCCCGTTTTCTTCAAAGCCCCTTTCTTATATAATAAAGGCTCGTTTCCTTATATGAGCATGGAATTCAGGACTCCGCACAGGGCCCTTCGGCCCAGACAGTGAGACATTTGTAACCCTCTGGTTTCTATCTTGGAGAGTTCCCAAAGCTTTTAAACAGCTGTTATCATTTTAAAATGGTAAAGCACTTCTTATCTGTTCTCTGTAGGTCACTCCCTCTTGACCTGTCCGAACAGGAATGCACTTAGGCCCAGGTTTCAGTTTTTACAGAGTTACACAGAAAAACACATTCTGGAAAAGAATGATATGAGAACAAATAATATACAAATTATTTGTATACTTCCACAATCCCTCAATTTTTTTCTTTTTTGTTTATATTAATCATTAATCTAAACAACAACCTATTTAATATTCGAACCATAAATTTGGTAATCCAATTTTCCCATACATAAGGCATACACTGTCATTCTGGAAGAATATGATCACAAAACATTTCTCTTTCCATATTGACAATGCAATTCACTTCATTTGCATAAAGCATACAACACTTCACCTTTACCAAAACACAATAATTTCAGTTCATCATTAAAATAATAAAGCATCTGCAACATTTGGCAATATTTGTTGCTTCGACACAAATGTTGACTTTTTTGTTGAAAAGAAGGGGCTGATCACTCGTGTTAGAAATTCAAGTATGAAACATTTTCTTCTGATGTCGTCATGGCACCTACACTATTTTGCGTAGGATTTTCTGCTGTTGTGATAGCTGGGCGGAGTCACAAACTGACCCTGCTCTGCATGTAACATTCTTACCACTCTTGCTGTGAGCCATAGTAGATTTGAACAAGGCCTTCATCCAGTTGTCGTCGACTTGCCTCCTCACTCATCATGAGTATGGAGCAAGTGTTAATGTGATGTTGATTGGCCAGCAAGATGTGGAACAGGGATGCCGGATGCATCCACGATGATGTTGGGACAATGGTACTCAAGTTGTCCATGGTCCATACCAGGAGCAACCAGCAGAATCGTGCACAGCCGTTATGGAGGAAAAGGCACAGCCGTTCGCTTGCAGCTCCATGCTGGGTCCCCGGAAGTTGGTGAAGTAATGACACACGTCACTGCCTCCCGTAGAAGTTGCAGGTAAAATGTCGTCGTCCTGCAATTGCTGACGTGATGAATGTTCGAGGCATTCGAACAAAAGTAAGTGATCACCTTTCTTCCATATTGTAACGAATTTGAGAAAGTGTAAAGAATGTGAGAATTATGGTTTTGTTGTGTGGAAATGTCACCCTCCGTAATGTAAAGAAAGATCGAAGGTCGTCCTCGTAGTTAATTCCATAAACATACACGCAGGACACCATATATCCTTTTAAATAGTTATTCCCTTATTCTATGTAGTTTAAGGTTATGTTTCCCAATAGTTTGACTCTCCATTGCACCGAATTAAATAAGAGTAGGTCCCATCTGCAAAGTGTCAGGTTTGGATGGTTTTCGCCGCAAATGGACTCCATTGAGCACGCGGTCGGTTTGGAGAAGAAAGGCGTGTCTCTGCACCTCGGCATAGAAAGGAGGAGTGAGTCGGCCCCGCTCAACCAACCCAGCACGAAGGGGTTTGGCTTGAGCGGGCGGAGAGAGAACGATCTGGGAGGTTCGCGAAAGTCCAAGGGTTGGGCTTATATAACCCACGGGAGACGCCCCCACCTCAGATGAGATGAGCTACGGAGATGAGCAGATGAGTCCACGCAGCTGAGATACATGCCGCGCTGCAGAGGAGATACGGACCGAGGCAACTCGAGGAGCGCGCGACGCAGCAGTGCGGAGAAAGGAACTTCGCCCACGCAGTTTGGAACCGCGGGAGTTCGCACGACCGCGGCTCGGCTTTTTGACGGCGGTGCCTTCCGGCCCGACCGTGCCCAGTCCCCGCTGAACCTTCCTTGCCTCTCCAAGCCATCCACCTTTAGCCATTCATTCCTGCCTGCATTTCCCCGTGTAAGTGTGATCGTTCGTCTGTCTTTCACGTTGTCCTGGGGTATTAATTAAGCTTGTATAGTTAAGCTAATAACTGCACTGTGTCTCCTTGCTCCTTTCTGTCGTTATTTTCTTAGCCTTCTTTCTCCTTGGTTATTTTTGGTCTTGTAAATAATAGCAATAAATTATATTTGTTCTTCCTACCTTCGTCTTCTTCGTCACATTCGGTCGCTTTAGTGATTTCCTTCATTGAATACCTGTGGCACGATTTGGCCAACGTTTCAGGATCGGGTTTAGTCTTTGCTAATGGCTCGAACGTCGGGTTGCTAACACCGCTCGGCAATTATAACATCTAAAACCGGGGTTCGAGCGGTACTTGTCTCCCCAGTCTGCGGAGGGATGGATAAAGGTATTCGGGATAAACCCTGGACCCATAACCCTGATCCGTTCCATCCCGCGGGAGAGCGTTACAAGTATCAGGACCGGGGAGACGGCCAGCTTAACAGGACAAGGGGCTAATCACCCCTTGCTAACGGGAGAGCCGTCCCCCGTATCCGTAACAATATGTTGCAGTGTGATCCAGGCAAATGGTCACATAAATTTCCCTTGGTGAAGGTAAGCATCCATTTCCAAGTTACAAAGGAGAATGTCTTCATCATTCTTTGTAGTAAGGGCATTTTATGAGATATTTCACAAATCTGTTAACTAAATTGTTACCAAAAAATTTCTTCACCAATATGTTTGTAAAGGTGTGTAATAACATGTGTTAAAATGTTGAAGTTCAACTCCCGTGGGAAACCCAGAAAAAAAGCTGTTGAATTCGGGTACCGAAAAATTATTTTCGAGAATTTTTATTTTTTTTAATCGGCCCTTAAGTAACTTATGAGGGGTCAAATAAGGGTTTTTCATGATTCTGAGTTGATTGTTAACATTTATATTTTCACTTTTACATTTACACACAAAGTAGCTTTTATTTCACATACATATATAATACTCAAGAGTTATTTCTCATTCACAATGTCAGAAGTTTCAACAGTCATTGTCTATGTCTTCTTCAGACTCAACAACATCATGACTGCAGTTTCTGCATGTAATGCCATTACAGACTCCACAGGCCGAGATGCACGTGACCCCATTCTTCTTGCAGCTGCATAGCCGGTTGCTGCAATCTCCATGACAATTACAGCTCGTGAACTGCAGTAGCTCCTCAGGAGCCGTGGGGTCCAGTGTTGAAACTGGCTCATACCCATGCACACCTATTGTCCATCCATAGTCACTGGGGTTCAGAGACATGCTCTGTAGAAGGATCCAGTCTCGGGTCTGCAGGTAGGCACGGAGTGAATGTTGTGCAGCTGCACCCTCTGTTGGAGGTAGAGTCTCTGGTTTGATCTCTGGTCTCTGGTCTCCATCCCAACTTCAGCTGCTCTCTCAGCATTGACTGCGTCATCTCCAGTGCTTGTGAATCCTGTTGAGAAAGACACGAGCAACTCCTTGTCTCTATCGTTGTCGAATGGCTTGATCTCCTCAAACCATTTTAGGACAAGTTCAACTGCCTCTGCATCTCGCTTCATCTGTGTCTTGGCAAGGTCTCTGTGGACTGGAACATGTTTACTGACGTCCTCCTCCATCCGCCGGTTGACATCAGACAGGTGACTGAGGGTGAGCACCCAGCATTTGTGGCCAGAAAAACTGTTTCTCATTCTTCCTCTGCTCAGTCCACCTTGTGACTTGGCTGCCTTCATTAATGTCTGCTCAATGCAAATGTCACACCATGTGCCGGACCACTCATGACTTGAGTAACGGACAACGTGGTTCCCGTGGGCAGTGAGACGTTCTAAGGTGTCTTTGTAAGCAGGCAAAGTTTCTAGTTCCTTCATGAGTTGACAGTACAGCCGTGCGCCCTTGGCATACTGATGATGGCCTGCAGTAGCAAAGATGTGAAGCATCTTGGTAACAATGCAGGACAGATGCCCATTGTGGTCTGCAAGTCGCTCGGTTCTGATAAAGACCTTGATCACATCTACCATGGTACTCCACCCAGAGTGCAGGTGTTCTTCCTCCTTTTGCGAGTCGTTTGAAGGTTTCTTCAAACCTTTGCTCAAACACTGGCACTACTGGGTCTGAGTGTCTGGCTCCCATCTTCCCATCAGCCACCTTCTCCATGAAGGTCTTCATGTCACCACGCTCCTCCTCAGTGAAGGCAAGTTTCATGATGTGTTGATAGATGGCTGCATCGATGAGGAGGTGAACACGGATTGCCTTGTCAAAACATCCTCCATCCATGATGTGGTTGGCTGTCGTACTTCCAGGATAGATCAACTGGATCACATCTAGTAGTCCAGAATCTTCCATGATGTTACCCATTGATCCAAGATAAGACTTCAGCAGGTGAAAACCACCCAACCTTGGAATGACGGGTAGATTTGCCTGCTTTATTATATTCACAGCCTTCAGCCAAATCGGAAGATCAAAGGTCACTATAGCGACCCCAGCACGCCGTATGCACTCTTTCAGAGTGGTGAAGATGGTGTTGAGGTCATTAGGGTCTCCTTCAATAACTGGGAGGAACTCGATCTGTGTGCTCTGCTTTGCATCATTAGCATGGATTCTCTTCATCCAGCCATTCCAGTTGGAGTGTGGGAACTCAGGATCGTTGGCTTTGATCACCCACCCCGCTGCCCAGAGTGTGTCACCTGGAGTGAGGAGTGGCTGATCATGAGCCAGGGAGGAGGAAAGCTCAGCAAGGGGGAGAAACATGATCGCGTTCGTTCCTATCTGTTTCCTGTTCGTAAATGGAATAATCTCTACTTCAGTTCCTCTCAGGATCTTAGCTTTGTCGAGTGCCTTCAACTTCACCCGGGGGAAAGCTGCTGTTGTCTGTGGATCTGGCAAAGGTGGTGCCGGAGAGGTGACTTCGATCCAACCCATTGAGTGAAAGGGAGTGTTTCCGTGAATAGAGACAATGTTTAAATCTATATTGTCTCCAACAAACTGAGTGACTGCATTGTTTGTTTCCCCAACCTCCATAAAGACCACCTGATCATTACTTGACAATTCACTTTCACTGGCTGGCACTTTGGCTGTCATCACTGATTGTTCCTCAAGCGCAGCATCAACCGCAACCTCATCATTGATCTGTTCATCGGTTTCCTCCACAATGGTGTCAAGAGTGCCAGAAGTATCTGGAACATCATCTCCACTCCTACTATTAAGGAAGCAGTATTTGTAGTTTTTTTGGTGAAATAAGTTTGGTTTGGTTTTTGGTTTGGAAGTTTGGTTTTTTTGTGTCTGTGGTGAAATATAAATGTTAACAATCAACTCAGAATCATGAAAAACCCTTATTTGACCCCTCATAAGTTACTTAAGGGCCGATTAAAAAAAATTTAAAATTCTCGAAAATAATTTTTCGGTACCCGAATTCAACAGCTTTTTTTCTGGGTTTCCCACGGGAGTTGACCTTCAACATTTTAACACATGTTATTACACACCTTTACAAACATATTGGTGAAGAAATTTTTTGGTAACAATTTAGTTAACAGATTTTCATATGTTTCCCTTACTATTGAGAAGGAGGGTGTATGCCACGATTAACTTCATTTTTAGCCACAAATTTTCTTTCTCGAACTTCTTTCCAGATGTCGTTATCACTCCATTTGAGATGTGATCTGGTCTTTCCTTTACTCTGCCACATTTATATCTGCTCGCTACACAGATTGAATCAGATGGGGTACATTGTAACATGAAATCACTATATTTTAACTAATCATGTATATCTTATAACAGCTTCACACGAATAATATTCAAATCAGGTATGTGTTTTATACTACTAAACTAAGATTAACATCCACAATTGCTTTCAGGTTAATATAATTCAAAAATTAAACTCATGCAGGTATTTTAACACTACCCAAAGAAAATAAATGCATTATTAATGAGTATATACGTATGATTAAAATAACAAACAGTAATATCCAATTCCCAACATATTTTGCAAACAAAGAAATTAAACATAATGTATTATTACCATAATTTGTCCCCCCTATTTTTTATTTTTTTTACAGTGTGTAACTCGTGGTGATAGGAGTTCACCAACTTGTAAAACGGACACAATTCACAATGGTTTGGTATGCCCTCATCCTAGCTCTACTGTATTCATTTGCAACATCACTTGATTCAATCTTTTAATCTCAACATTCATGCCACCATAAAAGTCTTCCTCTTGTGGTGCCACATTTATTTCCTCATTTGTTGCTTCATCTATTTCTTCATGTGGTGCTTCATGCACTATCATAGTGTTATTTGTTATCTTATTCAAACCCACCGTCACTAAGGCTTTTAAGCAAGCCACCACTAAAACTATTGCCAATATAACTACTTATCCAACAACCAAGTATTGGAGTATCTTAGCTGCCACTCCACCGAATGTGTTTTCCAACCATACAAAAGCACCCCCTTTCACATAATCGTGATATCTTGCTCCCTCTTGTCTTATTGTATCGGCTATGTTATAAACGTCTCCCGAATTATCAGGTATGTATGTACAACAATCTGTAACAATCACTGCGCATGTACCTCCTTTTTCCGCTAACAGCATATCTAATGCCATACGATTTTGTAATGCCATGGTTCTTGTTGCTGCCAGCTCACTTGTAAGTGTTGTCAATCCACTAGCTGTTTTATTTGCCAATGTTTCTATAGCCAATGCCATTTGCCGTAGCTCATGGCCTGCCTTCCAGGTTCCATAAAATGGAAATACTACCATTCCAATCCATTCTCCCATACTAACAGTTCTTTTTTGCCTAGAATGCAGGATACGCATTGGTGACTTTGTTAACAAGCGCATGTGTGGAAGTACAAAACCAAGAAAGCATGATCCGAACCATCCCGATGGAAGATACGGATATGCCTTGTGCCCACATATAAAATATGTATTGTTATATGTTCATGTGTTGTCCATTCCCCAAGTGCCTTCCCAATATAAAGTTAAACCCTTAATGCCATTTGGTCCTAGTGGGACAGGCATCCTCATCCAGCCTTCTTCGAGACCATAATAATGGCATTTGGAGGTTCCCATAGACCTGTTATGCGCACGCGTCCGGGGTCTGGTGATACACATTAATCCTTTCATTTGTTGTTGAATAGTCACGAAAGAGGGCATTTTGTGCTTATTATATGTAGTTCTATAACTGTCCTTAAATTGGTAACAATTATATCCTCCTTGTTGCCATCCTATTCTTCCTGACATTGAGCCTTCAAAATCTGCTGCTATCAGGGTGTTTGGGAAGCGGCTACATAATTCTGCCCAACCAAAAGGAACTGTCTCCAATGGTACTCCGTTCTCACTAGAATGCGGCATTTGTGTGCATATCCAACAATTACTTTAATTTGCTATGTCAGCCCTTGTGTGGGCTAAATGTAAAAACGTATTAATCCCGTGTAATCCATCGGGTTCTAAAGGTGTGTCCCTATCTTCCATCAAACTTCTCTTTTGCTTATGTCATCCCGCATAATCATATATCTGTATGTCGGCCACCAATGTTGCGTTTTGTTCTCTCATTACCCCGAAATAATGCATGCAACACAGAGTCCCCACTACGAGAGAACTCATTCCTAGGATTAATATCACCATTTTCAAGGAGTATCCGAAGTAGAAGTCTGTTTTCCCCTGATTTGTCGGCTTGTCTTGATAAGGTCTTTCCCTTTGTCCCACCTGTATCCATCTGTAAAACATGTGAGCTACCCCTTGTATATGTTCATACCTATAACATAATTATATGTCAATGACATTCAACATTATATACCAAACTAACAAGCTTCCTAAAAGGTAGATAAAGAATAATCCCTTAAGATGTAACATAAATCTGATTATTTGCCTTACCCTGATCCCACTATTTCCCAGGGTCGAACTAAATCCCCTGATCATGAGTGTAGTTGTGATACATTATCACTCATGCTGCACTAATATCAGTAGATAATTATATGTCATGTAGGCAAATAAATGTCACTATCCCAAGTAGGAATACTACATGTTGAAAATGCAATGTTTATCAATGCAAAGGGTGTTAAAATGTAATTCAAACGAATGTAAATCACGACTATCATTTATCTGCCACTGAATGTTCTGCTGGGCTGCGAGGTGCAGCCTCATTTTCTGTGGGACCGTCCACCTTAGCCCCCATGTGCTCGCTTGCAATGAGAGGCATGAATCCAACTTGGTCTGCCTTGGCATTTCACTGCAGTATGTGTTGGCAGCAGCACATGATGTGGTCCTGCCCATCGTGGTGTCAACGCAGTTTTTCGTTTGAAAATTTTGATGGACACATAATCTCCAGGTTGAAAAGAATGACACTCATTCTCTGCAGGTTCTGGTAAAGCTTCCTTCACCTGGGAATGAAACATCTGCACGATTTTGGTCAATTCAATACAGAAGGAGTACATCAAATCATCCATCTGATGAATATCCATCTCCTTGATTGTCAAGGGAGGTGAATGAGGTACCCGCATTGGTCTCCCCATCAAGATTTCATGCGGGGATAATCCCGTTCTCCTATTGGGAGTAGCCCTCATCGCGAGGAGTGCAAGTGGAATGGCATCCGGCCATTTCAAGTTGGTATCCGCACAGATTTTGGCCAACTTGTTCTTTATTACTCCATTATGTCGTTCCACTGCTCCCGCCGACTGGGGGTGATAAGGACAGTGAAGATGAAGGTTTATCTGCATTGCCTTACCCAATTCCTTAACGACCTCTGCTGTGAAATGCGTACCCTGATCAGAAGAAATCCTGCAAGGAACTCCAAAGCGACATATGAAGTCCTTCAACAGAATCTCTTGGATTAAATCATACCTCTCTGACAGATGCCAGTTCATCTCCATCAATAACTGCAAATCCCCCACTGCTCCCCTCCCCCAAGGTGTCCCCCAAGGTTCAGTTCTTGGCCCCCTCCTCTTCATCCTTTACCTGTCCCCGCTCGGTCACTTAATCCGCCGTCATGGGCTCCAATTCCACTGCTTCGCCGATGACATCCAGCTTTTCATCTCCACCAAGTCCGTCTCCACCGACACCCACTCTATCCTGACAAACTGCATCACTGAAATAAAATCCTGGCTTCAAATCAACTTCCTCAAGCTTAACTGTGATAAATCTGAAATAATCATCATTGGCCCAAAAACGCTCGCAAAATCCACCCATAACTTTGCCCTCAACATCGACGGTATCCCAGTATCCACCTCCCCTCACATCCGGAATCTTGGCGTCATCTTTGACCAAACCCTTTCCTTCGACAAATACACTAAACAGATCACAAAGTCAGCCTTCTCTCACCTGAAAAACATTGCCCGTCTCCGCTCATCCCTCTCCTCCACGGCTGCAGAAACCCTCATCCACGCCTTCATCACCTCCCGTCTGGACTACTGCAATAGCCTCCTCTATGGTTCACCCTCAAAAATCACCAATAAACTCCAATACATTCAGAACTCCGCTGCCCGTCTACTCACCCATTCCCGGACCCGTGACCACATCACCCCCGTCCTTTACAAGCTTCACTGGCTCCCCATCCCCCAGAGAATCCAGTACAAAATCCTCCTCTTGACATACAAAGCCCTCCATAACCTGGCCCCATCCTACCTGGCTGACCTCCTCTCCAGACACACTCCCACCCGCAACCTCCGCTCTGCTGGTACCAACCTCCTGACCCCCTCCATCCGGACCAAATTCAGATCCTGGGGGGACAGGGCCTTCTCCATCGCTGCTCCCACCCTCTGGAACTCACTACCTCACACCATCAGAGACTCCTCCTCACTCACCACATTCAAAACATCACTAAAGACCCACCTGTTCAACACTGCATTCAACATTCAACCTACAGCATTTAACCCCTGACTATCTCTTCTCCTTCTCCCTCCTTTTGCTTTAAATATTTCCCTATTGATTCTTGTCTTTTTGCAATTGTTGTTTTCATGTATTGTTATGCATTATGTTTGCCACTCTGTCAAAGCGCCTTTGGGCTTCTGGAAAAGCGCTATACAAAATAAATGAATTATTATTATTATTATTATAATCTTCACAACTGTTTTGGCATCTGCATGTCGACAAGGGTAGGCTTCTACCCACTTCGTAAACATGTCTACAATCACTAAAACAAACTCAAATCCAGCGCACTTCTTCATTTGAATAAAATCCATTTGTAAATGTACGAACGGACTTGATGGTGCGGGATGAGCTCCTGGTGTAGTCTTTTCACCTTTTCCTGGATTATACGCCTGACACACCTGACATGTAGCACAACATTGCTCTGCCACAAGTGTAAATCCAGGTGCATACCATTGTCTTGACACTGATGCACACATTCCTCCTTTGCCTGTATGACTCACTCCATGAGCCAGACGAGCAATCGATGGCAACAACTGGCGAGGAGTGACAACACGCCCATCGCGAGAAGTCCATAATTTAGATTCCTTGTCAAATGTGCATCCAGTCTGTACCCACACATCTTTTTCCCGGTCCTCCACCACGTCTTGCATAGCACTGACGTCTTGCAGCGTCGGGTGTTTTCAGGAATCCTGAGAGGTCCCTGTATAATCACTGGGTCTTGGTCAAAATGTGCCGCAAGCTTTGCTGCTTCATCTGCCCTTCCATTTCCCTGCGAGACCTCATCTCTCCCTCGTGTGTGGGCCTCACATTTGACCACTGCAATTGCTGATGGTAGAAGGATTGCTTCCAAAAGGCTAGCAATCAACGTCCCGTTTTTAATGTGGCTTCCTGAAGATGTCAAAAAGCCTCTCAGCTTCCAGAGAGCACCATAATCATGAACAACCCCATGCGCATACCTGGAGTCCGTATAAATGGTGACCCTCTGGCTTTCCGCTAAACAACAGGCTCTAGTTAACGCATAAAGTTCTGCCTGTTGAGCCGAGTAAGTGTTTGGTAATTTCCCACTCTCCCATGTCTCAGAATCTGTGCATACTGCATACCCCGTCAATAGTGAACCATCCAATGCTCTTGATGATGATCCGCCAACATACAGTACCAGATCTGCGTCTGGGATGGGAATGTCCTTTAAGTCAATGCGAGGCACTAGTGCATGTGCCAATACCTCTGCACAATCATGGGGCTCACCATCTTCCTCTGTTGGCAACGTAGATGCTGGGTTCAGCGTTGGACAACGCTGTATGTTAAGGTTTGATGGCGTCAATAACCCTAGTTCATACGTCGTAGCCCTTGATGCTGAAAGGTGCTGTGTTCCTGCCTTCAGCAAAACCATTGCCACCGCATGCTCAACAAGAAGAATTAAGGGACACCCCAGGACTAATGTAGCCGTGGCTTCTACTGCATATGATGCTGCTGCCACTGCTCGCAAGCACTGTGGAAACCCTCGTGCTACTGAATCCAATTGAGTACTGTGATAGGCTATGGGGCGCAGTTTTCCCCCATGTTTTTGCGCCAACACCGATTGGGCAAATCCTCCTTTTTCATGTGAATAGAGGAAGAAATTTTTGTCATAATCCGGCAGTCCTAAAGCAGGAGCTGAGGCCAAAGCATCTTTCAATGTCGTAAAAGCTTGTTCATCCTCCGGGGTCAATTTCAAAGGATTAGGACTATTTGGTAAGCTGATGTCCAACAGGGGGCGAGTCAGTAATGTGTAATCAGCAATCCACTGATGGCAAAACCCTGTTGTCCCCAGGAAAGATTTCATTTGTTTAACAGTTGTCGGTTTCGGGAGGGCCCTGATCGCCTTTACACGTTCAGGGCACAGTCGTCTCGTGTTTCCTTTCAAAATATGTCCTAAATATTTGACCTCTTCCTTACAGAACTGCAACTTATCTCTCGAGGCCTTGTGGCCTTTATCTGCCAATGCCGTCAGTAACACAACAGTGTCCTGCTCACATGCTTCCCTTGAAGTTGAGCATATGAGAAGGTCGTCAACATATTGTACCATCACTGAACCTCCAGGAAATTCAATGTCGCTGAGGTCTTCATGGAGAGCACGTGAAAACAAAGTTGGGCTCTCTGTGTACCCTTGTGGTAAAACAGTCCAAGTAAACTGTAAACCTTCATACGTGAATGCGAAAAGATAACGCGAATCCTCATGAATGGGTACACTAAAGAACGCCAAACATAAGTCCACCACGGAGTAGAACTTTGTATTGCATGGAATACTTGACAGTACAGTGATCGGATTAGGGACCACTGGATAGGCTGGGATGACACAATCATTAATTGCTCAAAGACCCTGTACAAATCTCCCTTGCCTGGCTTCTTCACAGGTAAAATAGGAGTGTTGCACATGCTCACAGTGCGAACTATAACTCCCTGATCCACCAATGATCGAATCACTGGTGCAATACCAGCTTTTGCCTCTGGTCTCAATGGATATTGCCGCTTTCTAGTCAGTGGCTTAGAATCATCTACTGCGGTCCTTACAGGTGCAATACTCTTGATCCGTCCCACATCATTCGGATGCGTTGTCCACAAGCATGTTGGTATTTGATCGAGTGTGTCCGAGTCACCGTTGGTGTCGGAGCTGAGTAGATATACCCCCAACATCGTCAGTGTCATCATACTTGGTGTACAGGTATTTAGAAACCTGCTCTGCATAGGACACCTCCTCTCCTGTAGTATAAGATGTCGTACAGTGACGATCAGTCTGCCATGTCAGAGAGTCCATCAAAAAATTATCTACCCATTCCTGTACTTCGGGCATTTCATCCTTCAGTGTCATAAAACTAACGCACAAAAGTTCCGCCATTTTTTTTTAATCATCGATTTCCCATCGATGTGTTCTTGGTCTTGTCAGGTTGTCTAGCACCTCATAAAAAAAAGTCGTGCGAGTGTTCTGGCATTTCTAGATACACTCCGTTTTCATTACAGATGACAGTACAATTCAATTTACACAATAAATCTCTTCCCATCAAATTTACTGGAACCCCCGTTGCCACAAGAAAGGCATGTTGTGCAGTCAACGGGCCAAGTTGGACACGCAATTCTTCCGTGACAGGCGTGAGTATGGGAACCCCTGATACTCCTATCACCTTCGTATAGTGTTTTGACAATGGTATATTGGGAAAATCTGCTTGTCGTAACGTGGAAAGCATGGCACCCGTATCGATTAGAAAAGGAGCCTTGCGTCCACCTACCGTCAAATTAACACTTGGTTCCTGTGCAGCCGACCTTGAGATTAAAGGAAGCACTGCCACTTGATCATTCCGGTCTAGTCAAAGAGGTGTTGCAGACCATCTATTCTACTGTGGTCCTCCCTGAATTGGGGCGTTCCTCAATGGAACCCTATTTGTTGACAGAAGTGGTGGTAACTGATAGTATCCCTGTCCCTGGTTTACCTTGCGAAATTGTCTTTTGTTGACATATGGACATCGTCTTCTCCAATGTCCCATTTCTCCACAATTGAAACATTGATTTCTGTCATTGCCTGATCTGTCCACCTGTTCACTTGTTTTTCTGGGCTGCATCTCTGGGTCTCTGGGTTGCCACTCCAATCTCCGGGTTTACCCTGAACCAGAGTTGTTTCCTATTGCATTGTTGCGTTGTTGCCCAGAAAACCTATTGCGTTGATTCGTAGTCATCAAGGCTTGTTTCTGTAGTTGCATCAATTTTTCGGCATTTACAGCACTGTTCCTGGCCTGAATGCGCTGATGATGTAAGGCATAATTCAATATTTCCTGCATTGGCTTGCCTTCCCAAGCAATACACTGTCTTTCCACTTCACTCTTCAATTTTGGCAACAAACCATTAATAAAAAGAGGTTTTAAGGCATTGTCAATTTGTGCCCGGTCTATTCCCGAATATAGTCGGAAAACATCTCGCAATCTGTCCAAATAATCGCTAGCATCTTCGCCGGATTTCTGCTTGCATGTAACCACTTTGTTCCAATCCGTCACAGGTGGCAATTTTTGTATGGCCTCTATCAATATATTTATCTGTACTGTCTTAGCCTCCGTGGGCATGTCTAACTGTCCATCTTCCGCATTTACCCAGTTTGCCTCACGCATTAAGTTCCTCAACGTGGTGGTATTAGGAATTAACCACTTCAAAAGTATTTCCATGTCTCTTGCAGTGGGCAACTGAGTTTCCACAATCAATCGCAGCTCCTCCGCGAATTGAAGTGGATCTGTTTTGATCGATGGCATACTACTCTGCAATGCCTTCAATTGATGTACCTGCCATGGTCTATACATCAGATCTGGGCGTTCCTGATTCGCCCCTGGAAATTGCCGCTGAGGAAAATTCATAACAGCACATTGCTCCAAACCTTCCTGTGAGAGAGTCAAATTTTGATTGTTCACTAGCCAATCACATTGATCGTTGGATTGATTGGCATTTATCACACGACCCTTACTCCTTGTATTGTGAAACGGAGAGTATGATGAAGTTGTGGCAGCTGGTTGCATCACTTGCCCACTTTGAGTCGGTTCCTGTCTCTGACTCTGTTCCTGTCCCCCAATTGCACCCACTTGGGAAGTTACCTCAGATGGGTCACTTCTTTCACCTGTCCTTTGTTGACTAGAACCAATCGCTGCACTCTGTGCTGGTCTTTCGGCAGGGCAGGTCCAGGTACTACCTGTGGGTGATATACAATATTTCTCCGATAGGGTGGAGGAGTTTCCTCTTCCGGTTCATTTATCTCTTATGACCTTGCTTCTGGGTACAATTTGGACTGGGATCGATTGCCATTGTTCACGTCAAGTGGCATCTGAGTGGATACCTTGCCCAACCTGTGTTGTATCTGCTTCACCTCCTTCTTCAAACACCCCATCTTTGTTTTGGTCTCCCTCTCCCTAGACTCAACGTCCCAGTAATAAAATGGTTTCCAATCCACTTTCAACTTCTGTCTCCCTCTTACTTCTAATTCTTCTCTGAGTGTTTCCAATACGTTCCTGTCAAAAGTGCCAGCCGTGGGGAATTCCTGTTTTCGTCCTTTCGTCCATTCATGCCAGGATTCCACATCTTTAAGTGACTCTGCACCATATCACTGATGCATATAGTTGATACAAGCACCTCTTTGGGACAAGTCCAATTGACCTTGCTTCTCCTTGCAGACTCCACTCCCCATTACACTTGTGTGTGAGTAACACTCTATATGCACTCAATGTACCAGATAACTACCAAGACTACGCTTTAGATTACACCTGCACCCACTATTGACTGTGTGTACTGCACAAAATCGCTGAAATTTGTTCCACCTTATACAGAGTAACGTTGAATGCGCGATTTCCTAGCTTATTTCCTATAAGCTCGACTCTGTAGTCTCCCAGGAAGTATCTCTCCACCTTTGCAATCGATGACTTCAAGTGATGGCCAGAGAGTCTCCCTGTCCTGTGGCTTGCCCACACCCCAATCGCACTGATCGGTGTTGCAGTTGGGTCAAATAGATCAGTAAAAAATGTGTCAGCAGGTTTGCCGTGCTGTTGAGGGGGAATCAAACAGAAAATAACCACATATATATAATATAACTATATAAACTCACCACCTTGCTCTTTTTCCAAGGTTGTCTTCACATTAATGTCTCACAAATATCTCAAAACTTCTTTCTTGAGACTTCACGTTCATCAATCAAGCAATCAACTTATTCAATTAAATCAATTCATCAATATTCATCAATAAATCACATTAATCAATCAGATAACTCTATACATAAGCCGTTTCCCAATGTTGCCAGAACAGTTCCATCCACTGACTGAGATCTATGATCATTGATCGTCACCTTTGACCTATAGCTTTTGTCAATTGACAAAGCACCGTTCTGCCTCTGGATCATATCTGACATATTTTTCAATCTTGTCTGGCCATTATATCACAAATTCGACTTTAGCAACCACTGAAGTCAACTCAACCCTTCATTTATGAAATAGTCAGCCAAGATTAATCAAACAGGTATGAAACAGGTCACTGAGAAAATGTCCCAATTTAAATGGTACTCAAACTTCTTGACAATTAAAATTTCGTAAAACTCCTGAAGTGTTCTACCAATAAATGACAATTAATTCATAATATTTGCCAATTGTAATCCAATCATACTGAAATTCGTTGGCATTCCAATAAACTTTGTGACTTGTAATACATCATTAATCCTGCAGGGCTGAAAAGCTATCCTTGAAGCCCATGCAATCAATTTACACGAAACCTCATGATCTCATTCCTGTCAATCATAACAACATGACCTTAAAATCATTATCATAATTATCATCACTATCATAATCATAGTCATATCATAAATCATCCATTTGAAAAAAAAAAAAAACATTTCCTATATCACCACATCCATGTGGTATAATCAACAATGAAAAAAAATGAGAACTGTACATAGCAAAAGGCTACCTCCTGACCACGTAGAATACCTATTGACAAGAAGTCATAACAATATCGAATAATCGTTAAAAAAAAAAAAATTTAAAGAAAAAAATCGCTTCTGCTCCTGGTGCAGCATTTGTCATTTTGTCCGCTCATCCACCGTGACCAAAACGAAATAAAAGGAGCTCAACCATTACACAGCGCATTTAATGGCGCATGCCATAGGAACTCAACGCAATTTCGACTCGGCCAGAAAAACTAGCAAATTTCGCAGGACGTTAACTGGAATCAATCGTGAGATATATACAAAATACCCAAAAAATACACACAAAAAATAAACAACAAAACAAAAAAATACACAAGGTCGACCATATTACACAATTATACAGTAGTACACCATATCAGTGGTTCTTCATGAAAAACGAGAGCACAGCACCCTTTCTAAAGACAAAAAAGTCTAATAGTGGTTCTTTGTGACAAAAAACTTTCATGGCACCCTTTCTACATGGATATACATACAACAGGAGAAAACAAAAATGAAATCAAAATGAAAATAGTAGTACACCATATCAGTGGTTCTTCATGAAAGCCTTGCACCCTCTCTGAGGAAAAAAAAACTCTTAGTGGTTCTTTGTGACTATTTCATGGCACCCTTTCTGAAAAATGCGTATACATCTGTAATACACTAATACATGGCTTTGTGCATCTTTACATGCTTTGTGGATTTCGCCCACCGACCACACTTAATTAACACAATAAATATTTCTTCCATTCAAAAGAACAAACATTTCCTGTATAAGCATTTCGAAATAAAGAAGAAAAAAAAAATCATTTTCAAATCAAAAATCAAAAATCAAATCTCTATTGAAAAATAAAGAAGAAGAGAAAAAAAATTAAAATGAGAGCTTGACATAGAAACAAGCCACAATAAGGGTTTGAGAGGAAGGGGGTGGGAGGGAGGGAAAGAAAGAGGAAGGAATAAGGGAAGGGGAAAACAGGTAAAAGACAGGTGAGAGAGGTAGGAAAGAAGGGCGAGGGAAAAGATGAGAAGCAAGGGGGGGGGGGGGGAGAAAAAGGGTGGGGCGGGGGCTCCCTTAGGGGTGTTAATACTATGTGAAATACGACACTCATTTCATTATCTTAAAGATAACTGTGTATTATTGGTCGCACTCATAACTTAGTATTTTATATCTTGTTTCCCCTACAAGGCTTTCAGAGATTGTGTGTTAATGCTGTCCCCTGCCTTGGACTTTCTGTGCGAACCATTACACTCATAAAGTGACATTTAACCATTTCAACTGTGTCGTATCATCGCACAAATTACTTTAGCACTATGGGGCCATGGTTTGAGGGAGAGGGGGGAAGAAAGAGAGGTGAGGATAAAGGACACATAATGAGGTGATATGCTAAATCAACATGGGATCAACATATATGGGATCAACAATCCTATAGGATCCCGAGAGAAAAAAAACAGTGCAACGTGCCTCATACAATCAGTAATATGACATGACTTAGAAAGGGTGGATGATGGTGGGATCGGGTTAGGGTTAGGATTAGGGTGGAGGGGGCGGGTAATGGAAGGAGGGAGGGAGAGGGCACTTTCATTCAAATCATAAAATAAAATGAAAAATGAAAAAAAAAAAAAAATGAAAAAAATCACAAATCATCTCCCTCAAAAAAATCATCACAATCTTCTGATTTCAATTTAAGGACTTCAATGCTCCCTTTTTAAGAATTCACTTTTAAACCAATTAAAAGACAACATGCATAATCCCTTTTAACATGCAAGTCCCTGGTGTTGGGCTAGCGGCTAGGGTGCCGGCTTAGGATCCTAGGGATCCTGGGTTCGAATCCCGGTCTAATCGCTGAATTAACGCCAGGGGGGTTGACTCAGCCTGTCATCCTTCCGAGGTCGGCAAATTGAGTACCAGTTCACTGGTAATTCCCTGCTTGTCGTTAAAGGTGGCAAAAAGGGTTGGTGTCAGGAAGGGCATCCGGCCGTAAAACATTGCTTCAAAAAGGGGACCGAAAAACAACAACAACCACAGTTCCCGAAAAAGGCCAACCCCCGCTTGCGGGGAAAAATGGCCTCTAAAAGGTGGTTATTTTTTATTTATGCATAATCCCTTTTCCCTTTTTTAAAATTTTTTTTAATTTATGCATAATCCCTTTTCCAATTTGGTCCAACTTCAATTTTGAAAACTAACTCAAAAGTTCGGCTAAAAGGTTTAACCGATAAAAAATATTTGTCCATTCTAATCCATTTCCCTATCAAATCCTACAAAGGAGCCTGGAAGAGAATGGAAAATCACAAGCTCTATCAAAGGAACAATAATATGTTGTTCCAAACCCACAACTACAAAAAACATCAGCCAAAAAAATCCTAATAAAATTCAATAGAACACAATTTAGCTTAATACAGCCAGATTCCTCATTTTACAAGTAGGAAACACAAATCCGCTTATTGGGGGCCCTCCAAGAAGCGAAAATATGCTTCCCACTCACCCCATTACCTCCATCAAAAAGAGGATATTACATTTAACCCCGTATGGTTGTCTGTCTGCACAGAACAATTTTGATTTTCTCTACACTTGTTAATATGAGTAACAGAAAACTTCCATCACAGGTGCAACACCACCTGTGTAAGTGTATAAAATCTTAATCATGTCGGTGTGTTTTAACACAGCCATCTTAAAATCACTGAGAAAAAATCCTGGCAAAAATCCACAATCCTGATTTCTGTGTTTATGATAATATTACCTACACAACATATGAATATTGATTTATAATAACCAATAAAAGGAAAACATAACATCTCATGGCAAGGAGTTCAGGGAACAACAATAACGTTTACCTGCAGGACATATTTCCACCTCATGCATCAATTGGAACAAATGAAGCATTCGAATCCAAAATAAAATTTCAAATTTACATTCAATGGGTGTGCCTTATAGATTTTACATCCCCGTGACATGGGATGGCCTCTCATCATTTTGTATATTAATTTAATGAATTTTAGCTGTCATCCAAGATGGCCACCAAAAAATAAAAATGTATATTTTCCTCTTCGGGATTCAAATATAAGAATAATTACAGGTGAAAATGTCATATTACAGAGCGGGAGGGTGGTGGGTGAAGGGGGTGGGGAGGGAGGGGGAAAGGGACGCAGGAGGGAAGGGGGGTGAGATGGGAGGGGGTTAGATAATGGTGGGATGGGGTGATGGTGAGGGAAGGGTGAGGGTAAGGGGGTAAGGGGGGCACTTTAAAGGGTCAACAAATTCATGTACATGTAAATTCATTCATGTATAAACAGTTTTGATCCAATCATGTTCAAATTATTATTATTATTATTATTATTTTATTTTTTTAAGTGTATAGTTATCCTGCAATTTAACTCTATTGCTTGTAATTCACAACTGATCCTATAGGGCTTGAAAGTTCTTGTTGTAAGAAGCTCTTCTCTACACCAGTGCAATCACCTAACACCGGAAACACTTGTGGTACCATTCGTACCTTTTTTAATCCTGCTGATTATTTTAATCATAATTCTAAATACCTGTATCACAATACTATCTATCTAAAAAAATTCTTTATAATCATGTTTCCATTTAATGCAAGGTAATCTCCATTTCCCATATTTGGTCCGAGGGGTTACCATAAATCAAGGAGTGAGAAATTGAAAGAATTAAAAAATGAATGAATGAAAAATGGAAAGAAGGAAGAAGAAAGAAAAGGTAGGAAGAGAAAATAAAGCAAACTGGAGGGAGGGGTGTGAAAGAGGACCGACACCTGTATAAAGACGGGAAAAAAAAACAAAGAAAAAGGAATGAAGGAGAAAATAAAGGAGCAGAACAATGAATTCCATCAGATTAATCCCTCATATATAGCAACCACAATCATAATCATAAAGAATGTGTCATTCTACTGTTTATCATCATCATTACATCTGTTACGGGGTCAACCTCGAGGGGAGCCCCGGCAGAAAGATGTATGGTCCTTGGGTGAAAATAAGTCAATCAATAACGAGTCCACACCAAGGGTTACGAACAAACCCCAATATATTCCCAAATCCCGCACAGGAATCACAATGCGTTTACAGCACTTCCATACAATCCTTATCTATAGTATAGGTGGCGCCACCTTAACCCACAACAGTGTTGGCAACACTCACGGCCTTTGCCCCCAATGTCTCTGCACGCCTCCCAGGTGACGTCGAGTCGATCCAGCGATCGGGGAATCTAGGTCCGATTCCAATCCGGGGCTGGGAGTGAGGATACTCGACAACCTCAGCGAGGATAACCGACTTCGCAGGTTCCACAGTAATCCGGCGCTCTCCTGACGCACAGACTTCGGTTCACAGAGGCACGGTTCCCTTGTCCTTCACGTTCGGCGGCTCGGTCTCGAGCTGCAGTCTCAACTCTCAACCATCTCCTTCCAATCTCTTTCGCGCACCAGGCCCAAGGTGCGACCCGTACACGCCCTCGTAGGCGTCGAGGCGAACAGCGCCGGGCGCTTGATTCCTTCCAGGACCACATGGCACCTTGACACGTAACCGGCAATCAATCACCCCGCGCAGGTAACTCCTCTCGCCAGACGAGCTTTTCCAACTCCGTTCCAAAGTAGGTAACGATCGCCTCCGCTCGCGTCGGAGCTCTTGAAGCTTAAGATGGCCGCCCTTGCCTTCTCCTCCTCCTCTTCTTCACGATCCCGTTTCCGGTCTCGTTTTTCCCAGAAGGGCTCCTGACCCTTTAATCACAACAACCTTTTATAGAATATACATTAATAAGAAATGACCTGAATTGTAACCCCCTTAAACCCGGAATTCGTAACACATCGCATCAATCGCATAGCTGCACACCTTTCAATGATGCCAGCACACAATCTTATTTCCCACTCCGATTCTAAAACAATGTAACACTATCTCGAAAAAAATTCAAATCATAAATGCACATCATTTGGAGAATGTGAACAGATTTTTATTCATTATTGTCCTCATGCAAATCATTCATTACAATCATATCAATAATTGTGTCATACAATCATACAAGGATGGGATACAGAGATGAGATGATACAGAGAGTTAGGGGAGAGATCTGAAAAAGAAAAGTGGGGGGGGGGGGGGGGGGTGGGGGGAAAGAGGGCAGGGGAAACGAAGAAGGGGGTAGTTTAAGATAGGGAAGGCAACACCTCACCACACATCACAGGTGGGTGTGAAAAAAGTAAAAGGAATGAAAATGCATCCAACCAAAACATCCATCTATCTTCTAAACAATCATTTAACCAGCTCCTGGGACAAAATATGTTTTCATTGGGTTAATGTCTCATTGTGCTCGCTCTTGTATGAGCCAAAGAAGAAGAAAAAGATGAGAAGGGAAGAAAAAAACCAACAACACTGGCGATGAACAACAGACAGGAGAAACGACATCGACAACAGTGCCCAGTGCTCTGAATGTCAAAGCGAAGAGACTCACAGAAGCGCGGGTAAACGGCTGGAGTAACGATACGCACCATCTTCGTACCACCTTAAAATGCAAAATTAATATAGACTCGCGGTGCTCCTCAATTTGCCTGCACTGTATGAGCCTCAACCCAAAACTGAAGGTACAATTGACAATTCAGACTTATTTGCTAAAAAAAAAAATCCACGCATGATATTGTTTTTCCCACATATCTCTAATGGATGCAAAATAATCAGACAACTTCTTTTTTAACATGATGGTCAAACGTAATGACGTCACCGTATGCACACAACACGGAATGTTCCACACCTACACACTGACGTCGCAAGCACACACACACACCCACATCTGTTGTTATGGAGTTCTTTGTAGGATTAATGTGTTTGATCACTGAACGAAGAAGAAGAACAAAGAGAAAAATTGGAAAAACAACAACAACAACAACAACAACAACAACAACGGCGATTATTTGCTCCATGGAAGCATTTGCTGCCTGGACATACATCCTAACTCCAAAAGCATGGTCATACAATTGGACCACTCCACTCAATAGGAGTAAGACCCCTTGATCCACTGACAAGATATTACGCCTGCCAGGTAAATATCCTGGCCAAGCATCCGATCGATTAAGATAGAGGCTTCCGTAGGTTTTGGCACAAATCTAAAAAAAATCCCACCTTCTTATCAAGTTTGGACCACGTGACATTCGTGGGTCTTAATGAATTATGACTTAAAGCAATCACGTGTGTGACCTGCACTGATTTGTGCGGCCTGCACATACCATGTACGTATACGTGCTCTTAGCGTATACCCACGGTTTGACTCACGAAGCAGTAACTAAGCATGCGAACGCACTTTGCGTCATGAAGTCATTTAAATACACAGTGCTCGCGCACGTGTTTCCATGCCTGCCGTTGAATTAACACCCAGCAGGGAGATCCGACCTCTCATCCTTCCTTTTCACACATCACTCCAGACGGCATTCCCAAACTCGTTCGTTTTATAAACGCAAAATGCTGCGAAATGGTAAAACTTCACACCGACACCCATCTATATTTGTACAAAAAGCCACGCACTTCATGATCAAATTCGTATATATTTACAAAAGTCGTTAAAAATAGCGAAAAAAATCGTTATTCATCGAAAAAAAGTCGCTCTTTATCGCTGGAAATCGCAAACCCTCGCATATTCGTTTAAAAAAAAAAATCGCCATTCTGTCCGTATTAAAATGTATGGAACAAAAATTTAGCAAGTCCTTTTTATATCGTTCGGTAAAGACTAAGGAAACTTTAAACAATAATTAAGCAGGTTCTTATATCGTTCTGTACCCTGGTGTTGGTGTTGTACCCTGGTGTTGGGCTAGCGGCTAGGGTGCCAGCTTAGGATTCCTAGGATCCTGGGTTCGAATCCTGGTTGATCGCTGAATTAACGCCAGGGGGGTTGACTCAGCCTGTCATCCTTCCGAGGTCGGCAAATTGAGTACCAGTTCACTGGTAATTCCCTGCTTGTCGTAAAAAGGCGACAAAAAGGGTTGGCGGCAGGAAGGGCATCCGGCCGTAAAACATTGCTTCAAAAAGGGGACCAAAAAACAACAACAACCACGGTCCCCAAAAAAGGCCAACCCCCGCTTGCGAGGAAAAATGGCCTCTAAAGGTGGTTTTTATTTTTTTATATCGTTCTGTAAAGATCAACAAGAGGCACGCTTACCTTGGACCTGGAGTGGTCTTCTTGTCGAACTTCACAGTTGATCCTGGTACGGGCTACCAACTATTGAAGAATTCCTAATCCTATGACAAAGAAAACTCCACCATTGTTTCTCACACAATGTTTATTAAACTGTAAAGGGTTGTTACATGAACGTACTAATTCAAGATATTGACTAACTAATGAACTGACTAAACTTAACGAAGCGTCGTTCTGCCGGTCGTGGCACCCTCAATCTTCTTCTGTGCGCAGATCTGCTCCATTCCTTGGCCAGAGCCCCGTTTTCCTCAAAGCCCCTTTCTTATATAATAAAGGCTCGTTTCCTTATATGAGCATGGAATTCAGGAATTCAGGACAGGGCCCTTCGGCCCAGACAGTGAGACATTTGTAACCCTCTGGTTTCTATCTTGGAGAGTTCCAAAAGCTTTTAAACAGCTGTTATCATTTTAACATGTTAAAGCACTTCTTATCTGTTCTCTGTAGGTCACTCCCTCCTGACCTGTCCGAACAGGAATGCACTTAGGCCCAGGTTTCAGTTTTTACAGAGTTACACAGAAAAACACATTCTGGAAAAGAATGATATGGGAACAAATAACATACAAATTATTTGTATACTTCCACACCATCATTGCTTCAGATATCAAATCCTTCCTCTTCTCCAATGGCCTGATGTCTGATCATCCATTTGGTTTCAGACCAGGTCACTCGACTCTGGACATGCTGCTTCTGCTTTCTCAACAATGGATGGCGGTCCTCAATGTCAAACAGGAAATTAGAGGTGTCTCCCTTGACATATCATGTGCCTTCGATAAGGTCTGGCACCCCGCTCTGCTCACCAAACTCTCATCCTAAGGTATCCATGGAAATCTTCACACATGGCTTGCAGACTTCCTCTATGGTCATAGCCAAAGTGTGCCCCTGAATGGGTTTCTCTCATCTCCCCTTTCCTGTTCAGGCTGGAGTTCCCCAAGGCAATGTTCTGGGCCCTGTGCTTTTTCTGGTCTTCATCAATGATCTCTCTGATGCTCTTGAAAATCCTCTCTATCTCTTTGCTGATGACTCCACTCTCTGCCGCTCCATACCTCATCCCTCAGATCGGCAGTCTGCAGCCTCGTCACTCTCTGCAGACCTGGACAAAATCACAGACTGGTCAAACAAGTGGACCATGTCTTTCAATCCTGACAAATCTCACACTCTCACTATGTCTCTACAAAAAGACTGACTGGGCAATCCTCCCTTCTACTTTCTGAACAATCCTCTCCAAGAAGTTCTGTCACTCAAGCTTTTGGGTCTCACGATTTGCCATGATCTTTCCTGGGAAAAAACACATTTCCAAGATGGCCTCCAAAGCCAAACGCCGACTGGGCATCCTCCGTCGGCACACTTGAGCTCCTCACCACATACAAGGCTTTCATCCGCAGCGCAATGGAATACTGTTCTCCCCTCTGGGCTGGTGCTCCTGCCTCACACGTAGCTCATCTTCACGCTGTTGAAACCAAAGCTTTCAGAATAATTGGAAGTTCCCGCAATGAAGCTAACTCCGAGGCCCTTTCACTCACTCACCGCAGGCAGGTTGGTGGTCTTTCTGTCTTCTACCGTCTCCTCTCCCGCCTGGCTCCCCCAGGTCTGTTTGTGCTCTGTCCGCCAAATATTCCTGCAGGATGCACAACTGCACAAGATCTGCCAGCAACCCTCTTATTGTGAAACTGCCAAAATCTAGACTCTCTGCTCACCTTCACTCTTTCATTCCCCTTTTCTCCCACCTCTGGAACAAACTCCGTCACTCTCTTGAATCCTACTCCTCCCACCTGCGTGTCTGTCCTGCTATCATTTATATCCTCTGGGGTTAAGGTGTGTGTGTTTCTGGAGTGATGTGTATGCGATCATACCTTCAGAAAGCAGGTTGGGAGGATGTTATAGATTTTGTTTCACGTCGACCAGAGAAGCTCTTGTGGCTTCAGAGAGACAGCCTTCTATGTGATGGACATAAGAAAACAATAATTGAGAATTAATGAAAGACATTTCACCAAAGTGGCCACAGGTGATCAGTTATCCCTCAACAGTCAGTGATATGTTCTGGACGGTGTGCGGTTACACATGTGGTTTTCTGAGTTGCTATGTTATTGCGTTTGTGGTTGTCCTGGTCTGTTAATTAAGATTGTACATGTTGAGTTGGCTGTGCGTGTCTATCCTTGTGGTAATTCTATGCTCTGGGATTAAAGTGTGTGTGTTTCTGGAGTGGTGTGTGCGATCATACCTTCAGACTGGAGGTTGGAAGGATGTTGGAAAATTCCTTCCAGAACGAGTTGGAAAATTCGGGCTTCTTCTGAGGAACAGGTTCCTGTGTTCTGGACACAAGAAAGGAAGAATTGAGAATTAATCAAAGATATTTCACTGAAATGGTGATCAATGTTGAGGGAGAGGGGACACTCATGGGAGTATTTTGTCGATATTAGTTTGGTATGAGATTAGTGGTGTTTCGGGTAGTCCTTGAACAGTGACATTCTAATCAATTGGAATCAACCACACAGGAGGACTGGCAGGATGTATAAACTACACCAAGAAAGGCAAACGCTTAATCCCTTGTCTGATGGTATGGACTGAATTGTACTGACCGTTGTGGGATAGGAAAGGTTTGGTGACAATCCCACATCAGGTACTTTCACCTGGGATCGCAGCATCCTGACCACAGGTTACAATGGGTACATCTACCAGCCCAACCCAGAACAGATTTCTCATCACTATCACTAATTAGGAAAGTGTGTTTGTGAAGGAATGAACGCCGCCGTATCAGGTGTATAAGATTCTCCACCAAACATCCTTGCCCGACCTCGGGACACATTTATTTATCTCCATTCGCTCAAGGGCATTTAGGGGGTGGGGGGTTGGGGGGGGGCGTGGTGATGCTTTTCCGAGTTTGCATGTTGATGCCCATTATCCATCTTCACCACATCACCTGTATATTTTCCATTCCTCTCATCACTCCCAACTTCTGCTCCTTTACCTTCATTAAGTTGTAACAGGTTGAGAATGCAGGTCTGACCCTAAAGCTGGGGTTCTTCACCTGGGGTATCCTTACCCCTTGGAGGTATGGGGACCAAAATCTGGGGGTATGGGACTCATAATAAAATCATAATAATCAATTGTAATAAATTCAATGAAATATCAACTTTAAATATATAATAAATATATATTTAAATATAAATATATATATTTCAAAACAAATTATATTTGTATAATTATATTTCAAACAAATATAAATTCAATTTTCTAATAAAATTCCAATAAATCAACTATACGCCCCGGGCGTATGCATGTCATTACAATACATGATTGACATGACAATGAGAACATTTACATAGCGATTAGGGTGGGTCAAAGTTCACACTGAGCCAATGTGCTCTCATGTAATGTAGGGCCTACATTACGTGAGATTGTAGGCCATTAGGACATCAGGTGAAGAACGGAATATCGGCAATAACGGCAATTACGACCTCATTCTCAATTTGATTCCGGTGAAAACATTTGCAAAACAAGTGAGTAGTAAGCCCACTTATCTGAAGATATTCAAAAAGTTTTCAAAGTATATTTAAATATAAATAGGGCATTCACATTCATTATAATGCAATAACATAAATGGGGCGGCCGGATATCCGTGTCAGTGAAAAACACCCGGGTATCCGTGTCCGTAAACACCCGGTTCGTGAAAATTGATTGAGCTGCGAAAGTTGATTGATTGGGTACGTTGAAGTAGTATTGTGTGAGGAATTTCTTAATCTTCTGTATATCTCTTTCTGTTGTTTTCGGTGTTAGTGGCCAACACTTTATTTCACGTGGACTAATGTTTAATCGTCTGTGGCGTTTGTTAATTGTTTTCTCATTATTATTTTCCAGATTTGTTGCAAGATGTCGTCTGTCAAAAAACGGAATTGGAATGATGACTCTATGTTAGTAGGGGGGAAATGGGGGGTCTGGGATACATTAAATTTAACATTGAAGTCAATGGGGAAAAAGGGAAAAAACGTATTGACTCACACCCCCTCTCTCATAAAATTACACCCACTTTTCTCTCAAAAAATTGCGTCCACTTTTTACGAAGCTAATTTACCAACTACTAAAACATAGAATTTAAAATTGAAGACAATGGGGAAAGAGCTAAAAAAATGTTAATAACTCACTGGATTTTCAACCAGATTTCACCCTCTTTTGGGACAACCTATTTACAAATATTAAATCCTCAATCGACCTAACTACTACTCATAGGTTCTAGCTCACCTCAAATTTAACATTTAAGCCAATGGGGAAAAGTATGGAAATGTATTGGCTCAAACCACCTATCTTGAAAAATTACACCCCTTTTTCTCTCATTAAATTTCGCCCCCTTTTCTCCCTCATAAGCCTCGCCCACTTTTTACTAAGCCCCGCCCACTTTTCCTAAACCTTGCCCAAGCATGCCAGGCTTGAAAACTTACACCCTTTTTCTCCCTGCATTTAACTTATTAACTCCCCCCATTTTTCATTATACTCACACAGAGACCCAACGAATATTTGTGTTTCATTTTTAGGTAATAACTTAATTCTCTTAGAAGAACTATCACCATCTAGAACAGCATTTCCCAACCTGGGGGAAATTTCCCCCTGGGGGGAAATTTTAGGATTCCAGGGGGGAACCTTATTCCAAGGGAAATACAATATGAACATTCGTGTAATATTGTGCTTTAGTGAATAAATCTCAAATCTTTATTTATTTTGTTCTTCGACTTTTTACTTAACATAAGCATTTATATTTATATCATCGTCGGTAAATAAAAACTTATATACAATAAAATAATTTTAGAAAAATAGGTTTACTATTTGTTTATTATGTTATTTATGTTATTAAGCGAATAAATTTTGTGTTTTGGCTACTTTTTTCCTTGTTCATATATGTATATATATATAAGGGGGAGGGGGAGGGGTGGGGAGAAATCCAGATGGTTGAACTGGTTGAAGGGGGAAATGACAGAAAAAAAAGTTGAGAACCACTGATCTAGAATATTGACAAATGTTATATTAGAATTTAACTCTCGGTTTAGGCATCACCGTTGAGCTGATATGAAATGATAAACTTCTCTTAATGACCTCGTCTGACCCCCTCCCGAACCACATACCATTTTGAGATTATAGTAAATTATTTTCCCCTCAATCTCTTGACAATCACTTTTTTGTCTAATAAATACAATGTTTCAAAACACAAAAGACAAATGTCAATCAATCTCCTCATTTAAAAAGGATACTGAAATATATTGCACTGATGTGAAATTGAACAAAGATGATTTCAATAACTTTTGGATTAAACCTATTATGAAGGATAATATGAGCTACTCAATACCTTTTAAAGGAAGAGCATTCTCTGTCTTTGGGAAGTCATCAATTAAAGTAAATATAACAAAAGTTTCACCACTATTTATGGAATATTATAATAAACTAGAGGAGGTAATGAAACATGTAAAAGTATCAAAAAAGAAAACTCTTTTTACTGAAGCTACCGAAAAGGAAGATAAAACTATTAGCTCTAAACACGATGAAATTTCTATATTCTTTAATAACCCCAAAGATGTCAATCTTAATGAAATGAAAGATGTTGATATATCAGGAAAAATGTCATTTCACTCAATAGTAGTTAGGAACCATTTTAAAATTACCTTTAATATAAAAATTGTTGTAATTGAATCTGTTAATGAAAAAAAGTATATGGATATAGACAGTAATGTTTTTTCATCTAATTAAATATGAGTCATTATTCAAGTTAAGATTTTGTTGATTTTAAAGTGATGTTAGTGGTAGTTAGACTTTGTCTTCGCAAGACAGTTATGATACTGAGAGTTTGTGTTTTAACGATAGTTATGAAAGTAGTTTTATAGATGATGATGATTATGAAAGCACCAATTATAGTGAAGATGATTTTTAGTTTAAGTAATCTTTTACTATATAAATATGATAAATCCAAACGACATACCAGATATTGAGCCTCTTGAATTCCCTGATTCTCCATATGATAAATGAGAGAATTGTCCAGCTTGTGACAGAGTGGGATTAAATACAGAGTCAAAAGCCCATAAACAATGTTTATTCTGTGATTATCTCTTAATTAATGATGATTAAAAAAAAAAAAAAACTCTTTTAAATTAGAACAAAAAATGAATTACTTTTCAAGATTAATAAGAGAGATGAATGTTAAGTATTATATTGAGAATACACCATTTCTTACAAGGGAAGAGGCTATTTGTATTAAGGAAATGTATAGGGGTTTACAAATTAGCATCAGATATTTATTATTCAAAATAATTTTAATGGGTGTGTTAATACAAGATACTATATAAATAAAATAATGGATTATCTTGAAATTAAACCTGAACTCAGGATAAAATATAGAGTTTCTAAAAAAAGCTCATAAAAATTAGATGACTTCTTTTCCAAATATATAAATGAATGATTTTTTACCCATTTGGGAAAACAAGATAAAATTTAACAACCATAAAAATCTCCCAAATTCATTAAAATGTCTAATAGTTGGTTCAAGCGGATGTGGTAAAACCTGTTTGCTTTTAAAGATGCTCCTTACCCCCAACTTTTTAGATTATGATAATTTAATAATTTTCACAAAGTCAAGTTTTCAATTCGAGTATCAACTACTATCACAAGGTTTTAATGCGGACCTTCAAAAAGAAGATATAATCGGTTTATTTAAACTTCAAAAAAAACTAAATGATTATAACATTGAAGATATAATACAACTATTTTGTGATACACAGAAATCAAAACCAAAACCAAAACCCATAACTTGTATTCTCAGTGATAATACGGATGATATACCTTCACCCCAAGATTTAGATAAATCAAAAAAGAACCTCGTTATCTTTGATGATTGTGTTAATAAGAGAAACCAAACGGTTATGGATAGCTACTATACAAGAGGGAGACATTGTTCTTGTAATTGTTTTTATCTCAGTCAATCATACTTTCAACTCCCTCGTCGCTCAATAAGAAACAATGCCAATACCTCTATTTTATTCAAGTTAAATTCAATAGATGTAAATAATTTTTGGAGACACAATTGTTCTACGTTATGTAGTAAAAAAGAATTTGAGGCTCACATGAAACACACGATTGGAAAATATAAATATATTGTTGTGAAACAAGATAAGATACTAAATGATATTTTTCATTAAATAAATACAGAAAATTACTGCACAAGAAAGAGCAAGAAGATTTAAGGAACATCGGGAGTTAGTTTCAAAAGTTGTAAAGCAACAGGAAGGCATAAAGAAGAAACGCAGACAGAAACTAACGGGTGAAGAAGCGTTTGAAAGAAAACAAGAGAAATTTTTCAAACCGCTTTTAAAAACTTCCCAACAAAAAATGAATTCGTCTGCAGTTCCTGCGATAGAATATACTCAGAAAAAACTTCAAATGCTCAAAGATTTTAGTCAAATGACGGAGCAAGAACTTGGAGATATAGGAGAATTAGAATATGATGATGAAGGATTATTTCGACAACTTGAGGAGGTAAATCAACCCCCCAGTAGCATATTGTGGAAGCTCTTCAAAACAATGAATATTTGGCAGATTCAAAAACCAGAGCAGGTCTCATTCCAACAGAAGAACCAGCACAGTTCTATCTTGTTAAAGAAAAGGTATTGATATATAATGATGAATTGGTGTTCTTAAGCTATGCTCAACCAAATTCTAAATTAACCCCCAGATTAATGTTTCTTCAAACAAAAGACGGTCTGCACCGACCAGAATCGTCATATTATGATACACCATTGAAAATGAAAAATGAAGATGATAGGGTATATATTGATTTACTAAACTCGCTTGATTACGGAGTTTCTGTTGCTGGTAAAAATAAGAAGAATGAGAAGGAAAAACATATTATTGATGCTTTAAGCAAGCTTGGTTTAGCCTCCGGTTCGGGTGTTAGCTTTCTTCCAAATAACCCATCACAATTAGTTAATAGGCTATTATTGCTATTAGGTAGTAAGAAGGCTGGGAACAACAATTCTTTTAATGAAGCCTCAGCCATTTTAGATCAGTTAATGAATATGAAAATAATTAATAAATGTCAATACATAGATATTTTATTGCATATTAAATAAGATGAGAAGCACAATTCTTTGTTTTAAATTCACAACGAGTGATTACACAGCTTCATTCCCTTACCCACCACAACTTGACCCCAGAAAAGAATATGAGGCATCTTTATTGTCAATGGAAAATTATAATACCTTGTTTAATATCACAGAGAAAAACAACAAGTTTAGTTATAATTCAGGATGTGAATAGAAAACTATAACAGTTTCATCCGGAGCATACGAGATTTCTCAAATATCTTTTGAAATTTCTTGCCTTATGAAAGAACAAGGTAATGAATCCGAAAAATATTGAAATAGATATTCAAAAACATACTTCAAAATCAACTATTAGACTCAAAAATAATTATAAAGTTGATTTCACAATTGAAAATTCATTCAGAGAGCTATTAGGTTTCTCTTCAAAAAAGATTGAGACTAACAGGATGTTTTACAGTGATAATGTTATTCAAATATCTTCCTGTATAAATTCGGTATTAATTAATTGTGATTTGATTGATGGTGCTCATAACGATGGAATAAGAACAAATACAATATTTTCATTCAGCACATACTCAACCCCGATTGGTTATAAATTCAATATGGAACCAAAAAATCTTGTCTATTTACCTGTGTCAGGAAAAACTATATACAGTGTAAATGTTATGATAACCGATCAAGATAATCATATGATTTCCTTTAATGAAGAAATTATATCTATCAGAATTCACCGAAGTGAAGTTTTCCAATAAATAAGTAATGGTTATTGTGAGAAAACATGAGTTGGGAAAATATAAAATAATTACAGGGGATGGGATGTTCCTTTCACCATACTATAAGGGTGAAGGTATGTTTCTTGGTAGAGAATACTATAAACCGAAGAGACAATGGGGTGTAGGACATCAATTTAGAAATAAAGGAGATGGGATAATTGATACTCTAATGAGTATTGGTTCAACCATTCTTAAACATAAAGACCTAATTGGTTCAACTGCTTCTGCCGTGGGTTCAGTTGCGGGTGCTATAAAGAGTATAAAAGATGCTCAAAAGGAGTCTCATAAATTACAAGCAATCATAGAAATTAAAAAAGGCAAAACTCAACTATCTTCACAAGAACGACAAAAAATCATTCAAATACTTGGGTCAGGGTTTCAACTATTTTAATGCTATATAAATACAAGTATGGAAGCGATTGATAGTATCTATGATTTGGATGATACGATTATCATTTTAAACTCCACTAAAAAGGAAGAGTATTATAAGGTAAATGCTATAACAGGAACAGACTGGAATTCAAACGGAACAAAAAGTTTTGAAATAAATAATCAACAAACTTACTTGAATCTAGCTGATAGTTTCTTGTTGTGTAAATTTAAATTCACTAAGGCTGCAAATAATACTGACACTACACTCATAAATGATTTCTTCTGGAAAATGTTTGATAGTGTCCGTTTATATGTTGGAACACAAGAGGTTGAAGCGGTTGATTATGTCTCTGCCACATCTGAAATGATGAAATTTACACTATATTCATTCGGGGATAGAATGGGTAAGGGAGCTGTTGAAGGTTTTATTCCTGATATGACAACGGGAACAAATGCAGACCCTGGTTATAGACAAAGAAAGGCAATGTATAATGATGATGCAAAAGCAGAGAATATTTTTACTGTAGCAGTTCCCCTTAAGGGTATATTTGGATTTTGTGATTATGATAACGTTTTGTATGATCTTAAAATTCGATTTCAACTACAAAGGAATGATAATGTAAATAGATTGCTTTTTGGGACTGCCACTGCTTTCGGTGCTAACAATAAATTTGTTATTAATGATTAGTGTTGGTATATTCGTGAATATACTCCTAATCTTAAAATGGAAGAGATGTTAAATAGAAGTCTTAACTCAAAGAAACCACTAAATGTATCATATCTTAAAAGAACATGTCAACACGTTAAACTGGAACACACTACCTACACTTGGAATTTGGGTGTTCTTCAAGGAAAGCCACGATACCTATGGCTCATTTTTAAGAAACCAGATGGAGATAGTGCTACTGATAAGAATAATGCGCTGAGTGATAATGCTAAGGTGAAACAACTTCGGGTTTCTCTGGATGGTAAATTTTACCCGCGAGATAGATTGGAAATTGATTGGGGAAAAAATGATTATGCGGAAGCCAACAAGTCTTACCAAAAGGTTTGTGATAGCAACGGTAATAACTAATAAGCAACTCATTTTGGATATGACTGCATTTCAAAAACTTTATACAATCGACGCAATTGACGTGAGTTCTCAAAAGGAAACTATAAAGTCTAATAGAGTGGATACTTCTCTATACATTGAAAGAGGAGAGAATGAAGAAGATGATGCATATTGTTTGCTTTTGGAAGAAACAGAATTGCAGATTAATACAGATAATGGTGTTATGATTAATATCACATAGATTTTTCTAATAAATAAATGAGTAGGAAAGAACCAACTGGGGTATATATTAATCAAATCAATCTTGATAAACTATTGTCTTGTATTCAAAATCAAAAGCTTTGTATTATTAATGTTAATACAATTCAAAGAAAAGGAGCAAAAATAATTGATGTTTTGCTCACAAGAGAGCAGGTGAAAACACTAAATGATGCTGGCTCACTTAAATATAAAATATCAAAACCTATGTTAAAGAAATGTTCAATAATAGAGACGAGAGGAGGATTTCTCCCATTTCTAATTCCTTTATTTGCTGGTTTAATTGTGGTGGGAGCATTGACGGGTGGTATTTCAGCAGCGGTAAAAACTGCTTACGAAAGGAAGGCACAACTAAAAGCTTAAAAAGAATTGGAAAGACATAACAAGGAGTTGGAGAAACAAATTAGTGGAAGTGGTGTAATTGTAGATTTTGCCGAAAAGCTTGAAAGCCTACCTGATAAAGCGAGATTGTTCGTTGGAGATATGCTTTCTTCTATCGCACAGGCAGGTGTTAAACTAACTAAAAGGGGTAATGGATTATATATTTCTCATAAATAAATGGATAAATGGTTTAAACAATTTGGAAAGAATACAACGTCAAATATAGAACTTGCTAAGTATTGTAAAAAAACTAAAAATTGATGTGGTTATTTGTATGAGAGATGAATTAACAAATTTGTCCAATAATCCAAATAATATTATTATGAATTTAGACACACAGAATGGTTCTCATTGGGTTTGTATTCATAATAGTCAGGATAAATATTATTTTGATAGTTATGGTATACCACCACCTGTTGAAGTAATATAATTCTTACAGAATGGTGTTTATCAAACATTTCAAGTTCAAGACATTAATTCTAAATGTTGTGGTCAATTATGTTTTTGTGTATTATTTCAACTCAACAATAATGAAAATTTTTATGACATAAATTTTGATCTAATATAAATGACTTTTGTTGGAAAAGATGGTTCTATCTTTGGAGTATCCCGAGAGTTGGATATTGGTTTATCAAATTATTATACAAAGGCACAGGCTGAATGACAAAAACATAATAAAACAAAAAATATTAATTTGAAAAATACTTATAAATTAATCAATTATAATTGATTAATTTATAAGTATTTTTCAAATTAATATTTTTTGTTTTATTATGTTTTTGTCATTCAGGATAATTATCCAAGCCCCACAGAAGTGAATGGCTTGGTGAGATTCAGTGATTTAACAAACTATTCGACAGCACTCTTTATCAAACAAGTAGAATTTACTACAACAACACCTGGACCTACAAACCATACACCTTTCCTTATTAAATTTAACAATCGACTTAAAATGGAATTCTTTAAAGAAGGACGCTTAGTTAATATGAGAATAGAAAAATGGGGGTATGTTATGCCTGATTTGGGGTATAATTGGACTTTTTCAATAAACCTACAAGACCTACATGATTTAAATAATTCTCGTATCGAAGAATATTACCCACTTGGTGTGGATAATGAGATATGTGGAAGCATAAATAACAGACAACAAATACACGATTTCAAGAATAGAAAATTATATGATGGCGAAGTGATAGTTTATATGACAAAGAAGGAAGGAAATCGGATAAAGATAGAAGCCGAGGAATACAAACCGATTTAACAATTGGAAGATGGGAGGTATTACCTGTCATCATATTAATCTCCCCATTATTTTAAAAACATGAATTTTTTTTATACAAAAATGGCAGGGAAAGGACTACAAGAGAATTATAATTTTTGTATACAGGGATACCTACAAGAAAAGGGTGCTCGGTATTACATACCTTATGAATTGGAACATATACATGGGAATTTTGTAATTGAGGACTGGCCTGACAGTGATATTGACAAACCCTCAAATGAAGATTTGATTAAAATATTAAATAAAAATCAACTTCTAAAAGTTATGAAATATAAAACGCTTTTAGAAAGCATCAACAAATCTTATTGGTACCTTATTATGAGAAAAATAATTGCAGATGCAAGGATATCTCAAAATCCAGATGAATATATGTATGATATTCTATGGGGCTCAAACTCAAGGGTAGCAATGGATGAGGAAGGAGTTGAAGAAGAGAGGGACAAAAGAGAGAAGGAGGAAAGAGAGAAAAGAGAGAGGGAAGAGAGTGAGAAAAAGGAGAGGGAAAAAGAGAGAAGGAGAAGAGGGAGGAAAGAGAGAGAGCGAGGAAAAATATAAATAGCTGGAAATCAGTGAGATTAATAAAAGATGGAAGGTATTACAGCAAATAAATCAAACTCAACGCACTGAGGAGGAAAAGAAAGAAATGAAAAGTCTAATGGAAATATTAGTTTCAAGAATAACTGTTCCATCACTTTCAGGGGAGGAGATTTAAATGAGAGAGTGGTGATAAAGAAGAAGAAGGAAAAGATTATGTGGTTGATGATGTTGGTGTTATTGACTTTAGTTAGTTTTATTTGTAAATAAATGGAGGAGAGAGTGAAGGCATTCCTAAGGATTCTTTATGTTTTAAAAATCAAGATAGAAATGTATATGTTGAAAACCAAAAAGGTTTTCGTACTCTGTAGGAATTTTTCTCATAAATAAATGAGTTATTGTGTTAAGTGTAAAAAGAAAACTAATACCAAAAATATATCGTATACACCAACAACAACAGGCATTTAAGGCCATTTTCCCTGCAAGAGCGGGGGTTAGCCTTGCGGTCTCCATGAGAGTCTTCTCCATTTTGCCCTATTTTCTGCATCTCCCCATGTTTAACCCCCTTGCCCGCATTTCTTCTTCGACCATCTTTAGCCAAGTCTTTCTCGGTCTTCCCCGTCCTCTACTTCCTTCTACATTCATTTCCATCACTCTTCTCAACCAGTCACTTTCATCCTTCCTCAACACATGACCAAACCATCTCAACCTGTTTCTCTTCACAGCATCCATCACAGGCTCTATTCCCATCATCTTTCGCAATTCATCATTTGTCATCCTCTCTCTCAACAATACTCCACACATCCACCGAACCATTCACATTTCCACCCTTTCCACCCTTCGTTGCTGCTCTACGTTCATTACCCATGTCTCGCTCCCATAAATCATAACACTTCTCACACATGCAGCAAACACCTTTCCCTTCAGCTTCAACGACACTCCTCTCCTCGTCAGCACGCCACTCAGCACGTCAGCACGCAACGCGAAAAATATTGTTACGGTCCGCGGTTAAGGATGTTGTTTGCCAAGCGGAGGCACCGCGGCCTAACAGTTTCCCCGATTCACCCGATTCACCCGACGTTGGCCGTATCGCGCCACAGCTATTCAATATGGAAAAGACTAAAACGACGGATGTGAAGAAAAGGAAGAAGAAGAAGACAAAAGGTTGAAAATACTACTAAATTTATTTACTATGTACAGGCTCAAAGAAACCAAGGAGAAGGAAAGATAATAAAATAATATACAGAAGCTTTTAGAGACACAGTGAAAATACTAGCTTATACAAACTTAATTAACTACCCAGGACAGAACAAACAGAAACGGACTCACACGGGGGATTGCAGAGTGGATTGGCTGGAAGGAGAGGGAGGTCCAACGGGTCCGGCAGCACGATCGGCGCGTTGGGCAGCCGCCGTTCCTTCGCGGCCCTGCTCAAAACCACCGTCCAGGCCCCAAGCGGCTGTTGAGTGTTGTTGCTGCTGTGGACGCTGCTGCTGGCGAGCAAGGCGACGAATAGCAGGCTTTGTGCTTCCCTGGATGATCTCTTCTCTTGGACCTCACAACCCAGCTCTGCCTTGGACCCTTTCAACTCAGCTCTCCTCTGACGACCCAGCTCTTTTCTTTGCACCTCACCACGCAGCTCAGCTCTGACGACCCAGCTCAGCCCTGGTCACTCTTGCGCGCGCGCTTTTATAACGCCGCCGGCGATTAAGCCGCCGGCCTTCAGGACACGCCCATCGGTGTGTTCACCTCGGCCCTGGTTGGTCGCGCGACCCTCTTGCTCCGCCCTTGATGACGACGGGCGGGCACGCCTTTCTTCCCCAACCCTGCCTCGTGGCCAATGGCGGCAATTGTTGGTTGGCAATGCGAATGGCAATTGACGAAAGGGGAAATGGAGGTTTTTGGGAATGGGAATGAAGGGAATCTATCTTTTTCACTTGGTGCAATGGAGTGTCATGTTAATGGAAGACAAGGCCTTACCCTAAAACACATAATAAAGATATAAACTACTGAACAAGGGTTTTATCGTGTCCTTCAATGTGTGCTTTATGGAATTAACTACCGGGACGCCCTTTTAACCTTTACACAACACTGGAGGCAGGAGGGGCCAGAATCAAACAATAATTCATAACAATTTCCAATACAATACAACACAATCAAAAAAAATACAGTCCTCATATCCGCAACAATATATTGTATGTTAAAGGTAAAAATAATAGAGTTTATGAAAAGGGGATATGTTTAGTGTATGGCTCTAAAAAGTGTCAATTCATTTCTAAGCATAAAAGTGGGGGAGATATACAAATGTTTTTGTCAGGGAGTAAATTTACAACAACTGGAATTCCAGGGGAATTACACCTTCCAGGGTATTCTTTCTGTGGTCAAGGAACAAACTTGGATAAAAGATTAGATGAGGCTGACAATCCTAAACCTAGGTCTAAACCTCTAAATAGGGTTGATGAAGTGTGTATGAAGCATGATATTGCTTATGGGAATACCACTACGTTGACTGAAAAACATAAACCCGACAGAGAAATGTTGATAGGTTTATCGTGAAAAAATTGATGTGCTAAATTGAGGTTGGTATTCCAGGTGTTTCACCCTCAAAAAACGATTAAGCTCTGATGATGACATCAAGACTGAGGAGCTTTTGGCTAATGAATTACATAGACCAGTAATCACAAAGTTTAAAAGAAGGAAGGTTTATTCTAAAGGCACCGGCCACATCTGGTCTGCTGATTTAATTGAACTAAATAATGATAAGGGATACAAGTATGCTTTAACCATTATTGATTTGAGGAGTAGATATGCTTGGGTTGTTCCTTTGAAAAACAAAAGGGGTAGCTTTCAGTGGAATATTTAGTAAAAGTAAAAGAAAACCAAAGACGTTATGGACTGATGAGGGAACAGAGTTCTATCACAAAATATTTATAAAATTTCTTAAGGGGGAGGGTATTAAATTATACAGCACCTTTAATGAAGGAAAGGCAGTTGTTATTGAGCGTTTTAATCGCACTTTGAAAGAGAGACTATATAAAAAATTCACACAACTCGGTTCTCAGCAATGGGTACCTATAATTCAGGACATTGTAGATAATTACAATAATACTGTTCATTCATCAACAAAATCAAAACCATCGGAAACATTTTTCAAAATTAGAATATGAAAAGAAGATTAATTTGAGAAAACCCAAGTTCAAAGTTGGTGTTATTGTAAGAATATACAGATGGAAAAGCCATTGTAAGAAATGAGAAAGGTTATACAAAGAGATGGACTAATGAATTATTTAAAATCGTTGATGTAATGGATACAGTCCCTTGGACTTACAAATTATATGATTTAAATGGAGAAGAAATCTTGGGATCATTTTATTCACAGGAATTACAAAAGACAAAGATAATGAAAAATGGGATTTTAAAAAAAAATTATAAAAAAAGTTTTAAATTTTTTTTTTTTAAACTGGGGAAAAAATTTGGGAAAAAATTTGACATTTTTTGAAAAATAATTGGAAAAAAAATGAAAACTTTTTAGAACGATTTTTGAAAAAAAATTGAAAAAATCTTGAAATAATTTTTTGAAAAAAAAAAAAAGGTTCAAATACTTAATATCCCTCAAGGATCAATACGAATTTGGATCTGTCAAGAACTGATTTTTATTTAAGCGAAAAAGTATATAAATTACCACGATATTTTCATCAAGGAAATTTTACTTTAAGCACAAATCTATTTAGAAATTTATAATATAATTTTATAATATAATTTGTTATTCTTACTGTTTTCGATAAAAAAAAGAGGAGGATTTTTGTCGATATTTTACATTGATTTAATAGGAAACAGGAGTTATATGAAGAAAAAGAGGCTATAAGCTGGGTGAATATAAATAAAAGGGAAGTGATTCTTTTCAGATATTCGAAAACCATTTTTACTTTAAGCACAAATATATAGATAAAAGGGAAGTGATTCTACCCGGATATTCGAAAAACCATTTTTACCTTGAGCACAAATATATAGATAAAAGGGAAGTGATTCTTTTCAGATATTCGAAAACCATTTTTACTTTAAGCACAAATATATAGATAAAAGGGAAGTGATTCTACCCGGATATTCGAAAAACCATTTTTACCTTGAGCACAAATATATAGATAAAAGGGAAGTGATTCTACCCGGATATTCGAAAAACCATTTTTACCTTAAGCAGAAATATATTGATCCGGGAAGTGATTCTACCTGGATATTCGAAAAACCATTTTTACTTGAAGCGAAAAAATATCTATAAAATACGAGATTTTCATCAAGAAAATTTTATTTTAAGCGAAAAAGTATATAAATTACGAGATTTTCATCAACTTTTTTACTATATAAATATGGTGAATACAACGTATTGCGATGTTTGTAATCATGAATATCATAAGCATGCTTCGGCATGCCATCTAAAAACAAAAATGCATAGACTAAATGCTGGAGAATTACCTCCAGAGTCTAATGTTATACACTGTGATGTTTGCTCAAAGGATGTCTCAAAGGTCTGGTATAACAAACACCTTACAACAAAAAAGCATAGACAAAGTGTTGGAGAACTGCCTCCGGTGTCTAATGTTATATGCTGTGATATCTGCAATAAGAACATTAAAAAGGGAGGCTTCAAGTCTCACATTCAATTACGCAAACACAAGAATAATGACTCTATTAAAAAACTCTGATGGAGCATTCAAGGGACATAATATTAAGATAAGGGTTTTTGAGTTTGGAACTCCAGGACCAAAATCAATAGCTGAGGCGATTGAGATGGTTAAACCTGCTGTTGAAACACTTGTAAAAGATACGTTTACTGAGATGAATACATTAAAGTTTTATATGGGAGTAAAAATGGGTATGGTAAAAGATGTTGTTGAAGAAACTCCCGATATGAGAACAGACCCTCACTTTATCACATCATTCCAAGATTTCTTATCATCAGGTGTTTGTGGTGAACTTGTAAAACAGGAGCAGGATGTAAATAATACTGTGGTGGGTAGTGGATAGAGTATTAGTCAAATCATTATCTTAGATATACACATTCTGAAATCAGATCCTCTTAAAGCTTCTTCTTACATTGATTTAACGAGGGTTATAAAACTTAAAAAAGCGGTTGTACTATTCAAAACAAAGATAATAAATGTTTCCTATGGTCTGTTCTTGCTCACCTTCATCCCCCACATTTGAACCCTGAGAGAGTATCTCATTATAAGAAATATGAGAATATTTTAAATGTTAAAGGTTTAAAGTTTCCAATGTCATTGATTGATATTCTAAAATTTGTGGAAATGAATGATCTATCTGTTAATGTTCATGGACTAACAAAAACAAACAAAGTTAAGATTTTAAAAATTTCTGATAACTATAAAAATGATGAAACTCATATTGACCTTCTTTGTTTTAGTTTAGAAGAAAATTCACATTATGCTCACATCAAAAATTTGCCGAGATTAATCACCTCACAAGTAGTCAAAAGAAAATGTAAAACATATCTTTGTTAGCATTGTCTTAACTTCCTTCTTTCATACCAAAGAAAGATTAAACCAACATTCAAAATACTGTAGTGATCATAAATCCACCGTAATTAATATGCCAAAAGTAGGTTCAAACATATCAATTTAAGATTTCCACAAGACTATAAAACAAGTACAGATACATTCAAAGTACACCGCCCCCATGCCAAATAATTAAATATCCTACAGCGCGGCATTCCCGGGGCGCCTCTGGCACCCGGCATTACCGCAGTGCAGCTCATAGAGACTGCATTTTGAGGGAGAGGTGTACAATAATTGATTGATTAATTGTATAATTAAAATCAATAAAAGATTATCACAAAATATTTTCTTAATCAATTGGCTAATAGCATAACTAAACCACTCGTGCTTCATCTGAAGATGTATATTTTAAAAATGTAATTAAAGAAGTCATTGATAAAAAAGTAAATAATTAATTGATTAATCAATAAATAATTAAACGATTAAATGATTAATCAATAAATCAAAAACATCCTTGATAGCCACATCACCTGGTCACTGTCATGTCCAAATATTAGCTTCCTAGCTCAAAAGGTACCTGAGATATTGGCCAAATGAGAAAGAAAATAAATAAATGATTAATAATGAAAATAAATAAATAATTAAAAAATTAAATTATGAATCAATTCGGTCATAGAACACATAAACCACCACCATTTCATCAGAATCTGTAACTACAAAAAAAATTAAAAAATTAAGTCATTAATCGAATAATTAAATAATTAATCGATTAATTGATTAATTGATTAATTAATAAATCAAAAATAGCCTTTGCAGCCAAATCACCTGGTCATTGGCATATCCAAATAACAGCCTCCTAACTCAAAAGGTGCCTGAGTTAATGGTCAGAAGAGAAAGGAAATGTAATTAATTAAATAAGTACTTAATTCATTGCTAATAATTAAACAACTCCTCAATTAATTGATTAATCAAAAAAGAAAAAATGAAGTTTTTGACAAAGGACTTGCTCACTATTGTGCCGAAATTTCAGCTTCCTCGCTCAAAGGATGGCTGAGATATCGCCGGGACAAACAAACAGGAAAACGAACAAGAAAGAAAACAAGTACAGATACATTCAAAGTACACCGCCCCAATGCCAAATAATTAAATATCCTACAGCGCGGCATTCCCGGGGCGCCTCTGGCGCCCGGCAATACCGCAGTGCAGCTCATAGAGGCTGCATTGGGAGGGAGAGGTGCACACTAATTGATTGATTAATTGTATAATTAAAATCAATAAAAGATTATCACAAAATATTTTCTTAATCAATTGGCTAATAGCATAACTAAACCAATAGTGCTTCATCTGAGGATGTATCTATTAGAAATTTAATTAAATAAGTCATTCATAAAAAATTAAATAATTAATTGATTAATCAATAAATAATTCATCAATTAATCAATAAATAATTAATCGATTAAATGATTAATCGATAAATCAAAAATATCCTTGGTAGCCACATCACTTGGGCACTGTCGTGTCGAAATATTAGCTTCCCAGCTCAAAAGGTGCCTGAGATATTGGCCAAATGAGAAAGAAAATAAATAAATGATTAATAATGAAAATAAATAAATAATAATCATTAAAAAATTAAATTATTAATCAATTCGGTCACAGAACACATAAACCACCACCATTTCATCAGAATCTGTAACTGAAAAAAAATAAAAAAATCTGTAATTAATCGAATAATTAAATAATTAATCGATGAATTGATTAATTGATTAATCAAGAAATCAAAAATATCCTTGATAGCCACATCACTTGGTCACTCATGTCCAAATATTAGCTTCCGAGCTCAAAAGGTGCCTGAGATATTGGCCAAATGAGAAAGAAAATAAATAAATGATTAATAATGAAAATAAATAAATAATAATAATTAAAAAATTTAATTATTGATCAATTCGGTCATATAACACATAAACCACCACCATTTCATCAGAATCTGTAATTTAAAAAAGAATTTTTTTTTAGTCATTAATGGAATAATTAAATAATTAATCGATTCATTGATTAATTGATTAATTAATAAATCAAAAATAGCCTTTGCAGCCAAATCACCTGGTCATTGGCATGTCCAAATATCAGCTTCCTAACTCAAAAGGTGCCTGAGTTGATGGTCAGAAGAGAAAGGAAATTTGATTAATTAAATAAGTACTTAATTAATCGCTAATAATTAAATAACTCCTCAATTAATTGATTAATCAAAAAACAAAAAATAACGTTATTGACAAAGGACATGCTCACTATTGTGCCGAAATTTCAGCTTCCTAGCTCAAAGGATGGCTGAGATATCGCCCGGACAAACAAACAAACATGAAAGAAAACAAACAAACAAACAAACAAACAACCAGAGTGAAAACAGAGTACTCCCTTTCAGCATGCGTCACTGCCAAGCCCCCTTCGGTGCCCAGCAATGACGATTTGCAATGCCTGGAGATGGCATAGGAAAGGTGCGGTATACAACAACCAGAGTGAAAACTGAGTAGTCCCTTTCAGCGTGCGTCACTGCCGAGCCCCCTTCGGTGCCCGGCAATGATGTTTTGCAATGCCTGGAGATGGCATAGGAAAGGTGCAGTGTACAACAACCAGAGTGAAAACTGAGTACTCCCTTTCAGCGTGCGTCACTGCCGAGCCCCCTTCGGTTCCCGGCAATGACGTTTTGCAATGCCTGGAGATGGCATAGGAAAGGAGCGGTGTACAACATCCATTTGTGATATATGCTGACTTTGAAAGTATCCTTGAAAAAATAGAAACTGCTTCTCCAAATCCAAAAAAATCATACACGAGTAAATATCAAAAACATACTCCTTGTGGTTTCTGTTATTATATCAAATCATCCGTTGGTGGTGAATACAACAAGGTAGAGGAGTATAGAGGAGAAGATGCCCCAGAGGAGTTTGTGAAACGACGAGAAAAAGGCTGTGTTCGATTAACCAAGATAATGATAGAAACCAACAAACCAATGTCCTTAACAAAATAAGAAGAAACAGAATTTGGACATCCAAAGGCTGTCTGTCATATTTGTGAGGAGAAAATTGGTGAAGGTCTAAAGGTTAGAGATCACTGTCATCTCACTGGTAAATATTGAGGTCCAGCTCATCAAAGTTGTAATATTAATTATAAACTCCCCTCTTTCATTCCAGTCTTTCTTCACAACAACGCACATTATGATACACATCTGGAGATGGAGAGGACGCTGGCGTTACTTGTTCGCCGCTTCTCCGACTGGGTCATTGTATATAGTCTGCTTTTCTGGTGGTCGTGGCGGCTTTTTGGCCGTTGGGTCTGCCCTCTGCTCGGTCCCGGCTCTGCTCATGGCTCCGCCTGCCCGGCTCTTCCACTGTTTCCTCAGGCCCGCTCCCGTTGTTTGTGGCCGTTGTTTGCGGCTGTGGCTGTTTGCCACTGCAGTCTTGGTTTGCTTGATTAGCGGCTGCGGTCGTTTGCCGCTGCGGCCTTTGCTGTCTTGATTAGCGGCTGCGGTCGTTTGCCGCTGCGGCAAGGCCTACTCGTCCTCCTCAACCTTGGCCTCTTACTCGACCCTTTGCTCCTGCCTGGCATGGCTCTAAGGTACTCTGCCGCAAGGCTTCTTCTGCTCAATACTCACTCCACCCCATCATGCATCTCTGCAATCAAATCCCACGGACTCCTGCGACGACCCAGATACATTCATAGAGGCTCCGGTCGTAAGTTTGTTTATTTACAAACAGGTCACTTCATTCCCGTACTCTGGTCAGCTCAGCGCACCTAGTCACAGCAACGCACACCATCGCACTGTGGAAGTGTAACTCAGCGTAACTTATTAATTGGCACTGGTAACTTATTAATTAACCTGGTAACAAAGCAGATATATTTTACATGCAAACTCTGTGAAAGACGAGTTTGTAAATGAGTCAGGAATGCGCCCGAACATGATAATCTTTTGTCCACCTGGTCACAGCCCCTGGCTGAAGCACCCCCCTATCGTTTGGTAAACGGAACTCACAACAGGAGGGGAGCGAGCTGATACCAGGACTTGGTACATGCATGACCTCGGGGCACCAGCGGAGAGGGGATTAAAATCCAGTTTGTCCATATAACGGGAGCAAACGTGGAAGTCGGGAGTACTTGCTGCGAGGAGCTCTGACGAACGGGAGTGTCGGAGGAACATCAGCCGAACGAGAAGGACCATGGAAAAGAGTTAATCTCAGCCATTGAATAATGCGGTATTATTTGGTAAATGGAATGAAGTGAATAATAAACCAGACCTTTTGTAAACCTGTGTCCGGTCATTGGAGTCCTGTGAGTCTCTCAGCTACAAATTCTTCTACAATTTGGAGGCACCGCTGACATCAACTGGACACAAACAAGTCTTTAAAAGGTAAGGGTGTCTTGTTTTTGGTCCAGTATGATTTACGAACTTGGGAATAGTTATGTGTATATACATGAAGGATTTGGTGTGTGGGACTTGTGATTGTCCATAGGTAAAATCAGGATGGAGCGTTTTAAATGATTCTATTATTCGTGTGCTTGCGAGTATATGTACAGTATACGCTGGGTATTAAAAGCCTTACTCTGGTCTGCAGGCAAGTCGGCTCATGAAGTGCACCATGAAGCGATTTGTTTGTCGGTTCGGTAAGGTCCGTACACGTGTACAATCGTGTACACCCGTTTTAAATAAATAATTTTTTTTCAGTTTTCCCGCCATGCCTAAACCTCGTTCGATCAACAAATAAATTCATGACAGACAACCCCCCCTCATGCCGGTCCAGAATTATGATGAAAGATGGCGATTGGGAAAAAAAAATTGCATCAAATTTTGTCCAGGTCCATCACTAAGCCTTTGAGACATGCTTCACGGTTGAATAAAAAACCACCGTTTAGAGGCCATTTTTCCCCGCAAAGCGAGGGTTGGCCTTTTCGGGGACCGTGATAGGTGTTGGTTTTTGGTCCCCTTTTTGAAGCAATGTTTTGCGACCGGATGCCCTTCCTGACGCCAGCCCTTTTTGCCGCCTTCAACGACAAACAGGGAAGTTTCACGGTTGAATGAAAGACACTCGTTTACCCACCCGTACACGTATAAAGTACTTCTTTTTTTTTTTTTTGCACTTGTTCAAAGCACTCGACTTGGAGCCAGCGACTTGCTCGTCGCTCGGCGAGCGACAGGGAACCGGGAAAGGGAATTATAAAATTGCATACCAACACTCCCTCACTGTCCCTCACTGTCCCTCATGTCCATTCCGGCACCCTGTCTCTTGCTCCCGTTTTTTCCCTCCCTTTACTTCCCATTGGCGGACGTTTTGCGAGAAGCAAAGCGTTTTGCAGGAAGATAAATAGCATGGGTGAAACAAAACCAGTGCTGTTGTGTTGTTTTTTTTTTGACGAAATTTGCCAGATAAATAGCATGGGTGACACGACGAAATGATTGGATTTTGGTTCAGGTCCGAATCCAGATCCGGCCTATCAGTGGGATACAAAACATAAACTGTTCACCAAGGCGGAGATATAATAATAATAATAATTCTGTATTATTTAGTTAACCAGTTTGTGTGAAACCTCAACCTAAATATAAAAATTGATCTGCTTGGTGTTAGTTTAAGGGCTGTTCCAAATTTATCCTGATTATGAGAGATAATTACAGGAAATGGTGTTTGTGAGTAACAACCACCCTCTGGTCGAGGCTCATAGAAGGGGTGATGCTTACTGATTTGGCACGCTTACAATAGGTGTTAATGGTGGGATGTCAGAGGTTTTGGTGTGGGTTAATGTTCACACTGTTTTGGAAAATAATGCTCGATGCAACATGATCCTAAAAAAAGAACCCAGCCCTACATCGAAAGATCAGGAAGGGAAGGAATGGAAAATTTGTCAAGGTTTGAAATTAATCGGACAAGGGGGTCCCAAGGTATGGTCACCGTACTCGCAAGCCGTTCGCTTAGGCTCTGCGAATGGACCAAACCATTTGATGTAAATAGGAGGGGGGTTCTGTGGTCGTTACTGCCACGTGGTTTCAAAGTTTTTGTTGTTGCTTGCACGTGTGTTTTTTTTGCAAGCACGTACGGGCAAGCGCGTACGTGCGGGCACGCCCTAGTATATATAAATAGAGGTAATATTGAGTTACGGAATTAATTACTTTCAACAATGCAAAGGGTGACAAGATATGAGATTTAATGGGATTTTAATAAGATTTTAATGGGATTTTAATAAGATTTTAATGGGATTTTAATAAGATTTTAATGGGATTTTAATGGGATAAATTGGGAACATTCAAATGTTGGGTTGTGCTGTGAGACAAAGTGAGAAAGAGAGACAGACAGAGAGAGATAGACAGAAAAGAAAGAGAAAGAGACATAGAGACAAACAGAGATAAAGATGATAGTCAGACACATAGAGAGAGACAGACAGACAGACAGAGAGAGAGAGAAAAGAAAGAAAGAGAGACATAGAGACAAACAGAGATAAATATGATAGTCAGACACATAGAGAGAGACAGACAGACAGACAGAGAGAGATAGACAGAGTGAGACAAAGTGAGAAAGAGAGACAGACAGAGAGAGAGAGACAGAAAAGAAAGAGAAAGAGACATAGAGACAAACAGAGATAAAGATGATAGTCAGACACATAGAGAGAGACAGACAGACAGACAGAGAGAGATAGACAGAGTGAGACAAAGTGAGAAAGAGAGACAGACAGAGAGAGATAGACAGAAAAGAAAGAGAGAGAGACATAGAGACAAACAGAGATAAAGATGATAGTCAGACACATAGAGACAGACAGACAGAGAGAGATAGACAGAGTGAGACAAAGTGAGAAAGAGAGACAGAGAGAGAGACAGAAAAGAAAGAGAAAGAGACATAGAGACAAACAGAGATAAAGATGATAGTCAGACACATAGAGAGAGACAGACAGACAGACAGAGAGAGAGAGACAGAAAAGAAAGAGAGAGAGACATAGAGACAAACAGAGATAAAGATGATAGTCAGACACATAGAGAGAGACAGACAGACAGACAGAGAGAGAAACACAGAGAGAGACAGAAAGAGAGACAGACAGACAGACAGAGAGAGAGAGAGAGAAAAGAAAGAAAGAGAGACATAGAGACAAACAGAGATAAAGATGATAGTCAGACACATAGAGAGAGACAGACAGAGAGAGATAGACAGAGTGAGACAGAAAGTGAGAAAGAGAGACAGACAGAGAGAGATAGACAGAGAGAGAAAGAGAGAGAGACATAGAGACAAACAGAGATAAAGATGATAGTCAGACACATAGAGAGAGACAGACAGACAGACAGAGAGAGATCGACAGAGAGAGACAGAAAGTGAGAGAGAGACACAGACAGACAGAAAGAGAGACAGAAAAAGAGAGAACATTTTTGGGAACGTTTTTCACATTACTTTCCTGCAACATTGAAATAATGTTGTTGTAAAACGTTTCCACAACGTCGCCACAACGTTTCACTTTCGTTGTTGCAACGTTTTGCTCCAACGTTTTGTGAACATTTAAATGTTGGGTTTTGCTGACGTTTCCACAACGTCGCTACAACGTTTTACTTTCGTTGTTGCAACGTTTTGCTCCAACGTTTTGGGGACACTCAAATGTTAAATAAACCGGATAAGAATTCACGAGTTATTTAATTATGAGCGATTATAGAAGTACTTATATAATTAATTACATTTCTTATTAAATTACAGTAATTACATTACAGTAATTACCTGAGGTAATTACAGTAATTACAGTTCCGGTAATTACAGTAATTACAGTAATCATTACAGTAATTGCAGTAATCTTATTACAGTAATTACATTACATTAACTCAGGCACCTTTTGAGTAAGGAAGCTGATATTTGGACATGACACTGACCAAGTGATGTGGCTGTCAAGGAAAATATTGATTTATTGATTAATCATTTAATAAATTAACTCGTTGATTTATAAATGACTTATTTAATTAAAAGTCCTCAGAGATACATCTTCGGATGAAATACTTACAGATTGGTTATGCTATGAGCCAATTGATTAGGGAAAATATTTTGTGATGGCCATATTGGCAATTTCGTGGCCATATTCGTGGCAACTCAGTTAGTGCCACTGCACCTTTAAAATGCATCCCTGCGTTCATTTTTCGATCGATTGAGTTGAAATTTTGAACAATCGGATCTGGACTGTCGTTGTTAACGACTCTAGCACGCACTCGTCCAATCAGGATGGAGCGGTATGGTCCCCGGATTATCACTGCCCGCAGTTTTAATTAATTTTACTTTTCTCTTGGGCATATAATTTTGAAGACATGCATGTCATGATAGAGGAAATGTTTGTTCTGTTGAACGGAATAAATGTTGTTTATTTGTGTGGGGGTGTATTTTTGTGTATTTTTGATATATTTTCACGACTAATTCCAGTTAACATCCTGCAAAATTTGCTCGTTTGCTGGCCGAGTCGAAATTGCGTTGAGTTTCTATGGCATGCGCCATTAAAAGCGCTGTGTAATGGTTGAGCTCCCTTTATTTCGTTTTGGTCATGCGGATGAGCAAACAAAGTGACAAATGCTGCGGCTGGAGCAGTAAAAGCGATGTTTTTTTAAAATGGAAACGATGTAATGAGTAATTAAAAGTGGGAGGGGGCAACACCACGCATACCTCTTTTAAGGTGTGTATAAACCCTGGAATAAACGTGGGAGGGGGCAACACCACGCATACCTCTTTTAAGATGTGTATAAACCCTGGAATATTTCAGCAATCAATACAATGCTGAAACTATGTAAGTTAATTTAATAAGTAATTTAATGAGTAATTTAATGAGTAATTTAATGAGTAATTTAATGAGTAATTTAATGAGTAATTTAATGAGTAATTTAATGAGTAATTTAATGAGTAATTTAATGAGTAACTTAATGAGTAATTTAATGAGTAATTAAATGAGTAATTTAATGAGTAATTTAATGAGTAATTTAATAAGTAATTTAATGAGGAATTAAAAGTGGGAGGGGGCAACACCACGCATACCTCTTTTAAGGTGTGTATAAACCCTGGAATAAACGTGGGAGGGGGCAACACCACGCATACCTCTTTTAAGGTGTGTATAAACCCTGGAATATTTCAGCAATCAATACGATGCTGAAATGATGTAATTTACTGTGTAAGAGGGTCGACCTTGGGTTTGTTTGGGTTTGTTGTTTATTTTTGTGGGTGTCTATTTTTTGAGTATTTTGGATATATTTTCACGACTAATTCCAGTTAACATCCTGCAAAATTTGCTCGTTTTCTGGCCGAGTCGAAATTGCGTTGAGTTTCTATGGCATGCGCCATTAAAAGCGCTGTGTAATGGTTGAGCTCCCTTTATTTCGTTTTGGTCATGCGGACGAGCAGACAAAATGACGAATGCTGCGGCTGGAGCAGTGAAAGCGATTTTTGAATTGTTCAATGATTATTCGATATTGTTATGACTTATTGTCAATAGGTATACTAAGTGGCCATGAGGTAGCCTGTTGCTATGTACAGTTTTATTCTAGTGTTGATTATACCACATAGCTGTGGTGATAAAGGAAATGTTCGTTTTAAATAGATGATTATGATATGACCATGACTATAAAATCATGATGATTATTATGAATGATATCATAGGGTTCAAATGCAGAATGATTGCATGAACTTGGGAAAGAACTTTCAAGCCCTATGGGATAAATTGGGTGTTACAAGCGATGGAGTTTCAAAATTTAGCATGATTGAAGGAATTTTACAGTCTTATTTCAGGAGTTTTACGAAATTTAAATTGCCAAGAGATTTTGGGTACTATTAAAGGAAAAAATGATGAGATATTTTTTCCAATGAACTTTAATATCTGCCATCCATTTTGGCTGTCTCACGAATGAAGGATGAGTTGCCTTTAGTGGTTGCAAAGAAAATTTGTGGAGACCAGGCAAAATGGGGAAATATGTCAGATATGACCCTAGGACAGGACGGTGATTCATCAATTGACATGAGGTACGAACCAGAGGTGACGACCGATAAAATTCGATCTCAGTCAATGGATGGACCTGTCCTGACATCATTGGAGAAAGGGCTTATGCAAGGAGTCATCCAAAATGATTAATTTGATTTATTGATGAATAGTGATGAATTAATTGAAATTGAATAATTGATTGAATTATTAATTGATCGAATCTAATTGATTGAATTTAATTGAATAAATTTAACTGAATAAATTGAACTGAATAAATTGAATTGAATATATTGATTGTTTGATTGATGAAAATGCGGTCTCAAGAAAGAAGCTTTGATATCTTTGCGAGATATTAACAATGTGGAGACAACCTGGGAAAATTGAGCAAGGTGGTGAGTTTATATACAGATATATATGTGCGGTTACCATTGTGTGATTTCCCCGTCAACAGAGCGGACACCTGAGGATTCACCCATTTCATACTGACCCTCCGGCTCATCTGCAAATACTGATCTGTGAGATTGGATTGTGCAAAAGCCACGGCTGAGGGAGATTCTCTGAAAATCACCGTGTGAACAGGTGGAGAGACCCTTCCTGGAGGTACGAGTGAAGCTTTAGAGGAACAAACTACAACACATCCAACGCTACTTTGATAAAAGGCAGAATGGGAAATGGAGCCTGCAAGAATACACAAGGACAACCAGAGATTCCACAAAAAGGTACTTGTACACATCATATGTACGACCGTTATGGTGCAGAAGCTATAAGGCAGGTCGAGAATTGGTATTTGTGGACAAAGGGACATGATGAGGAGTTTCCAAGAGATGGTACATTTGAGCGAAGTCGATTGGAAAGATTGGAACAAAGATTGAAAGCCAGGAAGAGACAGAATCTAACGGTAGACTGGCTTGCATTCCATCTTTGGGATGGTGAATCCAGACAACGGGAACAGCAAGAACGGATAACGGATCTAGAACTTAAAATAAAAAGGATACAGGATACAGTGGAGGAGACAAATGCACAACTGCCCTCGAAATTAGGAATGAAAGGGACAGTTGTCCCATCTGATTTCCAGTTGTCTCCCCAAAAAGGACGGTACAGAGAATTTTTTCGTGTTTCAGGAGACAACGAGAGATTGCAGTGGCAACTCAGGGATGTAGAGATGCAGCCCAGCAATACAAATGCACAGGTGCACAGATCAGACAACGACAGAAACCGGTGTTTCAAGTGTGGACGGATGGGACATTGGAAAAGAGGATGTCCGTATACCAAAAGGAAGACAAGTTAATAGGGTAAACCAAGATCAAGGGTACCAGTGCTGACCGATACCTCAGACAATGATTAGGCCTTCATTGCTGCAAATCCCAAATGATGATTAGCCTCAACAGATTCGATTACTGGACAAACATGAATAACTGTCGATGATTCTTGGGTCTGAAAAGTTTTCGGAGCAAGAATTATTCATTTTTTCTTTTGCTTGTAAGCAAATTAGTAATTAATTGATCACATGCCGAAATTGGATCTTTTATGTTGGGCACACAATTTTAAATTTACAAAGTTGGAACAATTGCTTTGCAAATTTTTGAAACCAAGGGACAAGGGTCACATGATGATCAGGTGGGAATGTCGGACTAGTGTTCCGCATGATTGATAGGTCAGTGGTCGACTGACATGCAAATGGGTGTGTAGTCAAATTTGGATAAATTATGGTGGGAACTGAAAGGGTAATTTCAATGTGACATCATAGGGGTTTTCTAAGAATAGACTTTTAGTTTATTTGTGTATAAGCATTTTAATTTGATTGACAAATTTTATGAAATTGAAATAAAATTGACACCCATCTGATCTGTAAATAATGGTTCCAACGCAAACAAATATGCATAATGCATGTGTGTGTGTGTTTTTGTGTATCAATCTTACAAGATTGTTGACACCGACAGTGTGCCTTGTCTGAAAATAGATAGTTCCAATGTGGGAAAAAAAAAATGTGGGAGTACAAAATTAGCCAAATTTGGGAGAGGTCTTACACTGACTTCCCAGAGTACTCTGCTCACGGATTTTTATATATATAAACTTGAATTTTATCAGCATATAAATTGTGCTGTATGTATGGATGTGTTTTAGGCATAGATGATATGGGAAAATAGTAAAGAAAATTTTGCTGGTTTGAACTATTGTGGGTTTTCAGTTCTGGAGTTTAAACAAAGTCACTGGTTAACAGATGAGAAAGGATAGTAAATAAATTATTCGCTGCTGGGCAAATTAAGTACGATATTACTAAGACTTATGAGAGCTATTGTTCCGCCTTACAGCAGTGGAAAATTATTGGGAAAAAAAATTAGATCCAACATAATGAATCTATAAAAGAATGTGATAGGGATAATATCCTCAATTTGTACTAATTATTTGATTGTGGGTAAAGGAATTAAGTTATCGTAGTGGATTGTTAACAGCAGCCTGAAATGTCCTGAGAGTGTGCATCCATGTAATCAGAAATCCCAGATTTGTTTTTTACAAACAACATTTTGGTAGAGGTCTTGTGTGGAACACTTCCTTGGTAGATAAAAAACGGTACTGCATGCTGGCAGCCACTTTTGCGGCCAGTTAGGCCAAACAAATTGAGAGGAAATTGTAGTTAAATACGTAAGTTACACATGGCTATTTGAAAAAAAAAAAAAAAAAAAAAAAAAAGGAAATTTGTTGAGATGGGAAACATTTTTCGAAGGTTTATTAAGGTGTTATAATATGACATGTGGCAAGGCAAACTAGATCTGGCTATAGAATAAATTTATTGACCCCTTGAAGTTAATTCTTCGAATCATTGTTTCACTGGCATTTTTTGTTCAAATTGGAAATAGTTTGGTAGAGCTTTGGTTAAAACCTTTGGTTGCGGTATCTTGGAACGAAATGATAAACCATAGGAGATTGATAAGAATAGAAAAAATATGGACCCAAAATAGAAAGTTGGATTCATGCCCCTCATTGCAAACAAGCACATGGGGCTAAGGTGGACGATCCCACAGAAAATGAGGCTGCACCTAGCAGCCCAGCAGAACATTCAGTGGTAGATAAATGATAGTCGTGATTTACAGTCATTTGAATTACATTTTAACACCCCTTGCATTGATAAACATTACATTTTCAACATGTGATATTCCTACTTGGGATAGTGACATTTATTTGCCTACATGACATACAATTACCTGCTGATATTAATACAACATGAGTGAAAAATGTATCACAACTACACTCATGATCAGGGGATTGAGTTCAACCCCGGGAGATAGGGGGATCAGGGCAAGACAAATAATCTGATTATGTTACATATTAAGGGATTTTCTTTATTTACCTTTTAGGAAGCTTGTTAGTTTGGTATATAATGTTAAATGTCATCGACATATAACTATGTCATAGGTATGAATATATACAAGGAGTAGCAGACTTGTTTGTTGGTTTAGTAGTTATATTGGCAATTGTTTTAGTGGTGGCTTGCTTGAAAGCCTTAGTGACGGTGTGTTTGAATAAGGTAACCAACAACACGATGATAACGCATGAAGTGACAAATGAGGAAAGAAATGTGGAACCAGAAAAGGAAGACTTTTATGGCGACATAAATACTGAGATTAAAAGATTAAATCAAGTGATGTTGCAAATGAATACAGTAGAATTAAGATAATGGCATAACGACAATGTTATGAGTTGTGCCAATTACAATATCAGTGAACTCATATCACCACGAGTGACACACTGTTAGGAAAAAGAGGGAAAAGAAAAGTGGAGAGGAATTATGGTAATAATACATTATGCTTAATTTGTTGGTTTGGGAAAAAATTGTTGTTGGGAATTAGGTATTCCCGTTTGTGATTGTAATCATATACAATGCTATTCTTAGTTTAGTAATAAAATACATACCTGATTGAATATTATTTGTGTGACGCATATAAATGAATATAACTTTTTGTGTTAAGGAAAAAACAACAAATTGTTGAATGTGAAACTGTCGGAAGATATACATGATTATGCTGATTTCATGGTAAGATGTACCCTATCTGATTCAGTGTGTGCGGAAAGCAGATTCAGATGTGACTGAGCATAAAGATAAGACGAGATCACATTTTGGAGGGATTGCTAACGGAATTGGGAAGAAGTTCGAGAAAGAAAATTTGTGGCTAAAAAATGAAGTTAATCGTGGCATACACCCTCTTTCTCAAAGAATGATGAAGACATTCTCCCGTGTAACTTGGAGATGAATGCTTACCTTCACCAAGGAAATTTATGTGACCATTTGCCTGGATCACACTGCAACATATGAAAGAAAGGCGATCACTTACTCTTGTTCGAAGGCTTCGAACATTCACCACATCAGAAGTTGCAGGACAACGACATATTACCTGCAACCTCTGTGAAATGCGGGGACATATGTTATTACTTCACCAACGTCCGGGGAACCAGCATGGAGCTGCAAAAAAACGGCTGTGCCCTTGTCACAACAGCTGTGCACGATTCTGCGGGCCACTCCTGGTATGGACCATGGATGACCTGAACACCATGGTCCCAACATCATTGTGGATGCATCCGGCATCCCTGTTCCACATCCTCACAAAATGCACAATTGTTATGCTAAGTTGCCCCACTATCTCTCATGCACAGATTTATCCCATCTCCTCTTCAGTTGTCATACCCTTCCTCCCATCCATGGTACACGGAATCTTGTGGTGAGGCTGTTGCCCAGAAACAACTTGCCTTCATCTCCTGGAAAGCAAATCCAACGGAAGGAAATCTCATTTCCTTTCACAAAGCCCGAAACAAGTGTGTGTCCACCCTCAGGAGAGCCAGGAAACAATATCTCTCCGTTCTCAAGACCGAACTCTCTTATCTGTCTCCCTCTTCCAAATCCTGGTGGTGTCTGGTCAAATCCGTTTCTGGTGTTTGTTCCCCCTCCATCCCCTCCCTTACCTCAAACGGCTACACAGCTGACTCCGCACGTGAAAAAGCTGAATGCCTCAACTCTGTGTTTGCCTCTAAATCTTGTGTCCCAAACCCATCCCTCTCTGTACCCACCATACCCAGTCATACCCTGCTGCTCCTGGACTCCGTGTCCTTTCCTCCTGACAAGGTGGAAAAGTTTCTGTCAACCCTCGACTCTGATTCTGCAACTGGACCCGACGGCATCAGCCCACGGGTCCTAAAATCCTGCTTTCCTGCTCTATCTCACCCTCTCTCTGTTCTCTTCACCCTCTCTTTTGCTCAAGGTCAACTGCCATCTGCTTGGAAATCAGCCAACATCACCGCTTTGCACAAAAAAGGTGCAAAAACAGATCCTAGCAACTACAGACCAATCAGCCTTCTCCCAATTATCAGCAAAGTCATGGAATCCATCATTGCTTCGGATATGAAATCTTTCCTCTTCTCCAATGGCTTGATCTCTGATCATCAATTTGGTTTCAGACCAGGTCACTCTACTCTGGACATGCTGCTTCTGCTGTCTCAACAATGGATGGAGGTCCTCAATGCCAAACAGGAAATTAGAGCTGTCTCCCTCGACATATCACGTGCCTTCGACACGGTCTGGCACCCCGCTCTGCTCACCAAACTCTCCTCCTTTGGTATCCATGGAAATCTCCACGCATGGCTGGCAGACTTCCTCTCTAGTCGTTGTCAACGTGTGGCCCTGAATGGGTTTCTCTCATCTCCTCTTCCTGTTCAGGCTGGAGTTCCCCAAGGCAGTGTTCTGGGCCCCGTGCTTTTTCTGGTCTTCATCAATGATCTCTCTGACTCTCTCGAAAATCCTCTCTATCTCTTTGCTGATGACTCCACTCTCTGCCGCTCCATTCCTCTTCCCTCAGATCGGCAGTCTGCTGCCTCCTCACTCTCTGAAGACCTGGACAAAATCACAGACTGGTCAAACAAGTGGAACATGTCTTTCAATCCTGACAAATCTCACACTCTTACTATGTCTCTCCGAAAAGATCGACTGGACAACCCTCCCATCTACTTTCTCAACAATCCTCTCCAAGAAGTTCTGTCGCTCAAGATTTTGGGTCTCACTATCTGCCATGATCTTTCTTGGGAAAACCACATTTCCAAGCTGGCCTCCAAAGCCAGTCGCCGACTGGGCATCCTCCGTCGTGCGAAGTCCTTCCTCGGCACACCTGAGCTCCTCACCACATACAAGGCTTTCATCCGCAGCTCAATGGAATACTGTTCTCCCCTATGGGCCGGTGCTCCTGCCTCACACCTAGCTCGGCTTCACGCTGTTGAAACCAAAGCTTTCAGAATTATTGGAATCTCCCGCGATGAAGCTATCTCTCAGGGCCTTTCACTCACTCACCGCAGGCAGGTAGGTGGTCTTTCTGTCTTCTACCGACTCCTCTCCGGCCTTGCACCCCCAGCTCTCTCTGTGCTCTGTCCCCCAAATATTCCTACAGGTCGCACAAGATCTGCCAGCAACCCTCTGATGGTTAAACTGCCGAAATCTCGGCTCACTGCTCACCTTCACTCTTTCATTCCTCTTTTCTCCCGCCTCTGGAACAAACTCCCTCACTCCCTTCAATCCCACTCCTCCCTCCAGGTCTTTAAAACAGCTGTTCACCACCATCTCTTATCTTCCCCCATCCAAAACCTTGATCTTTTCTACCCCCGCTAATTCACCCCAGATCCACCTTGTTTGAAATTCCAACTTCTTTCCTGGAAGTCCTGGCAGTGTCCATATGTTTTATACCTCTCCCACCGCCCCCTTCCCATGCCCCCCCCCCCCCAAAGCCCTCGCCCTCTCTCAGATCTCTCGATGTCTCCATGTCTCTCGGTCCCTGCTCTCAAATGTTGTGTTTGTGTCCTTCCCCCTCTCTCCCCATCTTGTCTACCGCTCCCGATGTTATATGTTTTATGTGTCGGTTTGTCTTTCTGTGTGATTAATGTTCGCTCTTTCACGAGCCTCGATCTTGTATACAAAAAAAAAAAAAAACAAACAAAAAAAAACCCAGAAGAGATTCTGAACCAACAATCCCCAGCTTTGGAGTCTCATGCTTTAGCCAGTATGCCATCGCAGGCCAGCACATTAGATTTGTGTAATAATATTTTGAAGAGTTAAAAAGTGTGTATATATTTATATATATATATATTTAATTTTAAAGCAAAACATCTCTGAAGAATTTAGAATTTAATCTCTGAAATTTTAAAGCATCTCTGAAAGTGTAGGTTCTCCCAACACCACATGGTCAATGAGCGTGCATATCGTTTGCCACATGGCATCAAGGGAGTAGAAGATGCCTCCCCGATCAGGGATTATTAAAGCCAATGAGATGCACCAACATGTTGGTCATTGGTTCATTTTGAGAGAGTTCACCGAGTTGGTCTTTTGAGCGGGTTCCCTGAGTTTGTCTTTCCGGTGGCCCCTCTGGTATATTGGTGTATCTCTTCTGAGGCCGCGGTTCCTGCCTGCTGCGCAGTGGTTCCTACCCGTATTGGCAAGGTTCAGTGGTGCATTGCAAGCACGGTTGGAAGGACACGTCGGACGCCAAAAGGCAAACTGAGTTGGGGCTCACTCATTTTGACAGGCGGGTTTGCCACAGTCATGTCTTAACTACTGACAAAGCAATAATTACGGGCGGACGTGGGACCTCCCTGCCCTCCAGGCTCATCAGTCATTTGAGACCCAGGACATCAACAATACAATGGATTTCATTCCAATGTAACCATGCATTATGCAAGATGTCTACGAAAAGCTTAATTTTACCTGCTTGCATTTTCAACTTTTTTTGAGCACTTGAAATGCTTCCAGATGAATCCAAGATCCCGCCAGATGAATCCAAGCTCTGATCATCAATTTGGTTTCAGACCTGGTCACTCTACTCTGGACATGCTGCTTCTGCTTTCTCAACAATGGATGGAGGTCCTCAATGCCAAACAGGAAATTAGAGCTGTCTCCCTTGACATATCACGTGCCTTCGATAAGGTCTGGCACCCTGCTCTGCTCACCAAACTCTCCTCTTTTGGTATCCATGGAAATCTCCACGCATGGCTGGCGGACTTCCTCTCTCGTCGTAGTCAACGTTTGGCCCTGAATGGGTTTCTCTCATCTCCTCTTCCTGTTCAGGCTGGAGTTCCCCAAGGCAGTGTTCTGGGCCCTGTGCTTTTTCTGGTCTTCATCAATGATCTCTCTGACTCTCTTGAAAATCCTCTCTATCTCTTTGCTGATGACTCTACTCTCTGTCGCTCCATTCTTCATCCCTCAGATCGGCAGTCTGCAGCCTCCTCACTCTCTGCAGACCTGGACAAAATCACAGACTGGGCAAACAAGTGGAACATGTCTTTCTATCCTGACAAATCTCACACTCTTACGATGTCTCTCCGAAAAGACCGACTGGACAACCCTCCCATCCACTTTCTGAATAATCCTCTCCAAGAAGTTCTGTCACTCAAGCTTTTGGGTCTCACTATATGCCATGATCTTTCCTGGGAAAACCACATTTCAAATCTGGCCTCCAAAGCCAGTCGCCGACTGGGCATCCTCCGTCGTGTGAAGTCCTTCCTTGGCACACCTGAGCTCCTCACCACATACAAGGCTTTCATCCGCAGCTCAATGGAATACTGCTCTCCCCTCTGGGCCGGTGCTCCCGCCTCACACCTAGCTCGTCTTCACGCTGTTGAAACCAAAGCATTCAGAATCATTGGAATCTCCCGCGATGAAGCTAACTCCAAGGGCCTCTCACTCACTCACCGCAGGCAGGTTGGTGGTCTTTCCGTCTTCTACCGACTCCTCTCTGGCCTTGCTCCCCCAGCTCTCTCTGGGCTCTGTCCCGCAAATATTCCTACAGGTCGAACAAGATCTGCCTGCAACCCTCTTATGGTTAAACTGCCAAAATCAAGACTCTCTGCTCTCAAATGTTGTGTGCTCTCAAGTGTTTGTGTGCTTCCCCTTCTCTCCCTATCTTGTCTTCCGGTCCCTCTTTTTATATATTTTGTTTGTCTGGTTGATTTGTTTGTGAAGTAAATGTCAGCTCTTTCACGAGCCTCGATTCAGTATACAAAAAAAAAAAAAAAAAAGACTTGAGAAAGTGGCTCAATCAAGCTAATTTGTGTATTCTGCAAAATAAGTTAATCAATACACTCCTTTCAGCATTCAAGGGTAATGCAGCGGCATCACCATCTTCTTTATTACATTTTACTTTACAGAATACAAGAACGCTATTTAAGTAGGAGTAAACTCAGCAACAAGAAACAGCCAATAATCCACATCGAGATGACGTTTGCAAAATACAAATAAGTTATCCGCTTGGATTATGACACCTGTTTCTCTTAAGTGTATCGTGAAGGTCAGATGATGGGGGAAAAAAATCCTGAAAAGTGCCAGGTATCAGGATTCAAAAATCTCAACGTCACACAAATACTCAAATGGTTTATGCCAATTTGGGAATAGTTTTCTGTTTAATGTGAATTGCTCCAAGGATCTAGAAGAACCCTTCACTAGGCTCTGGCAAGTGAAGGTTTGTGAGACAAAAATGCATGCATTATGAAATGGTGAAAATCAAATTTCAATTATCAATATAGGTATTGGTTACAGCGTTCAAAGCCTTTCAGGAATAGGCTAAATAAAATTACTTGTATGCTAATTACCTCCGCCACCGAAGGTGGATGGAGGTTATGTTTTCACCCCTGTCTGTCTGTTTGTATGTCTATCTGTGAACAAGATATCTCAAAAAGTTGTGGAAGGATTCGGATCCGGCTCGTGGAATTAAAAAAAAGTGTTTCTTCACCATTGAGTGATTGGACTAAACCCGATATATAGCAGTATATCTCAAAACGTTATGGACGGATTTGGATGAAACCTGGTGGAGAGGTTGTGTGTGACAAGGACTAATCAATTCAATTTTGGTGAAGATCTGAATATGGATTCGGAAATGAGAATTATTTAATTTTTAAGTGATTCTTCACCATTGAGTAATAGGTAACCAATATCTAAAAAAGGTTATGGATGACCTATGCCTAAACTAGGTGAATGAGTTGGTTAGGAGACAAGAACAAGCCGATTAGATTTTGGTTCAGGTCCGAATCCAGATCCGACCTATCATTGGGATACAAAACAAACTGTTCAGCCTGGCGGAGGCATGCGCTCTACCGAGTGCCGGTCTAGTTTAAACTGAGAATGACTAACCAAACGGATGCGCTTAAATCGACCAAACCAACCTTGATTTAAAAGAGGACCAAAATGAAAATGAGTCTTGTTACCATCACAACAGTTCGTGTTTACTTTTTGCATGAACTTTGTGGTGTGTTTAAATACCCCCAAAAGGTTTCATTCATCAGTAGGGTGGTCCAAAAATTTGAAGATTGGATTTTCATTTCTCCACAAGCCTGCCCCTATTCCTATTGAAGAAAGTAGTTTGTGGTGAAAATTTGAGCTTGATTGGTAATATTTAGAGGTTGCTCAAAATGTTGACAAATTTTAATGAATAATAAGATACAGAATTTTTAGCATCATACATCAATTCATAGATAATGATCTATTTTCAATTACTCAAATTCTTTATTAATGTTGGCTTGCACTTGTCTTCAATGGTATGACCAAGAGATTGTGCAAAAGCACTGGCCACAAACATAGCACGCCGATCTGAGAGATTTACTCTGTCCAGAGTTGCCACGATTGCTGGAATGAACACTTTGATGGGAGCCTTTTTTGCCTGTTTGGCAGAAGATCGATTTTGGATTGAATTCAATTAATTCAATTAATTGAATTCATTGTCCCCTGAATCAGAGCTTTCAATCTCAGACTCATCATCATCATCAACCACAGCCGATGTTGATGGAACAGATTGCATTGCTGTTAGAGTCTCAGCAGCATGTTTCTTCTTTCTTTTATCTTCATTCTCAAGCCTGATACGCTTTCTGTTCTCCTTCACTGCCAGAGTGTTGTCCACAGATCCCATACGTGAACTTGAGGGATCCTCATGCTGCATGATAAGCAATGCTTTGTCTTCTTCATTCGTCATTTTCTCAAGCGCACCATTTGGTGAGATATCGAAGACGGATTGAAGATCATCTTTGAACATCTGCTCCTTCACTCTATAGTTTTTGAATGTCTTGGTTTTATTTTTCTTTACCAGTTTGGCGGCATCATACAACTTCAAAAGTTGGCGCTCACAGGAATCTACTCTCTGCACTGGAATTCGTGCTTTCTCCCAGTATGCACACACAGCTTGTACACTAAGTTTGGCACTTTCACAAACTGTATGATGTTCTTGTATGTGATGGTACACCATTTTCTGCAATGTGTGTTGTGGAAGCATACAAATATATATGTTCTCATATATATTGTAACGGTTTTGAGAAGTGTGTAACGAATTTGAGAAGTGTAACGGTTTTTGAGAAGTGTAACAATTTTGGAGGAAGTGTAACGAATGTGAAAACGTTACAATGTGAACGTTACAAAAGTATGGTAACACCCTGTTAATGTAAATAATGGTCGCAGCCGTCCTCCTAGTTAATTCCATGAAACTTACACGCAGGTCACGATATATCTTTTTAAATAGTGTATTTCCTTATTCCATGTAGGCTAAATCTGTTTCCCACTAGATTGACTTTGCATTGTATCAAACAAAATAAGCATAGGCCCTTGCAATTTCCCCAAACATCTCCGCTCTCCAAAGTTCCTTTCAAGAGGGTGGGAGTTGTGTTCAATCCCGCAAGCTGCCATTGCCCATGTGCTAATCTCGGAGAAGAAAGGCGTGTCTCCACCTCGTCATCGAGGGGAGGAGTGAGCCAGAGGGTCGCATGGCCAATCAGCACCGCGGTGAGCGACCCGGTAGGCGTGCCCTCGCAGCCGGCGGCTTGATTCCGCCCGAGGTGATAAAAGCGACTGTAAGGGACTGCTTTACCAGATGACTTGGGAGATGACTGGGAGATGACCTGGGAGAGGAGCGAAGAGGCGGCACCAAGAAGAGCGGGGAGATGCGAAACGCTCCAAGCCAAAGAGGAGAGGTACTCGGAGAGGAAACCAGCTTTGGAGAGACGCGCTGAAAGGAGGGAGACGGCTCCACCAGGAGGAGAGGAGCAGGTGTGCCCGAGCCAGCGCGTGACGTCTACAGCAGCGGATACGCGACGGAGGGTTTTCCCGCCAAAACCGCGAGGAGTTGAGAGCTGCTGCTTCCGACCTTGCCTCCCTCTCAAGCAATCCACCTCAAGCCCTACCTGCCTGCAATATCCCCTGTGTAAGTGTGAACGTCCTGTCCTACTCGTTGTCTTGGGATTAAGTAAATTGAGTAGAATAAGCTAACGATGCACTGTGTGACTGTTTTTTTTTCCATCCATTGCTTGTAAATAATTTTGGTCGCTCTTCCTTTTTGCTTGTGTGTGTATAATAAATCTGTTCTTCCTCCGTACTCTGTCTTTTTCTCTTTTCCTTCTCTTTCGGTCGCTTTAGAGATTTCCCGATTGAATATCTGTGGGGCGATCTGGTCAACGTCGGGTGGAATCGGGTTCTAATCGGGGAGTAACTGTTCGGACGCGGTAATACACCACCGCTCGGTCAATATAACATCTAAAACCGCGTCTGCAACAATATGTTCTCATATTCTTCTTTTCCAGAAATGTGTTTTTCTGTGTAACTCTGTAAAAAAAATGAAACCTGGAGGGAAAAACCTAAGTGCATTCCTATCCCGGACAGGTCATAAATGAATGACCTATGGAGATAAGATAATGGAGTGTTCACCATTTTTAAATGATAACAGCTGTTCAAAAGCTCTTAGGACTTTTCAAGATAGAAACCAGAGTTTTGCAAGTGCCTTGTTATCTGGGCCGAAAGGCCCTGTGTGGAATTCTGAATTCCATGCTCATATAAGGAAAGAAGCCTTTATTATATAAGAAAGGGGCTTCGAGGAAAACGCTGCGCTGGCCAAGGAACTGGGGAGATCTGCGCAACAGAAGAAGACCATGAAGCTTTGCCATGACTGGCAGAACGACGCTTCGTTAAGTTCAGTTAGTTCATTAGTTAGTCAATATCTTGAATTAGTACGTTTATGTAACAACCCTCTACAGTTTTAATAGACCTTGTGTGAGAAACAAATTGGAGTTTTCTTTGTTGGAGTTTAGTAGTAGGAATTAGGAATTCTTCTACAAATTGGTTTCTACACAATTCTACACAATTCTTAGTTTTAATTTTACAACGAGTGATTACACAGCATCATTCCTTTACCCACTACAACTTGACCCCCTTACCTCATATGAGGCATCTTTATTGTCGATGGAAACTTATAATACCTTGTTTAATATCACAGAGAAAAACAACAAGTTTAGTTATAATCCAGGAAGTGGATATAAAACTATAACCGTTTCACCCGTAGCTTACGAGATTTCTCAAATATCTTCAGAAGTCTCTCGCCTTATGAAAGAAAAAGGTGATGAATCAAAAAATATGGTAATAGATATTCAAAAACACACTTCAAAATCAACGATTAAACTTAAAAATAATTATAAAGTTGATTTCACGATTGAAAATTCGTTCAGAGAGCTATTGGGTTTCTCTTCAAAAAAGATTGAAACTAACGGGACGTCTTACAGTGATAATGTCATTCAAATATCCTCCGGTATAAATTCAATATTAATTCATTGTGATTTGATTGATGGTGCTTATAACGATGGAATAAGAACAAATACAATATTTTCATTCAGCGCATACTCAACACCGATTGGTTATAACTTCAATATGGAACCAAAAAATCTTGTCTATTTACCTGTGTCAGGAAAAACCATATACAGAGTAAATTTTAGGATAACCGATCAAGATAATCGTATGATCTCCTTTAATGAAGAAATTATATCCATCAGAATTCACCTTCGTGAAGTTTTTTTTGATAAATAAATAATGGTTATTGTGAGAAAACACGAGTTGGGAAAATATAAAATAATTACAGGGGATGGGATGTTCCTTTCACCATACTATAAAGGTATGGGTAGAGGTTATTATAAACAAAAGAGACAACGGGGTGTGGGACATCAATTTAGAAATAAAGGAGATGGGATAATTGATACTCTTATGGGTATTGGTTCAACCATTCTTAAACATAAAGACCTAATTGGTTCAACTGCTTCTGTCGTGGGAAATGTAGCGGGTGCTATAAAGAGTATAAAAGATGCTCAAAAGGAGTCTCATAAATTACAAGCAATCAAAGAAATTAAAAAAGGTAAAACTCAACTATCTTCACAAGAACGGCAAAAAATCATTAAAATACTCGGGTCTGGGTTTAAACGATTTTAATACTATATAAATACAAGTATGGAAGCGATTGATAGTATCTATGATTTGGATGATACAATTATCATTTCAAACTCCACGAAAAAGGAAGACTATTTTAAGGTAAATGCTACAACAGGAACAGACTGGAATTCAAACGGAACAAAAAGTTTTGAAATAAATAATCAACAAACTTACTTGAATATAGCTGATAGATTCTTGCTGTGTAAATTTAAATTCACTAAGGCTGCGAATAATACTAATGCTACACTCGTAAATGATTTCTTCTGGAAAATGTTTGATAGTGTTCGCCTGTATATTGGAACACAAGAGGTTGAAGCGGTTGATTATGTCTCTGCTACATCTGAAATGATGAAATTTGCACAATATTCGTTTAGTGATAGAATGGGTAAGGGAGCTGTTGAAGGTTTTATTCCTGATATGTCAACGGGTACAAACACAGACCCTGGTTATAGTCAAAGGAAGGCAATGTATAATGATGACACAAAACCAGAGAATAGCTTTACTGTAGCAGTACCTCTGAAAGGTATATTTGGATTTTGTGATTATGATAAAGTTTTGGATGGTCTTAAAATTAGATTTCAACTACAAAGGAATGATAATGTAAATAGGTTGCTTTTTGGGGTTGAAAATGCTTTTGGAGACAACAATAAATTTGTTATTAATGATTTGTGTTGGTATATCAGTGAATATACTCCTAATCTTAAAACGGAAGAGATGTTAAATAGAAGACGTAACTCAAAGACCCCACTAAATGTATCATACCTTAAAAGAAGATGTCAACACGTTAAACTGGAACACACTACCTACACTTGGAATTTAGGTGTTCTTCAAGGAAAGCCCCGATACCTCTGGCTCATTTTTAAGAAACCAGATGGAGAGGAGGGTACTGATAAGTATAATGCACTGAGTGATAATGCTAAGGTGAAACAACTTCGGGTTTCTCTTGATGGTACATTTTATCCACGAGATAGATTGGAAATTGATTGGGAAAAAAATGATTATGGGGAAGCCGACAAGTCTTACCAAAAGGTGTGTGAAAGCAATGGTAATAATGATCCTATTTTGGATATGGTTGCATTTAAAAAACTTTATACAATCTATACAATTGACCTGAGTTCACAAAAAGAAACTATAAAGTCTAATAGAGTGGATACTTCTCTATACATTGAAAGAGGAGAGAATGAAGAAGTTAACGCATATTGTTTGCTTTTGGAAGAAACAGAATTACAGATTAATACAGATAATGGTGTTATGATTAATATCACATAGATTTTTTCTCATAAATAAATGGTAAGGGTATATGTTAATCAAATCAATCTTAATAAATTAACATCTTGTATTCAAAATCAAAAGCCTTGTATTATTAATGTTAATACAATTCAAAGAAAAGGAGCTGTAAGAATTGATGTTTTCCTCACACACACACAAGTAAAAACACTAAATGATACTGGTTCACTTAAAATTAAAATGACAAAACCTATGTTAAAGAAATATTCAATAGACGAGTCAAGAGGAGGATTTCTCCCGTTTCTAATTCCTTTATTTGCTGGTTTAAATGCGGCGGGAGCATTGACTGGTGGTATTTCAGCAGCGGTAAAAACTGCTAACGAAAGGAAGGCACAACTAAAAGCTCAAAAAGAATTGGAAAGACGTAACAAGGAGTTGGAGAAACAAATTAGTGGAAGTGGTGTAATTGTAGATTTTGCTCAAAAACTTGAAAGTCTACCTGATAAAGCTAGATTGTTGGTTGGAGATATGCTTTCCTCTATCGCTCAAGCGGGTGTTAAACTAACTAAAAGGGGTAATGGATTGTATCTTTCTCATAAATAAATGAATAAATGGTTTAAACAATTTGGAAAGAATACAACGTCAAATATTGAACTCGCTAAGTATTGTAAAAAACTAAAAATTGATAATGTGGTTATTTGTATGAGAGATGAATTAATACATATAAATAAAAATACAAAAAATATTATTATGAATTTAGACACACAGAATGGTTCTCATTGGGTTTGTATTCATAATAGTCAGGATAAATATGATTTTGATAGTTATGGTATGCCACCACCTGTTGAAGTAATACAATTCTTACAGAATGGTGTTTATCAAACATTTCAAGTTCAAGAAATTAATTCTAAATGTTGTGGTCAATTATGTTTCTATGTATTATTTCAACTTGTTTTCAACAACAACAACAACAACAATCAAATATTTTCAACATGTAATTCACCCCAGAGTCCTTGCAGTGTTCATATGTTTTAATCCTCTCCCACCTCCCCCCAGGTCCTCCCGATGTCCGTGCTCTCAACTGTTGTGTTTGTGTCCTTCCCCTTCTTCCCCCTCTCTTTTGTGTCCTCCCCCCTCTCTCCCCATCTTGTCTGCCGCTCCCCTTGTTTTTTGTGTTTTTCTTGTTTTTTGTGTTTTGTGTGTCGGTTTGTCTTTTTGTGTGATTAATGTTTGCTCTTTCACGAGCCTCGATCTTGTATACAAAAAAAAAAAAACAAACAAAAAAAAAAAAAACTGAACAACAATGAAAATTTTTATGATATCATTTTAAATCTAATATAAATGACTTATGTTGGAAAAGATGGTTCTATCTTTGGAGAATCCTCTCAGGATATTGATTTATCAAATTATTATACAAAGGCACAGGCTGAACGACAAAAATATAGTATAAGTAAAAATATTAATATGAAGAATACTTATAAATTAATCAATTATCCAAACCCTGCAGATGCGAATGACTTAATTAGATTTAGTGATTTATCACAATATATATTTTTAAAGAAAACAACACGTTTTGTGAAACAAGTAAAATTTACAACCACAACACCTGGTTATACTGACCATACACCTTTCCTCATTCAATTTAACTACCTGCTTACAATTGAATTTTATAAAGAAGGACATATAGTTAACATGCGAATTAATAAATGGGGGTATGATATGCCTGCTTTCAGGTATAATTGGTATTTTTCAATAAATTTAGAAGACCTACATGATTTGAATCAGTCTCGTAAAGAAGAATATTATCCGCTTGGCGAGGATAAGGATTTATGTGGAAGTACAATTAGTAAACAACAAATACATTATTTTAAGAAAAGAAAAATATATGATAGTATAGCGATGGTTAGCATGACAAAGAAGGAAGGTAATGAGATAAGGATAGAAAGCCGAGGAATACAAACCGATTTGGTAGTGGGAAGATGGGGTGGTATAACCTGTCATAATATTAATCTCACCTATATTTCTGATACATAAATGGCAGGAAGAAGACTACAAGAGAATTATAATTTTTGTATTCAAGGATACCTACAAGAAAAGGGTGCTCGGTATTACATACCTTATGATTTGGAGCATATACATGGGAATTTTGTCATAAAAAACTGGCCTTATACTGATATTGTTAAACCCACAAATAGAGACTTGTTTAAAGTATTAAATAAAAATGAACTTCTCAAAGTTATGAAATATAAAACTCTTTTAGAAATCTTCAACAAATCTTATTGGTATCCTATTATGAGAAAAATAATTATTGATACAAGAATATCTCAAAATCCAGATGAGTATATGTATAATATTCTTTGGGGTTCAAACTCAAGGGTAGCAAGGGATGAGGAAGGAGTTGAAGAAGAGAAGGAGGAAAGAGAGAAAAAGGAGAAGGAGGAAAGGGAGAAAAAGGAGAACGAGGAAAGGGAGAAAAAGGAGAAGGAGGAAAGGGCGAAAAAGGAGGAGGAAAGGGAGAAAAAGGAGAAGGAGGAAAGGGAGAAAAAGGAGAAGGAGGAAAGGGAGAAAAAGGAGAGGGAGGAAAGGGAGAAAAGAGAGAAGGAAGAGAGGGAGGAAAGAGAGAAAAGAGAGAAGGAGGAGAGGGAGCAAAGAGAGAGCGGGAGGAAAAATATAAAAAGATGGAAATCAGTGAGATTCGTAAAAGATTGAGTGTATTACAGCAAATAAATCAATCTCAACACACCGAAGAGGAAAATAAAGAATTAACGACTCTTACTAAGATAATGATTTTTAAAATGGTTGAGATGAGTTCAGCGAGGAGATTTAAACGAGAAAGTGGGGATAAAGAAGAAGAAGAAGGAAAAGTTTACGTGGTTGATGATGTTGGTGTTATTGACTTTAGTTAGTTTTTATTTGTAAATAAATGGAGGAGAGAGTGAAGGCATTCCTTAGGATTCTTTATGTTTTAAAAATAAAGATTGAAATGTATATGTTAAAAACCAAAAAGGTTTTGATACTCTGTCGGAATTTTTCTGATAAATAAATATGAGTTATTGTCTCAAATGTAAAAAGAAAACTAAATCTAAAAATATCTCTTATGTTAAAGCTAAAAATAATAGAGTTTATCAAAAAGGAATATGTCAAGTGTGTGGCTCTAAAAAGTGCCAATTTATCTCTCCTAAAAGTGGAGGAGACATACAAAAGTTTCTGTCAGGAAGTAAATTTACAACAACTGGAATTCCAGGGGAATTACACCTTCCAGGGTATTCTTTCTGTGGTCCAGGAACAAACCTGGATAAAAGATTAGATGAGGCTGACAATCCTAAACCTTGATCTAAACCTATAAATATGGTTGATGAAGTTTGTATGAATCATGATATTGCTTATGGGGATACCACCACATTGGATGAAAAACATGAAGCAGACAGAGAAATGTTATATAATTTGTCTTTGATACGAAATCCTACGTTGAGAGAGAAAGTTGATAGGTTTATTGTGAAAAAAATGATAAGTGCTAAATTGAAACTTGGTCTTGGTTATTCACCCTCAAAAAACTATTCGGCTCTAATGATGTTATCAAGACTGAGGAGCTTTTGGCTAATGAATTACATAAACCTATAATCACAAAGTTTAAAAGAAGGAAAGTTTATTCTAAATACACCGACCACATATGGTCCGCTGATTTAATCGAACTAAATAATGATAAGGGATACAGGTATGCTTTAACCGTTATTGATTTGAGGAGTAGATTTGCCTGGGTTGTTCCTTTGAAAAACAAGAGAGGTAATACTTTAATGTCAGCCTTTAAGTCAATATTTGATAGGGATAAAAGGAAACCAAATAAGTTATGGACTGACGAGGGAACAGAGTTCTATAACAAAATATTTATGAAATTTCTTAAGGGGGAGGATATTAAATTATACAGCACCTTTAATGAAGGAAAGGCAGTTGTTATTGAGCGTTTTAATCGCACTTTGAAAGAGAAACTATATAAAAAATTCACACAACTCGGTTCTCAACAATGGGTATATTTAATCCAGAATATTGTAGATAATTACAATAATACAGTTCATTCATCAACAAAATCAAAACCATCAGAAACATTTACAAAATTAGAATATGAAAAGGAGATTAATTTGAGAAAGCCCAAGTTCAAAGTTGGTGATATTGTAAGAATATACAGATGGAAAAGCCATTTTGAGAAAGGTTATACAAAGAGGTGGACTAATGAATTATTTAAAATTGTTGATGTAATGGATACAGTCCCTTGGACTTACAAATTATATGATATGAATGGGGAAGAAATCTTGGGTTCATTTTACTCACAAGAATTACAAAAAACAAAACTGATAAGCCATTAAACAACAACCATCCATATATTAGTGATAAGATAATGGGGTTCGGAATTTTAAGGGCTACCGCCGCCTTTTTTATAAATAAATAAATGATAGAACCAAGTATTAACCAGACTAAAGGGTGGAGGTGTAATCAACCTTGGTATATAAATGGAAAACATAATGAGTGTGAGAAATACCAGATCCGAGAGGTTGGGAGGATCACTGGTCAGAAGGTCCTCAAGACGGATAAACGTATTCATTACCTTCGCAAAAGCGGAAGGTTATGTTTTGATCGCTGTGTATTTATTTGTATGTCTGTGTGTGTGTGTGTGTGTATGTTATTCGCATAACTCAAAAAGTATTCAACCGAATTGCATGAAATTTGGTGGGATGATTGGTTATTATACGGGACACATTTGATTAGATTTTGGGAGCAATCGGGTCAAAGGTCAAGGTCAAGGTCACGAAAAGGTCAAAATCGTATTTTTACCATAGCGCGGTCAATTTTTATCCAATTGGCATGCAACTAATGCCAAAATGTTCAGAATTCAATGCCCGATCTTGTGATATACGACATGACCCAGTGAAGACATTACCCTTGTTAGCGGTTGGGGGTCAAAGGTCAGGGGGGTCACGACCTTGCAAAATGTGCGTTTTTTGTCATAACTCGGTCAATTCTTATCCGATTTGCATGAAATCAGCACCAAACTGTTCACTGTTCTGTTCCCTACACTCCCATGCCAAGTACAGAACAGTAGCTGCGGCGAAGGTATGCGCTCTACCGAGTGCCCGTTTTAGTTTGTTAAGTGGGGTAATGGAGGGCGGGAAGAAAAATATATTAGAGTGGAGTGAGAACTTTGATGGTTATCAACCGGATAATAAATATTATAATTTTAAAATGGTATGTGGATCGGGAGGAGGACAGACCAGGTCCCTCCGTGAAACATATCATTTTATAAACGCACAGAGAAAGGTGCTTAATGTAAAGTTTATCAATATCCTAGATGGGGATGAGTTCCATAAGAGAATGGAGTTGTTTTAAAAATTAGAAAATGAGCAAATATTCATAGGATCAATGAGGAATTTTGAATGTCGCGTGGTCCTTGGAGGTTAAGTAAGGACTCCCCCATTCACTTACATGTAAAAGGAGAAAGGGGTGTCACGGTAATCAGGGGAAAAATGGGCAGTTTGGGGAAAAGTCTCATCTAAATACATGGGTGTCCTGGAAGCCCCATTATCTCCCTACTCACCCCCATTCTGAAAAAAACCTGGACTCAACCCTGACACCCCAAATAACTTCAGACCCATCTCCAACCTACCCTTTCTGTCAAAAGTTTTGGAACGTGCTGTAGCCACTCAACTCAAACATCACCTCTCTGCCAATAACCTGTATGAAACATTCCAATCCGGATTCCGCCTCAACCACAGTACGGAAACTGCACTCCTCAAAATCACCAACGATCTTCTTCTCTCCTCCGACGCCGGTAACCTCAACATTCTCATCCTTCTCGACCTCAGCGCCGCCTTTGACACCATCAATCACATCATCCTCCTTACCCGACTTGAAACCACCTTTAACATCACTGGCACTGCCCTTTCTTGGATCAAATCATACCTCTCCGACAGGCACCAGTTCATCTCCATCAATAACTGCAAATCCCCCACCGCTCCCCTCCCCCAAGGTGTCCCCCAAGGTTCAGTTCTCGGTCCCCTCCTCTTCATCCTGTACCTGTTCCCCATTGGTCACTTAATCCGTCGCCATGGTCTCCAATTCCACTGCTTTGCCGATGACATCCAGCTTTTCATTTCTGCCAAGTCAATTTCCACCGTCACCCACTCTATCCTGACAAACTGCATCACTGAAATAAAATCCTGGCTTCAAATCAACTTCCTCAAACTAAACTGTGATAAATCCGAAATAATCATTATTGGACCAAAAACGCTCACCAAATCCACCCACAACTTCACCCTCAATATCGACGGTATCCCAGTATCCACCTCCCCTCACATCCGGAATCTTGGCATCATCTTCGACCAAACCCTCTCCTTCGACAAACACACTAAACAGATCACCAAGACAGCCTTCTTTCATCTGAAAAACATTGCCCGTCTCCATCCATCCCTCTCCTCCACAGCTGCAGAAACCCTCATCCACGCCTTCATCACTTCCCGTCTGGACTACTGCAACAGCCTCCTCTATGGTTCACCCTCAAATATTATCAATAAACTTCAATACATTCAGAACTCCGCTGCCCGTCTACGCATCCACTCCCGGGCCCGGGACCACATCACCCCCGTCCTTCATAAGCTCCACTGGCTCCCCATCTCCCAGAGAATCCAGTGCAAAATCCTCCTCCTGACCTACAAATCCCTTCATAATAAGCCCCATCCTACCTGACTGACCTCCTTCCCAGACACACTCCCACCTGCACCCTCCGCTCTGCTGCTGCTAACCTCCTGTCCCCTCCCCCCCCCCCATCCGGACCAAACTCAGATCCTGGGGGGACAGGGCCTTCTCCATCGCTGCTCCGACACTTTGGAACTCACTATCTCAAACCATCAGAGACTCCTCCTCAATCACCACATTCAAATCATCACTCTTTCACAAGCTCTTTCACGAGCCTCGACTCTGCACACACACAAAAAAAAAAAAACTCTCAAGACCCACCTACCTGTTCAACACAGCATTCAACCACTGAGCGTCTCTTCTCCTTCTCCTTCCTTTCTGTTTTGGTTATTTAATTATGTAGTTTTAGTCTCTTTTGTCTTTGTTTTACGTACCATGTTAAATCGTCTTTGGGTTTCTTGAAAAGCGCTATACAAAATAAATGTATTATTATTATTATTATTAACACTTAAATCATAACCAAGCACGTATTTCACCCCCCTGCAGGACCATGGCATTGATGTCATTCATGTGTGTGTATTTCTCTCAACTAGGCAGCAGGGAGGTACCGCACAAGTCAGACGGTGGGGGCGCTTCCGGCTGTGGTGCCCGCAGTCCCAAAAACAAGTCAACCAACTTACAAGTTCATTGCCCCCCCCCCCTTTTACCTGTTGGCCCCGTAACAGCCGAACAGCCCTTTCCGCCGTTACCCCGCCGGTGAGGGTCTCCACACACCAGGCTCCGTTGCCTCCTGCTTCAGCGCAGCTACACGGGTCACCGGGAGTCTCCTTTAACCCACGGCGCCCAACCAGATCCTCCACCGACGAGCTCCAATTTCCAGATACCACTGGATGCCATGGGTAATTGCCGCAGAGGGGGGCCGCAGGCATCGCTCCTCAGAGCTTGATCTGTACCTGCGGGCACACACACCTTCCCCAACCACAAGATCTCCAAAACACATTTCCTCCCCCGCTGTCATTCCATTCTCAACACATTTCCATAGAAGATGGTACCAAAAAGATGTTACAAAAGAGTTGCAATAGCCTGCTTCATGTGAAATCCCCAGTTCACATTTTACCATTACACATTTTCAAAACACAATAATCACTTAACAATCATCACTCATCCATTTTTTCCAACCTCACGACCACATAAAACACATAACCTCTACACATACACAAACGCCACCCACAAGTCTCTGTGGCACCCATTCCATCCCCCTCACCGGCCATGTCATCACTCTCACCCGCCCGCAACTCCAAATTACATGTCCCCCAATTTACATAGCCAGTCCTGAAGCCTGGGACAGTAACCATCAAGGCCTTAACCCTACCTTGATGTGCAGGTAATTACCGGTTGGTCAGGTCCAAAAGTGCCATCCACCCTCAAAATCCCAAAATGTATCCTTGGGCCCACCAAATTTCAGCAAATTTTACGTTTCTCCCCACTATACTGGCAGGTATGTGGATCCGCATCCAACGGTGATTATCACCACACAACTACCTGTGGCCACGACAGCTCCGCACCTCTACCGTGCAAGGGTCATCGGGACAAGCCGAGCAGTCAAAACGCCAACACGGCCCATGAGTGTCCACACGGGTGTAACCCACCATCCATCCTTCGCACCCCCCCCCCCCCAAGGAACACAGCTGCACTAGCCCCAGCTGGCCAATGTGGTGAGCACCTGCCACCAACTCCACCATCCCCAAGGCCTCGGACCTGGGAGGCATGGTCACAGTGCGTGGCATCCCAACAGCCACGTCCTCTGCACCTCCACATCATCCCCCAGTCCGACCACATGCAGCCCCCAGTGCCCACCCACACTTTACCACACCAAGGTCCAGTCAACAGCCATGCTCCACCAGGAGACCCACCCAGAAGACATGGTCCACACACCTCGGACACCCACAGCACCACGTTGACCCCCAGACTACCCAACTACATCCCCATGACTCCACATCCCAAATATCGGCACAGTCGCCCCTGCAACCAGTTGAAAGCTGTGTCCTGCTACCATGTCAATTTTATCACAGCCTCCAACACTTTGGTCTACACACCTGGATCAATAATGGTGACACTGCTGTCAGTATCCACCATGCCATTTCAAAATTCACCCTTAAATTTACATCTAACCTTAGAATACCCATGCCAAACATTTTTTCACATTTTCCTAACCTCACCAAAGAAAGATGCTTTGCTATACACATGCCAGCCGAGCATGGCCCATATGCTCGGCACTTTACAAATTCCCGATTCATCAATCCCATGGCTCTCTTCCCAAACCGAGAGTCCATAAATCATAACGAGACATCTGTGGAAGATCATTCTCACCATCATGTTCCACAGATGCCCCAATGGTTGTCTGGCAGGCTATCTCCATCCCTGTCCATGCGGTTCGACCCGCGTCCACAGACCAACACAGCATGGCAGGTCACCACATGCTGGCTGTCCCATAGTCTCAGGAAGAGGGTGTCAGGCCGCTTGCCTGGGTGGTCACCACGTCAGGCCCAAGTTGGCCGTCCATGGTGCCACCACCAAAGCGCGACCCACAACACCTCCCGCTAGTGGTCCTCAATCTTTGCCATCCCAGGCTTGAGAAACCACCTCGGACCCCCTGGAGGTCTTAACCCCCACCAAGGTCTAGTGACCCTGCCGACCCGAGCCAAATGCTCGGGCAGCACCCCAATGGACAAGGGACGCCACACTCCACCAGACCCCCCATGGGGCCCAGGTCGTACCATGCCACCCTTGGCTGGACCCCACGTCCAAATCTCGCCAGCACAGCCCCCCGGCTGGCTGGCAATAAAAAATTTCCAAAGGGGCAACCTTTGCCCGAGGCCATCCCCAATGACCTCTCCTGGTCCACATTCCACAGCCCGGGGACCAACTCCCTCCAAGGCTGCTCCAAATCAAATTCCCATTTAAGTATAATTTCTTTCTCCTTTAAAAAAATTTCATTCCCACTGCCAAACTGCAGCTGCAGGTAACAACCCCCTCAGGTTGTTCCACCCCTCCCTGCAGCTGGTCCAAATTCCCCGCAGGGACCAAATCTTCACAAGCTCTATCTCCCGATCCTCCAATGTCCAAATCCAGCCCGGAGCCAACACACTCCCCCAACTGGTTCTTCAATTTCGGAGCCTCCTGTACCCAATCATGGTTCGTAGTGAGGGTCCCCTCGGTCACCTCAACCGCCTCCTCGGACCGACTCACCTCAATCCCCTGACTCCTTTGGAGCCGAGCACCCTCTACCTCCATGGGACTGTCCCAGGTCTCCCACCGCTAGATGACATCATTTACATTATCACAAATCATTTCTGGCCCCATCAGGTCGTCCCCAATAAATACCCGGTCCGGCTCCATTACCCGGACCCCCTCCCCCCTATTGTTATCCCCCCTTGCTCTGCCCCACCGCCCTGGTGCTGCACCATTCCAAATTCATCCCCCAGTTGGGGTGTTGTGACATCCACCCGGTCCCAATAAACCTCCAGGCCATGATGTGGGAAACATTCCCCATTACAATTTTCACATTCCCCATTTCGTTACAAATTTCCTTTCCACTGCGATTCCAATTTTGCCATTCCCGGTGCAATTCCCTGCTCCTGAGCTTTGTGCACATCCGCATGGGCCGTACTCTCCTCCATTGTCCCATTTAACTCCCCCGTTCAGATCGAATTTCTGCCACCCTTGGCTCCTCCTGGGCCCCATGTGAGTCATTCCTTTGTTCTTTCTTTATCTCATTCGTTTGCTCACATGGGGTTTTCGTTTCTTTAAATCTCCGCATCCAATTTTTCACGACATCCCCTTATTATCCCCCTCAATTCATTCCTTCGGGAGTCCATTTTTTCTAATCGCTCACTCTGAGCGTCCATTTTATTTTCCAACCCATCCTTCATTTCCCGCATAAATTTCAATGAAGCCTGGGTATCGATCGGGACCGCCTTGATAGTGGGGGTAGCTCCATTGCTATGCTCAACTCCCCCATCTCCATCCGACTTACCCCCAATGCTTCCCGCATCTTCCATCCTTCTTTCTTCCATATTGCCCACCTCCTCCATCCATTAAGAAGAGGTCGCTTTCCCACGCGGATTTTACAACAGGAATAAAATTTTACTTTTAACGATGCTCCGTCAGCATCTCGTAAGCCCAATCGACTATACAATTTATCGCCTCGGACTACGAAAATTTTTCGTCCAAATGTCGGGCGCGATGCACGCCCGACCGTGTCGATGTCTCGCCACGGACAAAAAAATTTGTCCGACGGGCCCAGATCCTCACTCCTGACACCAGTTGTCGTGCAAATCCCTCAAGGTTAACACCGGGACCGCGGAAGACCGAATGGCTTTAACTGAGGCGACGACCAAATATGGATTTTGCTATCAACCGCGGGGAGAAGAGTGAAGAGGAAGAGGCAGAAGCGCTTACCTAGAGCGAACCAATGGCAGCTCCAATCCTGCAGGGGAATTAACTCAAAACGGGAATTTGGGGTAAAATGTACAAAAACAATGATTTATTAAACGGAACCCGAAACAATGAAACGCGACGATGAATAAATAATGATCCTAAATTTGGATCCCACACACCTCACGTCAGAAACGAACAAAGGACTGAATTAATAAAAGAAATGTCTCGTCGTGTACTTGTGAAATGTGGTGCATCTTATCTTTGTCTGTAGTCGTGTCCACCATCCAACGCGGCTCCAAGCTACGGCGTGAAGAAACCCTTCGTCCGCTCGCTCGCACGCTTCGCCAGGCCTCGATGCGACTCGCTCCGCGGCACGCCACGAGGTCCCTCGCTCCAGTACCAACAGCACCGGATCCCGCTCCAAGCACCACGACGAACCAACGTCACCCAGCACGAAGCACGAAGGTCCAGCACGCGAGAAGGAAGAGCCAATGAAGACCAGAGACAAGCGAAGAAGGGAAAGGGCTTCAAGCACAGAGAGATCTCCAATATGAAGGGGTCCAGTGCGAAGAGAGCAAAGAGAGAGCGGCAAAATGTCGTGCAGCGCCAAGAGAGCAAATGTCGTCCAGCACGTCCCTTTGTAACCTTCCCTGTGACGTCAGTCTTGGCACGCCACCAACCAGGGCCTCGTAGCTACCCACCGTTTGCCGAACCTCGTCGCGCCTTCCACGCTGATTGGTTCCAGGTTCACGCCTTCCGTGCCAACCAATCACAGTCCTCCTGGGCGTGGTTACAACTCGTCTCACACGATATTGCTCAGCCAGCTGGTGGTGCGGCTGGCGGCGGCCATCCGGGGCGCCCCAATCTGGCTTCCTGCCGGTTTTCTTCTAAGGTCATTGTAAGGGAAGGGAACCAATTAACGTGTGCACTAAGGACCTATCTAAGTGTTTATATGTGTGCGTTGCCATAAGGGACAAAGGATTGATTACCAGGTCTGACACACAGGGGTTTATCTTAGTCCCTAGAACTATTTAACAAACGAACATCCTTGTATGTTCACAGGTATACACTTACCCGATAAACTGCCTAAAAACACAGAACTTATTACAGGGTAGATTCCCTTTCGCGACATTCGAAGCACGTTACCAATTCAGATCTACCTGGCTCTAGATATTCCTTTTTAACCCCCGACATAACAATATAAAGATAATAAATGTTTCCTTTGGTCTGTTCTCACTCACCTTCATCCCCCACATTCAAAACCTGAGAGAGTATCTCATTATAAGAAATATGAGAATACGCTAAATGTTAAAGATTTAAAGTTTCCAATGTCATTAACAGATATTCCTAAATTTGAGAAAATGAATAATCTATCTGTTAATGTATATGTATTAACAGACACAAACAAAGTTCAGATTTTAAAATTTTCTAATAACTATAAAGATGATAAAACACACATTGACCTTCTTAGTTTTAAATCAGAAGAAAATTCACACTATGCTTACATTAAAAATTTATCAAGATTAATCACCTCACAAGTAGTCAATAGAAAATGTAAAACATATCTTTGTAAGCGATGTCTCAACTACTTTCATATGACAGAAATATTAAACCAGCATTGAAAATACTGTAGCGATCATAAATCCACCGTAATTAACATGCCGGGGGAAGGTTCAAATGTATCATTCAAAGATTTCAAACAAAACTATAAAACATCCATTCGTGAAAGATGCATACTTTGAAAGTATCCTAGAAAAGATAGATACTGCTTCTCCAAATCCCCAAAAAATCATACACAAATAAATATTAAAAATATACTCCTTGTGGTTTCTGTTCTTCTATCAAATCATCCGTAGGTGATAAATACAAAAGTTAGAACCTTATAGAGGAAAACATGCTTCAGAGGAGTTTGTGAGGCGACTGGAAAGGGATTGTATAAAATTATCTAAAATAATGAAGAAAAAAACAATAAACCAATGTGCTTAACAAAAGAAGAGAAAAATAAGTTTCGACAACCAAAGGCTGTATGTCATATTTGTGATGAGAAAATTGATAAAGGACTAAAAGTTAGAGACCATTGTCATCTTACAGGTAAATATAGAAGTCCAGCTCATCAAAATTGTAATCTTAATTTTAAACTCCCCTCTTTCATTCCTGTCTTTCTTCACAACAACGCTCATTATGATACTCATCTATTTATTAATGAACTTTCAAAGACATCTGGAGACATTTCGGCAATTCCTAACACGGATCAGAAATACATTTCATTCACAAAAACAATTCATACATCTCCTATAACTCATATCAGGTTTCTTGATACATTTACATTTATGGCAAGTCCATTATCTAACTTGGTATCAAATATTAAAAACTTTCCGAGTCTTTCAGAGTATTTAATGAATCAAGAAGAGATTGAACTCTCATCACAAAAGGGATATATCCTTCTGATTATATGGATTCATTTGAGAGATTTGAAGAAACACAACTTCCCTCAAAATAAAATTTCTATAACAAGTTAAATAAAAGTCATATAACTGATAAAGATTATACTCGAGCACAAAATGTTTGGAAAAAGTTGAATATAAAGAACCTTGGAGAGTATCACGATTTGTATCTTAAAACTAATGTCCTACTATTGGCTGATGTATTTGAGACTTTTAGAACCGTCTGCCATAATAAAAATTATTATGGATTAGACCCCGCTCACCATGACACTGCGCCTGGTTTGGCTTGGCATACTATGTTAAAAATGACAAAACAGGCTTTGGATTCGATCAGTGATGTAGATATGCTTTTGATGATAGAAAAGGCTAAGAGAGGGGGAATATCTCAAGTATGTTCGAGTAAATATGCTAAAGCTAACAACACATCTTTCTAATTATGATAATACAAAAGATAGTTCTTATTTGATGTATTATGATGCTAATAATTTGTATGGATGGGCTATGTCTCAAGCCCTTCCTTATGGAGAACTTAAGTGGGTTAAAGAGAAAGATTATGAAAAGGTTTTGCAGGATATCGTTTTCTCTACACAAAAAGAATTGGATAAAGCTAAAATTGGACATTATTTTGAGGTTGATTTGAAATATCCTGAAGAACTTCATAATACACATAAAGATCTGCCTTAGGCTCCTGATAAAGAAAGTCCAAGAAAAGAGTGGTTAAGTGATTATCAACAATCATTTAATACCAAAGGTAAATCAACAGAGAAATTACTAACTACATTATATAATAAAGGAAATTATGTTTTACACCAAAGGAACCTGAGGCAATGTTTATCAGCAGGGTTGAGAATAAACAAGATTCATAGAGTTTTACAGTTCAGTCAAAGTCATTGGTTGAAAACATATTGTTACGTTGCGACCGGGAGGGTTCCAAATTTATCCCTCTCGACACAACAACAATTTTGTTGCGTGATTCCCCTCTGTTAATACCGGAAAAATCACGAATACCTTCAAGGTGCACATGTCACCGAAGACGGCGATCAAACCCTCACTTTCCCACACCTTCTGGATGCCGAGCGGTTTTGCACGGTGTGGAAAGCGGCGTTACCCCCACGAGATTTATGGACCTGAGTCTAGCCAAATTCGGTCTCGGATGATGCAAGGCCAATTGGTGAAAGGACGCACCGAACAGGTTGGAAAGGAATCAAATGTACAGCCTTTTATTCAGAAGGCACAGAGAAACAGAGACGAAGATACACCATAACAATGCTTACCTATCATAATAAACCCCACTGGCGCCTTCACTCTCTGACACACACACTCAGGGAATAACACTGGTTAAAGGGCGTACCGATGTACGTGCTGGGATTCCTCGCAATTGGCCACGGGGTCTGGTGTGCGCGGCTCGTAGTTCGATGACATCAGGTCCGCCGGACGAACCGCCGCCTCGAAGTTGGCACAGACGAACTCAGCACAGGTAGATGAACTTCAGCGCAAGTGAGTCATGTAGAAATTGCCAACGCTTATGGGTCAGCCAGATGGTGCAAAAGATCGGCGCAGACGCGATGGGTGTCGGGCGTCAAACAAAGGCCAAACACATGTCGTGCAAGAAACGAAAAGGCAAGTGAGGTCTCGTCGTGGGCGTGGCGAAAAGGGCAAGAGCTCAGGTGTGTCCTCGTGAAGTCCAAAAAGCAAGAGAGCCCAGGTGTGTCCTCTGTGAAGTCCCGAAAGCAAGAGAATCGTGTCGTCCACGAGGCAAAGAGAACAGAGCAGGAGGTCGTGGCAAAATCCCAGGCAAAAGAGAGAATGAAATTGCGATCAGCGTGGGCTTTTACCAGATCCGCCCACACCCCTCAAAATGTTCCAAAGCCTCCCAATGGCTGAGGCTTGTCGCATCATGGCGAGGTGTTCCCGCACCCTCACTGGTCACGTGGGCCTATGCTTCTGGCCACGCCCGATTAATAAACTTTCACAAGAGGCCATTTGGCCCATCATGTCCGTGCTCTATCCACACCTGATTAATTATATATCTTTCACAAGAGGCCATTGTTTGGTCTCGATTACTCTTCAATGGGAAAGGGCTAATCTCGACATTCAATAAAACATAACTGACTAATGCAGGCTACATGTTGTCGTGCAATTGACTATCGGGGGTTTGCCTTTATGGCACAACCGCAACACTACCCCCTTTTCTCACCAAGACTCGACTCGAGTTGTCCACGTGGAGCGTCTGGGGTGAGCTGGCATTCATTTAACATTACTTTTAGTGTGACAAGGAGATGTGATTCCCCTAACATTTTAAACTCAATTCCCAGTGCGTGCGACATTTTTTAATTTTTTAATTTCATTTTTGAACATTTAAATGCACATTTTTAAACTAAATACAGTCATGTGAAAAAGCAAGTACACCCCATGTAAAGTTTTGACTTTTTCAACATATTTCAACTTACAGCTATTTGATCTTCATTTCAACAATATTGATAGATAAAGGTGATATAATATAACAAATATCATGAAACATTTACATTTTGTAGTGTAGTCCATTGTATAATTTAAATAAACATAAATGCAAATTTTGCATGTGGAAAAAGTAAGTACACCCCTACATTTATCTCTACTTCAAATACCTAAAATTAGAATCAGGTGCACCAGCTCAGGTGCAAATGATTAGAACATCGTTAGAGAGGATCTTGGAGGAACCTGTCTTATTTAAACCTCAGACATTTAGTTTGGTTTGCTCTTTGTTGTTGAAGTGTGCGGCGTCACCATGCCTCGATCAAAAGAGCTCTCTGAGGCCTTCAGAAAGAAGGTTATAGATGCCTACGAGTCTGGGAAGGGATTTAAAAAGATCTCCAAACAATTTGAAATCAATCAATCGACTGTCTGGAAGATCATTTACAAGTGGAGAAGATTCCAAACAACTGCCAACTTGTTCAGGCCAGGCCGCCCCAGCAAGTTCAGCCCGAAAGCAGACCGAAAGATGCTGAAAGAAGTCTCTGAGAACAGGTTCCCAGGCGCAGGAGTACTCCGTGGTTCAGCTCAGTCAGCAACGAAGTCAGGGCTGCCAAAAAGGAACGACGACGTGCCGAGAGACAGTGGCTGAAGACTGGCCTCACAGTCCATAAACAGTTGTATAACATAGCTAAAAGACTCGTCATAAAAATCATTCTGAAAGCAAAAACGTCATATATTTCTGATCGGATTACTAGGAGCTCCTCCTGCAAGCAACTGTTCAGCATTACCAACTGCCTGTTTGCCACCAAAAATAAATCCGTTCTTCCCACTGTGTTTCCTCAAAACGAACTACCCCAACGCTTCCTGCATTTCTTTCACAATAAAATTCAGTCAATAAGAAACAATCTTGACAAGCAGTCACTCCTTTCCTTCGATGATGCTGAACACTGCTTTCACGGACGACCTCTTAGTTCGTTTACTCCTGTTACTGAGGAAATTGTCAAATGTACAATCCTCAAGTCAAACACAAAAACATGTGATCTCGACCCCCTTCCCACCGATTTGTTTATTGAGTGTTTGGACACCCTCCTCCCATTTATTACTGCAGTTATCAATGATTCTCTGACTACGGGTTCATTTCCGCTTCTCTTTAAGCAAGCTCTTGTTAAACCACTTCTTAAAAAGCCCACCCTTGACCTTAACGACATGAAAAATTACCATCCTATCTCCAACCTGTCTTTCCTGTCAAAGATCACAGAAAGAATTGTGCTATCACAGATGAATGACCATCTAGTTTCAAATAATCTTTTCAATTCTCGCCAGTCCATAGCAGGGCCATAGCACCGAGACCGCTCTCCTAAGAATAACCAATGATCTTCTGACCTCTCTTGACTGTGGTAAGGTTTCCGTTCTTGCTCTTTTGGACTTGTCTGCCGCCTTTGACACGATTGACCATAGTGTCTTAATTCGTCGTCTTGAAATCACATTTGGTATAACTGGTACTCCCCTTTCTTGGCTGATGTCCTATCTTACTGATAGAGTGCAAACAGTTGTTGTCAATGGCCAGAAATCAGCCCCTTCTCCGCTTTCCTTTGGCATTCCCCAGGGCTCAGTCCTGGGACCTATCCTCTTTCTTTTGTACACTCAGCCTCTATTTGATCTTGTTGCCAGACATTCAGTTGATCACCACGCCTTTGCGGACGACAATCAGCTGTACAAAGGAAGCACGATTCAACAAATCGTGCCCACTGTTGAAGTGTTAGAAGGCTGTATTGCCGACGTGAAGGCGTGGATGACCCAAAACAAACTTCAGCTGAACGATGCTAAAACAGAGTCTATGATTGTAAGATCGCACAGATGTCCTCCACAATGTTCACTTCCTACCACGATTCATGTTGGTGAAACCGATGTAAACTTTGTTTCGTCGGCCAAGAACCTTGGTGTGGTTTTCGACTGTAACATGACATTTTCCAAGCAAGTACTTCAAACATGCAAATCAGCATACTTTCAGCTGCGAAAGATCGCATCCATTCGCCACTTTCTTACTCCTCAAGCTGCTCTAACTCTGGTCTGTGCCCTTGTCCTCCCAAGGCTAGACTATTGTAATTCTTTGTATGCTGGCTGCCCTCAGTTTCTCTTGGATAAGTTACAAAAGGTTCAAAACTCTGCCGCTCGCCTTGTCTGTAAGGCGAAGAAGTCTGACCATGTTACTCCGCTTCTTGAATCTTTACACTGGCTGCCTGTCTCTGCTCGTGTGCAATACAAAATTTGCACACTATGTTATAAATCATTGTGTGGAACGGGACCTCACTATCTCTCCGATTTGCTCACTCTCTATGAACCTCGGCGACGGCTTCGTTCAAGCAATGACTCTATGACCTTAGAGCCGCCGCGCACCAGCACCAAGTCGTTTGGCGAAAAAGCCTTTTCCTTTGCTGCAACTCTGCTCTGGAATGACTTGCCTTCCTCTGTTCGACATGGTGACTCTCTTCCTGTCTTTAAAACCTCCCTCAAAACCTATCTGTTTCACAAGTCTTTCAAAGTCTAAGTCCTGTTTTCCCTTTGGTTTGAGGTGGGACAGAGATCGAGAGTATGTCTGTGTACATGTGCGGGGGAGGGAGGGGAGGAGGAGGGGGAGTACACATCTGTGGGTTTTGAATGGGGAGCAGGAGGAATAGGGCAAGAGTGAAGGTGTGTCTGTGTGTGTGTATGTTTGTGTGTGTCTGTGTGTGTGTATGTTTGTGTGTGTGTGTGTGTGTGTGTGTGTGTGTGTGCGGTGTGTGTGTGTTCGCATGATAATGTAAAGTGCCATGAGGGTAGTTTACTCTGCTTGATGGGGCTATATAAGACTCCTTTATTATTATTATTATTATTATTATTATTATTATCACGACATGAGTACGAAACATTGTGTTCATTCCGCATTTCCTTCCTGGGAGAACCTGGGGGGAGTTGGGGACAAATTTGGAATAAAGAGGGGGTGGGGGAGACGAGACATAGAGACGAATTGTAAATACAAGGATGGCTAGGGCAGTGTAGTTAACGGTGGGAGGCATGAACGGGTAGGGCCAGGCTCGACTTCACTCTGCCGGCGTTCCTCTCACCCGCTTGTCATACCTGTGTTTTGCATGTGCCACCGTGTCTTTTCCTGTTTTGCTCGTTGCGTCTTCTCTGCCTCCCCGATCCAGAACCATCACGAGGAACACCTTGCCGTCGCAGCATCTTGCTGCCATCCACACTCACATCCATCCATCCATCCATCACCTTCTGGACCACTGGCTCAGTGGCCACACCCATTTCCATTGTTTCACCTCTTGGCTGCCTCATCATCTTGCCACACATGGATCACCTGTTGAGTGGCACTGACGCCACGCATTTGGACCACGATTCGAGTGGCCCTGCTCAAGAAATAAAAAGTGATCCATGTGTGCAATTGTGAAGATTTAGATGGCCCTGATCTTCAAATGGCCTGTATGCCGGTCAGGGCCAGCCAGTTTTTGTTAGCCCGCCTACCAAGGCAAGAAGCATGAAGATGACTCCAGCAACAAGTGCTCCAAGTTTTATTCCTCAAGTCCAGCTCCTGGGTCATAGTTTTTGGAAAAAAAATTGTGTGTAGTGTAAAATGTAAAAATGTTGCCCACCGGTTATGTGTTTAGTTTCAAAATTCCAGCAATACGTGAACAGTATAAGGTTGTGGGTGTGAATCTGTTAGGTAGTTTCTCAACGCATTAGGAGGGACATACAGTCACGTGAAAAAGTAAGTACACTCCATGTAAAGTTTTGACTTTTTCAACATATTTCAACATACAGCTATTTGATCTTCATTTCGACAATATTGAAAGATAAAGGTGATATAATATAACAAATATCATGAAACATTTACATTTTGTAGTCCATTGTATAATTTAAATAAACATAAATGCAAATTTCGCGTGTGGAAAAAGTAAGTACACCCCTACATTTATCACTACATCAAATATCTAAAATTAGAATCATGTGCACCAGCTCAGGTGAAAATGATTAGAACATCGTTGGAGAGGATCTTGGAGGAACCTGTCTTATTTAAACCTCAGACATTTAGTTTGGTTTGCTCTTTGTTGTTGAAGTGTGTGGCATCACCATGCCCAGATCAAAAGAGCTCTCTGAGGCCTTCAGAAAGAAGGTTATAGATGCCGACAAGTCTGGGAAGGGATTTAAGGAGATCTCCAAACAATTTGAAATCAATCATTCGACTGTCCGGAAGATCATCGACAAGTGGAGAAGATTCCAAACAACTGCCAACTTGTTCAGGCCAGGCCGCCCCAGCAAGTTCAGCCCGAGAGCAGACCGCAAGATGCTGAAAGAAGTCTCGAAGAACCCCAGAATGTCATCACGGGACCTACAGGTAGCTCTTGCCACTGTTGATGTCAAAGTGCATGAGTCTACCATGAGAAAGCGGTTGCACAAATTTGATCTACATGGGAGGTGTGCCAGGAGGAAACCTTTGCTGTCCAGAAAGAACATCAGGGCAAGACTAAAGTTTGCCAATGAACACCGAGGCAAAGACCAGCACTTCTGGAACAATGTGCTCTGGACAGATGAGTCAAAGGTAGAGCTATTTGGCCACAGTACCAGAAGACATGTTTGGTGAAAACCAAAGACAGCATTTGACCACAAGAACCTGATACCAACTGCACAGCATGGTGGTGGAAATATGGTTTGGGGCAGCTTTGCTGCATCAGGGCCTGGGCAGCTCACCATCATAGAATCCACTATGAATTCTTCATTGTACCAGAGGGTGCTTGAGGATAATGTGAGGTCATCTGTCGGAAAGTTGAAGCTCAACCAAAGGTGGACCTTGCAACATGACAATGACCCGAAACATACCAGTAAATCCACCAAGGAATGGCTGAAAAGAAAGAAATGGAGGGTTCTGGAATGGCCAAGTCAAAGCCCGGATCTAAATCCCATCGAGATGTTGTGGGGGGATTTGAAACAAGCTGTGCATGCAAGAAACCCCTCAAACATCACACAGCTGAAAGAATTCAGCATGGAGGAGTGGGCAAAAATTTCTCCCAGTCGATGTCAGAGACTGGTAGACAATTATAAGAAACGCCTACTTGAGGTTGTTTCTGCCAAAGTGGGCAATACCACCTATCAGTGCCATGTATATTGAGAGTCTGGCCAACTGAAATACTGGCGCCATGTTGCATACCTAACTTCGCGCGCTGGCACTGCGAGATGTATGTCAGCTGTGGCAATCCTGTAGTTCTGTGACGAGGGAATCGATGTTATTACTGTTTGGTCGCAGATTTATATAAATTATGGTGTATATGTTTGACCTTCAGCAGTACTGCAGGATGGCTGGCTCTTTGTGCACGTGTGATTCACGCATGGACTTTTTGTAGCCGGACCACCTCTCTTCCGGGGTGACTTACGAAGAGCCTTTCCCTTCTTTGCAGCAGAAGTGAATGCAAAGATGGAAGGCACAGCGTTCATTTCAACTTTTTCTTGCCATCAAGTCTATTCTTCTCGTATTGAGATTCATCAAAACGGTCCTGGAAGAAACAATTCATATGGTCATGAGGTTATTCTTTATCAATCAAGAAAAACAGTTTATGTTTATAGCATATACACAATTCTTCCATTAATAAATAATACAAATACTGCCGTATGGGAGTGCAGGCTGTTCAGATTGAATTGGGGCTCCATATCGACCTACACCCACAACGTTGTGCAGAGTCCTATCTATTGAAACAATCCAAATTAACTGCTTTTTTTGGCAATATAATATTTGGAAACAGTATTATTTTCCCCCAAAAAATGTTACGTTTTCAAAGAACACTTTACTCAGGAAACTGACACAAACAGTGACAAATATTGCGTCATAAACAAGTATTTCCTGATATATAAGCATACGGTATATAAACAGTGCATGTCACAGGGTATATGTATAATAAGGGATTATGTATAATACCTGATTTTCAGTTATTATACATAATCCCTTATATATATATATATATATATATATATATATATATATATATATATATATATATATATATATATATATATATATATATATATATATATATATACCCTATACACTGCATATGTGCACGAAAAATGTTACAGGGAATACGTATAATATATATATATATGGTTGACTAAATAAATGTTAAGCTCACCAGAGACCTAATACACACGTGTCAGGTCACTTTTGATTTGAAACCAATATATATTAAGCGATTTCACTTACCGAACATAAATATGAGTAAGGTGATGAATTCCATCCAACTCGGCGTATTTGAACCGCCCAAATAGCACTTCGTTCCTTGTCTCGAGGAAATATGTGCATTATACGACCTTGTCCTGGTCTTACAGAACATCCCCAAGCGGCACAACACACCATATTGGTTGATTTTATTGAAATATCACTCAAATGAAATATGCAACGATACGAAGCAATGGCACGGAATGGGTGCAGCGGGAAAGCTGCTCGGCTGAGGTGGTATGCAAAATGGCGCCTGTAAACCACGTGACGCGGGCTCGACCAATCACGGCGGTAGTTGAGCAGATCAAAGGCTGGCCAGACTCTGTTAATATACAGCACTGCCACCTATTAGAGCCAAGGGTACTTTTTCCACATGCGAAATTTGCATTTATGTTTATTTAAATAATACAATGGACTACAAAATGTAAATGTTTCATGATATTTGTTATATTATATCACCTTTATCTATCAATATTGTTGAAATGAAGATCAAATAGCTGTATGTTGAAATATGTTGAAAAAGTCAAAACTTTACATGGGGTGTACTTGCTTTTTCACATGACTGTATTTAGTTTAAAAATGTGCATTTAAATGTTCAAAAATGAAATTAAAAAATTAAAAAATGTCGCACGCACTGGGAATTGAGTTTAAAATGTTAGGGGAATCACATCTCCTTGTCACACTAAAAGTAATGTTAAATGAATGCCAGCTCACCCCAGACGCTCCACGTGGACAACTCGAGTCGAGTCTTGGTGAGAAAAGGGGGTAGTGTTGCGGTTGTGCCATAAAGGCAAACCCCCGATAGTCAATTGCACGACAACATGTAGCCTGCATTAGTCAGTTATGTTTTATTGAATGTCGAGATTAGCCCTTTCCCATTGAAGAGTAATCGAGACCAAACAATGGCCTCTTGTGAAAGATATATAATTAATCAGGTGTGGATAGAGCACGGACATGATGGGCCAAATGGCCTCTTGTGAAAGTTTATTAATCGGGCGTGGCCAGAAGCATAGGCCCACGTGACCAGTGAGGGTGCGGGAACACCTCGCCATGATGCGACAAGCCTCAGCCATTGGGAGGCTTTGGAACATTTTGAGGGGTGTGGGCGGATCTGGTAAAAGCCCACGCTGATCGCAATTTCATTCTCTCTTTTGCCTGGGATTTTGCCACGACCTCCTGCTCTGTTCTCTTTGCCTCGTGGACGACACGATTCTCTTGCTTTCGGGACTTCACAGAGGACACACCTGGGCTCTCTTGCTTTTTGGACTTCACGAGGACACACCTGAGCTCTTGCCCTTTTCGCCACGCCCACGACGAGACCTCACTTGCCTTTTCGTTTCTTGCACGACATGTGTTTGGCCTTTGTTTGACGCCCGACACCCATCGCGTCTGCGCCGATCTTTTGCACCATCTGGCTGACCCATAAGCGTTGGCAATTTCTACATGACTCACTTGCGCTGAAGTTCATCTACCTGTGCTGAGTTCGTCTGTGCCAACTTCGAGGCGGCGGTTCGTCCGGCGGACCTGATGTCATCGAACTACGAGCCGCGCACACCAGACCCCGTGGCCAATTGCGAGGAATCCCAGCACGTACATCGGTACGCCCTTTACCCAGTGTTATTCCCTGAGTGTGTGTGTCAGAGAGTGAAGGCGCCAGTGGGGTTTATTATGATAGGTAAGCATTGTTATGGTGTATCTTCGTCTCTGTTTCTCTGTGCCTTCTGAATAAAAGGCTGTACATTTGATTCCTTTCCAACCTGTTCGGTGCGTCCTTTCACCAATTGGCCTTGCATCATCCGAGACCGATTTTGGCTAGACTCAGGTCCATAAATCTCGTGGGGGTAACGCCGCTTTCCACACCGTGCAAAACCGCTCGGCATCCAGAAGGTGTGGGAAAGTGAGGGTTTGATCGCCGTCTTCGGTGACATGTGCACCTTGAAGGTATTCGTGATTTTTCCGGTATTAACAGAGGGGAATCACGCAACAAAATTGTTGTTGTGTCGAGAGGGATAAATTTGGAACCCTCCCGGTCGCAACGTAACAATATGTTTTCAACCAATGACTTTGACTGAACTGTAAAACTCTATGAATCTTGTTTATTCTCAACCCTGCTGATAAACATTGCCTCAGGTTCCTTTGGTGTAAAACATAATTTCCTTTATTATATAATGTAGTTAGTAATTTCTCTGTTGATTTACCTTTGGTATTAAATGATTGTTGATAATCACTTAACCACTCTTTTCTTGGACTTTCTTTATCAGGAGCCTAAGGCAGATCTTTATGTGTATTATGAAGTTCTTCAGGATATTTCAAATCAACCTCAAAATAATGTCCAATTTTAGCTTTATCCAATTCTTTTTGTGTAGAGAAAACGATATCCTGCAAAACCTTTTCATAATCTTTCTCTTTAACCCACTTAAGTTCTCCATAAGGAAGGGCTTGAGACATAGCCCATCCATACAAATTATTAGCATCATAATACATCAAATAAGAACTATCTTTTGTATTATCATAATTAGAAAGATGTGTTGTTAGCTTTAGCATATTTACTCGAACATACTTGAGATATTCCCCCTCTCTTAGCCTTTTCTATCATCAAAAGCATATCTACATCACTGATCGAATCCAAAGCCTGTTTTGTCATTTTTAACATAGTATGCCAAGCCAAACCAGGCGCAGTGTCATGGTGAGCGGGGTCTAATCCATAATAATTTTTATTATGGCAGACGGTTCTAAAAGTCTCAAATACATCAGCCAATAGTAGGACATTAGTTTTAAGATACAAATCGTGATACTCTCCAAGGTTCTTTATATTCAACTTTTTCCAAACATTTTGTGCTCGAGTATAATCTTTATCAGTTATATGACTTTTATTTAACTTGTTATAGAAATTTTATTTTGAGGGAAGTTGTGTTTCTTCAAATCTCTCAAATGAATCCATATAATCAGAAGGATATATCCCTTTTGTGATGAGAGTTCAATCTCTTCTTGATTCATTAAATACTCTGAAAGACTCGGAAAGTTTTTAATATTTGATACCAAGTTAGATAATGGACTTGCCATAAATGTAAATGTATCAAGAAACCTGATATGAGTTATAGGAGATGTATGAATTGTTTTTGTGAATGAAATGTATTTCTGATCCGTGTTAGGAATTGCTGAAATGTCTCCAGATGTCTTTGAAAGTTCATTAATAAATAGATGAGTATCATAATGAGCGTTGTTGTGAAGAAAGACAGGAATGAAAGAGGGGAGTTTAAAATTAAGATTACAATTTTGATGAGCTGGACCTCTATATTTACCTGTAAGATGACAATGGTCTCTAACTTTTAGTCCTTTATCAATTTTCTCATCACAAATATGACATACAGCCTTTGGTTGTCGAAACTTATTTTTCTCTTCTTTTGTTAAGCACATTGGTTTATTGTTTTTTTCTTCATTATTTTAGATAATTTTATACAATCCCTTTCCAGTCGCCTCACAAACTCCTCTGAAGCATGTTTTCCTCTATAAGGTTCTAACTTTTGTATTTATCACCTACGGATGATTTGATAGAAGAACAGAAACCACAAGGAGTATATTTTTAATATTTATTTGTGTATGATTTTTTGGGGATTTGGAGAAGCAGTATCTATCTTTTCTAGGATACTTTCAAAGTATGCATCTTTCACGAATGGATGTTTTATAGTTTTGTTTGAAATCTTTGAATGATACATTTGAATCTTCCCCCGGCATGTTAATTACGGTGGATTTATGATCGCTACAGTATTTTCAATGCTGGTTTAATATTTCTGTCATATGAAAGTAGTTGAGACATCGCTTACAAAGATATGTTTTACATTTTCTATTGACTACTTGTGAGGTGATTAATCTTGATAAATTTTTAATGTAAGCATAGTGTGAATTTTCTTCTGATTTAAAACTAAGAAGGTCAATGTGTGTTTTATCATCTTTATAGTTATTAGAAAATTTTAAAATCTGAACTTTGTTTGTGTCTGTTAATACATATACATTAACAGATAGATTATTCATTTTCTCAAATTTAGGAATATCTGTTAATGACATTGGAAACTTTAAATCTTTAACATTTAGCGTATTCTCATATTTCTTATAATGAGATACTCTCTCAGGTTTTGAATGTGGGGGATGAAGGTGAGTGAGAACAGACCAAAGGAAACATTTATTATCTTTATATTGTTATGTCGGGGGTTAAAAAGGAATATCTAGAGCCAGGTAGATCTGAATTGGTAACGTGCTTCGAATGTCGCGAAAGGGAATCTACCCTGTAATAAGTTCTGTGTTTTTAGGCAGTTTATCGGGTAAGTGTATACCTGTGAACATACAAGGATGTTCGTTTGTTAAATAGTTCTAGGGACTAAGATAAACCCCTGTGTGTCAGACCTGGTAATCAATCCTTTGTCCCTTATGGCAACGCACACATATAAACACTTAGATAGGTCCTTAGTGCACACGTTAATTGGTTCCCTTCCCTTACAATGACCTTAGAAGAAAACCGGCAGGAAGCCAGATTGGGGCGCCCCGGATGGCCGCCGCCAGCCGCACCACCAGCTGGCTGAGCAATATCGTGTGAGACGAGTTGTAACCACGCCCAGGAGGACTGTGATTGGTTGGCACGGAAGGCGTGAACCTGGAACCAATCAGCGTGGAAGGCGCGACGAGGTTCGGCAAACGGTGGGTAGCTACGAGGCCCTGGTTGGTGGCGTGCCAAGACTGACGTCACAGGGAAGGTTACAAAGGGACGTGCTGGACGACATTTGCTCTCTTGGCGCTGCACGACATTTTGCCGCTCTCTCTTTGCTCTCTTCGCACTGGACCCCTTCATATTGGAGATCTCTCTGTGCTTGAAGCCCTTTCCCTTCTTCGCTTGTCTCTGGTCTTCATTGGCTCTTCCTTCTCGCGTGCTGGACCTTCGTGCTTCGTGCTGGGTGACGTTGGTTCGTCGTGGTGCTTGGAGCGGGATCCGGTGCTGTTGGTACTGGAGCGAGGGACCTCGTGGCGTGCCGCGGAGCGAGTCGCATCGAGGCCTGGCGAAGCGTGCGAGCGAGCGGACGAAGGGTTTCTTCACGCCGTAGCTTGGAGCCGCGTTGGATGGTGGACACGACTACAGACAAAGATAAGATGCACCACATTTCACAAGTACACGACGAGACATTTCTTTTATTAATTCAGTCCTTTGTTCGTTTCTGACGTGAGGTGTGTGGGATCCAAATTTAGGATCATTATTTATTCATCGTCGCGTTTCATTGTTTCGGGTTCCGTTTAATAAATCATTGTTTTTGTACATTTTACCCCAAATTCCCGTTTTGAGTTAATTCCCCTGCAGGATTGGAGCTGCCATTGGTTCGCTCTAGGTAAGCGCTTCTGCCTCTTCCTCTTCACTCTTCTCCCCGCGGTTGATAGCAAAATCCATATTTGGTCGTCGCCTCAGTTAAAGCCATTCGGTCTTCCGCGGTCCCGGTGTTAACCTTGAGGGATTTGCACGACAACTGGTGTCAGGAGTGAGGATCTGGGCCCGTCGGACAAATTTTTTTGTCCGTGGCGAGACATCGACACGGTCGGGCGTGCATCGCGCCCGACATTTGGACGAAAAATTTTCGTAGTCCGAGGCGATAAATTGTATAGTCGATTGGGCTTACGAGATGCTGACGGAGCATCGTTAAAAGTAAAATTTTATTCCTGTTGTAAAATCCGCGTGGGAAAGCGACCTCTTCTTAATGGATGGAGGAGGTGGGCAATATGGAAGAAAGAAGGATGGAAGATGCGGGAAGCATTGGGGGTAAGTCGGATGGAGATGGGGGAGTTGAGCATAGCAATGGAGCTACCCCCACTATCAAGGCGGTCCCGATCGATACCCAGGCTTCATTGAAATTTATGCGGGAAATGAAGGATGGGTTGGAAAATAAAATGGACGCTCAGAGTGAGCGATTAGAAAAAATGGACTCCCGAAGGAATGAATTGAGGGGGATAATAAGGGGATGTCGTGAAAAATTGGATGCGGAGATTTAAAGAAACGAAAACCCCATGTGAGCAAACGAATGAGATAAAGAAAGAACAAAGGAATGACTCACATGGGGCCCAGGAGGAGCCAAGGGTGGCAGAAATTCGATCTGAACGGGGGAGTTAAATGGGACAATGGAGGAGAGTACGGCCCATGCGGATGTGCACAAAGCTCAGGAGCAGGGAATTGCACCGGGAATGGCAAAATTGGAATCGCAGTGGAAAGGAAATTTGTAACGAAATGGGGAATGTGAAAATTGTAATGGGGAATGTTTCCCACATCATGGCCTGGAGGTTTATTGGGACCGGGTGGATGTCACAACACCCCAACTGGGGGATGAATTTGGAATGGTGCAGCACCAGGGCGGTGGGGCAGAGCAAGGGGGGATAACAATAGGGGGGAGGGGGTCCGGGTAATGGAGCCGGACCGGGTATTTATTGGGGACGACCTGATGGGGCCAGAAATGATTTGTGATAATGTAAATGATGTCATCTAGCGGTGGGAGACCTGGGACAGTCCCATGGAGGTAGAGGGTGCTCGGCTCCAAAGGAGTCAGGGGATTGAGGTGAGTCGGTCCGAGGAGGCGGTTGAGGTGACCGAGGGGACCCTCACTACGAACCATGATTGGGTACAGGAGGCTCCGAAATTGAAGAACCAGTTGGGGGAGTGTGTTGGCTCCGGGCTGGATTTGGACATTGGAGGATCGGGAGATAGAGCTTGTGAAGATTTGGTCCCTGCGGGGAATTTGGACCAGCTGCAGGGAGGGGTGGAACAACCTGAGGGGGTTGTTACCTGCAGCTGCGGTTTGGCAGTGGGAATGAAATTTTTTTAAAGGAGAAAGAAATTATACTTAAATGGGAATTTGATTTGGAGCAGCCTTGGAGGGAGTTGGTCCCCGGGCTGTGGAATGTGGACCAGGAGAGGTCATTGGGGATGGCCTCGGGCAAAGGTTGCCCCTTTGGAAATTTTTTATTGCCAGCCAGCCGGGGGGCTGTGCTGGCGAGATTTGGACATGGGGTCCAGCCAAGGGTGGCATGGTACGACCTGGGCCCCATGGGGGGTCTGGTGGAGTGTGGCGTCCCTTGTCCATTGGGGTGCTGCCCGAGCATTTGGCTCGGGTCGGCAGGGTCACTAGACCTTGGTGGGGGTTAAGACCTCCAGGGGGTCCGAGGTGGTTTCTCAAGCCTGGGATGGCAAAGATTGAGGACCACTAGCGGGAGGTGTTGTGGGTCGCGCTTTGGTGGTGGCACCATGGACGGCCAACTTGGGCCTGACGTGGTGACCACCCAGGCAAGCGGCCTGACACCCTCTTCCTGAGACTATGGGACAGCCAGCATGTGGTGACCTGCCATGCTGTGTTGGTCTGTGGACGCGGGTCGAACCGCATGGACAGGGATGGAGATAGCCTGCCAGACAACCATTGGGGCATCTGTGGAACATGATGGTGAGAATGATCTTCCACAGATGTCTCGTTATGATTTATGGACTCTCGGTTTGGGAAGAGAGCCATGGGATTGATGAATCGGGAATTTGTAAAGTGCCGAGCATATGGGCCATGCTCGGCTGGCATGTGTATGGCAAAGCATCTTTCTTTGGTGAGGTTAGGAAAATGTGAAAAAATGTTTGGCATGGGTATTCTAAGGTTAGATGTAAATTTAAGGGTGAATTTTGAAATGGCATGGTGGATACTGACAGCAGTGTCACCATTATTGATCCAGGTGTGTAGACCAAAGTGTTGGAGGCTGTGATAAAATTGACATGGTAGCAGGACACAGCTTTCAACTGGTTGCAGGGGCGACTGTGCCGATATTTGGGATGTGGAGTCATGGGGATGTAGTTGGGTAGTCTGGGGGTCAACGTGGTGCTGTGGGTGTCCGAGGTGTGTGGACCATGTCTTCTGGGTGGGTCTCCTGGTGGAGCATGGCTGTTGACTGGACCTTGGTGTGGTAAAGTGTGGGTGGGCACTGGGGGCTGCATGTGGTCGGACTGGGGGATGATGTGGAGGTGCAGAGGACGTGGCTGTTGGGATGCCACGCACTGTGACCATGCCTCCCAGATCCGAGGCCTTGGGGATGGTGGAGTTGGTGGCAGGTGCTCACCACATTGGCCAGCTGGGGCTAGTGCAGCTGTGTTCCTTGGGGGGGGGGGGGGTGCGAAGGATGGATGGTGGGTTACACCCGTGTGGACACTCATGGGCCGTGTTGGCGTTTTGACTGCTCGGCTTGTCCCGATGACCCTTGCACGGTAGAGGTGCGGAGCTGTCGTGGCCACAGGTAGTAGTGTGGTGATAATCACCGTTGGATGCGGATCCACATACCTGCCAGTATAGTGGGGAGAAACGTAAAATTTGCTGAAATTTGGTGGGCCCAAGGATACATTTTGGGATTTTGAGGGTGGATGGCACTTTTGGACCTGACCAACCGGTAATTACCTGCACATCAAGGTAGGGTTAAGGCCTTGATGGTTACTGTCCCAGGCTTCAGGACTGGCTATGTAAATTGGGGGACATGTAATTTGGAGTTGCGGGCGGGTGAGAGTGATGACATGGCCGGTGAGGGGGATGGAATGGGTGCCACAGAGTCTTGTGGGTGGCGTTTGTGTATGTGTAGAGGTTATGTGTTTTATGTGGTCGTGAGGTTGGAAAAAATGGATGAGTGATGATTGTTAAGTGATTATTGTGTTTTGAAAATGTGTAATGGTAAAATGTGAACTGGGGATTTCACATGAAGCAGGCTATTGCAACTCTTTTGTAACATCTTTTTGGTACCATCTTCTATGGAAATGTGTTGAGAATGGAATGACAGCGGGGGAGGAAATGTGTTTTGGAGATCTTGTGGTTGGGGAAGGTGTGTGTGCCCGCAGGTACAGATCAAGCTCTGAGGAGCGATGCCTGCGGCCCCCCTCTGCGGCAATTACCCATGGCATCCAGTGGTATCTGGAAATTGGAGCTCGTCGGTGGAGGATCTGGTTGGGCGCCGTGGGTTAAAGGAGACTCCCGGTGACCCGTGTAGCTGCGCTGAAGCAGGAGGCAACGGAGCCTGGTGTGTGGAGACCCTCACCGGCGGGGTAACGGCGGAAAGGGCTGTTCGGCTGTTACGGGGCCAATAGGTAAAAGGGGGGGGGGGCAATGAACTTGTAAGTTGGTTGACTTGTTTTTGGGACTGCGGGCACCACAGCCGGAAGCGCCCCCACCGTCTGACTTGTGCGGTACCTCCCTGCTGCCTAGTTGAGAGAAATACACACACATGAATGACATCAATGCCATGGTCCTGCAGGGGGGTGAAATACGTGCTTGGTTATGATTTAAGTGTTAATAATAATAATAATAATACATTTATTTTGTATAGCGCTTTTCAAGAAACCCAAAGACGATTTAACATGGTACGTAAAACAAAGACAAAAGAGACTAAAACTACATAATTAAATAACCAAAACAGAAAGGAAGGAGAAGGAGAAGAGACGCTCAGTGGTTGAATGCTGTGTTGAACAGGTAGGTGGGTCTTGAGAGTTTTTTTTTTTTTGTGTGTGTGCAGAGTCGAGGCTCGTGAAAGAGCTTGTGAAAGAGTGATGATTTGAATGTGGTGATTGAGGAGGAGTCTCTGATGGTTTGAGATAGTGAGTTCCAAAGTGTCGGAGCAGCGATGGAGAAGGCCCTGTCCCCCCAGGATCTGAGTTTGGTCCGGATGGGGGGGGGGGAGGGGACAGGAGGTTAGCAGCAGCAGAGCGGAGGGTGCAGGTGGGAGTGTGTCTGGGAAGGAGGTCAGTCAGGTAGGATGGGGCTTATTATGAAGGGATTTGTAGGTCAGGAGGAGGATTTTGCACTGGATTCTCTGGGAGATGGGGAGCCAGTGGAGCTTATGAAGGACGGGGGTGATGTGGTCCCGGGCCCGGGAGTGGATGCGTAGACGGGCAGCGGAGTTCTGAATGTATTGAAGTTTATTGATAATATTTGAGGGTGAACCATAGAGGAGGCTGTTGCAGTAGTCCAGACGGGAAGTGATGAAGGCGTGGATGAGGGTTTCTGCAGCTGTGGAGGAGAGGGATGGATGGAGACGGGCAATGTTTTTCAGATGAAAGAAGGCTGTCTTGGTGATCTGTTTAGTGTGTTTGTCGAAGGAGAGGGTTTGGTCGAAGATGATGCCAAGATTCCGGATGTGAGGGGAGGTGGATACTGGGATACCGTCGATATTGAGGGTGAAGTTGTGGGTGGATTTGGTGAGCGTTTTTGGTCCAATAATGATTATTTCGGATTTATCACAGTTTAGTTTGAGGAAGTTGATTTGAAGCCAGGATTTTATTTCAGTGATGCAGTTTGTCAGGATAGAGTGGGTGACGGTGGAAATTGACTTGGCAGAAATGAAAAGCTGGATGTCATCGGCAAAGCAGTGGAATTGGAGACCATGGCGACGGATTAAGTGACCAATGGGGAACAGGTACAGGATGAAGAGGAGGGGACCGAGAACTGAACCTTGGGGGACACCTTGGGGGAGGGGAGCGGTGGGGGATTTGCAGTTATTGATGGAGATGAACTGGTGCCTGTCGGAGAGGTATGATTTGATCCAAGAAAGGGCAGTGCCAGTGATGTTAAAGGTGGTTTCAAGTCGGGTAAGGAGGATGATGTGATTGATGGTGTCAAAGGCGGCGCTGAGGTCGAGAAGGATGAGAATGTTGAGGTTACCGGCGTCGGAGGAGAGAAGAAGATCGTTGGTGATTTTGAGGAGTGCTTAAAAGGTTGATTACACCTCCACCCTTTAGTCTGGTTAATACTTGGTTCTATCATTTATTTATTTATAAAAAAGGCGGCGGTAGCCCTTAAAATTCCGAACCCCATTATCTTATCACTAATATATGGATGGTTGTTGTTTAATGGCTTATCAGTTTTGTTTTTTGTAATTCTTGTGAGTAAAATGAACCCAAGATTTCTTCCCCATTCATATCATATAATTTGTAAGTCCAAGGGACTGTATCCATTACATCAACAATTTTAAATAATTCATTAGTCCACCTCTTTGTATAACCTTTCTCAAAATGGCTTTTCCATCTGTATATTCTTACAATATCACCAACTTTGAACTTGGGCTTTCTCAAATTAATCTCCTTTTCATATTCTAATTTTGTAAATGTTTCTGATGGTTTTGATTTTGTTGATGAATGAACTGTATTATTGTAATTATCTACAATATTCTGGATTAAATATACCCATTGTTGAGAACCGAGTTGTGTGAATTTTTTATATAGTTTCTCTTTCAAAGTGCGATTAAAACGCTCAATAACAACTGCCTTTCCTTCATTAAAGGTGCTGTATAATTTAATATCCTCCCCCTTAAGAAATTTCATAAATATTTTGTTATAGAACTCTGTTCCCTCGTCAGTCCATAACTTATTTGGTTTCCTTTTATCCCTATCAAATATTGACTTAAAGGCTGACATTAAAGTATTACCTCTCTTGTTTTTCAAAGGAACAACCCAGGCAAATCTACTCCTCAAATCAATAACGGTTAAAGCATACCTGTATCCCTTATCATTATTTAGTTCGATTAAATCAGCGGACCATATGTGGTCGGTGTATTTAGAATAAACTTTCCTTCTTTTAAACTTTGTGATTATAGGTTTATGTAATTCATTAGCCAAAAGCTCCTCAGTCTTGATAACATCATTAGAGCCGAATAGTTTTTTGAGGGTGAATAACCAAGACCAAGTTTCAATTTAGCACTTATCATTTTTTTCACAATAAACCTATCAACTTTCTCTCTCAACGTAGGATTTCGTATCAAAGACAAATTATATAACATTTCTCTGTCTGCTTCATGTTTTTCATCCAATGTGGTGGTATCCCCATAAGCAATATCATGATTCATACAAACTTCATCAACCATATTTATAGGTTTAGACCAAGGTTTAGGATTGTCAGCCTCATCTAATCTTTTATCCAGGTTTGTTCCTGGACCACAGAAAGAATACCCTGGAAGGTGTAATTCCCCTGGAATTCCAGTTGTTGTAAATTTACTTCCTGACAGAAACTTTTGTATGTCTCCTCCACTTTTAGGAGAGATAAATTGGCACTTTTTAGAGCCACACACTTGACATATTCCTTTTTGATAAACTCTATTATTTTTAGCTTTAACATAAGAGATATTTTTAGATTTAGTTTTCTTTTTACATTTGAGACAATAACTCATATTTATTTATCAGAAAAATTCCGACAGAGTATCAAAACCTTTTTGGTTTTTAACATATACATTTCAATCTTTATTTTTAAAACATAAAGAATCCTAAGGAATGCCTTCACTCTCTCCTCCATTTATTTACAAATAAAAACTAACTAAAGTCAATAACACCAACATCATCAACCACGTAAACTTTTCCTTCTTCTTCTTCTTTATCCCCACTTTCTCGTTTAAATCTCCTCGCTGAACTCATCTCAACCATTTTAAAAATCATTATCTTAGTAAGAGTCGTTAATTCTTTATTTTCCTCTTCGGTGTGTTGAGATTGATTTATTTGCTGTAATACACTCAATCTTTTACGAATCTCACTGATTTCCATCTTTTTATATTTTTCCTCCCGCTCTCTCTTTGCTCCCTCTCCTCCTTCTCTCTTTTCTCTCTTTCCTCCCTCTCTTCCTTCTCTCTTTTCTCCCTTTCCTCCCTCTCCTTTTTCTCCCTTTCCTCCTTCTCCTTTTTCTCCCTTTCCTCCTTCTCCTTTTTCTCCCTTTCCTCCTCCTTTTTCGCCCTTTCCTCCTTCTCCTTTTTCTCCCTTTCCTCGTTCTCCTTTTTCTCCCTTTCCTCCTTCTCCTTTTTCTCTCTTTCCTCCTTCTCTTCTTCAACTCCTTCCTCATCCCTTGCTACCCTTGAGTTTGAACCCCAAAGAATATTATACATATACTCATCTGGATTTTGAGATATTCTTGTATCAATAATTATTTTTCTCATAATAGGATACCAATAAGATTTGTTGAAGATTTCTAAAAGAGTTTTATATTTCATAACTTTGAGAAGTTCATTTTTATTTAATACTTTAAACAAGTCTCTATTTGTGGGTTTAACAATATCAGTATAAGGCCAGTTTTTTATGACAAAATTCCCATGTATATGCTCCAAATCATAAGGTATGTAATACCGAGCACCCTTTTCTTGTAGGTATCCTTGAATACAAAAATTATAATTCTCTTGTAGTCTTCTTCCTGCCATTTATGTATCAGAAATATAGGTGAGATTAATATTATGACAGGTTATACCACCCCATCTTCCCACTACCAAATCGGTTTGTATTCCTCGGCTTTCTATCCTTATCTCATTACCTTCCTTCTTTGTCATGCTAACCATCGCTATACTATCATATATTTTTCTTTTCTTAAAATAATGTATTTGTTGTTTGCTAATTGTACTTCCACATAAATCCTTATCCTCGCCAAGCGGATAATATTCTTCTTTACGAGACTGATTCAAATCATGTAGGTCTTCTAAATTTATTGAAAAATACCAATTATACCCGAAAGCAGGCATATCATACCCCCATTTATTAATTCGCATGTTAACTATATGTCCTTCTTTATAAAATTCAATTGTAAGCAGGTAGTTAAATTGAATGAGGAAAGGTGTATGGTCAGTATAACCAGGTGTTGTGGTTGTAAATTTTACTTGTTTCACAAAACGTGTTGTTTTCTTTAAAAATATATATTGTGATAAATCACTAAATCTAATTAAGTCATTCGCATCTGCAGGGTTTGGATAATTGATTAATTTATAAGTATTCTTCATATTAATATTTTTACTTATACTATATTTTTGTCGTTCAGCCTGTGCCTTTGTATAATAATTTGATAAATCAATATCCTGAGAGGATTCTCCAAAGATAGAACCATCTTTTCCAACATAAGTCATTTATATTAGATTTAAAATGATATCATAAAAATTTTCATTGTTGTTCAGTTGAAATAATACATAGAAACATAATTGACCACAACATTTAGAATTAATTTCTTGAACTTGAAATGTTTGATAAACACCATTCTGTAAGAATTGTATTACTTCAACAGGTGGTGGCATACCATAACTATCAAAATCATATTTATCCTGACTATTATGAATACAAACCCAATGAGAACCATTCTGTGTGTCTAAATTCATAATAATATTTTTTGTATTTTTATTTATATGTATTAATTCATCTCTCATACAAATAACCACATTATCAATTTTTAGTTTTTTACAATACTTAGCGAGTTCAATATTTGACGTTGTATTCTTTCCAAATTGTTTAAACCATTTATTCATTTATTTATGAGAAAGATACAATCCATTACCCCTTTTAGTTAGTTTAACACCCGCTTGAGCGATAGAGGAAAGCATATCTCCAACCAACAATCTATCTTTATCAGGTAGACTTTCAAGTTTTTGAGCAAAATCTACAATTACACCACTTCCACTAATTTGTTTCTCCAACTCCTTGTTATGTCTTTCCAATTCTTTTTGAGCTTTTAGTTGTGCCTTCCTTTCGTTAGCAGTTTTTACCGCTGCTGAAATACCACCAGTCAATGCTCCCGCCGCATTTAAACCAGCAAATAAAGGAATTAGAAACGGGAGAAATCCTCCTCTTGACTCGTCTATTGAATATTTCTTTAACATAGGTTTTGTCATTTTAATTTTAAGTGAACCAGTATCATTTAGTGTTTTTACTTGTGTGTGTGTGAGGAAAACATCAATTCTTACAGCTCCTTTTCTTTGAATTGTATTAACATTAATAATACAAGGCTTTTGATTTTGAATACAAGATGTTAATTTATTAAGATTGATTTGATTAACATATACCCTTACCATTTATTTATGAGAAAAAATCTATGTCATATTAATCATAACACCATTATCTGTATTAATCTGTAATTCTGTTTCTTCCAAAAGCAAACAATATGCGTTAACTTCTTCATTCTCTCCTCTTTCAATGTATAGAGAAGTATCCACTCTATTAGACTTTATAGTTTCTTTTTGTGAACTCAGGTCAATTGTATAGATTGTATAAAGTTTTTTAAATGCAACCATATCCAAAATAGGATCATTATTACCATTGCTTTCACACACCTTTTGGTAAGACTTGTCGGCTTCCCCATAATCATTTTTTTCCCAATCAATTTCCAATCTATCTCGTGGATAAAATGTACCATCAAGAGAAACCCGAAGTTGTTTCACCTTAGCATTATCACTCAGTGCATTATACTTATCAGTACCCTCCTCTCCATCTGGTTTCTTAAAAATGAGCCAGAGGTATCGGGGCTTTCCTTGAAGAACACCTAAATTCCAAGTGTAGGTAGTGTGTTCCAGTTTAACGTGTTGACATCTTCTTTTAAGGTATGATACATTTAGTGGGGTCTTTGAGTTACGTCTTCTATTTAACATCTCTTCCGTTTTAAGATTAGGAGTATATTCACTGATATACCAACACAAATCATTAATAACAAATTTATTGTTGTCTCCAAAAGCATTTTCAACCCCAAAAAGCAACCTATTTACATTATCATTCCTTTGTAGTTGAAATCTAATTTTAAGACCATCCAAAACTTTATCATAATCACAAAATCCAAATATACCTTTCAGAGGTACTGCTACAGTAAAGCTATTCTCTGGTTTTGTGTCATCATTATACATTGCCTTCCTTTGACTATAACCAGGGTCTGTGTTTGTACCCGTTGACATATCAGGAATAAAACCTTCAACAGCTCCCTTACCCATTCTATCACTAAACGAATATTGTGCAAATTTCATCATTTCAGATGTAGCAGAGACATAATCAACCGCTTCAACCTCTTGTGTTCCAATATACAGGCGAACACTATCAAACATTTTCCAGAAGAAATCATTTACGAGTGTAGCATTAGTATTATTCGCAGCCTTAGTGAATTTAAATTTACACAGCAAGAAACTATCAGCTATATTCAAGTAAGTTTGTTGATTATTTATTTCAAAACTTTTTGTTCCGTTTGAATTCCAGTCTGTTCCTGTTGTAGCATTTACCTTAAAATAGTCTTCCTTTTTCGTGGAGTTTGAAATGATAATTGTATCATCCAAATCATAGATACTATCAATCGCTTCCATACTTGTATTTATATAGTATTAAAATCGTTTAAACCCAGACCCGAGTATTTTAATGATTTTTTGCCGTTCTTGTGAAGATAGTTGAGTTTTACCTTTTTTAATTTCTTTGATTGCTTGTAATTTACGAGACTCCTTTTGAGCATCTTTTATACTCTTTATAGCACCCGCTACATTTCCCACGACAGAAGCAGTTGAACCAATTAGGTCTTTATGTTTAAGAATGGTTGAACCAATACCCATAAGAGTATCAATTATCCCATCTCCTTTATTTCTAAATTGATGTCCCACACCCCGTTGTCTCTTTTGTTTATAATAACCTCTACCCATACCTTTATAGTATGGTGAAAGGAACATCCCATCCCCTGTAATTATTTTATATTTTCCCAACTCGTGTTTTCTCACAATAACCATTATTTATTTATCAAAAAAAACTTCACGAAGGTGAATTCTGATGGATATAATTTCTTCATTAAAGGAGATCATACGATTATCTTGATCGGTTATCCTAAAATTTACTCTGTATATGGTTTTTCCTGACACAGGTAAATAGACAAGATTTTTTGGTTCCATATTGAAGTTATAACCAATCGGTGTTGAGTATGCGCTGAATGAAAATATTGTATTTGTTCTTATTCCATCGTTATAAGCACCATCAATCAAATCACAATGAATTAATATTGAATTTATACCGGAGGATATTTGAATGACATTATCACTGTAAGACGTCCCGTTAGTTTCAATCTTTTTTGAAGAGAAACCCAATAGCTCTCTGAACGAATTTTCAATCGTGAAATCAACTTTATAATTATTTTTAAGTTTAATCGTTGATTTTGAAGTGTGTTTTTGAATATCTATTACCATATTTTTTGATTCATCACCTTTTTCTTTCATAAGGCGAGAGACTTCTGAAGATATTTGAGAAATCTCGTAAGCTACGGGTGAAACGGTTATAGTTTTATATCCACTTCCTGGATTATAACTAAACTTGTTGTTTTTCTCTGTGATATTAAACAAGGTATTATAAGTTTCCATCGACAATAAAGATGCCTCATATGAGGTAAGGGGGTCAAGTTGTAGTGGGTAAGGGAATGATGCTGTGTAATCACTCGTTGTAAAATTAAAACTAAGAATTGTGCTTCTCATCTTATTTAATATCTAATAAAATATCTTTGTATTGACATTTATTAATTATTTTCATATTCATCAACTGGTCTAAAATGGCGGATGTTTCATTAAAGCAATTGTTGTTTCCAGCCTTCTTACTACCTAACAACAATAATAGCCTATTAACTAATTGTGATGGGTCATTTGGAAGAAAACTAACACCCGAACCAAGCTTACTTAAAGCATCAATAATATGTTTCTCCTTCTCATTCTTCTTACTTTTACCAGCAACAGAAACTCCATAATCAAGTGCGTTTAGCAACTCAATATACTCTTTATCTTCCTCTCTTTCCATATCAAGCGGTTCATCAAAATAAGGTGAATTAGCATGTCCATCTTTTGTTAGAAGAAACATTAATCTTGGGGTTAATTCAACATTTTGTTTGGTCAGAACTTAAGAACACCAATTTATCATTAAATATCAATAACTTTTCTTTCACAAGATGGAACTGTGCTGGTTCTTCTGTTGGAATGAGACCTGCTCTGGTTTTTGAACCCTTCAAATATTTATTGTTTTGAAGAGCTTCTACAATATAATTGGAAAGTTTATTTACCTTCTCAAGATGCCGAAATAATCCTTCATCATCATATTCTAATTCTCCAAGTTCTTGCTCTGTCATTTGACTAAAATCTTTGATCATTTGAAGTTTTTTGGAGTAAATTCTACCGTGGGGACTGTAGGTGAGTGTTGAGTTTTCAAAAGTGGTTTAAAGAATTTCTCTTGTTTTCTTTCAAAGACTTCTTCGCCAGTCAGTTTTTGTCTCCGTTTCTTCTTTATCCCTTCCTGTTGTTTAACAACTTTTGAAACTAATTGTTGATGTTCCTTAAACTTTCTTGCTCTTTCTTCGGCATTCATTTAGTATTGAAAAATATCATTTAATGAATTGTAAAGGTCAATGGGAAAATTTTCCTTTTCTTCATCATTATAGTAAATGTGTTGAAATAAATCCTTTTCTTTAAATATTTCATCAAATTCTTTATTGGTATTAATACGAGTTGTTATTTCTTCTTCACTAATACTTGTATCTCTGCTTTTCATACGTTTGCATTGAGTCTCCTCATCGATATCAAAACCGAATGATAAAATCTTAACTCCATCAACACACAATTGTTTAATAATTTGTCTCATTCCTTCAGGATTAGTTTCTAAAATCCAAAGACCATTAGATTTTACTTTATTTAACTCACTCTTACAATGTGAATATTTTGTAGAACCAAGAGAGACCTCCTCAAATATTTGACCTTCGTTCCTCAATGGCATATGTTCCTCCATTGAAATGTAGTAATAATCTTTCCCTTCTACTTCTCCTGGTCGCTTTGCTCTGGTTGTAGTACTCACAAAACGAATCATAGGGTGTTTTAAAAAAAAACTTACAATCTTTTCATTTTTACTATTCAAGAGTTTAGATTTATGAAAGTTCTTTCCTGAAGCAGATTTACCCACAAGATTAATAATAATAGTTATCATTTATATATGTAATTATGTTTAAAATAAAAATACATCCTTTAATATCTCATCTTGTTTCACAACAATATATTTATATTTTCCAATCGTGTGTTTCATATAATTTTCAAATTCTTTTTTACTACATAACGTAGAGCAATTATCTCTCCAAAAATTATTTACATCTATTGAATTTAACTTAAATAAAATAAAAGTATTGGCATTGTTTCTTATTGAGCGTCGAGGGAGTTGAAAATATGACTGACTAAGATAAATACAATTACAAGAAGAATGTCTCCCTCTTGTATAGTAGCTGTCCATTACTGTTTGGTTTCTCTCATTAACACAATCATCAAAGATGACGAGGTTCTTTTTTGATTTATCTAAATCTTGAGGTGAAGGTATATCATCCGTATTATCACTGAGAATACAAGTTATGGGTTTTGATTTTGATTTCTGTGTATCACAAAATAGTTGTATTATATCCTCAATGTTGTAATCATTTAGTTTGTTTTGAAGTTTAAATAAACCGATAATGTCTTCCTTTTTAAGACCCGCATTAAAACCTTGTGATAGTAGTTGATACTCGGGTTGAAAACTTGACTTCGTAAAAATTATTAAATTATCATAATCTAAAAAGTTGGGGGTAAGGAGCATCTTTAAAAGCAAACAGGTTTTTCCACATCCGCTTGAACCAACTATTAGACATCTCAATGAATTTGGAATGTTTTTATGGTTATTAAATTTTATCTTATTTTCCCAAACGGGTAAAAAATCATTCATTTATATATTTGGAAAACAAGTCATCTAACTTTTTTTGAGCTATTTTAGAAACTCTATATTTTATCCTGAGTTCGGGTTTAATTTCAAAATAATTCATTATTTTATTTATATAGTATCTTGTATTAACATTTCCATTAAAATTATTTTGAATAATAAATATCATTAAACCCTTATACATTTCCTCAATACAAATAGTCTCTTCCCTTGAAAGAAATGGTGTATTATCATCACAATACTTAACATTCATCTCTCTTATTAATCTTGTAAAGTAATTCATTTTTGGTTCTAATTTAAAAGAGTTATATATATTTTTATATTTTTTATTATCATTAATTAAAATTAAATCACAGAAAATACATTGTTTATATGAACCCTCATTATTAAGCCCTATTCTATCACAAGCTGGACAATTCTCTAATTTATCATATGGAGAGTCTGGAAATTCTAAATATCCTTCAGAACTTATCATATTTATATGGTAAATTTTTACTTAAACTAAACGCAAGTTTATTAGCCAATAAATACAATGTTTCAAAGCACAAAAGACAAATTTCAATAAATCTCTACCTCAGTGGAAGATATAGAAAAATATGTCAAAGATGTTAAATTAAACAAAGATAAATATGGAAATTTTTGGGTAAAACCAGTTATGGAAAATAACATGAGTCCCTCTATTTCATTAAAAGGAAGAGCCTATCCTGTAAAGTCATCACTCAAGGTAAGTCTTACAAAAGTATCTCCACTTCTACTGGCTATTCTGACAAGACTAGAATCTAAAATTGATCCTGAGGCTTTAAAGATGTATGATAAGACCATCGACAATTCTCGTGGAGACATTTGTATATACCTTAATAAACCCAAAGGTATTGAAATAAATAAAGATGTAAATATTTCTGGGACTTTGTCTCTCAGAACACTTATTATTCATGATTATTTGAAAATTACATTCAATTTGAGTCATGTTGTAGTTGATTCTGTAATTGAAAGAAAGTGTATTGATATAAATGGAAATTGTGTTTCTTACTAATTAAATGAGTAGTTATTCCGAAGAAGGCTTTTTCAGTGATTCTGAATTTGATACTGAGAGCCTCGGATCAGAAGAAAGCTTTAGTATCTGTTCAGATGATAGTTATGAGAGTAGTTTTATTGATGATTCCGATTACTATATAGAGTTTAGTGATGGAGAAATATGAAGTTTTTTCACTGTATAAATAGCATGAATTCTGGTTATTGTTCCGCCTGTGATAAACAGTACAATCGATATGATACTCATATCAGGACCATTAAACATGCTATCAATACATCTGATAAGAGTAAAAATATGATAAGATGTGAACCTTGTAATAAGCTAATTAGAGTACTTGATAAAAGGAAACATAAACAAACAAAGCACCATTTAGATAATGTTCTTAACGGTTATAAAGAAGAAGAGATGGAACATTGTGATCTTTGTGATAAGGATATGAAGAAGACTAGTTATAGATATCACATCCTAACCAAGAATCATATGAATAAGTTGCCCCAAATTTAATTGAGTTTCCTGACTCTTGTTTTCAATTTTTTCATGTTTTATTTTAAGTAAAAGATAACTAGTAAATCGTGAAGTTTTTTTACTATATAAATATGATGAATTCTACTTACTGTGAGAGTTGTGAGCAGAACTACAAACATATCAATAAACATTATAAAACACAAAAACATTTAAAGAGTAAAGATAATAAGTATTGTAAGATTTGTAAGACATGGGTCCTGAGAAGTGGGTATGATCAACACTTAGACACTCAAAAACATTTGAAGAATCTCAAACCAAAGGTTCTTCCAAAGGTCTATTGTGAGCGCTGTCAACACTACATCCTCAAGAAGGATTGGAAGCGTCATGAGAAGACAAAGAAACACCAAGTTCCATATTATGAGATTGAAAATTTAGATGGTGCTTTCAAAGGAAATATTAAAATTAGATTGTTCCGTTTCAAAGATCCAGTCCCCCATTCTCTGGGAGCTGCTGTTGATCTTACAAAGGAAGGAATAGATGATCAGATTGATGAGACTATATCTGAAATGGGAAGTTGTAAATATTATTTGGGGGCTAAATTGGTTCTTCGTAAAAAGGAAGATCCACCATTTAACTTTTACCTACATACAACAACTTATATGGTACTTAATAAGAATGATTATATGATAGAAATAAAGAACAGGTCTTTAATGAGCTTAAATATAGTGAATTTGATATTGATGATCTTATTGTCGGAAGCGGTCTCACTGTTGAAAAGGTTCTGTTTGTTGATGTTCACATTTTTAAATCTGATCCACTACAAGCAAGATCATATATTCAACTTCCTAAAATCATCAAAGATAAAAATGCTATAGTAAATATTCAGAATGCTGATAACAAGTGTTTCTTGTGGTCTGTACTAGCATATCTACATCCAGCAAAAGAACATGCTGAAAGAGTGAGCAATTATATGAAATATGAAAATGAATTGAATATGGAAAATTTGAAATTTCCGATGACTCTTAATAATATTCCAAAGTTTGAAAAGTTAAATAATATTTCTATAAATGTCTATGGGTTGACTGAAAAGAATAAAGTGCAGATTTTACAAATCTCAGATGATGAGAAAGAAAAACATGTTGATCTCTTGTATTTCTGATCTGGTGAAATTGAACATTATGCTTATATCAAGAACTTTTCAAGATTAATTAAATCACAAGTCTATTCTAGAAAATGTAAAGTTTATCCATGTCGTCGGTGTTTGAATACATTTCATTCACAGGAGAGATTGGATACTCATAAACAATATTGTTCAAATGAGAAAGCAACAGTCATTACACTTCCAAAGCCTGGTTCTAAAATTTCATTCAAAGATCAAAATAAAACAATTAAACATCCTTTTGTAATATATGCTGATTTTGCGAGTATCTTGGAGAAAATAGCAACAGCGGCTCCAGATCCAAAAGAATCATACACAAATAAGTATCAAAAACATACTCCTTGCGGATTTTGTTATTATATCAAATCATCCGTGGTGGTGAATATAACAAGTTAGAGGAGTATATAGGCTCAAATGCCCCAGAGGAGTTTGTGAAACGACTAGAAAAAGACTGTGTTCGATTAACCACGATAATGAGAGAAACCAATAAACCAATGTACTTGACGAGTGAAGAGAAAAGTAAATTTAGAAAAAACAATGTCTGTCATATTTGTGAGGAGAAAATTGGTGAAAGCCTAAAGGTTAGAGATCATTGCCATCTCACTGGTAAATATAGAGGTCCGGCTCATCAAAGTTGTAATATTAATTATAAACTCCCATCGTTCATTCCAGTCTTTCTTCATAACAACGCTCATTATGATACACACTTGTTTATTAAAGAGTTGTCAAAGACTCCTGGGAGTATCAGTGCTATTCCAAGTACAGATCAAAAATACATCTCCTTTACAAAAATCATTCCAACAAGACCAACTACAAGAATTCGATTCTTGGATACATATAAATTCATGGCTAGTCCTCTTGCTAACCTAGTTAAAAATTTGAAAAAATTTCCATGTTTGGAGAGTAATTATGAGGATACGGAACTCCTAACACAAAAGGGAATTTACCCGTACGACTATATGGATTCATTTAAAAGATTTGATGAAAAGAAACTTTCTCCAAAAGAAGATTTTTATAATATTCTAAATAATAGCAATGTTTCAGATGATGATTATGTACATGCTCAAAATGTTTGGAAAAAATACAATATCAATAATATGGGTGATTATCATGATCTCTATCTCAAGACTGATGTCCTTCTTCTAGCAGATGTATTCGAAGCATTTAGATCCGTGTGTCTTTCTGGATATGGCTTGGACCCTGCTCATTATTTCACAGCACCGGGTCTTGCTTGGAGTGCTATGTTTAAAATGACTAAACAAGATTTGGATTTGATAACCGATGTTGATTTGCTCCTGATGATAGAGAGAGCAAAGAGAGGGGGAATTTCACAAGTCTGCTCATCAAGATATTCAAAAGCAAATAACAAATATCTTCCAGATTATGATCCAAAGAAAGATAGTTCCTATCTCATGTATTATGACGCCAACAACCTCTATGGGTGGGCAATGTCCCAAGCACAACCTTATGGAGGATTGAAATGGGAGAGTGATCATGAGGGTGTTCGAGAAAAGATTCTGAGTTCAACACAAAAAGAGTTGGATGAAAGGAAAGAAGGGTATTTCCTGGAGGTTGATCTAAAGTATCCAAAAGAACTCTTTGAGAAACATAAAGATCTTCCTTTCGGGTGTGAGAAAGAATTAACAAACCCAGAGTGGTTGAGTGAATATCAGAAATCATTTGATAAGGAATCAAGAACAGAAAAACTTTTAACAACATTCTTTGATAAGAAGAACTATGTACTACATCAGAGAAATCTTTTACAATTTGTGAAACATGGTCTAATTGTTGAGAAAGTTCATCGGGTTCTGAAATTCAAACAGAGTTATTGGTTAATGAAATATATTGATTTTAACACTCGAAAGAGAACGCTTGGAAAGACTGACTTTGAGAAAGATTTTTATAAGTTGATGAATAACGCGGTGTTTGGGAAGACTATGGAAAATGTTAGAAAGAGACAAAATATCAAGTTGACAACTTCCTGGGAACAAACTTCCAAACTAATCAACAGACCGAGCTTTGAGCGTGTTGAAATCTTTACAGAAAACTTTTGTGCTGTTCATATGATGAAAGAAGAAATTGAGATGGATAAACCGATTTATATTGGTACTACTGTTCTCGATCTATCAAAACTACTGATGTATGAATATTATTATGAGAATTTGAAAACAAAGTATGATGATAACGTCATGTTGATGTATATGGATACGGACAGCTTCATTCTGAGTATCAAGACAGATGACGTCTATGATGATATGAAAGCTGATTCTGTAATTTATGATACAAGCAACTATGGTCAAAAGAGTGAATTGTTCTCGAATCAAAATAAAAAGGTGATTGGAAAGTTCAAGGATGAGCTTGGTGGAAATATTCTGAGTGAGTTCATAGCTTTGAGAGCAAAGGCTTATGCGTATAAATATAGAGTTGGGAATGTGGAGAAGTGTGATCAGAAGCTCAAGGGGATTAAGAAAAATGTAATTAAAGAAAGTATAAATTTTGGTCATTATTATCAATGTTTGATGAGTGGGGAGGAACAGTATAAAAAGGTAAAAGGGATTAGGAGTTATAAGCATGAATTATATTCAGAAGAGATAAATAAACTAGCACTAGGAGCATATGATGATAAACGATATATTTTAGATGGTGGTGTCATGTGTGTACCTTTTGGTTATATATAAATGGATAAAGAGTGGAGGTGTAATCAACCTTGGTATATAAATGGAAAACATAATGAATGTGAGAAATACCAGATCCGAGAGGTTGAGAGGGTCAGAAGGTCCTCAAGACGGATAAACGTATTCATTTGTTAAGTGGGGTAATGGAGGGCGGGAAGAAAAATATATTAGAGTGGAGTGAGAACTTTGATGGTTATCAACCGGATAATAAATATTATAATTTTAAAATGGTATGTGGATCGGGAGGAGGACAGACCAGGTCCCTCCGTGAAACATATCATTTTATAAACGCACAGAGAAAGGTGCTTAATGTAAAGTTTATCAATATCCTAGATGGGGATGAGTTCCATAAGAGAATGGAGTTGTTTAAAAAATTAGAAAATGAGCAAATATTCATAGGATCAATGAGGAATTTTGAATGTCGCGTGGTCCTTGGAGGTTAAGTAAGGACTCCCCCATTCACTTACATGTAAAAGGAGAAAGGGGTGTCGCGGTAATCAGGGGAAAAATGGGCAGTTTGGGGAAAAGTCTCATCTAAATACATGGGTGTCCTGGAAGCCCCATTATCTCCCTACTGGGGTGACAGCAGCGATTTTGAGGGATGGTGGGACGATGCCAGTAGACAGGGAGGAGTTTATCGTTGCAGTGATAAGTGGAGAGAGAGCAGGAAGGCAAGCCTTAACAAAGCTGGAGGGGATGGGGTCCAGAGTGCAGGTGGCAGTTTTCATTCCTGTGAGGAGTTCAGAGAGGTCAGTAGGGGAGACTGGGGAAAACTGAGATAGGGGTTGGCAGGATAAGGGGGGGCAGGTGGTTTGAGGGGGAGCAGGTGCGGTGGTGGTTAAGCTGCTGTAGATGTTGTCTATCTTGCTTTGGAAGAATGAAAGGAAAGAAATGCAGTTGTCGTCTGTGAATGACTGGGTGGAGGTAACCAGGGGGCTGAGGAGTTTGTTTATTGTGGAGAAAAGTGCTTTTGGGTTTCAGGAGCCAGAGTGGATTATTTGAGAGTAGTAGGTGGAGCGGGCGTGGGAGAGGGCATCCTTGTAGTGCTGCAGGTGGTCTTTGTAGGCTTGGGAGTGGATTGTGAGACCTGTTTTATTACGGAGTCTTTCAAGTTGGTGGGCACGGGTTTTCATCAGGCGGAGTTCAGGGGTAAACCAGGGAGCAGAATGGGTGAAGGAAACTGTTTTGGTTTTTATGGGCGCAAGCTGGTCAAGGCAGGAGGAAAGAGTGTGGTTGTAGTAGTCAGTGAGGTCAGAGGGGCTGTGCAAATCAACGAAGGTAGAGGTGGACATTTTTTTCAGAGAGGGAAGATGAGAATGATATAGGTGAAAAAGAGTTTAGCTTACGGAAGTTGATTATGCGTTTTTGCCTTAGTGCTGGGGTGGGAATGTTGATGGTCATAGTGATGGCTAAGTGATCGGAGAGGGTGAGGTCAGAGCCAGAGAGGTGGTGTAGATTTAGTCCAATAGAACGGACAAGGTCCAGAATGTGACCACGGTTATGGGTGGGAAAGTTGACATGTTGAGTGAGGTTAAAGCAATTAAGAATATCAATGAAGTCAGCGGTTATTGTGGAGTCAGTGGAGTCCATGTGGATATTGAAATCACCGAGGAGGAGGGTTGAGGGGGAGAAGGAACAGAGCTGGGTCAGAAAGTAAGAGAAGTCAGACAGGAATGATGGGTGTGGTTTGGGAGGGTGGTAGACAACTGCCATGACTGACTGTGTGTGACCAGAAAGTTTAAAAGCCAGGTGTTCAAATGATGGAGCAGATGAGATGGAGATGAGGCTGGTCTTGATGTCCTGTCGGTGTATTACAGCAATTCCACCACCTCGGCCGTCCGAGCGTGGTTTGTTGATGTATGAGTAACCATTGGGTGTAGTGAGGTTGAGTGAGAGGTAGTCCAGAGGTTGTTGCCAGGTTTCAGTCAAACAGAGAAAGTCCAGTTTATTGTCCAGAATGAAGTCGTTTAGGATGTGGCTTTTATTGTTGAGGGACCGGGTATTGAACAGAGTAAGCTTCATATTGCTTTGTATGGTGTTGATGGACTCGGGTGATTTTGCCAGGGCTTGCAGACAGGGGGCGCGTTCGTGTATGTTGTTGTGATGACGTAATCGACGGGTGAGAGTGCGCTCAGATAACCAGAGTGAGGGGATGGAGTGACCTGTCTGGGAATAAACAAACTTGCGACCGGAGCCTCTGTGGATGTATCTGGGTCGTCGTAGGAGTCCGTGGTTTTTGATGACAGAGATGCATGGCAGAGTGGAGTGGTTGTTGAGTTGAAGAAGCCTAGCGGCGGAGTACCTCAGAGCCATGCCAGGCAGGAGTGAAGGGGCACAGAGCCCGGAGAGGGCAGCCGGCAGCCGCAGGCTGGCTGACCAAAACGCAAGGCACAACAGGCTGGTCCAGAGCACGACACGCGAGGAGGGTCGAGGAATGAAGATGAGCAGCTCGAGGACCAATAGAGACCGAGGACCAATAGAGGCCGGGAGGAGCCGAGGACATGCAGGCCAAGAGCCGAGGAGCCGAGGAGGCAGCCAGGCAACAGCCAGGGCCAACAGCCAACGAGTGTCTTGCAGCTCGACGACCGCAGCAGTGGCCAACAGGGAGCCAGCCAGCCGTCCAGGCAACCCACAGGAGAGCAATCCAAGAAAACAAAGGCAGGACAGGTACGAGATGCCCAGGAGCGGGCAGGAGGCAGCGGCAGAAGAGCCAGGCAGGATGGCGAAGGTGAAGGTGAAGTCTTCACCCGGCAGGTGAAGCCGGGAGGATCAAGCAGAGAGCAGACCCGTCGGCCAAAAAGCCGCCAAGATTACGAGAAAAGCAGATTCCGTACCTTTATCCAGCCGGAGAACGCGCGGCACGTGCACCTTCCGTTGGAGAACAAACAGCACCAACGACCCCACACACGGCATACGTGGTGGCGTCCACAATCCACAAATCAAAGTCCACAATCCACGAAGTTCACAATCCAATCCACAATCAACAAAAGGCAGGAAAGATGTGAGATGTCAGGTCGGAAAAGTAGAGGAAATAGACCATATACATATATCCAGTCGGAGAAGCGGCGAACAAGCAGTGCCAGCATCCTCTCACAGACCGGAACTCAAATGATGAATGTTGTTGTGATGTTGTCAAATGTTGTGATGACTTATGGAATGAGTATGAGTGGTTAAGGAGTTGTGTTGTATGAATGTTGGCGAAACCCACCGAGCCATGTCACTCACCTGTAAAACCTGGACAGGGCCCGTGGAAATTTAGGGGTGCATTGGGATGGCCCCACAGGTAAGGTTGCGTCTTGTGGCATCCACCGGGGAAAGCGGTCTGTAAACTGGGGTATGTACAAATGTTTTACAGAGTTCTGAATTTTTGTAAGTTTGGTTAAGTTTTGTGGTTGAGGTAGGATTTTGGTGTGTTCTTTGTTTCCTCCCTCGCAGGAATGACCAATTAAGATCATTGTGCATATTTGCATGATTGTTAAGGGGATTAGCTTGTTAAGGAGGATAGGTAAGTAGCTCCGGCTCACTTCCCACAGCCCTCCTGTTTATTTCGTAGGTTAATTAAGTGTGAGACAGTAAGTGTTAAGACTGGAATGGTATCGCCTGCAGTGAACCTAGCAGGAGCTATGGTTCCGGGGGGGGGGGGGGGGGGCTGTGTTATGTCGGGGGGTAAAGGAATATCTCAGGCCAGGTAGATCTGTATAAGTGACATGCTCTCAGGCTAGGTAGATTGTCGTGATAGGGAATCTACCCTGTAATAAGTTCTGTGTTTTTAGGTGGTTTGTCGGGTAAGTGTATACCTGTGAACATACGAGGATGTTCGTGTGTTAAATAGTTGTAGGGACTAAGATAAACCCCTGTGTGTCAGACCTGGTAATCATTCCTTTGTCCCTTATGGCAACGCACACATATAAAAACTTAGATAGGTCCTTAGTGCACACGTTAATTAGTTCCCTTCCCTTACAATGACCTTGGAAGAAGACCGGCAGAAAGCCAGATCGGGGCACCGCCGGATAGTCGCCGCCAGCCGCACCACCAGCTGGCCTAGCAACATCGTGTGAGCCGAGTTGGAACCATGCCCAGAAGGACTGTGATTGTTTAGCGCGGAAGGCGCGAACCTGGAACCAATCAGCGCGGAAGGTGCGACTAGGTTTGGCAAACGGCGGGAAGCTACGAGGCCCTGGTTGGTGGCGCGCCAAGACTGACGTCACAGGGAAGGTTACAAAGGGACGCGCTGGACGACATTTGCTCTCTTGGCGCTGCACAACATCTTGCCCCTCTCTCTTTGCTCTCTTCGCGCTGGACCCCTTCGTATTGGAGATCTCTCTGTGCTTGAAGCCCTTCCCTTTCTTTGCTTGTTTCTGGTCTCCATTGGCTCTTCCTTCTCGCGTGCTGGACCTTCGTGCTTCGTGCTGGGTGACGTTGGTTCGTCGTGGTGCTTGGAGTGGGATCCGGTGCTGTTGGTACTGGAGCGAGGGACCTCGTGGCGTGCCGTGGAGCGAGTCGCATCGTGGCCTGGCAAAGCGTGCGAGCGAGCGGATGAAGGTTTTCTTCGCGCCGGAGCTTGGAGCCACGCTGGATGGCGGACACGAATACAGACAAAGATAAGACGCACCACATTTCACAAGTACACGACGAGACATTTCTTTTATTAATTCAGTCCTTTGTTCGTTTCTGAAGTGAGGTGTGTGGGATCCCAATTTAGGATCATTATTCATTCATCGTCGCGTTACATTGTATCGGGTCCGTTTAATAAATCATTGTTTTTACACATTTTACCCCGGATTCCCATTTTGAGTTAATTCCCCTGCAGGTTCGGAGCTGCCATTGGTTCGCTCTCAGAAAGCGCTTCCGCCTCTTCCTCTTCACTCTTCTTCCCGCGGTTGATGGCAAAATCCGTATTTGGTCGTCGCCTCAGTTAAAGCCGTTCGGTCTTCCGCGGTCCCTGGTGTTAACCGTGAGGGATTCGCACAACAATATTTAATATTAACAACTGCTTTTTTAAGATTTACAACCCTTGGTAAATCAATGTAAGAAGAAGCTTTAAGAGGGTCTGATTTTAGAATGTGTATATCTAAGAAAATGATTTTACTAATACTATATCCACTACCTACAATTGTATTATCAACATCCTGCTCCTGTGTTACAAGTTCACCATAAACACCTGATGAGAAGAAATCTTGGAATGATACGATAAAGTGAGGGTCTGTCTTCAAAACCATCTTTTACCATACCCATTTTTACTCCCATATAAAACTTTAAAGTATTCATCTCAGTCAACGTATCTTTTACAAGTGTTTCAACAGCAGGTTTAACCATCTCAATCGCCTCAGCTATTGATTTTGGTCCAGGAGTTTCAAACTCAAAAACGCTTATCTTATTATGTCCCTTAAATGCTCAATCAGAGTTTTTAATGGAGTATCCAACTGACTCTTCATTCTTCTTGTGTTTTTTATGATTGAAGGTGTCTAGGAAAACCCTTCTTCAAGACATCCTTAGAACAGACATCACAATGTTTTGTTTCTCGTTCAAGCGGGGATATCAGCTGAAAAAGATTGAATTTTTTGTGGGTTTGGAGGTGTTTTTTGTAATATTTGTACTCGTGATAACAAATGTCGCAATACGTTATTTTCATCTCTATTTATAGAACAAAACTTTGCTTAAACTAAAAAATCAATTCTTGGCACAGCTCCAAAAATAGTTTGTCTCTTTGTAGGAGACTGTTTAAGGTTTTAAACCTTATTTTTCAATTTTTATTTTGGAGGAGACTGTTTTAGGTTTAAGACTTTTTACCTAATAAATACAATGTTTCAAAACACAAAAGACAAATTTCAATCAATTTCCTCATTTAAAAAGGATACTGAAATATATTGCACTGATGTAAAATTGAATAAAGATTATTACAATAACTTTTGGATTAAACCTATTATGAAAGCTAATATGACCTACTCAATACCTTTTAAAGGAAGAGCATTCTCTGTCTTTGGGAAGCTATCAATTAAAGTAATTACAACAAAAGTTTCACCAAATGGAGATCTTTAACAAACTAGAAGTAGCAAAAAACAAAACTCTTTTTACTGAAGCTATCGAAAAGGAGGATAAAACTATTATCTCTAAACACGGCGAAATTTATATCTTCTTTAATAAGTCTAAAGATGTTAATCTTGATGAAATGAGAGATGTTAATATAACAGGAGAAATGTCATTTCGCTCAATAGTTAGGAACTATTTTAAAATTACCTTTAATATTAGATAAATAGTCGTTGAATCTGTTAATGAAAAAAGTATATGGATATAGATGGTAATGTTTTTTTCTGCTAATTAAATATGAGTCATTATTCAAGTGAAGACTTTGGGGATTATGATAGTGATGATCAAGTTATGAACAGAAGACAGAAGACAGTTATTGGAACAGACAGAACAGACAGACTCTATTGGAACAGAAGACAGTTATGAAAGTGAGAGTTTGTGTTCTAATGATAGCTATGAAAGTAGTTTCATAGATGATGAAGATGATGATTAAACTACTACTACGACTACTACTACTACTACTACTACTACTACTACTACTACTACTACTACTACTACTACTACATACTACTACTACTACTACTACTACTACTACTATATACTACTACTACATACTACTACTACTACTACTACTACTACTACTATTACTATATACTACTACTACTACTACTACTATATACTACTACTACTACTACTACTACTACTATATACTACTACTACTACTACTACTACTACTACTACTATATACTACTACTACTACTACTACTACTACTACTACTACTACATACTACTACTACTACTACTACTACTACTACTACTACTACTATATACTACTACTACTATTACTATATACTATTATTACTACTACTACTACTACTACTACTACTACTACTACTACTACTACTACTACTACTACTACTACTACTATATACTACTGCTACTATATACTACTACTACTACTACTACTACTACTACTACTACTACTACTACTACTACTACATACTACTACTACTACTACTACTATATACTACATACTACTACTACTACTATATACTACTACTACTACTACTACTACTACTATATACTACTACTACTACTACTACTATAATATACTTCTACTACTACTACTATATACTACTACTACTACTACTATAATATACTACTACTACTACTACTATAATATACTACTACTACTACTGCTACTATAATATACTACTACTACTACTACTACTATAATATACTAAAGATACTGATGATTTTTAGTTTAAGTAATCTTTTACTATATAAATATGATAAATCCAAACGACATATCAGATATTGAGCCTCTTGAATTCCCTGATTCTCCATATGATAAATGAGAGAATTGTCTGGCTTGTGATAGAGTGGGATTAAATACAGAATGAAAAGCCTATAAACAATGTTTATTCTGTGATTATCTTTTCATTAATGATGATAAAAGATATTAAAATAAATATAACTATTTTAAAATTACACCAAAAATGAATTACTTCACAAGATTAATAAGAGAAATTAATGTTCAGTATTGTTACGTGCTCCTCCTCAAACCCCGGTCACGGTGTACCTCCGAGCCTCGAGAGGAGTCACGGCAGAAAGATGTGTTATTCTGTGTGTCAAAGATCAATGGTGAAACCACACCAATTGTTACCAACAAACAAGTATTGTATTAAGATCACACAAGAATAACAGCACAATAACAACATTAATCAATTGTACAACCAATATATCATTCCTATGATGGTACCATCAGTTTCGTACAATATAACTCACTGTGCTGTGAAAATAACATTTATTTCTGAAAATAAATCACTGTGCTGTGAAAATAAATTTGAAAATAACAAATTAACAACACTTTCACCAAGTGAGTGAAAATAACATTCCCAATGTCTCTGTCCCGGCTTCAAACCAAAGTCGATCCACGCTCCAGTGATCGTCAGAACGATGTTGTATCGAGACCAGAATCCCGCTCGGTTGACAGTCACACTGCCAAAGATAGGCAAAGGTGTCCTCAAGAGGCGACTGGGAAATCACACCTTCGGGTATGGATGTTCAACGGCTCCCCACACGGCGAACCGCAAATTCCCACTCGAAATCCACATTACACATGCAAACCAAGCTAACGGCTGGATGCGTTGAAATGGTTGGAGCGAGGTGAAAAACCTGGAGCGCTGCGAAATCAGGCGCGAGGAAAAATGGCCAACGGTCCATTCTCGAGACGTAACGGCACTCCAATGATTCTCTTCGGAATCAACCGCAAAACCTGTCACGCAGGTTTATCTGTCACAGTGATAACAACTCTGTCGCAGGAATCCCTTTCCCAGGAAACCCCAAAGTTCGCTAGTGACCCCCGTTCGCCAGCGTTTGCTCCTCCAGACCTCAAAGCAGCTCGGATCCTTCTCCGACCTCACTTGCTCGGCCTCATTTTTCTTTTCTTCTTCCTCTTCTTCTTCGTCCGGTGCCCGATCCGGTTTCCGGTTTCTTTTTAAAACATGAATTTTTTTTACCTTTTGAAAACAGTTAGCTCCAATTCACTTAAACGATAACAATAATAGTACATGGAACCAAAAATGTTTACAGTGGATGAGAACCACAACACCCGAAGTGACGAATCTGTAACACTTCCCCCCCTCAAGAAAGAAAGTTGGAACATAGTAAAAACTTTCTTTGCATGCAAAAACTCTTTTAACAAACAAAAGTAAAACTCACCCTCAAATGATCAATTCACGTGAGCAACATTAATTAATATTCCCCAAAATAAAGCAACAAAACTTCCAAACAACCTACAGGAATTTCCAAAGTTAGTTCACTCTGGATAAAGCATCAGCAACGACATTGTCCCTGCCCTTTACATGCTCAATTTCCAAGTTGAACTCCTGCAAAGCCGAACTCCATCTCATCAACCTCTGATTTTTATTTTTCATTTTTTGAATGAAGGTTAAGGGGTTGTGATCAGTGAAGAGTTTTAACTCTGGATTCTCTTGCACCCCGACTACAGGCATGACAGGTGAGACAGGAACCATTTTTTCCACAGGCTTCCTCTCATAATATTTCTTCAGTCGGTTGACATGACACAGCTGCCGCTTTTTCAGTCAGTCGGGAGTTGTCACCACGTAATCTGTTTCATTAACCCTCCTTTTGATTGCATAGGGACCAAAATATTTAGCCTGTAGTGGCTGACCTGGGACAGGAAGCAACACTAACACTCGGTCCTCAGGACTGAAATTTCTTATCTGAGATTTCTTGTCATGTCTCACTTTCATTTTATCCTGTGTCACCTTCAAGTTGCTTCTCGCAACTTCACAAGCCTTTGCCAATCTGTGCCTAACCGTTGACACATACTCTACCACTGTTGACTGTGACTCCTCCTGTAGCCACTGTTCTTTCACCAATTTCAATGGTCCTCGAACTGCGTGTCCAAACACAAGTTCAAAAGGACTGAATCCCAATGACTCCTGAACAGATTCCCTCGTAGCAAACAACAATAAGGGTATTCCTTCATCCCAATCCTTGTCACATTCAAAACAATACGTTCTGATCATATTCTTTAATGTCTGGTGAAACCTTTCCAAGGCCCCATGGCTCTCGGGATGGTAAGTACTTGATCTTACTTGCTCCACTCACAACAGGTGTACCACTTGCTGAAAAAGTGTTGACATGAAATTGGAAGCCTGATCAGACTGGATGACCTTAGGTAGGCCAACCAAAGTGAAAAATTTAATCAAGGCCTTCGCAATAACTGCCGCAGTAATTTTTCTAAGAGGCACTGCCTCTGGGAACCTTGTGGAAGCGCACATGATGGTCAGCAAATACTGATGTCCAGCCTTACTTTTAGGTAAAGGGCCTACACAGTCAATAATGACTCTGCTGAATGGCTCTTCAAAAGCTGGAATTGGTTTTAAAGGTGCGGATGGGACTTTCTGATTAGGTTTTCCCACCAGCTGGCAAGAGTGGCAAGATTTACAGAACTCCGCCACATCACGTCGCAATCCTGGCCAGAAAAAATGTACCAATATTCTGTCACATGTCTTGTTCACTCCAAGGTGCCCGGCCAAAGGTGTCTCATGCGCCAAACTCAATATCTCCTTCCGGTACGGCGGTGGCACCACAATTTGGTGATGAACTTTCCACTCGTCATTTGCTGGCACCTCCGGTGGTCTCCATTTTCTCATGAGTATTTCCCCTTTCATGAAGTAACCAACAGGTATCTTCATAGCCTCTTCCTCTGTAACGGCTTTATCAATCAAACTCCGGATCTTTGAATCTCCGTGTTGTTCTTCAACAAGTCTCTTTCGGACCAGCACCATTTGTTCAACCTCGTTCCCAGATGTCTCCGACAGACACTCCATTTCCTCTTTTGAATTTTCCTCCAATACCTCTAAGGAACCCAAATCCACATCGCCTTCCTTCTCCTTCTCTTCAGAGCACTTCCTACCCATAGCACGAGTCACTGCACAGGATGGAAAGATACCCGGAATTCTCCTGCTCTAACTGTGCGGTGTTATTTTCCACACTGGGCTTTTCAACCAACATTGGATTACCAGAAACTCGACCACCGGCCAAATCATTCCCGATAATAAAAGAGATTCCCTCCACAGGAAGAGTGGCTTTTAAACCTACGGTGACCGGTCCTGACACCAAATCAAACTTCAAATGGATGACATGAAGAGGAGCTTTAACATAGCCACCAACCCCCTGTAAAAGAACACTAACACCAGTTGCCATCTTCTCTGTCATTGGCAAAATACCTTCAAGCATCAAAGATTGATGTGCTCCTGTATCCCTCAATACCCTAACAGGTCTCTGGTTCGTTAAGTCCCCATCCAGTGACACAAACCCCTCTGAAATAAAAGGTTTGTAACCCTCTTGAACAAGGTCGTTCTGTGATGCCGTAACTTTGGCACGGGAACCTTCACAAGGCAGTGTCCTCCAAGGACGATTTCTCACATTGGCCAATGCATTCGGAGTTGTACTAGTTTGACTCCACTCCTGATTTTTCCTTTTCAGGGCGTAACATTGGGACATCAAATGCCCAGTTTTATTGCAAAAAGCGCAAGTCAGCCCGGAGGAAAAACTCGTGGTCTGCCTCGGGCCCCCTGGAAGATCGGTATGTCTTGGAACTGCAGTCTTCTGGTCCCTAAAAGTCGCGGTATCAGATTTGTCCCCATAGTCCTCTCTAGGCCGCCTCCATGAAAATCTGTTCTCCGAACCTGATTTACCATAACTCCCCTGGCTAACTCGAGGCGGGAAGTTAGGTTTGTGGAACCCCATCCTGTGTGTCAAAGCATAGTCATCTGCCACAGTTGCTGCCTCATACAACTCTGGTAATTTCTTTTCATCCAGATGTACTTTAATGTCCACGTGAACACACTGTTTGAATTCCTCCACCAAGATCAATTGTCGTAACAGGTTGAAGTCTTTCACAATCTCCTTCGATTCACACCACCTATCAAACATGGTTTCCTTTATTCTGGCAAACTCCACATGGGTCTCACTCTCCCTCTTCCTGGCATTCCTGAATTTTTGCCGGTAAGCTTCAGGGAACAATTCATAGGCTTTGAGAATGGCTTTCTTCACTATCTCATAATCTGCAAATTGGTCAATCGGTAAAGCCGAATAGATATCTTGAGCTTTACCCACCAGAACACTTTGCACTAACATAATCCAGGACCCCACAGGCCATTTTAGCATTTGAGCCACCTTCTCAAAATGTAAAAAGAACTTGGCTACCTCCTTTTCATTGAAGGGTGGAACCAGCCTCACATGCCAACCAACATCCCAAGAGTTCTCACTAGTTGTCGAACTGGCCGTCATGGATACTACTTCTCTCCGTTTTCCCAGTAATTCCAGCTCCTTGAGTTTAAGTTCCTTCTCATACTCCATGTCACGTTTCTTTAACTCCCTTTCGGCTCTCCTTTCCTCTGCTCTTTCCTCTGCTCTTCTCTCCTCGAGTTCTCGTGCCTGTTCTGCTCTTTCTTCTTCAGCTCTCCTTTCATCTGCTCTTCTTTCCTCTAACCTTTCCTGGCTGTGCAGTTGCATCTCCATTTTCCGGAGCTCCACATTTCCTTTTTCCTCTGGTAACCAATCCAAGGCTACCTCTTCCCATGTTCCTTGTCCCACTAAAGACTCCACCACCAATGTCTGCATCTCTGCATTCTTAATATTAACTCGGACCTCCAAGTTAAAATATTTGGCCAATATCATGAGTTCCGATCTTTTTAACGCCTGGAACTGTGCCTCATTAGGGGACGCCACAAATTATTCTGCGTCAAACACAATGGTGACTATCAGTTAGCACCTGTTAACCTTCACACCAAAAAATCCAATTTTTTGAAAAATTTGGGAATGTTAGAAAATTCCAAATTTGGGAATTTTGGGAATGTTAGGGAATTATATCCCGGACGGGCCCCCAATTTCTGTTACGTGCTCCTCCCCAAACCCCGGTCACGGTGTACCTCCGAGCCTCGACTGGGAGTCACGGCAGAAAGATGTGTTATTCTGTGTGTCAAAGATCAATGGTGAAACCACACCAATTATTACCAACAAACAAGTATTGTATTAAGATCACACAAGAATAACAGCACAATAACAATGTTAATCAATTGTACAACCAATATATCATTCCTATGATGGTACCATCAGTGTCGTACAATATAACTCACTGTGCTCCAAGTGAGTGAAAATAACATTCCCAATGTCTCTGTCCCGGCTTCAAGCCAAAGTCAATCCACGCTCCAGTGATCGTCAGAACGATGTTGTATCGAGACCAGAATCCCGCTCGGTTGACAGTCACACTGCCAAAGATAGGCAAAGGTGTCCTCAAGAGGTGACTGGGATATGGATGGATGTTCACACCTTCGGGTATGGATGTTCAGCGGCTCCCCACACGGCGAACCGCAAATTCCCACTCGAAATCCACGTTACACATGCAAACCAAGCTAACGGCTGGACTGGATGTGTTGAAATGGTTGGAGCGAGGTGAAAAACCTGGAGCGATGCGAAATCAGGCGTGAGGCAAAATGGCCAACGGTCCGTTCACATGACGTAACGGCACTCAAATGATTCTCTTCGGAATCAACCGCAAAACCTTTCACACAGGTTTATCTGTCACAGTGATAACAACTCTGTCGCAGGAATCCCTTTCCCAGGAAACCCCAAAATTCGCTAGTGACCCCCGTTCGCCAGCGTTTGCTCCAGACCTCAAAGCAGCTCGGATCCTTCTCCGACCTCACTTGCTCGGCCTCCTTTTGCTTTTCTTCTTCCTCTTCTTCTTCGTCCAGTTCCTGATCCGGTTTCCGGCTTCTTTTAAAAACATTAATTTTTTTTACCTTTTGAAAACAGTTATCTCCAATTCACTGAAACTATAACAATAATAGTACATGGAACCAAAAATGTTCACAGTGGATGAGAACCACAACAACGGAAGTGACGAATCCGTAACAGTATGATGATGATAATACACCATTTCTTACAAGGGAAGAGACTATTTGTATTGAGGAACTGTATGGGGGTTTAATGTTATTTGCTATTCACGATTGTCATTTTCAGGGAAATATCAACACAAGATATTATATAAATAAAATAATGAATTATCTTGAAATTAAACCTGAACTCAGGATAAAATATAGTTTCTAAAAAAGCTCATAAAAAATTAGATGACTTGTTTTCCAAATATATAAATGAATGATTTTTACCTGTTTTGGAAAGCAAGATAAAATTTAACAACCATAAAAATCTTCCAAATTCATTAAGATGTCTCATAGTTGGTTCAAGCGGATGTGGAAAAACCTGTTTGCTTTTAAAGATGCTCCTTACCCCCAACTTTTTAGATTATGATAATTTAACAATTTTCACAAAGTCAAGTTTTCAACCGGAGTATCATCTACTATCACAAGGTTTTAATTCGGGTCTTCAAAAAGAAGATATAATCGGTTTATTTAAACATCAGAACAAACTAAATGATTATAACATTGAGGATATAATACAACTATTTTGTGATGCACACAAATCAAAACCGAAACCAAAACCCATAACTTGTATTCTCAGTGATAATACGAATGATGTACCTTCACCCCAAGATTTAGATCAATCAAAAAAGAACCTCGTTATCTTTGAGGACTGTGTTAATGAGAGAAATCAAACGGTTATGGATAGCTACGATACAAGAGGGAGACATTCTTCTTGTAATTGTATTTATCTCAGTCAATCATACTTTCAACTCCCTTGTAGCTCAATAAGAAACAATGCCAATACTTTTATTTTGTTCAAGTTAAATTCAATAGATATAAATAATTTTTGGAGAGACAATTGCTCTACGTTTTGTTGTAAAAAAGAATTTGAGGAGAATATGAAACACACGATTGGAAAATATAAATATATTGTTGTGAAACAAGATGAGATACTAACTGATATTTTTTTCTTTTATAAATAATTACACACATAAATGACAACTATCATTATTAATCTTGTGGGTAAATCTGCTTCAGGAAAAAACTCATAAATCTAGACTCTTGAAGAGTAAAAATGAAAAGATTGTAAGTTTTTTTAAGAAACACCCTATGATTCATATTGTATCTACAACAACCAGAGCAATGCGACCAGGAGAAGTGGAGGGTGAAGATTATTAATACATTTCAATGGAGGAACATATGCGATTGAGGAATGAAGGTCAAATATTTGAGGAGGTCTCTCTTGGCATGACAAAATATTCACATTGTAAGAGTGAGTTAAATAAACTAAAATCTGGTGGTCTTGGGACTTTAGAAACTAATCCAGAAGGAATGAGACAAATTACGAAACATCTGAGTGATAATGGAGTTAAGGTTTTATCATTTGGTTTTGATATTGATGAAGAAACTCAACGCCAATGTATGAAAAGCAGAGATACTAGTATTCGTGAAGAAGAAATTACAACTCGTATTAATGCTAATGAAGAATTTGATAAAATATTTAAAGAAAAGGATTTATTTGAACACATCTACTTTAATGATAAAGAAAAGGAAAAAATTTCGATTGACCGTTACAATTCAGTAAATCATATTTTAAAAAATAAACAAATGAATGTGCAAGAAAGAGCAAGAAGATTTAAGGAACGTCAGGAGTTTGTTTCAAAAGTTGTTAAACAACAGGAAGAGACAAAAGAAACTGAAACAGAAACTAACTGGTGAAGAAGCCTTTGAAAGAAAACAGGATAAATTTTTTAAACCACTTTTAAAAACTTCTCAACCCTCTACAATCCCCGTGCTAGAATACACTCCGAAAAAACTTCAATTGCTTGAAGATGTTAGTCAAATGACAGAGCAAGAACTTGGAGAATTAGAATATGATGATGAAGGATGATTCCGGCAACTTGAAGAGACAAATCAACCCCCCAATTTTATTGTGAAGGCTATTTCAAACAACGAATATTCAACAGATACAAAAACCATAGCGGGTCTCATACCAACAGAAGAAACAGCAGTGTTTCATCTTGTGAAAGAAAAGGTATTGATACATAATTAAGGAATTGATGTTCTTGAGTTCTGCTCATCCCCCTGTTAAATTAACCACGAGATTAATGTTTCTTCTAACAAAAGATGGAAAACAAGCAACAAGTAATAGACGTAATTCACGTTATTTTGATGAACCATGGAATATGAAAAATGAAGATGATAGAGTATATATTGCTTTACTAAACTCGTTTGATTATGGGGTTTATGTTGCTGGTAAAAAATAAGAAGAACAAGCGTTAGGCCGAGGTCCCCCGTCGGTGAAGCGATGTGAGTTGACAAAGTGGAAGACGCAAGACGGCCATCTTGGATTTTGACGTGGCGACCCAATTTTCAATAACTTTCTTCCTTATGCCAAGATACACCCACACACCAGATTATAAGTTGGTGCATCGCTTATTTTTCAAGATATTTCGCTCACAAGGTTCAGACATACATGGCGGCGGCCATCTTGGATGTTGACGTGGCGACCCAATTTTCAATAGCTTTCTACCTTATGCCTAGATACACCCACACACCAGATTAGAAGTTGGTACTTCGCTTATTTTTCAAGATATTCAGCTCACAAAGTTCAGACATACATGGCGTCAGACATACATGGCGGCGGCCATCTTGGATTTGACGTGGGTTGCACCCACACACCAAATTCAAATGTGGTCCTTCGCTTACGCATGCATGTATGCACGCATGCCCGCATGCACGGACGGACAGACGGATGGAAGGACACACGGACGGAGAGGAAAACCATAGTCCCCCTTTCGCTCCGCGGTGCGACGGGGGACAATGAGGAGAAACATATTATTGATGCTTTAAGTAAGCTTGGTTCAGGTGTTAGTTTTCTTCCAAATGACCCATCACAATTAGTTAATAGGCTGTTAGGTAGTAAGAAGGCTGGAAACAGCGATTGTTTTAATGAAGCCTCAGCCATTTTAGCCCAATGAAGATGAAAATAAATAATAAATGTCAATACAAAGATATTTTATTACATATTAAATATGATGAGAAGCACAATGCTTACTTTTGATTTCACAATGAGGGATTACACGGCTTCATTCCCTTACCCACTACAACTTAACCCCAGAAAAGAATATGAGGCATCTTTATTGTCGATGGAAACTTATAATACTGTTGCGGATATGAGGACTGTATTTTTTTTTGATTGTGTGCTTTATTATTATTATTATTGTTATTCTGCGCCCCCTGCCTCCGGAGCGGTGTAAAGGTCAAAGGGCGTCCCATAATTAGTCCACAAGCATACACGTCAGCCAATAATAGAATACCCCTGTTCGATAGTTATATCTTATTCTGTGTTTTAGGGTAAGGCTGTGTCTCCCATTAATAGAAGTACTCCATTGCACCAAGTGAAAGAGATAGATTCCCTTCATTCCCATTCCCAAAACCTCCATTCCCCCTTTTCGTCGATTAGAAACTACCTCCGCTCCAATTACCGCCATTGACCACGAGGCAGGGTCGGAGAAGAAAGGCGTGTCTCCACCTCGTCATAGAGGGGAGGAGTGAGCCAGCCCCACTCGACCAACCATGAGCCAGGGGTTTGGCTAGAGAGGGCGGAGGAAGAGCGATCGGGGAGGTTCGCAAAGGTTGAGGGGCGGGGCCTATATAACCCAAGGCAGGGCGTGTCCAAAAGAGATGAGCTTTGACCGGCAGACAAAAGGGAGCCCAAGCCGTTGAGAAGAGAGAGGGTCCAAGAAGCAGAGCTGAGTTGTGTGGTTTTGGTCGTCAGTGGTTGCGTTGTGGTGGTCAGTGGTTGCGTTGGTTGCGTTGAGTTGTCGGTGGTGAGGAGTGATTGGACCAAGAGAACATAGAGAACATCCAAGGAGGGGACATCCCAGAAAGCACAAAGCCTGCTGTAATCCTGGAAAAGCACGCGACGTCCACAGCAGCAGCAGCAGCGGCGGCCACAGCAGCAACCACACTCAACAGCCGCTTGGGGCCTGGACGGCGGTTTTGAGCAGGGCCGCGAAGGAACGGCGGCTGCTAAACGCGCCGATCGTGCTGTACAATACAACTCCTAGCCATCCTCTCCTTCCAGCCAATTCCTGTCATCATTCCCCGCGTGAGTCTGTCTTTTGTTTGTTCTGTCCCTGGGTTAATTAAGACTGTAGGTAAGCTAGCGTTGCACTGTGTATCTAATCTCGTCTGTAAATAAACGTGACTGCTTTCTTTTTGCTTGTGTGTATAATAAATCCAATTACTCTTCTGTCCGTCTTCTCGTCTTATTCCTTTTCCTCTTTGCATTCGGTCGTTTTAGAGTTTTCCAGATTGGGCAGCTGCGGTGCGATACGGCCAAAGTTTGGGGTGAATCGGGTGAGTTGGGGAAGAATCGGGGGAACTGTTAGGTCGCGGTCATACCAACCGCTCGGTCAAAAATAACATCTTAACCGCGACAGTAACAATTGGTTCACTCCTCCCCTCTATGACATGGAGGCGCCGTGTGGCGAGTGTTACGGAGGAAGTAACGAAAGAGTGTGCGTAAGAGGATGCGCGAGAAAGGTGTGTAACGGACAGGTGCATGGGGAAAGAGTGCACTGTCAAGAGTGAAGGAGAATGCACGCCTGTGGTGAGAGTTACAGAGGATGTAACGAAAGATTGTGCGCAAGAGGATGCACGACAAAGGTGTGTAACGGACAGGTGCATGAGGAAAGAGTGCGCTGTCGAGAGTAAGGGTGAGTGCGCGACCGAGAGTGGGGGTGAAAGTAGTGAGTGACACGGAGCGTGAGTTGGTTGTGACAGGTGAGCGAGGATGTGCACCTGGAATGGACGGATGCACACCTGGAATGGTAGATCGTGTGGGGGAATGCACACTTGAGTTGGTCGCGAGGCACGTGGTTGGGTGTGCGAGTGAAAGCACACCTGTGATTGTCACAGAGGAGGTGACCGGAGAAAGTGCGCGAAGGTTCGGTGAGGAAACCAATATAAGTCGCCGCGGGACGCACTCCACCCTCTTGCTCCTCTTGCTCTTGCTCCTCTTGCTCTTGCCCCTCCAGCTCTTGCTCTGACCCCGTCCTCTTGCTTGCTGTCCCTCGTTGTTGCTGGGGAGAAGGAAGACGCCTGAACGAGCAGGTGTGTGCGAGCCATCGTGCGACCAGCTGCGCTGCAGCTAAGGGGGCAGCTAAGGGGCCGCAGGCCACGAAAAGGACGCGCCAGGCAGCAATCCACGCTGGACCCTCCATTGCCTCCCAAAAACAACCATCCATCCTCAAGCCATACCTGCCTGCAATATCCCCCGTGTAAGTGTGAACGTCGTCTGTCCTAATCGTTGTCCTGGGGTTAAGTAAATTGAATAGTATAAGCTAACGATTCACTGTGTATCTGCTCCTTCCATTCGCTGAATATAACCGATTGCTCTCGTTGCTCTGGCTTGTGAAAATACTTAATAAATCCTGTTATTCCTCCGTACTCTGTCTTCTTCTCTCTTCCTTCTCTTGCGGTCGCTTTAGAGGTTTCCAAATTGAATATCTGTGGTGCGATCTGGTCAACGTTGGGGGAGTCGGGCCAATCGGGGATCCTGTAACGGTCGCGGTGGACCATCCGCTCGGCCCATAATAACATCTAAACCGCGTCCGTAACAATTGGTGTCAGGAGTGGGATTCGAGGCCCGAACCAAATTTTTAAAACGTGTAGGAAAAAATTTTTGGGTCAAAATTATGTGCTGCCGAAATTTTGTTTTATAAAACCCGAATTTTGAGATCGCGCCATGGACAATCAAGGCGATCGGATGTCGGTGGGGGAGATAGACGGGTTAGGGGTAACCCAGGACCTCGGGGAAATGTATATGGAGGATGTGGTTGAGGGAGTATCAGACGCACAAAATGGCGCTCTCGCGCACGTGGTATCAGACGCACAAAGTGGCAGCTCGCACGAGCGCGGGGTAGCCGCGCCCGCTGCGCAAATAGCGGGAATTGATGTGCGGGACCTCATGGCGCAGATTAATGCAGCCATACTAATGGCAAATATGGGGCTAGAAGCAAAAATGGATGCTCAGGGTGAGCGAATGGGACAAATGGGGAACCGGATGGATGCTCAGAGTGAGCAAATGAGGGCTCAGAGTGAGCAATTGGGGGGCAAAATGGGGAAATGGGGGGCAAAATGGGGGGCAAAATGGGAGAAATGGGGGAACGGCTAGAAGCTAAATTTGAGGGGTTAGACAATAATCTTAAGGGATTAGACAAGAAATTTGAGGGATTAGACAATGGGTTAAAGGGGGTGAAAAATGGGTTAATGGGGTTAGAAAATAGGATGGAAGACAAATTGCGGGAGATAGGGGAACAATCTGCCCGGGAAATCAAACGAATGGGGAACCAGATAGAGGAGGTGCAAATCGGGTTAGAAAGTAAACTGGATGCTCAGAGGGATGAATTGGGACAGATGAGGGTGGCATCTACAAAAGAGATGGAGGAGATGAAAGAGGAGATACGACGAGGTGTAAGTGAGGAGGTTTCGGGGCTACGCGAGGAGGTAAAGCGAGGTGAGAAGCGTATGGAGAAAGAGGTGAGGAATAATACGGCGAGGTTACAAGGGGGAATAGAAGATCTGACGGAGGAGGTGGAACAGCTGACGGAGGGACAGATGGAGTTAGTGGAGCAGGTTCAAAGGAACACTGCGGTACTAGGAGGGTTAAAGGCGACACAAAAAGAAATTAAAAATGACTTGATAGCGACACAGAGGCAATGTCAGATGGTACGTGAGGGACTGACAACGAGGGTGGACGAGGTGACAGAGGTAATGGAAACGAACGACCGGCAGGTGAGGACGCACATAGAAACGGTCAAGGTAGCCTGAGAGGACGAACTTGAGGAGACGCACCGGGAAATAAAAGAGGTGAAGCAAAAATTAGAGGAAGTGGAAGAAGAGGTGAGTGAAATTAAGAAGAGACGGACAGAAACTAAGAGAGAAATACGGGAGGAGGTGATGGAATATGTACAAGGTCGGTGCTCAACTCATGATGTGCGGCTCACTAACCAAATAAAGAGTTTGCAGGTGGCAAAAGAGGTGCGGAGACGAGGTGCCAAGGTGAGTGGCGAAATATTCGGCAATGTATATGATGTGAGGAAAGCTTCAGTCGGCTTGGGGATTGGTTTGGATCCGGGTGTTCGTGAGAGGCCGTTGGTGAAGTGTGCGACAGGTCTGGCGTGCGAAAAACGAGGTGTGCGAGAATGTCCGACCATGGGGTGTGTGAGGAAAAAGTGCACGCCGAGGAGTGAGTGTGCTGTCGAGAGTGAGTCGGTCGTAGCGCGTGTGCGAGGGAGCACATGGAGGCGCCGTGTGGCGAGTGTTATGGAGGAAGTAACGAAAGAGTGTGCGCAAGAGGATGCACGAGAAGGGTGTGTAACGGACAGGTGCATGGGGAAAGAGTGCGCTGTCAAGAGTGAAGGAAAATGCACGCCTATGGTGAGAGTTACAGAGGATGTAACGAAAGAGTGTGCGCAAGAGGATGCACGAGAAAGGTGTGTAACGGACAGGTGCATGAGGAAAGAGTGCGCTGTCGAGAGTAAGGGTGAGTGCGCGACCGAGAGTGGGGGTGAAAGTAGTGAGAGTGACACGGAGCGTGAGTTGGTTGTGACAGGTGAGCGAGGATGTGCACCTGGAATGGACGGATGCACACCTGGAATGGTAGAGCGTGTGTGGGAATGCACACTTGAGTTGGTCGTGAGGCACGTGGTTGGGTGTGCGAGTGAAAGCACACCTGTGATTGTCACAGAGGAGGTGACCGGAGAAAGTGCGCGAAGGTTCGGTGAGGAAACCAATATAAGTCGCCGTGGGACGCACTCCACCCTCTTGCTCCTCTTGCTCTTGCTCCTCTTGCTCTTGCCCCTCCAGCTCTTGCTCTGACCCCGTCCTCTTGCTTGCTGTCCCTCGTTGTTGCTGGGGAGAAGGAAGACGCCTGAACGAGCAGGTGTGTGCGAGCCATCGTGCGACCAGCTGCGCTGCAGCTAAGGGGGCAGCTAAGGGGCCGCAGGCCACGAAAAGGACGCGCCAGGCAGCAATCCACGCTGGACCCTCCATTGCCTCCCAAAAACAACCATCCATCCTCAAGCCATACCTGCCTGCAATATCCCCCGTGTAAGTGTGAACGTCGTCTGTCCTAATCGTTGTCCTGGGGTTAAGTAAATTGAATAGTATAAGCTAACGATTCACTGTGTATCTGCTCCTTCAATTCGCTGAATATAACCGATTGCTCTCGTTGCTCTGGCTTGTGAAAATACTTAATAAATCCTGGTATTCCTCCGTACTCTGTCTTCTTCTCTCTTCCTTCTCTTGCGGTCGCTTTAGAGGTTTCCAAATTGAATATCTGTGGTGCGATCTAGTCAACGTTGGGGGAGTCGGGCCAATCGGGGATCCTGTAACGGTCGCGGTGGACCATCCGCTCGGCCCATAATAACATCTAAACCGCGTCCGTAACAATACTTTGTTTAATATCACAGAGAAAAACAAGAAGTTTAGTTATAATTCAGGATGTGGATATAAAACTATAACAGTTTCATCCGGAGCATACGAGATTTCTCAAATATCTTCTGAAATTGCTCGCCTTATGAAAGACCAAGGTGATGAACCGAAAAATATTGTAATAGATATTCAAAAACATACTTTAAAATCAACTATTAAACTTAAAAATAATTATAACGTTGATTTCACGATTGAAAATTCATTCAGAGAGCTATTGGGTTTCTCTTCAAAAAAGATTGAAACTAACGGGACGTCTTACAGTGATAATGTCATTCAAATATCCTCCGGTATAAATTCAGTATTAATTCATTGTGATTTGATTGATGGTGCTTATAACGATGGAATAAGAACAAATACAATATTTTCATTCAGCGCATACTCAACACCGATTGGTTATAAATTCAATATGGAACCAAAAAATCTTGTCTATTTATCTGTGTCAGGAAAAACCATATACCGAGTAAATTTTAGGATAACCGATCAAGATAATCATATGATTTCCTTTAATGAAGAAATTATATCCATCAGAATTCACCTACGTGAAGTTTTCCAATAAATAAATACGATGATTGTGAGAAAACACGAGTTGGGAAAATATAAAATAATTACAGGGGATGGGATGTTCCTTTCACCATACTATAAGGGTGAAGGTATGTTTCTTGGTGGAGGATACTTTCAACCTAAGAGACAACGGGGTGTGGGTCATCAATTTAGATATAAAGGAGCTGGGATAATTGATACTGTAATGTAACATTCCGCAACCTATGGGTCGCGACCCAATGTTTGGGTCGCGAAGGATTTTCAATGGGTCGCACGATCGTTTCAGAAATCGCGGGAAAAAAACTTTATCGACGATTTATTTCTCCCGACTCAACAGAACAGAGATCAAACGAATGCCGACACAAACTTTATCATGTGGACTCTTCTACCGCGATGTACCGATGTACCGTGATGTACCGATGTACCGCGATGTACCGATGTACCGCGATGTACCGATGTACCGTGATGTACCGATGTACCGTGATGTACCGATGTACCGCGATGTACCGATGTACCGTGCTGTACCGATGTACCGCGATGTACCGATGTACCGTGCTGTACCCATGTACCGCGATGTACCGATGTACCGATGTACCGCGATGTACCGATGTACCGCGATGTACCGCGATGTACCGCGATGTACCGATGTACCGATGTACCGCGATGTACCGATGTACCGCGCGTGCATCCGGTCAGTCAGATCATCCGTTTAGTTTCCGACACGCGAATGTCCATTGCTTTTCATTCGAAAGATTGAGCTGTGAGCGTAAGGTACTCGCCATGGCTCGAAAGTATCAGCTTGTGTTCCTGAACTACGGGTTCACCTTGAATATCGTAGCCAATATGCAAAGTCAACCATGGCACTGATGTGGATAATCCACATCTACAATGTTGCAAACGGAACATTTAAATTAGGCTTGTAAGTTTCACTTTCGGGTTTAATCAGTGAAAGTTGTTTATTTAATGTTGTTCATGATAAGGAACATTGAACCTGGATATAAGTTCAGATGCATATCGGGTTTTTTCAGTAAAAGTTATTCCTATTTTGTTTATCAGTTCATGTTACATTTTAAGTTCATCATCTATTCACGATGAAGATTAAAATAAAGTTCAAACACCTTATCTTGGCGTGTCACTTTAATAATTAAAGTTTTATTCTATTTCACAAAAGATACACCTCCAATGAATGTTGTGAGATTCATCTTCATCTTCATCTTCATCAGCTTCTTCATCTTCATCATCTTCTTCATCTTCATCATCATGTTCACCTTGTTCATTAAATCTTCATCCGGATTCATCGTCGGGGCGGATTCATCTCTTCCGAAGCTGCTAACAAGGCAGGGAGTTTACGTCTGGCCACTCTGCCATAAAGCCCAGGTTGGTGGAGTGTTGCAGTGATGGTTGTCCTTCTGGAAGTTTCTCCCATCTCCACACAGGATCTCTGGAGCTCAGCCAGAGTGATCAGCCGGTTCTTGGTCACCTCTCTTACCAAGGCCCTTCTCCCCCGATTGCTCAGTTTGGCCGGGCGGCCAGCTCTAGGAAGAGTCCTGGTTGTTCCAAACTTCTTCCACTTAAGAATTATGGAGGCCACTGTGCTCTTAGGAACCTTCAATGCAGCAGAGATATTTTTTTGTGGGCTTCCCCAGATCTGTGCCTCGACAAAATCCTGTCTCTGAGCTCCGCAGGCAGTTCCTTCGACCTCATGCCTTGGTTTTTGCTCTGATATGCATTGTCAGCTGTGAGACCTTATATAGACAGGTGTGTGCCTTTCCAAATCATGTCCAATCAATTGAATTTACCACAGGTGGACTCCAATCAAGGTGTAGAAACATCTCAAAGATGATCAAGAGAAATGGGAGGCACCTGAGCTAAATTTCAAGTGTCATAGCAAAGGGTCTGAATACTTATGTCAATGTGAAATTTCAGTTTTTTATTTTTGATAAATTTGCAAAACATTCTAAAATCCTGTTTTCTCTTTGTCATTATGGGGTAAATGTCATTATGTGTGTAAATTGATAAGGGAAAAAATGAATTTAAACGATTTCAGCATAAGTCTGCAACATAACAAAATGTGAAAAAAGTGAAGGGGTCTGAATACTTTCTGAATGCACTGTATGCAGAGTGATGGCATCTACCGGTTGTGGGACTATGCGGGGGCATATTGGCGACACAGTCGTATTGTTTTAGTTTATTACAATTGTAATTGGTTATTACAATTAGACGCTCGTCCAATTTCCGAGGAGGTTATTTTCTACAAGAATGCTTTTTTAGTTTCCTCCACGTTTCATATCAAAACTCAAATATCAGTCGAAGAATAAATTGTAATATACAAAATGAACAGTTATTATGAAGTTTTATGTGACATGTAGAATTGTTATATGTCAATTTTTTTTTCTACAACAACTTGAAGCATTAAATAAATGGTATATAGTTTAAGGAGATTTTTTTGAATGATGAATAGAAGTTGAGTTTTTGACATGAAGTGGAAATCCAATGTGAACAGTGTGTGTGTTTTGCAGGAACAGCACTTCAAACACTGTGGTGAATGACTCATGGCAGTCATAAATTCGAGACTGACATGGATTTTTCTTGGACTTTCCATATGTTCTGTTTCAATTCTCATTTGGTTTGCGACACAAGGCCAGTTCGAACTTGTCAAAAACCCAAGAAAATCACCATTCTTTCACCAATTCCACGAGTCGGTGAATCTCGTTTCTACTTCATCAGATCTGAGTGGTCAAACCTTCGTAAGAGTGGAAAACAGCTCGATACTGGTCTTTTCTGCCTACCTTGATGAGCGTGACAAAGATGAACCCAGAGTGAGGGTCTTCACTCTTGCTCCGTGGGCACAAAGAATGAGCTTGTGTTGTCACCTGCTATATAATGACCGCTTTACTGTGATGTCATTGAAAGAAGCGAAACGGGAAATGGTGGGATCACACTATGACTTCAAGTTTGCAGTTTTTAACTTTTTCTGTGAAGTTTATCGAAGCAATTTACAACTTACACACGTAGCTCTCACCCGGTGTGACCAAGCCATCCATCCTCTGACAAATTATCTGCCAATACAAGCTCCCCCGAAATTGTCTCCTCAACATGACTTTGCCGTGTGCCTACCAGCGTTATTCGGTCAATTTGACAACACTCTGCAGTTTGTTCAGAGCATTGAGATGTATCGCATACTGGGCGCTACAAGTGTAACGGTCTACAACACGAGCGTGAGCCACACCATGGACATTATCCTGCGGGCTTACATTGAGATTGGTATCCTTGAGGTCATCCAGTGGCCCATTGCGAATTACCTGCGGCCTTCCTTTGGATGGAGACCAAGCAAACACCCTGGAGAAATACAGTACTTCGGTCAGATTGCCACCATCAATGATTGTTTGTATCGGAACAAGCACCGCACGAAATATATTGCTTTCCTCGATGTTGATGAAATAATTGTACCACACAAATGGAACAATTGGAGTGCAATGATGGAAGATCTCGCGATGCCCCAAGTGGCCTGTTGGTACTTTTTACACCACACCTTTCCAATTACCAATGCTCAGTACAACACCACGACGAGTGAAGGAGGCCTAGTGTTAAAAGGGACTGACATTTTAAAAGCCAAAACGATGTTTCCGCCAATTGAACGGAGCTGGGCCAATAAACCAAAGAAGGTTATGATTAAACCAAGTGGGATAGTCTATCATGGGGTAGCCGATGTAACGAAATACCAATTTGGCTATAAGGACTCTCATGTGCCAATGAGTGACGCATCATCTCATCACTATAAAAAGTGGGGGATCTATTGGGGTTTCCCATCCTTGTTCAACAGCACATTGATTCATCCATACATTGACACACTCCAGAACAACATCAACAAATTCATGGACTTTGTCGATTCTTTTTTTTTTTAAACGAAGTGATTGATTTTTATTCTTTCTTTATTCCAGGAACCAACAAAGTTTCCTGTTTGATGTGGATTGTGTTGATGTCCCTGAAGTTGGTAGGGGTATTGTGGAGGAGCAATCCAGTAATAATGTATGCACGAGGTTGGGGAGAAGGAGTATTAGGATGTTCTCATGGTTCTCTGTACATTGTTTCATTTCAGTCAATTATACGTGGTGAGTTTGTCTTTGGTGTGCTTGTCCTACAGCTGGTGCATTGGCCATGGCCCTTTTTTCCTTGTGTTTTGTAGAAAGTTTGTGGCAGCAGAAAGAGAAGATAGGTTTAAAATGGAAATAGATGCAGTGCCTCTAGCACTGTGGTTCTTAACCTGGGTTCGACCGAACCCCAGGGGTTCAGTGAGCCAGTCTCAGGGGTTCGTCGGAGGTCCTCCGAAACGCCGAAACGCATTGCAATTTGTTTTTTGTTTTGTTTTTAGTTTTGTATCAATTTTGAATCTATGTGTAATTACGCTTATTATTAATATTATTATTATTTTGCTATGTATGTTACGAACGAATGGAAATGTTATTTGTAATTGTATTCCCATCCCATTCATGGTTTCTCTGGTCTGTGTTGAAGATAAGTTGTTTCACACTGACTGTAGTAAGTTGAATCAATGAGCCACTTGCTAATTATTCTGTTGATGGTACTTACTTGCTTACTTACTTTCTGGATTTTGGACTTGGCAGGTGTCCGGAAATTCCAGTGAATAGCCTCGATTAGCTTGCCGTGTGCCGTGCGTCATTGGTCACGCCTTACTTTGGAGTTACTGATTAATTGAAAAGTAAGTTGGAAATGTTTGTGGATATGCAGGGCGGGTTCAGAGTTATATTAAAGTCAAAAGTGGATGGTGATTATAAAATATGATTGAATTACTCAGAAAATTAGGTGGAGGTTATATAACTCCTTTGGTCGCAATTCAAAACTAACAATTCACAGTTTTCTATGTAATATTATAATGGGATTTGAGGTGACATAGAGTTGAGTAGATAATAAATCCCGTCATCGTAACTATAAGTTGTGTTTTCTTCGTTAAAATTTCTCAGTTTTCAGAGGGGTTCTGATTATATTTAAGCATGTTCCTTTTTAAATTTTTGTCATACTTTTCATACATGTCATACGTATAATTATTATCCCGAACTAAATTAAGATCAGTTTGTTACTTTATTTGTTTTTTTGCAGTATGTCGAGCAAAAAAAGGAAGTGGTCGGAGGATTACGTGCGGTACGGGTTCACGTGTTTGACGGAACGGGACAGAAGTCAACGTCCTCAATGCATGCTTTGCAATGTCAAGTTGAGCAACTCCAGCCTAGCAACAGCAAAACTACAGGAACACTTCAAAAAACTGCACGGTGAGGGGCAGTACAAAGACGCAATGCTGGATGAATTCAAATTGAAGAGAGTCCGATTCGACGGAAGTTCTACCTTGCCCACTCTCGACTTCGTTCCAATTGACAAACTGATCCTCACCGTGTCATATGAAGTTGCGTACCTGATCGCAAAGCAGGGCAAACCACACACCGTTGGCGAGACACTCATCAAACCGACCACGTTGAAGATGGCCAACATCATGCTGGGAAAAGCTGCTGAAAACAGGTTGTCTCTCGTTCCACTCTCAAATGACACCATCAGATGCAGAATCGATGACATGAGCGACGAAATCCTCGCCCAGGTAGTTGTAGATTTAGTCGCTAGCCCGACGAAATTCAGCCTTCAAATCGACGAGACCACCGACTTTTCGAATTTGAGCCAGCTCATCTTATTTGTGCGTTATGTAAAAGGAGATGAGCTCAAGGAAGACTTTCTGTTCTGCAAGCCTCTCACAACAACGATGAAGGCAGCTGACGTGATTGACGTTCTTGTGGATGTTCTTGTTCTGGACGTTCTTGTTCTTGATGGACGTTCTTGTTCTTGCTTGTGGACGACTTCTTCAGAAGCAACGGCCTATCGTGGAACATGGTGTCTGCAGTTCGCTTGAACGGAGCTCCAGCCAGGCTGGGATGCTACTCTGGTCTTGGAGCGCTGGTGAAGGCCGATGCACCACACATCATCGTCACGCACTGCGTCCTGCACAGACACGCGCTGGCATCAAAAACCCTGCCTCCAAAACTGGCCAATGTTCTGAAAATCGTCGTTGAAACTGTGAATTACGTGTGAAGTCGTGCTCTGAATCATCGCATCTTCAAAGAGCTGTGCAATGAAATCGGCTCTGAATTCGAAATCCTTCTCTACCACTCTAACGTTTGATGGTTATCACGAGGGAAGGTAGTGAGCCGTGTTTTTGCCTTGCGTGTAGAATTAGCCCTGTTTTTGCGAGAACACCAGCATCACCATGCAACGACTTTCAAGAGTCATAGTTCATCCTCGCCTTGGTGTACTTGGCTGACATCTTCGACGCACTCAATCATCTAAATTGCCAGATGCAGGGCAGTGGAGTGAATGTCATCGAATCTGAAGAAAAGCTGAGCGCTTTCCGAAAGAAGTTACCGTTGTGGAGGCGGCGAACAGAGAACGACAACTTCGTGAAATTTTCGCTACTGGACGAGTGCGTGAGCGGGATCGAAGAAGAGTCTGAAGTTGGAGCCACTGCTGTACTGGGTGAGCTGCAGCAAGCGATTGCCACGCACTTGGATGAGCTGGGAAAGTCATTCGATGGCTACTTCCGCGACCAAGAGCAATACCCAGCATGGGTGCGGCAGCCGTTTACTTTCGACGTTGCAACGGCAGATGTCAACGACCAATACCTCGACGACCTCATTGAACTTCAGCAGAGCCAGACTCAACAACAACTCTTCGGCACAACAACGCTCTCAACGTTTTGGTGCCGCCAAATGGAAGGGTATCCTCACATTGCTAAAATTGCCCTCAAGATCCTCACGCCGTTCGTTACAACGTATCTCTGCGAGCATGCGTTTTCAAAACTGGTGGACATTAAAACAAAGAAAAGGAGCAGGCTTTCATGTGAAAATGATTTGAGGGTGGCCCTTGCCAAAACAAAACCACGCATTTCCCAGATCGCCTCCCGAAAAGAAGAACAGAAAACGCATGAATATGCAATTCTTCTTAATTTTTTGGTCAAATTTGATGGGTTCCGCGAGTGTTTGGTGGGTTTCGTTAGGGTTCGGCGCCTTTAAAAAGGTTAAGAACCACTGCTCAAGCAAGTCTACACCCCTTTCAAAATTTTCACGTTTTCTTCCCTTATAGCCTGAAATCAAAATGCATTAAATCAGACATTTTCCACCTATATTTGCACATCGTAACCCTTTTCTAGTTTTGTATTCTCAATGAATTTTCTGAAATTTGTATAATTTGTTTTTCACTTGGAAGTTGTGGGATGCGATGTGTAAATAAACGTAGAAAACGTCTGTTTTAATGCAATTTAATTCCAGGTTATAAGGCAACAAAACGTGAAAAATTTGAAAGGGGGTTGTACACTTTTTCTATATGCATTGTTTGTACCGATATGCATTGTAGACAAAGGGGTACACAGATATTGGCAGGACTTGTAGGAAGTGGTGGAATTTGGGTTTGTGGCGCCCAAGGCCAAAGGTCAATTGTAGCGCCCCACAGGCACTGTCATAGTCAGGGATTTATATCGGGGCCATATGAAAGAGCTCTAAGCTTCCCCAGTATCTCAGCAGCAGAAATGGAGCTCTCCTACTCTTTCCAAAGACCACCGTGGGATCCTTAACATCCACCAACTAATGACGGTGGTCGGGACACCCAGGTTAACGTCCATCCAAGGAATGACACACACAATGATGAATCACCTTGACTGTGAAACACCAGGATGACAGCTTATAGCTGGGTCAAGATTCGAACCCAGGTGAGACAACATCGAGACGATATCTGCGTACATCTCAGCCATCCTGCCAACCAAACACACTCTCTGATTCCTCTCACCACAGTTTACACTCTTGTCCAGAGTCCAGACCCTTCAAGTGCAGCGCCTTCTTCACTTTTTTCCTCACACATCTATCCTCACCATATGTCATACATCGTAGCGTATCTTGCTTGTACACAAAGGCCGGGCTTAAGGAAACTCCACCCGTTAAAGAGAAAAAAATAAGAAGTATCCTTGGATGGCCGATGTATAAATTTTACACGATAAAGAGGGTGAAATTATAGAAAAGTGTGGATTCCAACATTGATCTCTATACTAAATGTATGGCAGCGAGAATCTCATTTTTTGAAGCCATTTGTCCCCCATATTTGCTCTCCTATGAGTTCCCACACGCTGGATAATAACCAAGGTGAATGCCACTTTCCGATGAAATATGATTCCTCTTTTCCTTTGATCAATACCATCACAATTTTTACAAAGCAGCACACTATGCCATATAATAAATACTATCGTGTCCCCAGGGTTAAGACCCCTGGATGACGAATGACCGAAACGAGCTTTAACTCGTAGGCATATTTTGAACCTTGGCTGGGGTTATTCCGAACCCACAAAACAAAGAAACGAACCAGCACAAGAAAAGTAAAATTAAACAAATAATGAATTTATTAAAAGTAATTGGAAACCAAATAAAATGAATGAGGTAAAACTAAATTTTAACTTGAGACCTCTCCATCAGATTCATATACTGGGCTCTGTCCCCCAAATATTCCTGCAGGTCGCACAAGATCTGCCTGCAACCCTCTTATGGTTAAACTGCCAAAATCAAGACTCTCTGCTCACCTTCTCTCCTTCATTCCTCTTTTCTCCCGCCTCTGGAACAAACTCCCTCACTCTCTTCAATCCCACTCCTCCCTCCAGGTCTTTAAAACGGCTGTTCACCACCAACTCTTGTCTTCCCCAATCCAAAACCTTGATCTTTTCTACCCCCGTTAATTTCTCCCCAAATCCACTTTTTTGAGTTGACTTTTGTCTTCTTTCCTGGAAGTCCTTGGTGTCCTTGCGTTTTATACCTATCCTGCCCCCCCCCCAACCCCCCCTCCCCCCCAGGCCCTCTCTCTCCCACACATCTCCCGATGTCCCTGCTCTCAAATGTTGTGTTTGTGTGCTTCCTCCCCTTCTCTCCCCATCTTGTCGACCACTCCCCTTTTTATATACTTTGTTTGCTTGTTTGTTTGATTTGTTTGTTTGATAAATGTTAGCTTTTTCACGAGCCTCGACTCTGTATACAAAAAAAAAGAAAAAAAAAGGATCGAAACCTCGAGGAAGAACAATGCTGAGCTGATGATCCATGCAATCGGGAAACGAGTCAATTGCTTACAGGTTAAGATTCTTGCTTTAGGTGGAGAAACTATGTTTGAGGTTTACAATTTAAATAAAGTTTGAATATGGGATGTTGTGAAATTAACATCATTTACAACAATCCTTTAAATTATTTATATTTAAGTTTCGGAACAACCGATACTGTATAATTAATTAAATGTGTGTGTGTGTGTGTGTGTGTGTGTGTGTGTGTGTGTGTGTGTGTGTGTGTGTATGTGTGTGTGTGTGTGTGTGTGTGTGTGTGTGTCTGTGCGTGTATGTGAATGAAAGAGAGAGATAGAATTGTGAGGAACAGAAATGAAAAAACGAGATGTGTGTGCGTGTGTGTGTCTGTGTGTGTGTGTGTGTGTGTGTGTGTGTGTGTGTGTGTGTGTGTGTGTGTGTGTGTGTGTGTGTGTGTGTGTGTGTGTGTGTCTATGTGTGTGTGCCTGTGTGTGTGTGTGTGCCTGGGTCGTAACTTTTTTCCATTTGAGCTATTCTCACTCAAATTTACCACAAAGCTTTATTATGATAAAACGGTAAAATCAAATTAACTCTTTTGTCAAAAGGTCAGTCACATAAAATCATCCATTTTCATCCAATTGACCGAAAATAATCTGATTGTCCGCTCAAATCTGTCTGCTTGGGTTTTCGAACAGTTCACAAGGGATTCTACATTACTACTTGTAGATGTATTGCAGGTTCATACCTCTCTCTCTCTTTCGAGCACAATATGACAGAACTTGAGAAGTGCAAGACGAGATCTACTTGAACCAGGCATAGATGTAGTCGAAGTATTTCGACCAGTATTTTGAAATACCGACTTCTTTCCTGGAAGTCCGAACAGTGTCTATGTGTTTTTGTTTTTTTACCTGTCCCCTCCTCTCCTCCCCCTCTCCCCGCCCCTTCCCATGCCTCCTTCCCCCAAGCCCTCTCCCTCCCACAGATCTCCCGATGTCCCTGCTCTCAAATGTTGTACTTGTGTGCTTCCCTCTCTCTCCCCATCTTATCTCCCACTCCCTTTATCATATGTTTTATGTGTCAGTTTGTCTTCCGTGCGTGCGTGTGTGCGTGCGGGCGTGCGTGCGTGCGGGCGTGCGTGCGTAAGCGAAGAACCGCATTCGAATTTGGTGTGTGGGTGCAACCCACGTCAAAATCCAAGATGAACGCCGCCATGTATGTCTGATGCCATGTATGTCTGAACCTTGTGAGCTGAATATCTTGAAAAATAAGCAAAGTACCAACTTCTAATCTGGTGTGTGGGTATATCTCGGCATAAGGAAGAACGCTGTTGAAAATTGGGTCGCCACGTCAAAATCCAATATGGCCGCCGCCATGTACGTCTGAACCACGTGAGATGAATATCTTGACAAATAAGCGAAGTACAAACTTCGAATCTGGTGTGCGGTGTATCTCGGCATAAGGAAGAACGTTATTGAAAATTGGTTCGCCATGTCCAAATCCAAGATGGCCACCACCATATATATGTCTGAACCTTGTGAGCGAAATATCTTGAAAAATAAGTGAAGTACCAACTTCTAATCTGGTGTGTGGGTGTATCTCGGCACAAGCAAGAACGCTGTTTAAAATTGGGTCGCCACGTCAAAATCCAAGATGGCCGCCGCCATGTTTGTCTGAACCTTGAGATGAATATCTTGAAAAATAAGCGAATGTACCAACTTCTAATTTGGTGTGTGGGTGTATCTAGGCATAAGGAAGAACGCTATTGAAAATTGGGTCGCCACGTCAAAATCCAAGAGGGCCGCCTCCATGTATGTCTGAACCTTGTGAGCGAAATATCATATCATAGCATGTTTTCTGCGTCTTCCACTTTGTCAACTCACATCACTTCCCCGACGGGGGACCTAGGCGTAACGCTTGTTATCATCAATGTTAGCGCTTACACGAGCCTCTATCTTGTATACAAAGAAAAACAAAAAAATGCAGCATCATGTAAAATGTAATTTTTATGTAACTTCAACAATGTCATGGCAATAACAGTTAAATATTATCATCACTGTAATTTTATATTGTCGATCTGCGCTCTTCCGAAACATGTTGCTTCAATATTCACCTATATATATTGTTGCGGCTCTCCCGAAGCCCGTCGACGTACAGAGGGGGGCTTAAGCCCCCATTCCCCCTCGGGTCTTCGTGTCCACGAGGCCGAATCGCCACTTCCGCAGCGAGCGTGGAAAAGGGTATTGGGTCGACGCCGCACGTACCTTTGGTACCCACACTGCCACGAAAACGGGACCGGACCTCGCACAAGCCACGCTAATCGAATACGCCCGAGCGGTGTGCGTATCACGTGACTCGTGCCGTTACCTTTTATTGAACCCGATTCGAGCGGTTCTGTTCGTGCGATGCTAAGCCAATAGTGAAATGACGGGAACGGTCAAATAAGAGGAAGAACACGGTTTATTTACTATTTACAGGCGAAGAGACACAAAGCAGGCACTTAAGCAGTCTTAACTTATCTCCAGACAAAGGGCCCACTCACTCACGCGGGGAAAAAGAAGGAAGGAAGGAAGTTTGCGCACCAAATGCGCCTTGCCGTCGGTTGCTCCGGGACAGCTTGCCCGGCGTGGCCCTCTGGTGGTCATGGCACGTATGCAGGAAGCCCAGGTAGGAGGATCGTCGGCGTAGGTGGCTCCGGAACAGATCGTCTCCACAAGCGCGATTAATACAGCCGCAGAGCGCAGGGCACAGGACACGGGGAAAGTTCGTGTACAACGAGGCTATTACAAACTGTTCAATCCACTCGTTCTGCTGCGGTTCTGACGATCTCTGAATTCGGCTCTCTCTTGTCCTCTTGCGTTCTGTGGATTCTAACTCTCACAGGGCTCCGACTCAATTTAACTCAACTCAACTCAACTCAACTCAACTCAGGTGGGGGGCCCGGGGCAGGGTTTTTATGGCTAAGCCCCGGCCTTACCCGAATGTTCCGTGCCCCTCCTCCCGTCGCCGTGGTGAGCCACTCCCCTCGAGCTCTGATTGGCAGCTCGTTGCTTACCGGCCACTCCCCCTGCAGCTCCTCCCTTCGGCCTTGCCAGACTTGTTCAGGCTGAGGACATGGTATTCCAGCCTAATCGAGGCCTACACTTACTAGCCTGCTCAACGCAAAACTGACACAGGAAAGGAGACTACGCTTACATTTACGAAGAGATAACTGAACAACAGCGAGGCTACATGTTGTGGTGCGTCTACCTACGAGGGGGTTCTCCTTTATTCCCACAACCGCAACAATATATAAAACCGAAAAACACGGTCCGTGAAGCCTCGTGACTACATGTCTATTAATTACATACTGTTTGAACGTTGGTTTCATCCTGTCTAGTAATTATTCCATTTTCCCGATCCTCACACTGTTTGTACCTGAGGTCTCTGATTTGGTTTCTCAGGGCTGCACATTCTTGGTCAAACTCTGCACGAACCACAGCAACAGCTGTTAAGATGGCTGTTTCTTTTTCATCTTCAACTTTTTTTCTTTCTTTTTTTGTATACTGAATCGAGGCTCGTGAAAGAGCTAACATTTACTTCACAAACAAATCAACCAGACAAACAAAATACCCAAAAAGAGGGAGTGGAAGGCAAGATGGGGAGAAGGGGAAGCACACAAACACAACATCCGAGAGCAGGGAGATGTGTGGAAGGGAGAGGGCCAGGGGGGACGAGGCATGGGAAGGGGGGGGGGGTGAGGGAGGGAGAAGTATAAAACACAAGGACACCAAGGACTTCCTGGACAGAAATTGGTATTTCAAAAAAGTGGCATTGGGGTGAAATTAGCGGGGGTAGAAAAGATCAAGGTTTTGGATGGGGGAAGATAAGAGATGGTGGTGAACAGCTGTTTTAAAGACTTGGAGGGTGGAGTGGGATTGAAGAGAGTGAGGGAGTTTGTTCCAGAGGCGGGAGAAGCGAGGAATGAAGGAGTGAAGGTGAGCAGAGAGTCTTGATTTTGGCAGTTTGACCATAAGAGGGTTGCAGGCAGATCTTGTGCGACCTGTAGGAATATTTGCGGGACAGAGCCCAGAGAGAGCTGGGGGGGCAAGGCCAGAGAGGAGTCGGTAGAAGACGGAAAGACCACCAACCTGCCTGCGGTGAGTGAGTGAGAGGCCCTTGGAGTTAGCTTCATCGCGGGAGATTCCAATGATTCTGAATGCTTTGGTTTCAACAGCGTGAAGACGAGCTAGGTGTGAGGCAGGAGCACCAGCCCAGAGGGGAGAGCAGTATTCCATTGAGCTGCGGATGAAAGCCTTGTATGTGGTGAGGAGCTCAGGTGTGCCAAGGAAGGACTTTGCACGACGGAGGATGCCCAGTCGGCGACTGGCTTTGGAGGCCAGATTTGAAATGTGGTTTTCCCAGGAAAGATCATGGCAGATAGTGAGACCCAAAAGCTTGAGTGACAGAACTTCTTGGAGAGGATTATTCAGAAAGTGTATGGGAGGGTTGTCCAGTCGGTCTTTTCGGAGAGACATCGTAAGAGTGTGACATTTGTCAGGATTGAAAGACATGTTCCACTTGTTTGCCCAGTCTGTGATTTTGTCGAGCTCTGCAGAGAGTGAGGAGGCTGCAGACTGCCGATCTGAGGGATGAAGAATGGAGCGACAGAGAGTAGAGTCGTCAGCAAAGAGATAGAGAGGATTTTCAAGAGAGTCAGAGAGATAATTGATGAAGACCAGAAAAAGCACAGGGCCCAGAACACTGCCTTGGGGAACTCCAGCCTGAACAGGAAGAGGAGATGAGAGAAACCCATTCAGGGCCACACGTTGACTACGACTAGAGAGGAAGTCCGCCAGCCATGCGTGGAGATTTCCATGGATACCAAAAGAGGAGAGTTTGGTGAGCAGAGCGGGGTGCCAGACCGTATCGAAGGCACATCATATGTCAAGGGAGACTGCTCTAATTTCCTGTTTGGCATTGAGGACCTCCATCCATTGTTGAGAAAGCAGAAGCAGCATGTCCAGAGTGGAGTGTCCAGGTCTGAAACCAAATTGATGATCAGAGATCAAGCCATTGGAGAAGAGGAAAGATTTCATATCTGAAGCAATGATGGATTCCATGACTTTGCTGATAATTGGGAGAAGGCTGATTGGTCTGTAGTTGCTGGGATCTGTTTTTCACCTTTTTTGTGCAAAGCGGTGATGTTGGCTGATTTCAAAGCAGATGGAAGATGACCTTGAGCAAAAGAGAGGGTGAAGAGAACAGAGAGAGGAAGTGAAAGAGTGGAAGAACATGATTTTAGGACCCGTGGGCTGATGCCGTCAGGTCCAGTTGCAGAATCAGAGTCGAGGGTTGACAGAAACTTTTCCACCTTGTCAGGAGGAAAGGACACAGAGTCCAGGATCAGCTGGGTACGACTGTGTACGGTGGGTACAGAGAGGGATGGGTTTGGGACACAAGATTTAGAGGCAAACACAGAGTTGAGGCATTCAGCTTTTTCACGTGCGGAGTCAGCCGTGTGGCCATTTGAGGTGAGGGAGGGGATGGAGGGGGAACAAACACCAGAAACAGATTTGACCAGATGCCACCAGGATTTGGAAGAGGGAGACAGATAAGAGAGTTCGGTCCTGAGAACGGAGAGATATTGTTTCCTGGCTCTCCTGAGGGTGGATACACACTTGTTTCGGGCTTTGTGAAAGGAAATGAGATTTCCTTCCGTTGGATTTGCTTTCCAGGAGACGAAAGCAAGTTGTTTCTGGGCAATAGCCTCACCACAAGATTCCGTGTACCATGGACGGGAGGAAGGGTATGACAACTGAAGACGAGATGGGATAAATCTGTGCATGAGAGAGAGAGCAATTTACTTTGGAAGAATTCCCAGGATGAGTTGATGTCAGAGGCAGTAGAGATGGGAGACCAGTCCAGATGATTGATGGCTGCTTGGAGACCATGCCAGTTGGCCTGAGTGAAATGCCAGACTCGTCGACGCTGAGGAGGCTCTCTGAGAATGGTCAGAGAGATGTCCACTTTGACAAGCACATGATCAGATGAGCCGATTGGAGCAGAAGAAGAGCAGCAGACATTTTCAGGGAAGTTAGTCATAACCAAGTCCAGAAGAGAAGATGCTCCGTTGACTGAGATCCGGGTTGGGAAATTGACAGATTGTGTCAGTCCCAATGAGTCACAGAAGTCCTTTGCTGAAGAGCCATGGCTGGTGAGAGAGGTACCCACACCCAGCCAACTGGCATGGTGACAATTGAAATCACCGCATATGAGGAAGAGAGAGAGTTGGGATGGGTAGATAGAAGTTGGTCCATATTATCAGACAGCGAGATGTAGATGGAGTCACCACTGTTTGGTGGACGGTACAACACACATATGAACAAAAGGTGGGAGCGAAGGGGAAGCCGTAGCCAAAGGTATTCCTGGGGGTGAGGTGGAGAGAGGGCAGTGCAGGGCGAGTGAGGAAGAGAGTTTTTTTATAAAGATAGCAACCCCACCTCCAGGACGAGGCTCAGGTCTATCATACCGGAGGAGGGAGTAACCTGGGAAAGATACCAAGGAATCAGAGACATCATGAAGGAGGAAAGTTTCTGTTAAGCAGATCACGTCTGGTTTGTCAGAAGCAACCTGTATGGAGAGATCAGTTAAGTTTGAGCGAAGGCCCCGGATGTTTGAGGTCCATACTGTTAAAGAAGAGGAAGGGGGAGCATCGGATACAGAACAGGGGGGGGAGAGGGGGGTGGGAGCGGTAGGGTAAGATGTGGAAGAGGAGGAAGAGGTAGGGAGAGCTGTTGAAGGTGTGTCAGAGATTACAGAATAGCTTGGAGAAAGGGAAGAATGGGGCGGACAAAAGGTTTGATGGTGATTGGGTGAGGCGCAGTGAGGTTTTATTTGAGGCGGGGGAAGAGTGAGGCAGAAGTGTTTTTTTTTTTTGTTTGTTTGTTTTTTTTTGTATACTGAATCGAGGCTCGAGAAAGAGCTAACATTTACTTCACAAACAAATCAACCAGACAAACAAAACACACAAAAAGAGGGAGCGGAAAACAAGATGGGGAGAGAAGGGGAAGCACACAAACACAACACCTGAGAGCAGGGAGATGTGTGGAAGGGAGAGGGCTTGGGGGGAGGAGGCGTGGGAAGTGGGGGGGGGGGGGGTGGAGGGAGAAGTATAAAACATAAGGACACCAAGGACTTCCAGGACAGAAGTTGGTATTTCAAAAAAGTGGAATTGGGGTGAAATTAGCGGGGGTAGAAAAGATCAAGGTTTTGGATGGGGGAAGATAAGAGATGGTGGTGAACAGCAGTTTTAAAGACCTGGAGGGTGGAGTGGGATTGAAGAGAGTGAGGGAGTTTGTTCCAGAGGCGGGAGAAGCGAGGAATGAAGGAGTGAAGGTGAGCAGAGAGTCTTGATTTTGGCAGTTTGACCATAAGAGGGTTGCAGGCAGATCTTGTGCGACCTGTAGGAATATTTGCGGGACAGAGCCCAGAGAGAGCTGGGGGGGCAAGGCCAGAGAGGAGTCGGTAGAAGACGGAAAGACCACCAACCTGCCTGCGGTGAGTGAGTGAGAGGCCCTTGGAGTTAGCTTCATCGCGGGAGATTCCAATGATTCTGAATGCTTTGGTTTCAACAGCGTGAAGACGAGCTAGGTGTGAGGCAGGAGCACCAGCCCAGAGGGGAGAGCAGTATTCCATTGAGCTGCGGATGAAAGCCTTGTATGTGGTGAGGAGCTCAGGTGTGCCAAGGAAGGACTTTGCACGACGGAGGATACCCAGTCGGCGACTGGCTTTGGAGGCCAGATTTGAAATGTGGTTTTCCCAGGAAAGATCATGGCAGATAGTGAGACCCAAAAGCTTGAGTGACAGAACTTCTTGGAGAGGATTATTCAGAAAGTGGATGGGAGGGTTGTCCAGTCGGACTTTTCGGAGAGACATCGTAAGAGTGTGAGATTTGTCAGGATTGAAAGACATGTTCCACTTGTTTGCCCAGTCTGTGATTTTGTCCAGGTCTGCAGAGAGTGAGGAGGCAGCAGACTACCGATCTGAGGGATGAAGAATGGAGCGACAGAGATTAGAGTCATCAGCAAAGAGATACAGAGGATTTTCAAGAGAGTCAGAGAGATCATTGATGAAGACCAGAAAAAGCACAGGGCCCAGAACACTGCCTTGTGGAACTCCAGCCTGAACAGGAAGAGGAGATGAGAGAAACCCATTCAGGGCCACACGTTGACTACGACTAGAGAGGAAGTCCGCCAGCCATGCATGGAGATTTCCATTGATACCAAAAGAGGAGAGTTTGGTGAGCAGAGCGGGGTGCCAGACCGTATCGAAGGCACGTGATATGTCAAGGGAGACTGCTCTAATTTCCTGTTTGGCATTGAGGACCTCCATCCATTGTTGAGAAAGCAGAAGCAGCATGTCCAGAGTAGAGTGTCCAGGTCTGAAACCAAATTGATGATCAGAGATCAAGCCATTGGAGAAGAGGAAAGATTTCATATCTGAAGCAATGATGGATTCCATGACTTTGTTGATAATTGGGAGAAGATGGTGAAAGTTGGAAGGGTGAAGAAGCGGGGAGGACGCTTTGAGGAGGAGGGGTGAGAGGGGAGTCTAGGAGGGGAGGAGTGAGGGAGAGTCTCGGAGGGGAGGGGTGTGGGGGGAGTTTAGGAGGGAAGGGGCAGGGGGGAAGATTTGAAAGGGATGGGTGATGGGGAAGATTTGGGAGGGAGGGGCAAGGGGGAAGATTTGAAAGAGATGGGTGATGGGGAAGATTTGGAGGGAAGGGGTGAGATTGGATTTTGAAAAGTGTACGATTAATGGGAAACGAACATTTATTGCAAAATGAGTTTCTTGAGACATTCGAGTCAAAAATACATTTGAGGACGCTGAAGGATGTGTGGAGTTCTGGAGAGTTTAGGGAATGAATGAAAGATGCACTGTAAGAGATGGAATTTTTTTTGGGAAATTCAGCAACCAGAAAACTTCAGCAACCAAGTTCTGAAATCGCAGCCGTAGCGGTTCTTCATGTTCCGCCGCCAAACTCAGGGAAATTAACCAATCGAGATTAACCACCATTAATTAACGAGATTGAAATTAACCACCGATTATTTTCAAATCGTATGTAACAATGAATTACGATACCTGTTCGAAAAGTTCCCAAAATTCCAAAGGTCTCACAGAAGTTATCACATAAATTCCAAACCTCTGGCTCTGACGGTCCTCGAAGGAAGGTCAGCTTGTTGGCGGGAAACCTCTGCGTCGGCGTCGCACGAACGGATAATCTCCACTCCCCGTTTCGACACTCCGGAAAGTTAGTAGAAGTTTCCTCGGAAGATGAGTGTCTGGCCTTGTTCGCAGCGCCATTGTGATGACTCGAAGGCAGATTCTCAGGAGACAATAGGAGTTTATTTCCACAGACATTCAGTCAAGCCTTGAATAGCTGTGCCGCCATTACGCACGCAGGCGTACTCTTCTCTCACGTAGTTCCACCGACGGATTGCCTCACCATTTTTTTTTTTTTTTTTTTTTTTTTTTGTATACAGAGTCGAGGCTCGTGAAAGAGCTAAGACAACATCTATACATCTATAACCATGCAAATAGCAACGCGATAAAACGTAGTGACGACAACATCTATATATAATGGAGCATGTATTTGTGATTATGAATGTATGTATGTCCGTTGTTACGACCTGGCCCCTGCATAAAGGGCTCGGGGTACTGCCGATTGCTCTGGAGATCCTAATAGATGTGATCGGGAGGCCAAAACGTTCCCGTGGCACCGTATGAGCAGTCAGGAGTGACCGAGCGAAGTTACCATCCAAATGCTGACGTAATTTTACATCCCGCCACCCACACTGTTCAACACACAGTATGCCAATTCAGAAATGCAATGCAAATTCAAAACAATGGAATAAATGCAAATCTTCTACTCCAGATCAAGAAAAACACAGGGTATATCACCAAGGAATATATAAATCAAAAGGAAAATAAATCCCGCTGATATGCAGCGGCAAAGATCAGGAAATTAAAGAAGGACAGACAGGCGTGCAGACAATACGGGCAAGACAATTAAATGACCCACCCGGTATCCACAGCTAATCTCAAAGGAGAGGGAGGGGAGAGAGAATAAAAATAACAAAGGTATATTCACCAAAATATACAAAGAAAATCATGGGTTAAATAAAACCGGGAGAGGAGGAGGGAAATTCAGGCCTGTTTCAGGTGGCGTTCCTGCTGCCTCGCCCCAGACACGTGTCCCGAGGATGGCGCCTCACCTCCACTCTTCTCTTTTTCAGTGGGTGTCCTCAAACTCCACAAACGACTTGTCCAGAGCAGTTTCTGCAAAACCATGAAGCCGCATGTTGCCTCCGGTTGGCTCAGATGATGCTTGATGAGGAGCAAACGCTTCTGCTCCCTCTCCCACTTTTCCTCACGATCCCACGCGCACCGAGAAAACCCTCCTCCACCCCAGACTCTCCGACACTGTGCCTCCAACAGGCAGCCCTCAGAGAGATTAATCAAATCCTCAAAAAGCTCACACAGGCCGAGTTTCTCGTTAAACAAACCTTGGACTGGGCAGTGGGCATCCTGTATTCATTTTCGCCTTCCACCACCGTCCTGATGCACTCTTCTTCCTTTCACCTCCTCTTCTTTCTTTTTCTCCCTGAGGGTCTTTCTCTATTCAATTATGTAGAGCTCTGGTGGGAGGGAGAAGGTCAATGAGGAAGATATTTTTTTTAATCAAAAGAATGAAAATAAAGTTGAACGGGAAGGAAGAAAGGAAAGAGCTCATCTGGTTCCACAGCCGGCCCAGCATTTCACATAAGATACACCCTGATGATCACAGCTTCTCATTATTGCTAGCCCAGCCCCACGAGTGTGCCATCATTAAACAATCCTCCCCACGAGTGCAACACCGTCCACTCTTCACCCATTCGTTGGACAGCTGACCTGACGCCACCCACAATTCTAACTGAAATACTTCATCTAAAGTACCCAAAGGACCCAAAAGACCCCCCCCCCCCTCAAATTTCAGAGGACAGAAAAGCTCAAGAGGACCCAAACATTCTTAAGGCTCAGGCTTCAGATTTTGGCACACTCACGAGGCAGTAATGTCAAATAAATTATTCCAATCCGTCATTTTTGACAGGCTTTTTTTACTGGTAGGAACAAATTCAAAAGAGTATAAACTGTGTGGTAATGGCCGTCTTATAGATATGATCAGGCTCGACGGGTATCTGATGGTACACTCCAACCAGATCTACTTTAGAGAAAACTGGAGCACTTTGCAAAGAAGAAGAGAAGTCTTGGAGGTGTGGCACCAGATAGCGATCATGCACAATGGATCTGGGGAGTGCCCCATAATCTCCATGAGACCGCCAATCTCCTGGTGTCTTTTTCGGGACCATGTGTAATGGGGAAGACCAGTTACTGCTAGAGGGGCAGAAATACCGACCTCAAGCATATGATCGAACTTTGCCTTGGCATTAGACTGATGATCAGGTGCAAGGGGGTGGGGTCTCGCTGTTGTAGGTGGGCCTTGAATCTCTAAGTGATGTGTGATGGAGTGTCTGACGCATTGCTGTACACTGGTCGACTTATGCTGGGGTATTTATGAAGGAGGGCACTAAATCGTGACGAGTTAGTACTCTTCACATACTGTACGTGAGACTGCTGGTGGATGCTTGTGAACCAATCCCTTTCACAGTAAGGTCAGCTCTGACAATGGGTGTGGGCAGCTCAGCAATGATGAATACCCAGTGGAAAACTCGGCGCAGTCCCGGAACAAGCATCAAAGATCTCTCTCCATAGGTGGCGATAGGTGAGTGGTTAACTGCTTGAAGTTGTGGTGCAGTGTTGTTATACCGATTCTTACTTTCTGTCGTGCGAGGCAACACGCTCACTTTGGTTCCAGTATCAACCAGGTAGCGTGTGCCAGTGTTCTTGTCAGTGACGTAGAAAAGGTGACTCTCACGTTGACTGGCAGAGCTCATCGTCCCTAGCTGCCACTCACGCCATTTCAGTGCATGGTGGAAGTAGGCGTCTTAAATGAAAATGGCAGCACACACTCCTGGGCTGCTGCACCATAACGCCAGTGGTACCAACAGTCTGCACCTTCATGCCCGTGACGTGGACAGCTATTACTCTAGCTCCTGCTATGCTGTTTGCTTTGGGCCCAATCACGAGAAAAACTGCGCTCTTCCTGCAGGTGATAAGTGAGCGCCTACATTAGTGCTGTGATCTGGATAACTGTCGACTCCAAATCCTGGATGACCCAATGATCAAACGTTGCACTGAATGACTGGCGTGTAGCAGAACTAATAGAAAATGTTGGTGCTGCCACTTCCACAATCTCGTCAGCCATCTCAGCAAGCTGTTCAATGATCACAGTAAAGCGCGGCGTTACGCGCGCTGCTTGTGAGCAAGGAGGAAGCGGACAAGCGGTAACATATAAACGTCTTTATTGTAAGACTACACTGTAACACTCAACTCCTCCGGGCTGGTCGCCCGGTGTATATCATGAGGCCACGCCTACCCCTCGGGCGTGGCCACCGCCCAATTGGTGCGTGGAATGATGTCACCACGCCAGTGGGCTTTTGTGTCCGCCACACGCGCCCCCCCCAGAATTCCCGCGCACCTAGAGGGCCAGTTTGCGGGGCAGACGAATGACCCGGCCGAAGCGCCCCCTGGCGATCGGCGGCGTCCGGGGTGCAGGGATACCAGGTGGGATGCCCCTGGCTGCCCCTGGGATGGGTGCAGGACCGGGGGGCGCCGTGGCGGCGGGGCTGGGCGGTGCCGGGGGTCCGCCCGCAGGAGGGCGGCCCCGACGTGGGGGTCGGGCCACTGGCGGTGGATGGTCCACATCGAGGTGGGCCGGCTTGAGGCGGTCTACCGAAACGCGGTCAGGAGTACCGCCGATGTCCAGGGTGAAGTGCTTCGCCCCAGTCTCCAGCACGCGGAAAGGCCCGTCGTACGGGGGCCGCAGTGGTGTCCGATGGGCATCGTGGCGGACGAAGACGTACTCCGCCGTGCGAAGCTCCGGGGCGACGTGCGTCGGTGGGTGCCCGTGGCATGCCGTTGGCACCGGGGCGAACCTCTGGGCGGTCTCTTGCAGAGCGGAGCGCTGCTGTGCCGCGGACCATGGTGCCGTGGAGTCGGGGAGGAACTCGCCCGGCACCCGCAGCAGTTGCCCGAAGACCAACTCCGCCGCGGATGCGCGCAGGTCCTCCTTGGGCACCGTCCGGAGGCCCAGCAGGACCCAGGGGAGCCTGTCGACCCAGCCGCCGTCGCGGAGGGTGGCCCGGAGCGCGGCCTTCAATGAGCGGTGAAATCGCTCACACAGGCCGTTAGCCTGGGGGTGGTAGGCCGTGGTTCGGTGCAGCCGGACCCCGAGCCCCTGCGCAACCGCCCCCCAGAGCTCCGAGGTGAACTGGGGGCCGCGGTCGGATGAGATGTCTGAGGGGGCGCCGAACCGGGCGACCCAGGTGGCGATGAAAGCCTGCGTGACATCGGCCGCCGTTGTCGACGCCAAGGGCACGGCCTCCGGCCACCGGGTGGTGCGGTCCACCATGGTGAGGACGTAGGTGAAACCCCGCGAGGGGGGCAGAGGTCCCACCAGGTCCACGTGGACGTGGTCAAACCGGCGTTCCGGCACCGTGAACGGGGCCAACGGGGCCTGGGTGTGCCGGTGCACCTTGGCGCGCTGGCACGCGAGGCACGTCCTGGCCCAGACGCGGACGGCCTTCCGGAGGCCATGCCAGATGAACTTGTCGGCGATCAGCCTTTGGGAGGCCCTCGCGCCCGGGTGGGACAGGCCGTGGATGGCGTCAAACACCTGGCGCTGCCAGCCCGCGGGCACAATGGGGTGAGGACGCCCGAGGGAGACGTCGCACAAGAGGGCCGCGCCCGCGCCGTCGAACGGCACCTCGGTGACGCGGAGGCCCATGACGGCGGTCCGCAAGGCCTGGACGTCGGGGTCAGCGGCCTGGTCCGCTGCCATCCGGGCATAGTCGATGCCGAGGTGGACTGCGTGGGCGACGGCCCGGGAAAGGCAATCCGCCACCGGGTTGTCCTTCCCCGCGACGTGCTGGATGTCCGTCGTGTACTCGGACACGGCCGAGAGGTGACGCTGCTGCCGGGCCGACCACGGCTCGGTGACCTTGCCCATCGCGAAGATCAGCGGCTTGTGGTCGACGAAGGCAGTGAACGCCCGGCCCTCGAGCAGATGGCGGAAGTGCCTGACCGCCAAGTGAAGTCCGAGCAACTCGCGGTCGAAGGTACTGTAACGGCGTTCGGGCGGGCGAAGCTGCCGGCTAAAGAACGCCAGCGGTTGCCAAGCTCCACGCACCCATTGCTCGTGCACCGCGCCCACCGCGTAGTCCGAGGCATCGGTGGTGAGGGCGATCGGTGCATCGGGCGCCGGGTGCGCGAGCATGGTGGCGTTAGCCAAGGCGAGCTTCGCGCCCGTGAATGCCGTGTCCATCTGCTCGGTCCAGGTAATGTCGCCTTTGCCCGGCTTACCTCGGAGAACTTCGTGCAGGGGGCGCAGGAGCTGGGCGATACGGGGCAGGAACCGATGGTAAAAGTTCACCATGCCCAGGAACTCCTGCAGCCCTCTTATCGTGCGGGGGCGCGGAAACCCCTTCACCGCCTCCACCTTGGCCGGCAGGGGGACGGCGCCGTGCCTGGTGACACGGTGCCCCAGAAAATCGATTGTGGCGGCGCCGAACCGGCACTTTGCAGGGTTCACAATTAGGCCATGCTGGCCCAGGCGTTCGAAGAGCGTGCGGAGGTGGCGTAGGTGCTCTTCGCGGGACGCGCTGGCGACGAGGATATCGTCCAGGTAGACGTAGACAAAATCCAAGTCGCGCAGGACGCTGTCCATCAGTCGCTGGAACGCCTGAGCCGCATTCTTCAGACCGAAGGGCATGCGCAGGAACTCGAAGAGTCCGAATGGCGTGATGACCGCCATCTTCGGTACGTCCTCCGGCCTGACGGGGACCTGATGGTAGCCGCGTATGAGGTCCACCTTCGAGAAGAAGGACCTGCCCGCCAAACGGGCGGAAAAGTCCTGAATGTGGGGGACGGGGTAGCGGTCGGGAGTCGTGGCGTCATTGAGACGGCGATAGTCCCCGCACGGTCGCCATCCCCCGCCGGGCTTCGGCACGATGTGCAGCGGCGACGCCCAAGCGCTCTCTGAGCGCCGAACGATGCCGAGTCGCTCCAGGGTAGCGAACGCCGCTTTTGCCACCGCCAGCTTCGTCGGCTCGAGGCGGCGTGCCCGGGCGTAGACCGGTGGCCCGACGGTGGGGATGTGATGGGCCACCCCGTGCTTGACGGCCCCCGCCGAGAAGGTGGGCCGCATGAGGGCCGGGAAGCCGGCGAGGAGGCGGGTGATTGCGTCCGCTGCCGGAAGCGTACAGACCAATGTGGCCGGAACTGAATCGTTCGGCAAGCCGCTTGGCAAGCCGCTCGTTGTGCTGGGCAACGCACACGCGAGCGAGCTGAACGTCTCGGCCTGGACAAGCCGTCTGCGCTTGACGTCGACCAGGAGCCCATTAGCGTACAGGAAGTCCGCGCCAAGCAGTGCCATGGGCATGTCGGCGGTGACGAACGTCCATCGGAAAACCTGCCCTCCAATCCGCAGAGAGAGGCAGCGTTTTCCGTACGTACGGATGGGCGTCCCGTTCGCGGCAAGCAGCGCGGGGCCCCCACCCGCGGCGTGCTTGTCTGACGTGCCGGCGGGAATGACACTCACCTGCACTCCCGTGTCGCACAGGTAACGGCGCCCGGAGAAGGTGTCCGTTATGAACAGCAGGCTGCTCGAACGGCCGGCGCTCATCGCCACAATTGAGCGCCGGCCCGGGCATTTCCCGACCCGTTGAAGGAGCACGGCGGATGACACCACCGAGCATCGTGGCCGAACTTGGCGTGGAACCAGCACCAGGTGGTGGAGCTGGAGGAGCGCGGCTGGCTCCGCCAGGCCGGTGGAGTCGACGGGTTTCCCCGCGGTGGCGGTTTTCGCCGCGGCGGTGGGCGGGGCGTGGCGGCGTTCACGAGGTGCGTATCAGCATGCTGCTGAACCTCAGCGTGCTGTAGAAGATGATGCTGTGGAACATCAGCGTCGAAGGCCGTGACGGCCACGCCAACGCTCGCCCGCGTGTCCGAAGCGGCGAAGTACTTGTCCGCCTCGGCCGCCAATGCTCGGGGTTCCGTTAGCCCGGTCCCGGCCAACGCGAGGCGAACCTGCGCTGGAAGTTGGCGACGGAAAAGCGCCCGGAATAGTGAACCAGGGGCTTCGTCGCCCAACAGTGACAGCATATGGTCCATTCGGACCGACGGGCGCGTCTCACCGAGCTCGGGGAGATCCAGGAGGCGGTCGGCCCGTGCGTCGTCCGTAAGGCTGAACGTGGCTAGGAGTAGCCGCTTGAGTGCCTCGTACTTGTGGCCGTCCGGTGGGTGGCGAAGGACGGACACAACTCGAGCGGCCGTGCCGGGCCCGAGGGAGGCGACGACGTGGCAGTAGCGCGTGTCATCGCCGGTGAGGTGCCGAAGCTGAAATTGGGCTTCGGCCTGGACGAACCAGACTTCGGCCTGAGCCTCCCAAAATTCCGGAAGTTTGACGAAGGCGGCCATGGCGATGGCGTCGCGTGTGGAAGGATCGCTCCGGCAGATCCAACGTCGAGGGTCACCAGTAAAGCGCGGCGTTACGCGCGCTGCTTGTGAGCAAGGAGGAAGCGGACAAGCGGTAACATATAAACGTCTTTATTGTAAGACTACACTGTAACACTCAACTCCTCCGGGCTGGTCGCCCGGTGTATATCATGAGGCCACGCCTACCCCTCGGGCGTGGCCACCGCCCACTTGGTGCGTGGAATGATGTCACCACGCCAGTGGGCTTTTGTGTCCGCCACAACAGCTTCACTGGTAGAGGCCAGGATGAGTTGAACGTTGTTGAGTAAACACTGCAAAAAGAGCTGCTTCAAAATGTTATCTTCCAGCTTGGCATCACCCAAAAGCTGCCTCATCCTCCAAAGAAACTGTGATGGTTTCCTGTCTCCCAGCTCTTCTGAGATGGGCAGCTGGTGAAAACGTTTCTGCTCAGTTGCGGAGGTACGCCATATGAGCTCAGTCTTGAGCTTGTCATATCTTTACGTCCTCAGTGGGTTGACAAGAAAATCTCTGACCTCTTGAGCAATCTCTGGTTGCAGGGAGCCAACGATGTAAACAAATGTCGTATCCTGCATTAAGATCTTTTGAGTCAGGAACTGTGTGCCTTCACCTGCGCGGACCATAAAGCCCCTGTCACACATAGGCGGATATTTTGGCAACTACTGGCGACTGCCGGCGATCAAGATTATTCGGCGACTACTGGCGATTTTGGGCGGTCAAATATGGTCAGGCGGCAGTATGGCGACTGCAGGCGGCCACATTGCGACTGCATTGCGACGAAGCACTGACCTCGCCCCGAGTGGGATGGCGACTGTTGAAGATCGATGACGACTGCATTGCGGATGCACGGCGGCAGCGTGGCGACAGTCTAGCGGCTAGATTACGACTGATGGCGGATCGCGGCGACTGCATTGGGCCCGGATGGCGGTTTACTCCGACGTCCGCAAGACTGCAATAAGACCGCCGGCGATTGGAGACGATTCACACAACGCTCTTTGCTCGTAGACAGGGTACAGTTTTGTGTATTTGAAGCTGTAGTCATCATGTCATCATGCTATTGGATACTTGTGCTGTGCTATTGGATACTTGTGCTCTGAACATTGTGATTCATTTATTGGATACTTGTGCTATGAACAAATTTGTATTTAATATGAACAAATAAATTTGTTTGTATTAAATATAAATTTCAAAAATCACTGTTTCGTCCTCGCGACAGGCACTCATCAGACGGCTAAAGCTACCGTTATAGTGTTTCTATTTTGCATTTTTTTCCCTCTTTATTTCTCTATTTTACATTTCACTTTATTCATTTCAATGATGTATGACATGAGGCATAAAGATGTTTGATGTACAATAAGAAAGTTAATAAAGATGTATCATTGTAATGTAATAAACAAACTTTTCTGCAGGGAGAGAGAATGGAAATACAGTCCAACAAATTATTTCCACTGGTCCCAAGTCCCATAAATAAAGTTTCCAAAGGACCAAAGTCCCAAAAATAAAGTTCCCAAAAGTCCCAACTCCAAACAATAAAGCCATATCCTTGTCGGCACCACAGGACCTCACTCCACGGAGACCCTCACACCATCCTGTCTTGCCATGGAATGGAGCCGGCAGGGGAGTCCATCCAGGCAGGGGAGCTGGCTCCATCCTGGTGAAGTTCTTGTAGCCCTGCACGTCTCCGCCCCTGAGCTCTACCATGAGCTGCTCAATGCTCATACTGCCCTAGAGCTGGTCGTCGCAGGAGCCACGGCCTCACCCAATGTCTTCTCTCCCTCCGTTGTCCTCTTTCTTGATGCTGCTCCTCAGCATGAGCCAGCAGTAGGTCATTCGCAGCAATATCTTGGTCCAGTGCTGCCAAGTCATTCAGAAGGACCAGCTTCATCCTATGTTCATCATCCATGATAGATGTTGGTAGAGAGACCCTTGGTAGACCTTGACCATAGAACATACTGCAGTGAGCTGAAATGTCCACCCCTATTTATACCTGGCCAGAAAATCGTGGTATGTCGTAATGCAGTCGTCAGGCAGTCGTGTCTCTGTCGCCAATGGCCATAACTCGGCCGCCACTAGTCCTACTGCTGTCGTCGTCAGTCTCCCATAGCCGCAGGGGAGACGTGACAGTTCTTCTGGAGTCGATATGCAGCCGCAACAGTGTCGGCCCGTAGTCGGGAAGATGCCGCGGGAAGGCCGTATGGCATTCGCATCTCTGCCGTGCTAGCTGGTGGGGCGATGCTGGGGTGATTGCGGAAGACTATGAGCGACTGGGTTGCGGCCACTTTACGGTCTTATTACGGATACCGACGACAGCATGGCGGTTCCATCACGACAGCATGGCGGATTTTTTTTGAGAACGACTGAGCGCGCCGTTTTTAAACATTTAAAAAAATATTTGGCCCCTTTGCGGCTCTTGCCGACTGCAGCAGACCTGGGGAGGATAACCACGACTACAGAAGACCGTCCATTACGGTTTCATTACGATTGTCGGCGGGTGGTGGCGATTTTTTCAGTCGCCAGTAGTCGCCGACAAATCCGCCTATGTGTGACAGGGGCTTAAGGTTGGATCATTGGGCCGAAGGGGAGGAGGTTTCAGTCCAACTGCCACAACTGGGGAAGGTTATGTGGCCTCTATAGACATGTCATCCACAGGAATATGCACCTCGGGTTCAGACATGCTGTTTGGAAAACGAGTCCAAATGTGTAGAAAATTTTGATCTAAACCACCGTATCACATCTGGGTCACCAATGTAGAAATTATGTGTGTATTAATTTCTACTCATATGTAGTTATACGGTGGTTAGATGCTTGCTGGGAATCCTCCATCAATGTTACGTTCACCGAATGTGGAGAAGCGGGAGTAAATGTGGTTGTCCACCGAGATGAAGCCATTGCTCCCTTGAAGCTGGTCGAAGGTCTCGGTGGGTAAACCCGTCGTGAAATGTTGATTAAAAGACGAAAATACCAATGTTTCGGGGTGACCAGCACAGTGGTTAAACAAAATGAACATTCCACAGGCAAAAGGTGATCCGAAAAGGTGGAAGAAAAGAAATAACCCCGAGAAGTAGAAAAAATTGTCAGGTTGTAGTGAACAGCAAACACACCCCTGGGTTGGTTTTCAGCCAAAGAACACACCCCTGGGTTAGTTTTCAGGTAAAGAACACATACCTGGGTTGGTTTTCAGGCAAAGAACACACCCCTGGGTTGGATTTCAGGCAAAGAACACACCCCATGGTAGGTATTCAGGCAAATAACAAGCGACTGGGTTGGTTTTCAGCCAAAGAACACACCCCTGGGTTAGATTTCTGCCAAAGAACACGCCCCTTGATTGGTTTTCAGCCAAAGAACACACCCCCAGGTTAGTTTTCAGGTAAAGAACACACACTTGGGTTGGTTTTCCGGCAAATAACACACCCCTGGGTTGCTTTTTTTTTTTTTTTTTTTTTTTTTTTTTTTGTATACAAGATCGAGGCTCGTGAAAGAGCGAACATTAATCACACAGAAAGACAAACAGACACATAAAACAAATAACATCGGGAGCGGTAGACAAGATGGGGAGAGAGGGGGAAGGACACAAACACAACATTTGAGAGCAGGGACCGAGAGACATGGAGACATCGAGAGATCTGTGGGAGGGAGAGGGCTTTGGGGGGGAGGCATGTGAAGGGGGGGAGGCATGTGAAGGGGGGGGGGGTGGGAGAGGTATAAACATATGGACACTGCCAGGATTTCCAGGAAATAAGTTGGAATTTCAAACAAGGTGGATCTGGGGTGAATTAGTGGGGGTAGAAAAGATCAAGGTTATGGATGGGGGAAGATAAGAGATGGTGGTGAACAGCTGTTTTAAAGACCTGGAGGGAGGAGAGGGATTGAAGGGAGTGTGGGAGTTTGTTCCACAGGCGGGAGAAAAGAGGAATGAAAGAGTGAAGGTGAGCAGAGAGCCGAGATTTCGGCAGTTTAACCATCAGAGGGTTGCTGGCAGATCTTGTGCGACCTGTAGGAATATTTGGGGGACAGAGCACAGAGAGAGCTGGGGGAGCAAGGCCGGAGAGGAGTCGGTAGAAGACAGAAAGACCACCTACCTGCCTGCGGTGAGTGAGTGAAAGGCCCTCAGAGATAGCTTCATCGCGGGAGATTCCAATGATTTTGAAAGCTTTGGATTCAACAGCGTGAAGCCGAGCCAGGTGTGAGGCAGGAGCACCAGCCCATAGGGGAGAACAGTATTCCATAGAGCTGCGGATGAAAGCCTTGTATGTGGTGAGGAGCTCAGGTGTGCCGAGGAAGGACTTCGCACGACGGAGGATGCCCAGTCGGCGACTGGCTTTGGAGGCCAGCTTGGAAATGTGGTTTTCCCAAGAAAGATCATGGCAGATAGTGAGACCCAAAAGCTTGAGTGACAGAACTTCTTGGAGAGGATTGTTGAGAAAGTAGATGGGAGGGTTGTCCAGTCGATCTTTTCGGAGAGACATAGTAAGAGAGTGAGATTTGGCAGGATTGAAAGACATGTTCCACTTGTTTGACAAGGTTTGACAATGGTTTTCAGGCAAATAACACACCACTGGGTTGGTTTTCAGCGAAATAACACACCCATGTGTTCACATTCAATGTGAAGCCATCGTCTTTTGGCTTGTTGGGAGCAATCAAGCCACAGAAAGGCCGATAGTTGTCTGAGGACACCAAATAACGAGGAATGGCTTTCTTTGTGATTTCTTTGTCCACACCATTTGTGATGAAATGGAACTTCACTTGTTCAGCAAAAAGTTCAAAATCGTCGCTACTGAATGCAGGAATTTAACCGTGAATACTGGCTTGATTTGTCAGCCATCCTTGCCGCCAAATGTGGTGTTCACCTGCAATACGAGTAACGCGAAATGAGACGAGGCCCGAGGCACAAGCCATAAAGCTCGGTAAGCCACAGCAAGCCGAATGGTAAGCAACAGCAAGCTGCTCGGTAAGCGATAGCAAGCTGCTTGGTAAGCAACAGCAAGCTGATTGGTAAGCGGTATCAAGCTGCTTGGTAAGCTACAGTATGCCGCATGGTAAGCGATATCAAGCCGCTTGGTAAGCGACAGTAACCCGCTTGGTAAGCGACAGTAACCCTCTTGGTAAGCGACAGTAAGCCGCATGGTAAGCGATATCAAGCCGCTTGGTAAGCGACAGTAACCTGCTTGGTAAGCGACAGTAACCTGCTTGGTAAGCGACAGTAACCCTCTTGGGAAGCGACAGTAACCCGCTTGGTAAGCGACAGTAACCCTCTTGGTAAGCGACAGTAAGCCGCTTGGCAAAGAATATCAAGCCGCTTGGTAAGCAATAGCAAGCTGCTTGGTAAGCGTCAGTAAGTTGCTTGGTAAGCGATATCAAGCCGCTTGGTAACGGAACACACTCCTGTTTATTGGTTTTTGTTCTGGGGTTATTTACAGATTTAATGGTTGAAAAACAACAGGAATGCAATTCTGATCAATGAACATCTGTTGCCATGGGGCTTAACGGACGATGGAATGTATTATTTAATGGGAATGACAATATTGCCTTTTTCGTTCAATTGAAGGATTATAAATGAAAATTAAAATACTTAAATGACCATTTATAATTAAAAGTGTTCATCTAGTAAACCTTAATTGTTTTAATTGTGAATTATCTTGTTTTAATGTTTATCGTTATTTATCATTAAACTGTTCCGATTGTCTAGTTCTCCATTGTCCTCCCTGTCTCCATGGTTACCATTGTTCTCAGTGTTATATAAATTGAACCCACAATCGCTGTTCCTTCCATTGTTCGTGAGAAGTGAAACATGAAGGTTGTATCTTGTCTCATCGCGCTCTTTTTGCTCGTACTATCATAAATTACCATCTTTCACCCCATTTACCACCATGTATGGGGTGACATCTTCAAAGAAGTGAGTTTTAAACGGACAGTTTCTTCATGTAATTCCCCCGACCACCCTAGGCCCGCCCGGACCCAATAGGGGCCCGTAGGGCCGTAATTATTCCTTCAATATTTTTTGGTTTCAAACAATGATTGTTTGCGACGAAGAAACAGCATCTACAGTTTTATTTTGTGTCTCCCTCCAAGTCACTCAGGGCGATTCCCTGACATACTATTGCCATGGGCAGTAAACACCCTCCCTCACGAAATAATATAATTGCGGTGATGTCGTAATGACGTAAATGAACACAGGAATGTTGGCGAAACCCCATCCTAATGGAGTGAGTTAATAAACGAATCCGTTCATCTATACCATAAGAGAGCCGTGTGTGTGTGTGTGTGTGTGTGTGTCTGTCTGTGTGTGTGTGTGTGTGTGTGTGTGTAATAAATAAAATTTTTACTTATTGGGTGTAGATAGGGGAGTGTTTTCGGCACCTACAAAAAATAGAAAAAAACAAAACAAATTGATTTCCCTTAACCATGGCATGTGTTTTTTCTGACGAAAATACGGAAACCTCCTAAGCAATAGGTTGATTTAAAAAAAAATTTTTGAAAGGGGGCATGGATGAAAGGACTTGGTATTTGGTATTGCCCCAGGCGGCCCTGGTTGTGAGGACGTTATGAGGTGAAGAACAGGTTTATTTATTTCGGTGTATGATTTGTTCATTTATGAAGTAAATGTCTCATAAAATGTTCCACTGAACTCGAAAGCTTCAATTTAGCGATCGGATTTGACAGAAATTTAAGGTTCATTTATGGGATCTTGGTGATCATTTTAATGAAGACCTGACTGTCCTGACCCCTACCTGAACCTGTTCCTAAACAGCTCTTGTACTCTTTAGACAACTAATCAATACATGTCAAAGTGATTTCAACACAAACTAAAACAACTGCACCAGACGGCATCAGCCCATGGGTCTTAAAATCCTGCTCTGCCACGCTTTCACTCCCTCTCTCTGTTCTCTTCACCCTCTCTTTTACTCAAAGGTCATCTGCAATTAGCTTGGAAATCAGCCAACATTTGCGCTTTACACAAAAAGGTGCAAAAACAGATCCTTGCAACTACAGACATATCAACCTGCTCCCAATTACCAGCAAAGTCATGGAATTCCATCATTGCTTCAGATATCAAATCCTTCCTCTTCTCCAAAGGCCTGATCTCTGATCATCCATTTGCTTTCACACCAGGTCACTCTACTCTGGACATGCTGCTTCTGCTTTCTCAACAATGGATGGTGGTCCTCAATGTCAAACAGGAAATTAGAGGTGTCTCCCTTGACATATCATGTGCCTTCGATAAGGTCTGGCACCCCGCTCTGCTCACCAAACTCTCCTCCTATGGTATCCATGGAAATCTCCACACATGGCTTGCGGACTTCCTCTATGGTCGTAGTCAAAGTGTGCCCCTGAATGGGTTTCTCTCATCTCCCCTTCCGGTTCAGGATGGAGTTCCCCAAGGCAATGTTCTGGGCCCTGTGCTTTTTCTGGTCTTCATCAATGATCTCTCTGACACTCTTGAAAATCCTCTCTATCTCTTTGCTGATGACTCCACTCTCTGCCGCTCCATACCTCATCCCTCAGATCGGCAGTCTGCAGCCTCGTCACTCTCTGCAGACCTGGACAAAATCACAGACTGGTCAAACAAGTGGAACATGTCTTTCAATCCTGACAAATCTCACACTCTCACTATGTCTCTCCAAAAAGACTGACTGGGCAATGCTCCCATCTACTTTCTGAACAATCCTCTCCAAGAAGTTCTGTCACTCAAGCTTTTGGGTCTCACGATTTGCCATGATCTTTCCTGGGAAAAACCACATTTCCAAGATGGCCTCCAAAGCCAAACACCGACTGGGCATCCTCCGTCGGCACACTTGAGCTCCTCACCACATACAAGGCTTTCATCCGCAGCGCAATGGAATACTGTTCTCCCCTCTGGGCTGGTGCTCCTGCCTCACACCTAGCTCATCTTCACGCTGTTGAAACCAAAGCTTTCAGAATCATTGGAAGCTCCCATGATGAAGCTAACTCCGAGGCCCTTTCACTCACTCACCGCAGGCAGGTTGGTGGTCTTTCTGTCTTCTACCGACTCCTCTCCAGCCTATCTCCCCCAGGTCTGTTTGTGCTCTGTCTGCCAAATATTGCTGCAGGATGCACAACTGCACAAGCTCTGCCAGCAACCCTCTTATTGTGAAACTGCCAAAATCAAGACTCTCTGCTCACCTTCACTCTTTCATTCCTCTTTTCTCCCGCCTCTGGAACAAACTCCATCACTCTCTTGAATCCTACTCCTCCCACCTGCGTGTCTGTCCTGCTATCATTTATATCCTCTGGGGTTAAAGTGTGTGTGTTTCTGGAGTGATGTGTATGCGATCATACCTTCAGAAAGCAGGTTGGGAGGATGTTATAGATTTTGTTTCACGTCGACCAGAGAAGCTCTTGTGGCTTCAGAGAGACAGCCTTCTCTGTGATGGACACAAGAAAACAATAATTGAGAATTGATGAAAGACTTCACCAAAGTGGCCACAGGTGATCAGTTATCCCTCAACAGTCAGTGATATGTTCTGGACGGTGTGTGGTTACACATGTGGTTTTCTGAGTTGCTATGTTATTGCGTTTGTGGTTGTCCTGGCCTGTTAATTAAGATTGTACATGTTGAGTTGGCTGTGTGTGTCTATCCTTGTGGTAATTCTATGCTCTGGGATTAAAGTGTGTGTGTTTCTGGAGTGGTGTGTGCGATCATACCTTCAGACTGGAGGTTGGAAGGATGTTGGAAAATTCCTTCCAGAACGAGTTGGAAAATTGGGGCTTCTTCTGAGGAACAGGTTCCTGTGTTCTGGACACAAGAAAGGAAGAATTTAGAATTAATCAAAGATATTTCACTGAAATGGTGATCAATGTTGAGGGAGAGGGGACACTCATGGGAGTATTTTGTCGATATTAGTTTGGTATGAGATTAGTGGTGTTCCGGGTAGTCCTTGAACAGTGGCATTCTAATCAATTGGAATCAACGACACAGGAGGACTGGCAGGATGTATAAACTACACCAAGAAAGGCAAACGCTTAATCCCTTGTCTGATGGTATGGACTGAATTGTACTGACCGTTGTGGAATTGGAAAGGTTTGGTGACAATCCCACATCAGGGACTTTCACCTGGGATCGCAGCATCCTGACCACAGGTCACAATGGGAACATCTACCAGCCCAACCCAGAACAGATTTCTCATCACTATCACTAGTTAGGAAAGTGTGTTTGTGAAGGAATGAACGCCGCCGTATCAGGTGTATAATATTCTCCACCAAACATCCTTTCTCGACTTCGGGACACATTTATTTCTCTCCATTCGCTCAAGGGCATTTAGGGGGTGGGGGGTTGGGGGGGGGGGGTGGTGATGCTTTTCCGAGTTTGCATGTTGATGCCCATTATCCATCTTCACCACATCACCTGTATATTTTCCATTCCTCTCATCACTCCCAACTTCTGCTCCTTTACCTTCATTAAGTTGTAACAGGTTGAGAATGCAGGTCTGACCCTAAAGCTGGGGTTCTTCACCTGGGGTATCCATACCCCTTGGGGGTATGGGGACCAAAATATGGGGGTATGGGACTCGTAATAAATAATAACAATAAATTGTGATAAATTCAATGAAATATGAACTTTAAATATATAATAAATATATATTAAAATATAAATATATATATTTCAAAACAAATTATATTTGTGTATTAAATTATATTTCAAATAACTATAAATTCAATTTTCTAATAAAATTCGAATAAATCAACTATACGCCCCGGGCGTATGCATGTCATTACAATACATGATTGACATGACAATGAGAACATTTACATAGCGATTAGGGCGGGTCAAAGTTCACACTGAGTCAATGTGCTCTCACGTAATGTAGGGCCTACATTACGTGAGATTGTAGGCCATTAGGACATCAGGTGAAGAACCGAATATCGGCAATAACGGCAATTATGGCAATTACGACCTCATTCTCAATTTAATTCCGGTGAAAAGATTTTCAAAACAAGTGAGGAGTAAGCCTACTTATCTGAACATATTCAAAAAGTTTTCAAACTATATTTAAATATAAATAGGGCATTCACATTCATGATAATGCAATAATATAAATGGGGCGGCCGGATATCCGTATCCGTAAACACCTGGTCCGTGAAAATTGATTGAGCTGCGAAAGTTGATTGAAATCCGGAGGGTTGAACTGGTTGAAGGGGGAAACGACAGAAAAAAGGTTGAGAACCACTGATCTAGAATATTGATAAATGTTATATTAGAATTTAACTCTCGGTTTAGGTATCGCAGTTGAGCTGATATGAAATGATAAACTTCTCTTAATGACCTTGTCTGACCCCCTCCTGAACCACATACCATTTTGAGATTATAGTAAATTATTTTCCCCTCAATCTCTTGACAATCACTTTTTTGTCTAATAAATACAATGTTCCAAAACACAAAAGACAAATTTCAATCAATCTCCTCATTTTAAAAGGATACTGAAATATATTGCACTGATGTAAAATTGAATAAAGATTATTACAATAACTTTTGGATTAAACCTATTATGAAGGATAATATGAGCTACTCAATACCTTTTAAAGGAAGAGCATTCTCTGTCTTTGGGAAGTCGTCATTTAAAGTAATTATAACAAAAGTTTCACCACTATTTATGGAAATTTATAATAAACTAGAGGAGGTAATGAAAGATGTAAAAGTATCAAAAAAGAAAACTCTTTTTACTGAAGCTACCGAAAAGGAAGATAAAACTATCAGCTCTAAACACGGTGAAATTTCTATATTCTTTAATAACCCCAAAGATGTCAATCTTGATGAAATGAAAGATGTTGATATATCAGGAGAAATGTCATTTCGCTCAATAGTAGTTAGGAACCATTTTAAAATTACCTTTAATATAAAAATTGTTGTAGTTGAATCTGTCAATGAAAAAAAGTATATGGATATAGACAGTAATGTTTTTTCATCTCATTAAATATGAGTCATTATTCAAGTGAAGATTTTGTTGATTTTAAAAGTGATGATAGTGGTAGTGAGACTTTGTCTTCGCAAGACAGTTATGATACTGAGAGTTTGTGTTTTAACGATAGCTATGAAAGTAGTTTTATAGATGATGATGATTATGAAAGCACCAATTATAGTGAAGATGATTTTTAGTTTAAGTAATCTTTTACTATATAAAAATGATAAATCCAAACGACATACCAGATATTGAGCCTCTTGAATTCCCTAATTCTCCATATGATAAATTAGAGAATTGTCCGGCTTGTGACAGAGTGGGATTAAATACAGAGTCAAAAGCCCATAAACAAAGTTTATTCTGTGATTATCTCTTATTTAATGATGATTAAAAAAAAAAAATTGTTGTGGATATGAGGATTGTATTTTTTTTATTGTGTGTTTTATTAATATTGCTTGATTCTGGACCCTCCTTACTCCAGTTATGTATAAAGGTCAAAGGGCGTCCCATAATTAGTCCATAAAGCAATCACGTCAGCCAATCATAGATTTCCCCCTGGTTGATAGTTATATCTTTATTATGTGTATTAGGGTAAGGCCTTGTCTTCCATTAAGATGACACTCCATTGCACCAAGTGAAATAGAGTAGATTCCTTTCACTTTCCCCTTTCATCATTGCCAAGCCTCGATTGCCAATTACATCCCCTCCAAAACCACCATTGAACATGTGCTCGGGTCGGGGAAGACGGGCGTGCCCGCCCGTTGTCATCAAGGGCGGAGCCAGAGGGTCGCGCGACCAACCAGGGCCGAGGTGAGCACACCGAGGGGCGTGTCCTAAAGGCCGGCGGCTTGATCGCCGGAAGCGCTATAAAAGCGCGTGCAAGGTACTGAGAGAGATCATCCAGGGAAGCACAAAGCCTGCTATTCGTTGCCTTGCTCGCCAAAGTTGGACCAAGCAAGAGAGTTGGGCAAGAAGCAAGCACGTTGTTCAGTTGTGTGGTTGGACCAGACGAGTCCTGAAAAGAGCACGTGACGTACACAGAGCAGCAGCAGCAGCCACAGCAGCAACAACAGCAGCGTGGGGCCTTGACGGCAGTTCCGGAGCAGGGCCGCGAAGGAACGGCGGCTGTTAAACGCGCCAATCGTGCTGCAGTACCATTGGACCTTCCTCTCCCTCCAGCCATCCACCTCCTGCCTTTCCATCCTCCTTGTGTACGTGAGTTTGTTTTGTTTGTTCTGTCCCTGGGTTAATTAAGTTTGTATAAGCTAGCGTTGCACTGTCTAATATCTTCTGTAAATTATTTTCTTATCTTTCCTTCTTCCTTGGTTACTTTTGAGCATGTAAATAGTAGGAATAAATTCAGTAGTATTGCCAACCTTTTTTTTTGTCTTCTTCTTCTTCTTCTTCACATCCGTGTCGCTTTTGTCTTTTCCATATTGAATATCTGTGGCGCGATCCGGCCAACGTTCGGGAATCGGGTTAGTCGGGGTAACTGTTAGGGCCGCGGGGCCTCCGCTCGGCAAAACGAACATCTTATCCGCGGTCCGTAACAATTGGTGTCAGGAGTGTCGGATTCGGACCTGGGACTAAATTTATTTAGCCCAAATTTTGGAACACCAATTGTACAATTTGCCGTAACAATTGGTGTAGGGAGCGGGAACGGACCCGAAGCGCGCTTAACGCGCTCAAAATTGCGAGCTACTGAAATTTGTTTTGTTTTACAAAACCCGAATTTGGAAATCGCGCCATGGTTGGTCAAGGCGACGGGATGTCGGTGGGAGAGATAGACGGGGTAGAATCGACCCAGGACCGCGGGGAAATGTATGTGGACGAGGGCAATGAGGAGGTGGTTGAGGAGGTTTCAGGCGCGCAAGATGGCGCTCTCGCGCACGAGGTTACGGGCGCGCAAAATGGCGCCTCGCACATGGCTACGGCGGCCGCGCCCGCTGTACAAGTGGGAGGGATGGCCCAAATGCAGGCCCTCATGGAGCAATTTATGGCACAAATGCAGGCGTCCCTCAACCTGCAGAAGGACGAGATGAGGGCTAATAGTCAGCAATTGGGGAAACAGATGGATGCTCAGGGTGAGCAATTGAGGGGCCAAATGAGGGACGAAGCAAGGGGTACTAGTGAGCAATTAAGAGACGGGTTAAACAATATGGGAAATAAATTTGAGGGGTTAGACATTAATTTTAAGGGGTTAGACAAGAAATTTGAGGGGTTAGACAAGCAATTTGAGGGGTTAGACAAGAAATTTGAGGGATTAGACAATGGGATAGAGGGGGTGAAACATGGGTTAACGGGGGTGGAAAATAGAATGGCTGCCCAGGAGAATCAGATAGAGGGGGTGAAAATGGGTTAGAGGGGTTAGAAAACAAGATGGAAAACAAATTGCGGGAAATAGGGGAGCAATCCCCCGAGAAATTAAACAAATGGGAGAGCAGATAGAGGAGGTGAAAATCGGGGTAGAAACCAAATTGGATGCTCAGAGGGATGAATTGGGACAGATGAGGGTGGCATCTACAAAAGAGAGGGAGGAGATGAAGGAGGAGATACGACGAGGTGTAAGTGAGGAGGTCTCGGGGGTACGCGAGGAGGTAAAGCGAGGTGAAAAGTGTATGGAGAAAGAGGTGAGGAATAATACGGCTAGGTTACAGGAGGGCATAGAGGACCTGACGCAGGAGGTGGAACAGCTGACGGTGGGACAGACGGAGTTAGCGGAGCAGGTACAAAGGAACACTGCGGTAATAGGAGGGTTAAAAGAGACACAAAGAGACATCAAGGACGACTTCATAGCGACGAAGAGGCAATGTCAGATGGTACGTGAGGGACTGACAACGAGGTTGGAAGAGGTGACAGAAGTAATGGAGACGAAGGACCGGGAGGTGAGGACGCACATATAAACGGTCAAGGTAGCCTTAGAGGACGAGATAGAGGAGATGCACCGGGAAATAAAAGAGGTGAAGCAAAAGTTAAAGGAGGTGGAAGAGGGGGTGAGTGAAATTAAGAAGAGACGGACAGAAACTAAGAGAGAAATACAGGAGGAGGTGATAGAATATGTGCAAGGTCGGTGCTCAAATCGTGATGATGTGCTCACTAACCAAATAAAGAGTTTGCAGGGGGCGGAGGAGGTGCGACGACGAGGTGCCAAGGTGAGTGGCGATATACGAGGAAATGTATATGATGTGAGGGGAGCTTCAGTCGGCTTGGGGGTTGATTTGGACCCGGGTGTTCGTGAGAGGCCGTTGGTGAAGTGTGTGACAGGTACGGTGTGTGAAGGAGGAGGTGTGCGAGAATGTCCGACTCTGGGGTGTGTGAGGAAAAAGTGCGCACCGAGGAGTGAGTGTGCTGTCGAGAGTGAGTCGGTCGTAGCGCGTGTGCGAGGGAGCACATGGAAGCGTGTAGTGAGGAGTGTTACAGAGGATGTAACGGGAGAGTGTGCGCAAGAGGGGGCGCGAGAAAGGTGTGTAACGGACGGGTGCATGGGGAAAGAGTGCGCTGTCAAGAGTAAGGGAGAATGCACGCCTGTGGTGAGTGTTACAGAGGATGTAACGGGAGAGTGTGCGCAAGAGGATGTGCGAGAAAGGTGTGCAACGGACAGGTGCATGGGGAAAGAGTGCGCTGTCAAGTAAGGGAGAATGCACGCCTGTGGTGAGTGTTACAGAGGATGTAACGGGAGAGTGTGCGCAAGAGGGGGTGCGAGAAAGGTGTGTAATGGACAGGTGCATGGGGAAAGAGTGCGCTGTCAAGAGTAAGGGAGAATGCACGCCTGTGGTGAGTGTTACAGAGGATGTAACGGGAGAGTGTGTGCAAGAGGGGGCGCGAGAAAGGTGTAACGGACGGGTGCATAAGTAAAGAGTGCGCTGGCAGGAGTAAGGGTGAGTGCGCGACCGAGTGTGGAGGTGAGAGTAGTAAGAGTGACACGGAGCGTGAGTTGGTTGTGGCAGGTGAGAGAGGATGTACACCTGGAATGGAAGGATGCACACCTGGAATGGTAGAGCGTGTATGGGAATGCATGCTGGAATTGGTAGTGAGGCACGTGGTTGGTTGTGCAAGTGAGAACACACCTGTGGTTGTCACAGAGGAGGTGACCGAGAAGGGGGCGCGAAGAGGTGTGTTGGTGAGGTGTGTGAACGACGAGTGTGTGCAAAGGTGTGCGGTGGTCAGGTGTGTGACCAAGTCTGTGAGCGAAAGAACGAGTACAATAACGAAGTACGCGGGGTGTACGGGCGGCGTTGGAGCACCGAGCTCGGTGAAGGTGAAAGGGGTAGCGTATGCGTGTGAGCATGCAGGTGAAGCATCGACGGTAACCGGGTTAGCGGTTAGAGCGACTTATAGCCGAATCGGGCCCTGGGTGCGCGCCGGGCAGCTTCGCGTGCCGCGAGGACCAGCGGGGATCCGAACCACGGCGGTTTCGAAAGAATCGCCATACGCGATCCACGCTGGGCCTCGCTTTGAACGGCCGCGTCCGTGCTCCACTAGGCGGAGCGGGCAGCCCGATAGGAAGGGTCGTCATGGCGACCCCTTTTTGTTGAGGCGTTCCGGCAGGTCGAGATCGGGCCATTGGATGGCTCCGTGCCGAGGTGGTGCGTGGGATCTCGGCCCAGGTAAACCTCCTTCCCTGCACCGAGTGCCGGGCGTATCCAGCCGCCGGCACGAAACAACCCGCATTCATTGCTCGGCTTTACGAAGCCGAGCTTTAGAAGTGAATTGGCGCACCGAGAGGCACTAGTGAGAAGACTGATGAGGAGGATAGTGTTTTGGACCCGAAATTAGGAAAACAAAATTTGATGATTGGTAGAATGATTGGCAGTAAGGATTGGCAGATGATGAGTAGTGATTGGCAAATTTTTGATTTGTTGGAATTTGGTGTGCAAAATTTATAGTGGAAGATACCCGATGTGGAGGGATGGCAACTTTGCCATCTCTCACATACGGGGGCAAAGGAGCACTAGTGTTATGGGGTTTATGGCAGTGTAAGCTCGCCGAGGGAGGGTTTGGATAATGTGTAGGGACTTAGCGATGACCTTAGGTAACGTTAAGATTAGGTAGTGACAATGATACCTGTAGTGGGGACGCAGGTAGATTAGTGTGGATGATAATGACGTGGTATGTGCTTAGTTTAAAGGGAAGACGGGGAGCACTATGTTAGCAGGGCACCAGGTAGATTAGATGATGCCGTGTGTAAGGAACAGGTGTGATTGCACAGGTGTGCAACTGAACAGGTGTATGGAGCAGTGTTTGAGTGAGTGATGGTGATGTGTGTTGTGTTGACCAAATGGTCCAGGAAGGAAGGAGGGTGCAGGTGGCACTAGGAGTGATTGCACAGGTGTGCAACAACAGGTGTATGGAGAATGGTTGTGTGAAATACATGGAGTGTGGAATACATGGAGTGTGGAATATATGGAGTATTGGAATGGATGGTCGTGGAGTGAGTATGGTGGAAACTATGGAGTGGAGTGGATGGTGCGAAGGTGTGAATGGGGGAAGGATGGACCCCCATCACGAATACCCGGGGAGGGTAGTGTAAGTGTTAGGTAGAGGGTATAGGTAAATTGTGGTTGGATATTGGCATCTGTGGTGCGTGGTGGAAGAATGATGTTTGGATGGGTGCATTAGTGTTGTGGAAATGGCTGGGCGTGTAGCCTGTTAGTGTGTGTAGTTGGTTTGGGCACTCCACCACTGTGAGGATGTCGGCCAGGTGAGGCCGCAGGTGGGCTCTGGGAGCCGGTAGAGTTGTTGTGGATGGGGCCCGAGGATCCGGAGGACGGACCGGGGTAGCCCAGTGCCAGAGGGCACCGAGGGGTGACAGAGCCAGGAGGGGCCTTCCCCAGTTAGATAGGTTAGGTAAGGAGCAGGTAAGCTCGGAGGCAACTACAGTGGTGGAGGTGTGCAGGTGGGTAGACCTGCTGGGAGAGCTACACGACCCAGCCCGGAAATTGTGCAAGGGCACCGGGAGATGAATCGGGGGAGTGAGACCCCAAATTGAGAAGCACCACAGTTTGGTCAATGGGAATTGGTTTTTAGAACCCATAGTGTAAGTTGGCCAATGGATTGGCAGGGAAAGACCCCGGGTAGTGTAAAGTGTGTTAATGTCATTTAGAGGATAGTTAGGATTGAAGTCTCCTCGCACCATCTACATCCACTCACCTGGGATGACGTACCTCCACACCATGCCAGGTTGTTTTTATTATTTTTATTGATGCAAATGTTTGGAATGTGAGACGCATCATGACGTGGGTGTGACATTGTGCTTTGATGTTCCATCTCTGCCTCCTTATGAGGATTGATGATGAATTGGGTGATGGCAAATTTTGGTTAGAGGGATTGTGGTGATGAATTTGGAATAGAAGAGATATGGGGAGACATGACAGTAGTGAAGAATTTGTAAATGTGTAGATTTTGTAAATATGGGTTAAGGGCAAGGGTAGAGTAGGTGACAGGGGGGGGGGGGTGACGTACGGTAGGGACGAGCTTTCTCACTTCGCTCTCCGTACGCACTTCGCCTTGCATTGCCTTATTGATGTGTACCCTTGTGACCTTGCCCCTCGCTCATCTGTCTTTTCCCCCTTTTTGTCTCCCACATGAGGACCTGTGCACCACTGGGCGCCGAGGGGAGCATGCGTGAGTCCGCCATTGTGCGCCCGGAACTCCCAGAACCAGCTGTCTGCATCGATGCACCACATTATGGACCACATGTCTGTGGCCGAGCACCACTTATGGACCCCATGGGTTGGGGCATGGCCCCTCTGCTGGAACCGGCCATGAAGGCCAGAAATCTTGCTGGCGGACCTTGATCACAGGGCACCGATGCCCCACAGGTGAACCACACCAGTCGGCCCTGTGGGCCATAAATAAAATAAATAAAAATGGACACGTTGGGTGCATTTTAATAGTGCAAATAGGCCGCCAGCAAAGGAAGATGACAACATCAGGAAAATAATAATAGCCAGCAGAGGGAGCCGAAGAGCAAGAGACCACCTGCAGGGTTAGGGGTTGTTGTTTTTATTTTATTGAACAATGATGACTGTGCACCGATTGGTGCTTGAGGGTGTGTTGGTGCGTTTTGGGTGCTTTCATGGTGCGTTGATGCAGAGCAGACTGTCTCCCCCCCAGAAAGAACAATCACAGGTCCTGGGTTGCGTTTTGTAAATAAAGTAACGTCATTGTAAATAATGCTCCCCACCGTCAGTGTATAGTTTGAAGACCATTCCGCAATTTGGTTAGCTGTGGGCGTGAATCTGTTAGGTAGGGTGCAAAGGAGCAGCGGGACATATTTATTTATGTTTTAAAACTGTCGCACTCAGGGTCAGGTTAAAAGTAGAGGGAACTACACCTACGTGTCACACTAAGTTAAAGTTATAGGTCCGGGACGTGCCTAAGAGGAGGAGGGTGCAGTGTTGTGGATATGAGGATTGTATTTTTTTTATTGTGTGTTTTATTAATATTGCTTGATTCTGGACCCTCCTTACTCCAGTTATGTATAAAGGTCAAAGGGCGTCCCATAATTAGTCCATAAAGTAATCACGTCAGCCAATCATAGATTTCCCCCTGGTTGATAGTTATATCTTTATTATGTGTATTAGGGTAAGGCCTTGTCTTCCATTAAGATGACACTCCATTGCACCAAGTGAAATAGAGTAGATTCCTTTCACTTTCCCCTTTCATCATTGCCAAGCCTCGATTGCCAATTACATCCCCTCCAAAACCACCATTGAACATGTGCTCGGGTCGGGGAAGACGGGCGTGCCCATCCGTTGTCATCAAGGGCGGAGCCAGAGGGTCGCGCGACCAACCAGGGCCGAGGTGAGCACACCGAGGGGCGTGTCCTATAGGCCGGCGGCTTGATCGCCGGAAGCGCTATAAAAGCGCGTGCGCAAGGTACTGAGAGAGATCATCCAGGGAAGCACAAAGCCTGCTATTCGTCGCCTTGCTCGCCAAAGTTGGACCAAGCAAGAGAGTTGGGCAAGAAGCAAGCACGTTGTTCAGTTGTGTGGTTGGACCAGACGAGTCCTGAAAAGAGCACGTGACGTACACAGAGCAGCAGCAGCAGCCACAGCAGCAACAACAGCAGCGTGGGGCCTTGACGGCAGTTCCGGAGCAGGGCCGCGAAGGAACGGCGGCTGTTAAACGCGCCGATCGTGCTGCAGTACCATTGGACCTTCCTCTCCCTCCAGCCATCCACCTCCTGCCTTTCCATCCTCCTTGTGTACGTGAGTTTGTTTTGTTTGTTCTGTCCCTGGGTTAATTAAGTTTGTATAAGCTAGCGTTGCACTGTGTCTAATATCTTCTGTAAATTATTTTCTTATCTTTCCTTCTTCCTTGGTTACTTTTGAGCATGTAAATAGTAGGAATAAATTCAGTAGTATTGCCAACCTTTTTTTTTGTCTTTTTCTTCTTCTTCACATCCGTGTCGCTTTTGTCTTTTCCATATTGAATATCTGTGGCGCGATCCGGCCAACGTTCGGGAATCGGGTTAGTCGGGGTAACTGTTAGGGCCGCGGGGCCTCCGCTCGGCAAAAGGAACATCTTATCCGCGGTCCGTAACAATATATATCACTCTTTTAAATTAGAACAAAGAATGAATTATTTTACAAGATTAATAAGAGAGATGAATGTTAAGTATTATAATGAGAATACACCATTTCTTACAAGGGAAGAGGCTATTTGTATTGAGGAAATGTATAGGGGTTTAATGATATTTATTATTCAAAATAATTTTAATGGAAATGTTAATACAAGATACTATATAAATAAAATAATGGATTACCTTGAAATTAAACCTGAACTCAGGATAAAATATAGAGTTTCGAAAAAAAGCTCATAAAAATTAGACGACTTGTTTCCAAATATATAAATGAATGATTTTTTACCCGTTTGGGAAAACAAGATAAAATTTAACAACCATAAAAATCTCTCAAATTCATTAAAATGTCTAATAGTTGGTTCAAGCGGATGTGGTAAAACCTGTTTGCTTTTAAAGATGCTCCTTACCCCCAACTTTTTAGATTATGATAATTTAATAATTTTCACAAAGTCAAGTTTTCAACTCGAGTATCAACTACTATCACAAGGTTTTAATGCGGACCTTCAAAAAGAAGATATAATCGGTTTATTTAAACTTCAAAAAAAACTAAATGATTACAACATTGAAGCTATAATACAACTATTTTGTGATACACAGAAATCAAAACCAAAACCAAAACCCATAACTTGTATTCTCAGTGATAATACGGATGATATACCTTCACCCCAAGATTTAGATAAATCAAAAAGGAACCTTGTTATCTTTGATGATTGTGTTAATGAGAGAAACCAAACGTTTATGGATAGCTATTATACAAGAGGGAGATATTCTTCTTGTAATTGTATTTATCTCAGTCAATCATACTTTCAACTCCCTTGTCGCTCAATAAGAAACAATGCCAATACTTTTATTTTGTTCAAGTTAAATTCAATGGATGTAAATAATTTTTGGAGAGACAATTGTTCTACGTTATGTAGTAAAAACAGAATTTGAGGTTCACATGAAACACACGATTGGAAAATATAAATATATTGTTGTGAAACAAGATAAGATACTAAATGATATTTTTCAATAAATAAATACAGAAAATGAATGCACAAGAAAGAGCAAGAAGATTTAAGGAACGTCAGGAGTTAGTTTCAAAAGTTGTAAAGCAACAGGAAGGCATAAAGAAGAAACGCAGACAGAAACTAATGGGTGAAGAAGTGTTTGAAAGAAAACAAGAGAAAAATTTTAAACCACTTTAAAAAACTTCTCAACCCTCTACAATCCCCGCAATAGATTACACTCCGAAAAAACTTCAATTGCTTGAAGATGTTAGTTAAATGACAGAGCAAGAACTTGGAGAATTAGAATATGATGATGAAGGATTATTCCGGCAACTTGAAGAGACAGATCAACCCCCCAATTTTATTGTGAAGGCTATTTTAAACAACGAATATTCAACAGATACAAAAACCATCGCGGGTCTCATACCAACAGAAGAAACAGCAGTGTTTCATCTTGTGAAAGAAAAGGTATTGATACATAATTAAGGAATTGATGTAATTGAGTTCTGCTCAACCCCCTATTAAATTAACCACGACATTAATGTTTCTTCTAACAAAAGATGGAAAACAAGCAACAAGTAATAGCCGTAATTCACGTTATTTTGATGAACCATGGAATATGAAAAATGAAGATGATAGAGTATATATTGCTTTACTAAACTCTTTTGATTATGGGGTTTATGTTGCTGGTAAAAATAAGAAGAACAAGCGTTAGGCCGAGATCCCCCGTCGGTGAAGTGCTGTGAGTCGACAAAGTGGAAGACGCAAGACGGCCATCTTGGATGTTGACGTGGCGACCCAATTTTCAATAGCTTTCTTCCTGATGCCTAGGTACACCCACACACCAGATTAGAAGTTGGTAGTTCGCTTATTTTTCAAGATATTCCGCTCACAAGGTTCAGACATACATGGCGGCGGCCATCTTGGATGTTGACGTGGCGACCCAATTTTCAATAGCTTTCTTCCTTATGCCTAGATACACCCACACACCAGATTAGAAGTTGGTACTTCGCTTATTTTTCAAGATATTCCTCTCACAATGTTCAGACATACATGGTGTCAGACATACATGGCGGTGGCCATCTTGGATTTGACGTGGGTTGCACCCACACACCAAATTCAAATGTGGTCCTTCGCTTACGCACGCACATACGCACGCACGCCTGCACGCACGGACAGACGGATGGACGGAAGGACACACGGACGGAGGGGAAAACCATAGTCCCCCTTTCGCTCCCCGGTGCGACGGGGGACAATGAGAAGGAGAAACATATTATTGATGCTTTATGTAAGCTTGGTTCAGGTGTTAGTTTTCTTCCAAATGAACCATCACAATTAGTTAATAGGCTGTTAGGTAGTAAGAAGGCTGGAAACAGCGATTGTTTTAATGAAGGCTCAGCCATTTTAGCCCAGTTGATGAAGTTGAAGTTGATGTTGATGATGAAGTTGATGTTGATGAAAATAAATTGATGATGAAGTTGATGAAAATAAATAATAAATGTCAATACAAAGATATTTTATTACATATTGAAAAAGATAAGAAGCACAATGCTTACGTTTGATTTCACAATGAGTGATTACACGGCTTCATTCCCTTACCCACTACAACTTGACCCCGCAAAAGAATATGAGGCATCTTTATTGTCGATGGAAACTTATAATACTGTTGTGGATATGAGAATGGTTTTTTTTTGTTGTTGTTGTAGTGTAAATTGTTGTAAAATATCGCCCTCCTTACTCCAGTGTTGTATAAAGGTCAAAGGGCTTTCCCGTAGTTAGTTCCATAAAGCATACATGAAGGACACCATAATATCCCTGTTCAGTTGTTTATTTCCTTATTATGTGTATTAGGGTAAGGCCTTGTCTTCCATTAAGATGACACTCCATTGCACCAGGTGAAATAAGAGTAGATTCCGTTCACATTCCCTTTTCGTCAATTGCCATTCGCATTGCCAACTACAATTGCCGCCATTAAGCATGTGCTCAGCTCGGGGAAGAAGGGCGTGCCCACCCATCGTCATCAAGGGTGGAGTCAGAGGGCCTGTGCCCACCAATCAGGGCCGAAGTGAGCTCACCGAGGGGCGTGTCCTGAAGGCCGGCGGCTTGATCGCCTGAGGCGCTATAAAAGCGCGCGCAAGAGCCGAGTGTGTGGTTGGACCAAAAGGGAGACGTGCAAAGAGACGTGGTTGGACCAAGCGAGAGACGTGCAAAGAGAGGTGCGTCAGAGAGTTGGCAGTACACAAGCAGCGCAGAGCAGAGAGGAGGGAGAAGGAGTTCTGAGAGCAAGCATAGGGAGAAAGAGTTCTGAGAGCAAGCATTGAGAGAAAGAGTTCTGAGAGCAAGCATTGAGAGAAGGAGTTCTGAGAGCAAGCATTGAGAGAGAGTCCTGAGAGCAAGCAAGAGGAGTACCACGAGCAGTACCAGCAGCTTTAAACTCCACCAAGCAGCGTTGGCTCCACCAGGCAGCTTTAACTCGACCGGCGGAGCTCGTCCCACGGCAGCTCGCACGACCGCAGCTTGGGCGTTGACGGCGGTGCCGACCGTGGCCAGGGAGGAACGGAGCTGCCGCTCCCGGCCCGACCGTGACCCAGTTCCAGTGGACCTTCCTCTCCCTCCAGCCATCCACCTCCTGCCATTCCTATCATCATTCCCCGCGTGTCTGTCATTGTTTGTTCTGTCCCTGGGTATTAATTAAGCCTGTATAGTTAAGCTAAGTTTCGCTGTGTCGCCTTGCCTCTTCTGTAAATTATTTTATTATCCTTCCTTCTCCTTGGTTACTTTGATCGTGTAAATAGTAGGAATAAATTTAGTAGCATTTCAAACCTTTTTGTCTTCTTCTTCTTCTTCTTCTTCACATCCGTGTCGCCTTTGTCTTTTCCCCATTGAATATCTGTGGCGCGATTCGGCCAACGTTCAGGAATCGGGTTAGTCGGGGTAACTGTTAGGGCCGCGGTGCCATCCGCTCGGCAAACCAACATCTTATCCGCGGTCCGTAACAATACCTTGTTTAATATCACAGAGAAAAACAACAAGTTTAGTTATAATTCAGGATGTGGATATAAAACTATAACAGTTTCATCCGGAGCATACGAGATTTCTCAAATATCTTTTGAAATTTCTTGCATTATGAAAGAACAAGGTAATGAACCAAAAAATATTGAAATACATATTCAAAAACATACTTCAAAATCAACTATTAGACTCTAAAAATAATTATAAAGTTGATTTCACAATTGAAAATTCATTCAGAGAGCTATTAGGTTTCTCTTCAAAAAAGATTGAGACTAACGGGACGTTTTACAATGTTAATGTTATTCAAATATCTTCCGGTATAAATTCGGTATTAATTAATTGTGATTTGATTGATGGTGCTCATAACGATGGAATAAGAACAAATACAATATTTTCATTCAGCACATACTCAACCCCGATTGGTTATAAATTAAATATGGAACCAAAAAATCTTGTCTATTTACCTGTGTCAGGAAAAACCACATACAGTGTAAATTTTAGGATAACCGATCAAGATAATCATATGATTTCCTTCAATGAAGAAATTATATCTATCAGAATTCACCTACATGAAGTTTTCCAATAAATAAATAATGGTTATTGTGAGGAAACACGAGTTGGGAAAATATAAAATAATTACAGGGGATGGGATGTTCCTTTCACCATACTATAAGGGTAAAGGTATGTTTCTTGGTAGAGAATACTACAAACCTAAGAGGCAATGGGGTGTAGGACATCAATTTAGAAATAAAGGAGATGGGATCATTGATACTCTAATGGGTATTGGTTCAACCATTCTTAAGCATAAAGACCTAATTGGTTCAACCACTTCTGCCATGAGAAATGTAGAGGGTGCTATAAAGAGTATAAAAGATGCTCAAAAGGAGTCTCATAAATTACAAGCAATCATAGAAATTAAAAAAGGCAAAACTCAACTATCTTCACAAGAACGACAAAAAATCATTGAAATACTTGGGTCAGGGTTTCAACTATTTTAATGCTATATAAATACAAGTATGGAAGCGATTGATAGTATCTATGATTTGGATGATACGATTATCATTTCAAACTCCACTAAAAAGGAAGACTATTATAAGGTAAATGCTATAACAGGAACAGACTGGAATTCAAACAGAACAAAAAGTTTTGAAATAAATAATCAACAAACTTACTTGAATCTAGCTGATAGTTTCTTGTTGTGTAAATTTAAATTCACTTAGGCTGCGAATAATACTGACGCTACACTCAGAAATGATTTCTTCTGGAAAATGTTTGATAGTGTCCGTTTATATATAGGAACACAAGAGGTTGAAGTGGTTGATTATGTCTCTGCTACATCTGAAATGATGAAATTTACACTATATTCATTCGGGGATAGAATGGGTAAGGGAGCTGTTGAAGGTTTTATTCCTGATATGACAATGGGAACAAATGCAGACCCTGGTTAGAGACAAAGAAAGGCAATGTATAATGATGATGCAAAAGCAGAGAATATTTTTACTGTAGCAGTTCCCCTTAAGGGTATATTTGGATTTTGTGATTATGATAAAGTTTTGTATGATCTTAAAATTCGATTTCAACTACAAAGGAATGATAATGTAAATAGATTGCTTTTTGGGACTGCCAATGCTTTCGGTGCTAACAATAAATTTGTTATTACTGATTAGTGTTGGTATATTAGTGAATATACTCCTAATCTTAAAACGGAAGAGATGTGAAATAGAAGTCTTAACTCAAAGAAACCACTAAATGTATCATACCTTAAAAGAAGATGTCAACACGTTAAACTGGAACACACAACCTACACTTGGAATTTGGGTGTTCTTCAAGGAAAGTCATGATACCTTTGGCTCATTTTTATGAAACCAGATGGAGATAGTGCTACTGATAAGAATAATGCGCTGAGTGATAATGCTAAGGTGAAACAACTTCGGGTTTCTCTTGATGGTAAATTTTACCCACGAAATAGATTGGAAATTGATTGGGGAAAAAATGATTATGCGGAAGCCGACAAGTCTTACCAAAAGGTGTGTGATAGCAACGGTAATAAGGAACTCATTTTGGATATGACTGCATCTCAAAAACTTTATACAATCTACGCAATTGACCTGAGTTCTTAAAAGGAAACTATAAAGTCTAATAGAGTGGATACTTCTCTATACATTGAAAGAGGAGAGAATGAAGAAGTTGATGCATATTGTTTGCTTTTGGAAGAAACAGAATTGCAGATTAATACAGATAATGGTGTTATGATTAATATCACATAGATTTTTCTAATAAATAAATGAGTAGGAAAGAACCAACTGGGGTATATAGTAATCAAATCAATCTTGATAAACTATTGTCTTGTATTCAAAATCAAAAGCTTTGTATTATTAATGTTAATTCAAATTTCAAAGAAATTCAAAGAAAATTCAAAGAATAGGAGCAAAAATAATCGATGTTTTGCTCACAAGAGAGCAGGTGAAAATACTAAATGATGCTGGCTCACTTAAATATAAAATATCAAAACCTATGTTCAAGAAATATTCAATAATAGAGACGAGAGGAGGATTTCTCCCATTTCTAATTCCTTTATTTGCTGGTTTAAGTGCGGCGGGAGCCTTGACGGGAGGTATTTCAGCAGCGGTAAAAACTGCGAATGAAAGGAAGGCACAACTAAAAGCTCAAAAAGAATTGGAAAGACATAACAAGGAGTTGGAGAAACAAATTAGTGGAAGTGGTGTAATTGTAGATTTTGCTGAAAAGCTTCAAAGCCTACCTGCGAGATTGTTAGTTGGAGATATGCTTTCTTCTATCGCACAGGCAGGTGTTAAACTAACTAAAAGGGGAAATGGATTATATCTTTCTCATAAATAAATGGATAAATGGTTTAAACAATTTGGAAAGAATAAAATGTCAAATATAGAACTTGCTAAATATTGTAAAAAAACTAAAAATTGATAATGTGGTTATTTGTATGAGAGATGAATTAACAAAGTTGTCCAAAAATACAAAGAATATTATTATGAATTTAGACACACAGAATGGTTCTCATTGGGTTTGTTTTCATAATAGCCAGGATAAATATTATTTTGATAGTTATGGTATACCACCACCTGTTGAAGTAATAAAATTCTTACAGAATGGTGTTTATCAAACATTTCAAGTCCAAGACATTAATTCTAAATGTTGTGGTCAATTATGTTTTTATGTATTATTTCAACTCAACAATAATGAAAATTTTTATGACGTCATTTTTGATCTAATATAAATGACTTATGTTGGAAAAGATGGTTCTATCTTTGGAGTATCCCGAGAGTTGGATATTGATTTATCAAATTATTATACAAAGGCACAGGCTGAATGACAAAAATATAATATAACAAAAAATATTAATATGAAAAATACTTATAAATTTATCAATTATCCAAGCCCCACAGATGTGAATGGCTTGGTGAGATTCAGTGATTTCACAAACTATTCGACAGCACGCTTTATCAAACAAGTAGAATTTACAACCACAGCACCTGGACCAACAAACCATACACCTTTCCTTATTAAATTTAACAATCACCTTAAAATTGAATTCTTTAAAGAAGGACGCTTAGTTAATATGAGAATAGAAAAATGGGGGTATTTTATGCCTGATTTGGGGTAAAATTGGACTTTTTCAATAAACGTACAAGACCTACATGATTTGAATAATTCTCGTATCAAAGAATATTACCCACTTGGTGTGGATAATGAGATATGTGGAAGCATAAACAACAGACAACAAATACACGATTTCAAGAATATAAAATTATATGATGGCGAAGTGATAGTTTATATGACAAAGAAGGAAGGAAATCGGATAAAGATAGAAAGCCGAGGAATACAAACCGATTTAACAATTGGAAGATGGGAGGTATTACCTGTCATCATATTAATCTCCCCTATATTTCAGAAACATGAATTTGTTTTTTATACATAAATGGCAGGGAAAGGACTACAAGAGAATTATAATTTTTGGATTCAGGGATACAACAACAACAACAACAACAACAACAGGCATTTTAAGGCAATTTCCCTGCAAGAGCGGGGGTTAGCCTTGTGGTCCCCATGACAATGTTCTCCATTTTGACCTATTTTCTGCATCTCCTCTTGTTAACCTCCTTGCCCGCATTTCTTCTTCGACCATCTTTAGCCAAGCCTTTCTCGGTCTTCGCCGTCCTCGACTTCCTTCTTTCTTTCTTTTTTTTTTTTTTTTTGTATACAAGATCGAGGCTCGTGAAAGAGCGAACATTAATGACACAGAAAGACAAACCGACACATAAAACATATAACATCGGGAGCGGTAGACAAGATGGGGAGAGAGGAGGAAGGACACAAACACAACATTATTTTGAGAGCAGGGACCGAGAGACATGGAGACATCGAGAGATCTGTGAGAGGGAGAGGGCATTGGGGGACGGGGGCATGGGAAGGGGGGGGGGGATTCTACATTCATTTCCATCACTCTTTTCAACCAGTCACTTTCATCCTTCCTCAACACATGACCAAACCATCTCAACCTGTTTCTCTTCACAGCATCCATCACAGGCTCTATTCCCATCATCTTTCGCAATTCATCATTTGTCTTCCTCTCTCTCAGCGATACTCCACACATCCACTGAACCATTCGCATTTCCACCATTTCCAGCCTTCGTTGCTGCTCTACGTTCATTACCCATGTCTCACTCCCATAAATCATAACACTTCTCACACATGCAGCATACACCTTTCCCTTCAGCTTCAATGACACTCCCCTCCTCGTCAGCATGCCACTCAGTTCCCAAAACTTCTTCCATGCACATCTCACTCGAGCAACCGTTGCCGAGTCTAATCCACCTTCTCCATTCAGCATGTCTCCAAGGTAACAAAATGTTTTCACACCTTCCAGCTTCACGCCATCTCCAAGATCCAACTCAACATTTCCTCCATCTGCAGCTCCCTCTGTGCACACCTTACACTTGAATGTAGCTGCCACACTGGTTAATGACCCTCTCAAACCACTACATTTTTGATGTACCCACTCAGCGCACATTGTACATTGAATGGCATTCACTCCGTCACCCTTCCTGCACACAGCACACGGCCACTTCCCAGTTCTTTCCACCTCACCACATGCTTTACCACTTGCCATCACCTTCGTTTTTCCGATATTCACCTTCAGACCTTTTGTCTCCATACATTCCTTCCACTTGTTCATCTTCACCTTTAGTCCATCCATACTTTCTGCAATCAACAACAGATCATCTGCATACAACAACTCCCAGGGATTCAGGGATACCTACAAGAAAAGGGTGCTCGTTATTACATACCTTATGAATTGGAACATATATATGGGAATTTTGTAATTTAGGACTGGCCTGACAGTGATATTGACAAACACTCAAATGAAGATTTGATTAAACTATTAATTAAAAATCAACTTCTAGAAGTTATGAAATATAAAACTCTTTTGGAAATCTTCAACAAATCTTATTGGTCTCCTATTATGAGAAAAATAATTGCAGATGCAAGGATATCTCAAAATCCAGATGAGTATATGTATGATATTCTATGGGGCTCAAACTCAAGGGTAGCAATGGATGAGGAAGGAGTTGAAGAAGAGAGAGAGAAAAGAGAGAAGGAGGAAAGAGAGAAAAGAGAGAGGGAAGAGAGAGAAAAAGTAGAGGGAAAAAGAGAGAAGGAGAAGAGGGAGGAAAGAGAGAGGGAGGAAAAATATAAATAGCTGGAAATCAGTGAGATTAATAAAAGATGGAAGGTATTACAGCAAATAAATCAAACTCAACGCACTGAGGAGGAAAAGAAAGAAATGAAAAGTCTAATGGAAATATTAGTTTCAAGAATAACTGTTCCATCACTTTCAGGGGAGGAGATTTAAACGAGAAAGTGGGGATAAAGAAGAAGAAGGAAAAGATTATGTGGTTGATGATGTTGGTGTTATTGACTTTAGTTAGTTTTATTTGTAAATAAATGGAGGAGAGAGTGAAGGCATTCCTAAGGATTCTTTATGTTTTAAAAATCAAGATAGAAATGTATATGTTGAAAACCAAAAAGGTTTTCGTACTCTGTAGGAATTTTTCTCATAAATAAATGAGTTATTGTGTTAAGTGTAAAAAGAAAACTAATACGAAAAATATATCGTATGTTAAAGGTAAAAATAATAGAGTTTATGAAAAGGGGATATGTTTAGTGTGTGGGTCTAAAAAGTGTCAATTCATTTCCAAGCATAAAAGTGGGGGAGATATTCAAAAGTTTTTGTCAGGGAGTAAATTTACAACAACTGGAATTCCAGGGGAATATACACCAGCAATAATATATTAATCCAGAATTCATACACCTTCCAGGGTATTCTTTCTGTGGTCCAGGAACAAACTTGGATAAAAGATTAGATGAGGCTGACAATCCTAAACCTTGGTCTAAACCTCTAAATAGGGTTGATGAAGTGTGTATGAAGCATGATATTGCTTATGGGAATACCACTACATTGGATGAAAAACATGAAGCAGACAGAGAAATGTTGTATAATTTGTCTTTGATACAAAATCCAACGTTGAGAGAGAAAGTTGATAGGTTTATCGTAGAAAAATTGATAAGTGCTAAATTGAGGTTGGGACTTGGGGTTGGTATTCCAGGTGTTTCACCCTCAAAAAACGATTAAGCTCTGATGATGACATCAAGACTGAGGAGCTTTTGGCTAATGAATTACATAGACCAGTAATCACAAAGTTTAAAAGAAGGAAGGTTTATTCTAAAGGCACCGACCACATCTGGTCCGCTGATTTAATTGAACTAAATAATGATAAGGGATACAAGTATGCTTTAACCGTTATTGATTTGAGGAGTAGATATGCTTGGGTTGCTCCTTTGAAAAACAAAAGGGGTAATACTCTTATGTTAGCTTTCAGTGGAATATTTAGTAAAAGTAAAAGAAAACCAAAGAAGTTATGGACTGATGAGGTCTTACCGATTCGTCACTTCCGTTGTGGTGGTTTTCATCCACTGTAAACATTTTTGATTCCATGTACTATTATTGTTTTCAAAAGGTTTATTGTTTATGAACTATTTTCAAAAGGTGAAAAAGTTAGAGTTAAAAGAAACCGAAAACCAGATCGGGAACCGGACGACGAAGAGGAAGAAGAGAAAAAGAAGGCGGAGCGAGTGGAGTCGGACAAGAAGCATAGTCGCTTCGAGGTCTAGAGCGAACGTTGGTGAGCAAGAGTCACGAGTGAACTTTGGGTTTCCCAGGAAAGGGATTCCTGCGACAGAGTGGTTATCGCTGTGACAGATTGACCTGCGTGTCAGGTTTTACGATCGATTCCGGAGAGAATCATTGTCGGGCCGTTACGTCTCGAGAACAGGCCGTCCGCCATTTTGACTCACGCGCTTTGTGTGTCGAGCAAGGTTTCTTTGCTTCGCTTCAGCCTTTGCGCGTCGCGCAAGGTTTTTCTTTGCTTCACGTCAGCCGTTTTCACCGCATTCAGACGTATCTGGTGTGTGTGTGTGTGTGCAACGCGGATATAACTGAAGGTAAATCTGAGGTTTGCCGACTGCGAGCTGTGGAACGTCCATATCCGAGGGTGTGATTTCCCAGTCGCCTTGAAGGCGCCTTTGCACAGCTTTGGCAGCAAGACTGTAACTGCCAACCAAACGGGATTCTGGTCTCGATTAGACACTGATCTGTCGATCGCTGGAGCGGATCGACTTTGGCTTGAAGCCGGGGATTAGAGACATTGGGGATGTTCTTGTTTCACTCACTTGGAGCACAGTGAGTTATATATAACAAAACTGATAGTACCATCATAGGATATTGATTGTACTTTTGATTCATATTATTGTTGTACTGTTATTCTTGTGTGATCTTAATACAATATTTGTTTGTGAGTAACAATTGGTGTGGCTTCACCATTGATCTTTGACATACAGAAAAACACATTTTTCTGCCGTGACTCCTCTCGGAGCTCGGAGGTACACCGTGACCAGGGGGTCGGGGAGGAGCACATAACAGAAATTGGGGTCTCGTCCGGGATTTTGGGAACTCGTCCAAAATTGGTCCAAATTGAAATTGGCGTCCTCATCCAGGATTAAATTCCCTGATAACATTCGTCCGGGATATAATTCCCTGACATTCCCAAAATTCCCAAATTTGGAATTTTTCTAACATTCCCAAATTTTTCAAAAAAAAATTGGAAATTTTTTTGTGTGAAGGTTAACAGGTGTTAACTGATAGTCACCATGGTGTTTGATGCAGAAAAGTTTGCGGTGTCCCCTAATGAGGCACAGTTCCTAGGGTTAAAAAGATCGGAACTCTTGATATTGGCCAGACATTGTAACTTGGAGGTCCGAGCTCATATGAAGAAAGCAGAGATGCACACATTGGTGGTAGAATCTCTGGTGGGACAGGGAACATGGACAGAGGTAGCCTTGGATTGGTTACCCGATGAAAAAGAAAATGTGGAGCTCCGGAAAATGGAGATGCAACTGCAGAGCCAGGAAAGGTTAAAAGAATTGGAATGGAAAGCCGAGGAGAGAAGAGCAGAGGAAAGGAGAGCTGTAAGAGAACTCGAAGAAAGAAGAGTAGAACAGGAACGAGAACTCGAGGAAAGAAGAGTAGAACACGAACGAGAACTCGAGGAGAGAAGAACAGAGGAAAGGAGAACTGAAAGGGAACTCGAAGAAAGAAGAGCAAAGGAAAGAGCAGAGGAAAGGAGAGCCGAAAGGCAGTTAAAGAAACGTGACATGGAGTATCAGAAGGAAGTTAAACTCAAGGAGCTGGAATTAATGGGAGAACAGAGAGAAGTAGTTTCCATGCCGGCTGGTTCGAAAACTAGTCAGAACACCTGGGATGTTGGTAGGCATGTGAGGCTGGTTCCACCCTTCAATGAAAAGGAGGTAGCCAAGTTTTTTTTACACTTTGAGAAAGTGGCTCAAATGCTAAAATGGCCTGTGGGGTCCTGGACTATGTTGGTGCAAAGTGTTCTGTTGGGTAAAGCTCAAGATATATTTTCGGCTTTACCGATTGACAAATGTACAGATTATGAGGAAGTGAAGAAAGCCATTCTCAAAGCCTATGAATTGGTCCCTAAAGCTTACCGGCAAAAATTCCGGAATGCCAGGAAGAGGGAGAGTGAGACCCATGTGGAGTTTGCCAGAATGAAGGAAACCATGTTTGATCGGTGGTGTGATTCGAAAGGGATTGGGAAAGACTTCAAACTGTTGCGACAATTGATCTTGGTGGAGGAATTCAAACAGTGTGTCCACACGGACATTAAAGTACATCTGGAGGAAAAGAAGGTACCAGAGTTGTATGAGGCAGCAACCGTGGCAGATGGCTATGCCTTGACACACAGGATGGGGATCCACAAACCTAACTTCCCGCCTAGAGTTCGCCAGGCGAGTTATGGTACATCCGGTGCGGAGAAAGAATATTCATGGGGGCGGCCTAGAGATGACTTTGAGGACAAATCTGATACCGCGGCTTTTAGGGATCAGAAGACTACAGTTCCAAGACAGACTTATCTTCCGGGGGGCTCGAGGCAGACGACGAGTTTTTCCTCCGAGCCTACTTGCGCTTTTTGCAAGAAACCTGGACATTTGATGTCCCAATGTTATGCCATGAAAAGGAAAAATCAGGAGCGGAGTCAGACTAGTACAACTCCGAATGCATTGGCAAATGCGAGAAATCGTCCTTGGAGGACAGTGCCTTGTGAAGGTTCCCATGCCAAAGTTACGGCATCACAGAACGACCTGGTTCAAGAGGGTTACAAACCTTTTATTTCAGAGGGGTTTGTGTCACTGGATGGAGACTTGACTAACCAGAGACCTGTTAGGGTATTGAGGGACACAGGAGCACATCAATCTTTGATGCTTGAAGGCATTTTGCCATTGTCAGAGAAGACGGCAACTGGTTTTAGTGTTCTTTTACAGGGAGTTGGTGGCTATGTTAAAGCTCCACTTCATGTCATCCATTTAAAGTCTGATTTGGTGTCAGGACCGGTCACAGTAGGTTTACAAGCCACTCTACCTGTAGAGGGAATATCTTTTTTTATCGGGAATGATTTGGCCGGTGGTCAAGTTTCTGGTAACCCGATGTTTGTTGAAAAGCCTAGTATGGAAAATAACACTGCACAGTTACAGCAGGAGATCCCGGGTATCTTTACATCCTGTACCGTGACTCGTGCTATGGGTAGGAAGCGCTCTGAAGAGAAGAGGAAGGTACTGACGTCACGCTTTGCACAGACACTTCTTGTCAAGTACCCTGAACTAAGTGTCAGCGCACACAAGTCATGAATGGAGGCAATGTTGGCAAGCACTTTGTAGGTGGACTGAACTTCAACACAAGGGAAGATGTTCTGGACTCTGTCTTCAGCAAATATGGACCACTCTTGGAAGTGCTGCTGATAAAAGACAGGGAGACGCAAAAGTCGAGAGGGTTTGGCTTTGTCGCGTTTGAAAACACAAAGGATGCCAAAGATGCAGAAAAGGATTTGAATGGCAAGGATTTGGATGGTCGGACTATAACAGTAGAGAAGGCAGGCCATGGGCGTCGAGGGGGCTACAGAGGAGGAAAACGTGGAGGTAGTTTCAGGGGTGGCTATGGCCCCCGGGGTGGGAGTAGTCGTTTTGGTGGTGGCCACAGTCGAGATTACTATGGAGGCTCCCAGAGTTACGGCAGCTCCCGAAGGGATGATTATCAGGGTAGTGGCCGAGAAGGAGACCGCTATTCACGTGACTACAGCGACAAGCGATCCAACCGTGATTATTATGAAAGTTAGGAAGAGTTTGAAGCACTGAATGCTGCAGAGCAGCCGAGTCAATATTCCTACATGGATTAACCGTGAACTCCACGTTCCTAAAGGCGTCCATGTAGTGAATACTTCCAGGCCTCACCACCCAACCACCATGAAACCTGGCTCTCAGCTCGGCCTCCTTCAAAAAGTGCTATAGATTTGCTTTGCTTTGGACTTTTGATCACAACCCTTAACCTTTATTCAAAAAATGAAAAAGTAAAACCAGAGGTTGATGAGATGGAGTTTGGCTTTGCAGGAGTTCAACTTGGAAATTGAGCATGTAAAGGGCGGGGACAATGTCGTTGCTGATGCTTGTCCAGAGTGAACTAACTTTGGAAATTTCTGTAGGTTGTTTGGAAGTTTTGTTGCTATATTTTGGGAAATATTGATTATCGTTGCTCACGGGAATTGATGATTTGGGTGTGAGTTTTACTTTTGTTTGTTAAAAGAGTTTTTGCCTGCAAAGAAAGTTTTCACTATGTTCAAACTTTCTTTCTTGAGGGGGGGAAGTGTTACGGATTCGTCACTTCCGTTGTGGTGGTTTTCATCCACTGTAAACATTTTTGATTCCATGTACTGTTATTGTTTTCAAAAGGTTTATTGTTTATGAACTATTTTCAAAAGGTGAAAAAGTTAGAGTTAAAAGAAACCGGAAACCAGATCGGGAACCGGACGACGAAGAGGAAGAAGAGAAAAAGAAGGCGGAGCGAGTGGAGTCGGACAAGAAGCATAGTCGTTTCGAGGTCTAGAGCGAACGTTGGCGAGCAAGAGTCACGAGTGAACTTTGGGTTTCCCAGGAAAGGGATTCCTGCGACAGAGTGGTTATCGCTGTGACAGATTAACCTGCGTGTCAGGTTTTGCAATCGATTCCGGAGAGAATCATTGTCGGGCCTTACGTCTCGAGAACGGGCCATCCGCCATTTTGACTCGCGCGCTTTCTGCGTCGAGCAAGGTTTCTTTGCTTTGCTTCAGCCTTTGCGCGTCGCGCAAGGTTTTTCTTTGCTTCACGTCAGCCGTTTTCACCGCATTCAGACGTATCTGGTGTGTGTGTGTGTGCAACGCGGATATACCTGAAGGTAAATCTGAAGCTTTGCCGACTGCGAGCTGTGGAACGTCCATACCCGAGGGTGTGATTTCCCAGTCGCCTGGAAGGCGCCTTTGCACAGCTTTGGCAGCAAGACTGTAACTGCCAACCCAACGGGATTCTGGTCTCGATTGGACATTGATCTGTCGATCGCTGGAGCGGATCGACTTTGGCTTGAAGCCGGGGATTAGAGACATTAGGGATGTTCTTGTTTCACTCACTTGGAGCACAGTGAGTTATATATTACAAAACTGATGGTACCATCATAGGATATTGATTGTACTTTTGTTTCATATTATTGTTGTACTGTTATTCTTGTGTTATCTTAATACAATATTTGTTTGTGAGTAACAATTGGTGTGGCTTCACCATTGATCTTTGACATACAGAATAACACATTTTTCTGCCGTGACTCCTCTCGGGGCTCGGAGGTACACCGTGACCAGGGGGTCGGGGAGGAGCACGTAACAGAGGGAACAGAGTTCTATAACAAAATATTTATAAAATTCCTTAAAGATAATGGCATTAAATTATACAGCACCTTTAATGAAGGAAAGGCAGTTGTTATTGGGCGTTTTAATCGCACTTTACTTTGAAAGAGAGACTATATAAAAAATTTACGCAATTCAATTCTCAACAATGGGTACCGCTATAATTCAGGACATCTATCTATAATTCCAGTAATCTCTGTACGTTTGTACGTCTGTTTGTCTGTGACCGCTGTTTCTCGACAACCACGGGTCCGATATACTTTTAACTTGCCAGGTATATTGCTGGGGACCCGAGGATGTGCCTTTTCAAGGTTTCATATTAATCGGACAATTACTTACCGAGCTATGTCCAAAAAACGATTCAACCAATCAGAGAGCAGCGAACGATCGCGTGTGCCGAACGTGGAGGACACACTCTGCCTCGGATGGCACATTTGAGAGCGTATTCATTTATTTCACGTTTGCAAACTATGTTGGCGTTAAACTATGTTTTAAAACTAATAAAACCGAATTTGCGATTCATTCGCTTTCCTGCGCGTTTGTGCACGCGATGGCGATTTCTTTACCAAACTCCGGAAGCCGTTCGCTTTGGACCAAACCATTGCATGTAAATAGAGGGGGGGGATTGTCACCGTACTCGCAAGCCGTTCGCTTTGGCCCAAACCATTTCATGTAAATAGAGGGGGGGGATATAATTTTAGATATAGATATAGTACGGGCAATGCCCTAGTTGTAGATAATTACAATAATACAGTTCATTCATCAACAAAATCAAAACCATCGGAAACATTTACAAAATTAGAATATGAAAAGGAGATTAATTTGAGAAAATCCAAGTTCAAAGTTTGTGATATTGTAAGAATATACAGATGGAAAAGCCATTGTAAGAAATGAGAAAAGTTATACAGAGATGGACTAATGAATTATTTAAAATCATTGATGTAATGGACACCTTGGACTTACAAATTATATGATTTAAATGGAGAAGAAATATTGGGATCATTTTATTCACAGGAATTACAAAAGACAAAGATAATGAAAAATTGAAAAAATTAGAAAAATTAAAAAATAAATTTTGAAAAAAATATATATTTTTTTAAATTTGAAAAAAAATTAGAAAAACAATTGAAAAATTTTTTTGCAAAACAAATTGAAAATTTTTTAGAATAAATTTGAAAAAAGATTGAAACATTTTGAAAAAAAAATAGAAAAAATTTTGAAATTTTTTTTTGAAAAAAAAAAAGGTTCAAATACTCAATATCCCTCAAGGATTAATACGAATTTGGATCTGTGTCAAGAACTGATTTTTATTTTAAGCGAAAAAGTATCTTTAAATTAGCGTGATATTTTCATCAAGGAAATTTTACTTTAAGCACAAATCTATTTAGAAATTTATAATATAATTTTATAATATAATTTGTTATTCTTACTGTTTTCGATTAAAAAGACAGGAGGATTTTAATCGATATTTTACATTGATTTAATAGGAAACAGGAGTTATATGAAGAAAAAGAGGCTATAAGCCGGGTGAATACACATAAAAGGGAAGTGATTCTATCCAGATATTCGAAAACCATTTTTACTTTAAGCACAAATGTATAGATAAAAGGGAAGTGATTCTACCCAGATATTCGAAAAACCATTTTTACTATAAGCACAAATATATAGATAAAAGGGAAGAGATTCTACCCGGATATTCGAAAAACCATTTTTACTATAAGCACAAATATATAGATAAAAGGGAAGAGATTCTACTCGGATATTCGAAAAACCATTTTTACTTTAAGCGAAAAAATATCTATAAATTACGAGATTTTCATCAAGAATATTTTATTTTAAGCGAAAAAATATTTATAAAATACGAGATTTTCATCAAGAATATTTTATTTTAAGCGAAAAAGTATCTATAAATTACTTTCATCACGTTGATGCTCGTTGAATTATTTTCATCACGTTGCTCGACGCACATCACGTGATTTTCATCTATAAAACATCCATTCATTTTTTACTATATAAATATGGTGAATACAACGTATTGCGATGTTTGTAATCATGAATATCATAAGCATGCTTTGGCACGTCATCTAAAAACAAAAAAGCATAGACCAAATGCTGGAGAATTACCGACAGAGTTTGTAATCATGAATGCGATGTTTGTAATCATGAATATCATAAGCATGCTTTGGCACGTCATCTAAAAACAAAAAAGCATAGACCAAATGCTGGAGAATTACCTCCAGAGTCTAGACTGTAAACATGTTATACACTGTGATGTTTGCTCAAAGGATGTCTCAAAGGTCTGGTGTAACAAACACCTCACAACAAAAAAGCATAGACAAAGTGTTGGAGAACTGCCTCCGGTGTCTAATGTTATATGCTGTGATGTCTGCAATAAGGACATTAAAAAGGGAGGCTTAAAGTCTCACATTCAATCATGCAAACACAAGAAGAATGAACAGACAGTTGTATACTCCATTAAAAACTCTGATGGAGCATTCAAGGGACATATTAAGGTAAGGGTTTTTGAGTTTGGAACTCCAGGACCAAAATCAATAGCTGAGGCGATTGAGATGGTTAAACTTGCTGTTGAAACACTTGTAAAAGATACATTGACTGAGATGAATACATTAAAGTTTTATACAGACTTGGCATTTAATATGTAATTTTTTTTCTTTTTTCACTTGGGTTTACTTTCTTAACTCAGTATATCAATCTGGCGAGTTTCTTTTACACTTTGGTGATTTATTTGTTAAAAGAACCATGTCACTGATTGTCTGTCGCAGCAAGAAGTCAACAACAGGATTATATCACAGGTGGCGTGGCAAAATGTACGGACAGGTGCATTTGATGATTGGCTTCACAGTCGGGTATACAAGGGTTGTTGCGTTCTGTATTAGTGGAAAACAACTGCTGCACGTCTCCAAAAGTTATTGCCGCTTCCTTTAGAGATGGTCCGTCAACTCGACAATGCTGTTTGTCATGGAGTGGTGGCTTTACGAAATTACAGCATGAAACAGCGTGCTATTGCTCGGCAGTATGGCATCACTCAAGGTCAGGTGTCAAAGATCCTGAAACAAAATGCTCAGAGGGGTGTCCCTACTCCAATACCGAGGCCAGGACGTCCCCGCAGAACCACAAGGAGGGATGATCGCCAGCTGCACCGGTTAGTCCGCAATGGCCGTACCAAGTCAGCTAATCGGCTTAGGGCTGAGAGGCAGCAACTGACAAATGTGCCTGTATCCAGAAAGCTAGTCAACCAACGACTGGTTCAAGCAGGCTATTGTGCCAGGTGTCCCCTGAGAAAGCCACGCCTGACCAGACAACACCGCCAGCGCCGATTGCAGTGGGCCAGAGAGCACCGTCAATGGCAGCCAGGACACTGGAATCACGTGATCTTCAGTGACGAGTCTAGATTTCTGGTCTATCATCAAGATGGCCACGTCCGAGTGCGCAGACAAGTGCATGAAGCCTACAACAAAGATTGTATAGTGCCAAGAGTCCAAGCTGGAGGTGGTGGGGTGACCGTTTGGGCTGCTTTTCATGCAGGGGGCAAAACTGACCTGGTTGTTCTGAATGGAAACCTGAACCATTTCAAGTACAGGGCCATTCTGGAAGAAACATTGCTTCCATTTGCTCGTGTAGCCTTTGGAGGAAACTTTGTCTTCCAAGAGGACAATGCACGGCCTCATCGTGCTCGCATGATCCAACACTTTCTTGCTGACCATGGTGTAGAGCATATGGAGTGGCCTGCCATGTCCCCGGATATGAATCCGATAGAGAACTTGTGGGCAGAATTAACGCGTCAAATCGACCACTTGGACCAGCAACCGACCTCTGTGCTTGAATTGCAGCAGGCTATTGTCACTGCATGGCAAGCGATTCCTGTCCAAACCTTGGCAAATCTCGTGAACAGCATGCCTCAACGTGTACGTGCTCTCCTGAATGCTCGTGGGGGTTACAGGAAGTACTGAACTGTAATTTTACTGTCCGTAATCCCAGTCGTAATTTAACTTTTGTTTTTGTTAAAAAAAATTTTGGCTAATGTGCAAAATAAAGAGATACTTCTGGAAAACGTACAGAAGTTTAACACAGTACTGTCCATGAATTGAGTTTGATACCAGTTTACATCACTTTCAAGGATCAATTTATTTGTTTTAAAATGTCAAATGTGGTTTTTGTTTCTTTTAAAGGTCACATTAACAAAATCTAGAATAATTTCAACATAATTCCAATGAACTTTTGGTTCTATGACATCTTGAAAAGTAAGTTCACCCCCACAAAAAAATATTCCATATTAAATGCCAAGTCTGTATTTGAGTAAAAATGGGTATGGTAAAAGATGGTGTTGAAGAAACTCCCTATATGAGAACAGACCCTCACTTTATCACATCATTCCAAGATTTCTTATCATCAGGTGTTTGTGGTGAACTTGTAAAACAGGAGCAGGATGTAGATAATACTGTGGTGGGTAGTGGATATAGTATTAGTAAAATCATTTTCTTAGATATACACATTCTGAAATCAGATCCTCTTAAAGCTTCTTCTTACATTGATTTACTGAGGGTTATAAAACTTTAAAAAGCGGTTGTTAATATTCAAAACAAAGATAATAAATGTTTCCTATGGTCTGTTCTCACTCACCTTCATCCCCCACATTGGAACCCTGAGAGAGTATCTCATTATAAGAAATATGAGAATACGTTAAATGTTAAAGGTTTAAAGTTTCCAATGTCATTGATTGATATTCTAAAATTTGTGGAAATGAATGATCTATCTGTTAATGTTCATGGACTAACAAAAACAAACAAAGTTAAGATTTTAAAAATTTCTGATAACTATAAAAATGATGAAACTCATATTGACCTTCTTTGTTTTAGTTTAGAAGAAAATTCACATTATGCTCACATCAAAAATTTGCCTCGATTAATCACCTCACAAGTAGTCAAAAGAAAATGTAAAACATATCTTTGTTAGCATTGTCTTAACTTCTTTCATACCAAAGAAAGATTAAACCAACATTCAAAATACTGCGGTGATCATAAGTCCACCGTAATTAATAGGCCAAAAGTAGGTTCAAACATATCATTTAAAGATTTCAACAAGACTATAAAACATCCATTCGTGATATATGCTGACTTTGAAAGTATCCTTCGAAAAAATAGATACTGCTTCTCCAGACCCTAAAGGGTCTTACACAAATAAATATCAAAAACATACTCCTTGTGGTTTCTGTTATTATATCAAATCATCCGTTTGTGATGAATATAACAAGTTAGAAGAGTATAGAGGAGAAGATGCCCCAGAGGAGTTTGTGAAACGACTAGAAAAAGGCTGTGTTCAATTAACCAAGATAATTAATGAGAGAAACCAACAAACCAATGTCCTTAACAAAAGAAGAAGAAACAGAATTTGGGCAGCCAAAGGCTGTCTGTCATATTTGTGAGGAGAAAATTGGTGAAGGTCTAAAGGTTAGAGATCATTGTCATCTCATTGGTAAATATGGAGGTCCGGCTCATCAAAGTTGTAATATTAATTATAAACTCCCCTCTTTCATTCCAGTCTTTCTTCACAACAACGCGCATTATGATACACATTTATTTATAAATGAACTTTCAAAGACTTCTGGAGACATTTCTGCAATTCCTAACACAGATCAGAAATACATTTCATTCACAAAAAAAAATTCAAACATTTCCTATAACTCATATAAGATTTATTAACTTATTCAAGTTTATGGCAAGTCCATTATCTAACTTGGTATCAAATAAATATAAACTTTCCGAGTCTTTCAGAGTATTTAATGAATCAAGAAAGGATTGAACTCTCATCACAAAAGGGATATATCCTTCTGATTATATGGATTCATTTGAGAGATTTAAAGAAACACAACTTCCCTCAAAAGAAAATTTCTATAACAAGTTAAATAAAAGTCATATAACTGATAAAGATTATACTCGAGCACAGAATGTTTGGAAAAAGTTGAATACAAAGAACCTTGGAGAGTATCACGATTTGTAGCTTAAAACTAATGTCCTACTATTGGCTGATGTATTTGAGACTTTTAGAACCATGTGCCATAATAAAAATTATTATGGATTAGACCCCGCTCACCATGACACTGCGCCTGGTTTGGCTTGGCGTGCTATGTTAAAAATGACAAAACAGGCTTTGGATTCGATCAGTGATGTAGATATGCTTTTGATGATAGAAAAGGCTAAAGGAGGAGGAATATCTCAAGTATGTTCGAGTAGATATGCTAAAGCTAACAACACATCTTTCTAATTATGACGCTACAAAAGATAGTTCTTATTTGATGTATTATGATGCTAATAATTTGTATGGATGGGCTATGTCTCAAGCCCTTCCTTATGGTAAACTTAAGTAAGTTAAAGCGAAAGATTATGAAAAGGTTTTGCAGGATATCGTTATCTCTACACAAAAAGAATTGGATAAAGCTAAAATTGGATATTATTTTGAGGTTGATTTGAAATATCCTGAAGAACTTCATAATACACATAAAGATCTGCCTTAGGCTCCTGATAAAGAAAGACCAAGAAAAGTGGTGACGAAGTGGTTAAACTGGCTTCAGCAGTTAAACACAGAGAATAATGGAATTCGCTGCATGGTTGTTGATCAATTCAGTAGTTAATTCATCACTCTTAGGATGGCATCTTGATGCATTCAAAGGTTCTGAGTCGGAGGCCAACTTCCAACAAAATCCATCCAAAAGAGGGTTCAACAGGATGGTGATGATGTTGAAAATGATGATATCTGTGCTGAAGATGATAAATGATGACAACATTATTTCTTGCAGTGAATGTGATGGGAAAGTTTCCAAAATATTTATTTATAATTGATTTACAATGATGGACGACGGTGCAATGTCATTTTGTCTTCACGGCAATGCACATCACCCGCATTGATGCTAGTAGACAAGACAGGACAGAAATTTGTCGGGCCCAACCAAGATACTACCCACATACACAGTGAGATGGGCTATTTCAGTGATGATCCTTTTGATCAAATCGTTCATTAAAGATGGCAGGGCGTGCCGCCACAACACAGAAACATTGTGCACACACCCGTGAATCTTCAAGGGTGAACAACATAATGCATAAACTGTTAAATCATAACTTGGGATGAGTGCGCACAGAAGGTACTTTAATATGGTCAATGGAGGCTTTAAGGAAGGCTTCGATATGATTACACTGGCCAGACAGATGTATACCACATGGTGTTGATCCTGGTTCAACCCAAATAAGTATCTAGCCATAACCCGGCCTTTAAAAAGGAATTTGCATTGTTTGCGTGTTTTTCATTTTATTTCACCATTATTTCTCGAATGTTAAGTGCGTTCCATCAAAATGATTTCAACAGTAACTACACATAGCATAAACCACATGATCTCCAGGTGCAAGCTGATAGGCTGCCAAATCTGCGGTGGAATTTTGATCCAAACTGTATATCATTCAGTGTTGTGTTGTCTAAATCGACCAATGTCTGTCTGCCTCCATTTTGTTCAAGAACCAGGTTCAAACTCCTCCTAAGGCACCGGATGCCAGCACATTACACGTCGCCGTGAGTGTCTCCTTACATAAACCTTTCACTCACTTTCACTTTTCTCACTTTCACTCACTTTCACTCACTTTCACTTTCACTCTTTCACCTTTCACCTTTCACCTTTCTTTCACCTTTCGCCTTTCACTCACTCACTGCAGGCAGGTTGGTGGCCTTTCTGTCTTCTACCGACTCCTCTCCGGCCTTTCTCCCCCAGCTCTCTCTGGGCTCTGTCCCCCAAATATTCCTACAGGTCGCACAAGATCTGCTTGCAACCCTCTTATGGTTAAACTGCCAAAATCTAGGCTCTCTGCTCACCTTCACTCTTTCATTCCCCTTTTCTCCCACCTCTGGAACAAACTCCCCCACTCCCTTCAATCCCACTCCTCCCTCCAGGTCTTTAAAACAGCTGTTCACCACCATCTCTTATCTTCCCCCATCCAAAACCTTGATCTTTTCTACCCCCGTTAATTCACCCCAGATCCACTTTTTTGAAATTCCAACTTCTTTCCTGGAAGTTCTTGCAGTGTCCATGTGTTTTATGCCTCTCCCACCTCCCCCCAAGCCCTCTCCCTCCCACAGATCTCTCGATGTCCATCCTCTCAAATGTTGTGTTTGTGTCCTTCCTCCTCTCTCTCCATCTTGTCTACCGCTCCCATTATTTTGTGTTTTATGTGTGATTATTGTTAGCTCTTTCACGAGCCTCGATCTTGTATTAAAAAAAAAGAAAAAAAGAAAAAAAAGAATGGTTAAGTGATTATCAACAATCATTTAATACAAAAGGTAAATCAACAGAAAAACTACTTACTACATTATATAATAAAAGAAATTATGTTTTACACCAAAGGAACTTGAGGCAATGTTTATCAGCAGGGTTATGAGTGAAGAAGATTCGTAGAGTTTTAAAGTTTAACCAAAGGCATTGGTTGAAAACATATTTTGATTTTATTACAAAGAGAAGAACAGAGGCCAAGACAGATTTTGAGGATTTTTTTTTTTTTTTTTTTTTTTTTGTATACAACATCGAGGCTCGTGAAAGAGCGAACATGAATCACACAGAAAGACAAACCGACACATAAAACAGAATTATAACATCGGGAGCGGTAGACAAGAGGGGGAAGGACATAAAACACAACATTTGAGAGCAGGGACCGAGAGACATGGAGACATCGAGAGATCTGAGAGAGGGCGAGGGCTTTGGGGAGGGGGAATGGGAAGGGGGGGGGGGTGGGAGAGGTATAAAACATATGGATACTGCCGGGACTTCCAGGAAAGAAGTTGGAATTTCAAACAAGGTGGATCTGGGGTGAATTAGCGGGGGTAGAAAAGATCAAGGTTTTGGATGGGGGAAGATAAGAGATGGTGGTGAACAGCTGTTTTAAAGACCTGGAGGGAGGAGTGGGATTGAAGGGAGTGAGGGAGTTTGTTCCAGAGGCGGGAGAAAAGAGGAATGAAAGAGTGAAGGTGAGCAGAGAGCCGAGATTTCGGCAGTTTAACCATCAGAGGGTTGCTGGCAGATCTTGTGCGACCTGTAGGAATATTTGGGGGACAGAGCACAGAGAGAGCTGGGGGTGCAAGGCCGGAGAGGAGTCGGTAGAAGACAGAAAGACCACCTACCTGCCTGCGGTGAGTGAGTGAAAGGCCCTCAGAGATAGCTTCATCGCGGGAGATTCCAATAATTCTGAAAGCTTTGGGTTCAACAGCGTGAAGCCGAGCTAGGTGTGAGGCAGGAGCACCGGCCCATAGGGGAGAACAGTATTCCATTGAGCTGCGGATGAAAGCCTTGTATGTGGTGAGGAGCTCAGGTGTGCCGAGGAAGGACTTCGCACGACGGAGGATGCCCAGTCGGCGACTGGCTTTGGAGGCCAGCCTGGAAATGTGGTTTTCCCAAGAAAGATCATGGCAGATAGTAAGACCCAAAAGCTTGAGCGACAGAACTTCTTGGAGAGGATTGTTGAGAAAGTAGATGGGAGGGTTGTCCAGTCGATCTTTTCGGAGAGACATAGTAAGAGTGTGAGATTTGTCAGGATTGAAAGACATGTTCCACTTGTTTGACCAGTCTGTGATTTGTCCAAGTCTTCAGAGAGTCAGGAGGCTGCAGACTGCCGATTTGAGGGAAGAGGAATGGAGCGGCAGAGAGTGGAGTCATCAGCAAGGAGATAGAGAGGATTTTCAAGAGAGTCAGAGAGATCATTGATGAAGACCAGAAAAAGCACAGGGCCCAGAACACTGCCTTGGGGAACTCCAGCCTGAACAGGAAGAGGAGATGAGAGAAACCCATTCAGGGCCACACGTTGACGACGACTAGAGAGGAAGTCCGCCAGCCATGCATGGAGATTTCCATGGATACCAAAGGAGGAGAGTTTGGTGAGCAGAGCGGGGTGCCAGACCGTATCGAAGGCACGTGATATGTCGAGGGAGACAGCTCTAATTTCTTGTTTGGCATTGAGGACCTCCATCCATTGTTGAGACAGCAGAAGCAGCATGTCCAGAGTAGAGTGACCTGGTCTGAAACCAAATTGATGATCAGAGATCAAGCCATTGGAGAAGAGGAAAGATTGCATATCTGAAGCAATGATGGATTCCATGACTTTGCTGATAATTGGGAGAAGGCTGATTGGTCTGTAGTTGCTAGGATCTGTTTTTGCACCTTTTTTGTGCAAAGCGGTGATGTTGGCTGATTTCCAAGCAGATGGCAGTTGACCTTGAGCAAAAGAGATGGTGAAGAGAACAGAGAGAGGGTGAGATAGAGCGGCAGAGCAGGATTTTAGGACCCGTGGGCTGATGCCATCAGGTCCAGTTGCAGAATCAGAGTCGAGGGTTGACAGAAACTTTTCCACCTTGTCAGGAGGAAAGGACACGGAGTCCAGGAGCAGCTGGGTACGACTGGGTATGGTGGGTACAGAGAGGGATGGGTTTGGGACACAAGAATTAGAGGCAAACACAGAGTTGAGGATGAATTCCTCACAGAAACACAGAGTTCCGGGCTGCGGAAAAGGTGGGCACATCCTTCTCTCTCGTGGTGTTAGCTCGCGACGGCTGCGCTTTGTGTCGTGCGCGCCTTGGAAGTTCGGGACAGTCGGAGCTCGGTGCAGCCGAGCGAGAAGGACGAGGGAGGAGCTCTGGGCTGTTCACTTCACATCGGCGGCTGGCAGTGACGCGACTTCGCGCCAACACGTTTTCCCTGCACAGGAAAGCGAGACCTGTGACAGCCCCGAACGGTCAAGGACACCAGGCGGAGTATCAGCCATGATGCTTTTATAAATTGATGAATAATGCTGTATTTGGAAAGACAATGGAAAATGTTAGGAATAGACAAAACATAAGACTTGCTACATCTTGGAAACAAGCAACAAAATTAATTAATAGACCCAGTTTTCAAAGAGCAGAGGTGTTTTCAGAGAACTTTTGTGCTATCCATTTGGTTAAAGAAAGTATTGAAATGGATAAGCCTATTTACATTGGAACATCAATTCTTGACTTGTCAAAGTCATTAATGTATGATTACTTTTACAATAACTTAAGGAAGAAATATCAAAATGATGTTAACCTACTTTATATGGATACAGATAGTTTATTTTGAAAATTGATACAGAAGATGTTTATTCAGATATGATTGATGATATTGATATATACAATACAAGTAATTACAAGTCGGGTGAGAAGTTGTTTTCTTCAAAAAAGAAAAAGGTTATTGGAAAGTTTAAGGATGAATTGGGGGGTAAGGTAATGAGTGAATTTATAGGATTGAGGTCGAAGGCTTATGCTTATAAATATATTGATAATAATATTGAAAAGAGTGATAAAAAGTTGAAAGGAATAAAGAAAAATGTTATTAAAGAAACAATAAACTTTGAAAATTATTATAATTGTTTAACTTTAAAGAAAGAAGAGTTCAGAAAAATGAATACAATAAGAAGTTATAAACATCAATTATACTAGGGCGTGCCCGTACGTGGGTGCAAAAAAACATGCGTGCAAACAACAACAACAAAAAAAAACTTTGAAACCACGTGGCAGTAACGACCACAGAACCCCCCCCTCTATTTACATGAAATGGTTTGGTCCATTCGCAAAGCCAAAGCGAACGGCTTGCGAGTACGGTAGAACCCCCCCCTCTATTTACATGAAATGGTTTGGTCCATTCGCAAAGCCAAAGCGAACGGCGAACGGCTAAATCGCCATAGCTCGGTAACTACTTCTCCGATTAATATGAAACCTTGAAAAGGCACATCCTCAGGTCCCCAGCAATATACCTGGCAAGTTTCAAGTATATCGGACCCGTGGTTGTCGAGAAACAGCGGTCACAGACAAACACACAGACACACACACATACACACACACAAACACACACACACACAGAGATTACTGGAATTATAGATAGATACAGAGGAGGTGAATAAGAAGGCATTAGGAGCTTTTGATGATGTGCTTTATTTTGGAAAATGGAATTGATAGTGTCCCTTATGGGTATAAGTATTAAGATAAATATAAGTGATTCACGGGCCATTTTTGGCCCGCAGAATAAATATCTAAGATAAGAGAAATATATAAGTATAAGTGAATATGAATGAATGAATGATCGTTTTAAGGCCATTTTTCCCCGCTGGAGCAGGGGTTAGCCTTGCGGGCCCCATGACAATCATGGTGCCCTGTTTGAGGCAATGTTTTTATGGCCGGATGCCCTTCCTGACGCTAACCCTTGGTCGCATCTTATGATGCGCAGTGATACGGTGCACCTATTCTAAACTGGGGTACACACCGTGATCATTCATCTTATACTTATATAAGTATACTTATACTTATACTTATATACTTTATACTTATATAGGTATAAGTGATAAAATTAATATATAAGTGATAAGATAAAAAGGGGGGTTAGGGATTTTAATGGGCTACTGCCACCATCTTACTATAAATTCACCAAATGTCTGTCTGTCTGTTCGAAGGTACCGTAAAAACTGCTGAACCGATCGCAAAGATATTTTGGGTGGGTAATCCTGGGACCCCTGGGAGTAAAATAGGCTATTTAGTTTTCCAATTTCAGCTTTGGTCTTCAGCATTCTCGGGTTTGGACTCCCGCATAACATTCGCGTTCGCATAACGTTCATTGTGATAATGTTCTCATTGTGACGATGTTGTGACGATGTATGTGTTCACGGTAGTGTTTGACCTGATGGTGTGAACGTAATTTCGTAATGTTTTTCGTTTCGTAATCCTTTAATGAACGTTTAATGTTCAATGAACGTTTAATGCCCTTCGATGCACTGCTACACTGGGCCGCACGCGCGCTACACTGGATGGGCCAGCGTGTACCTTGCCCTTCGCCGTCAGGCTCGGGTAAACCGCTGAGCCCCATCCGTGATGGGGACTGGGTCTTGAGACCGTGTCACACGAACGAAGAATTCCCAGTAAGCGTGAGTCATCAGCTCGCGTTGATTAAGTCCCTGCCCTTTGTACACACCGCCCATCGCTACTACTGATCGGATGGTTTGATGAGATCCTCGGATCCGCCCCTGCACGGGCCGTTCTCGGCTCGTGCCGGGGCACCAAAAAGATGAGCGAACTTGACTGTCTAGAGGAAGTAAAAGTCGTAACAAGGTTTCCATCGGTGAACCTGCGGAAGGATCATTATCGGGACAACATGAGAGCGAGCGAGACACGAGACGTACGTGGTACGTGATCGTCCATGTACTGTTTAGCCATGTACTGTTTATATTTTGATGATTTGCGTGTGATATGATTTAACGGATGTTTATATGAATCGTTTAAAATAAAAAAGCCTTCAATTTCTGATATTTTACCTTTTCATTTGGGCTTCCCAATTGAAGCCCCGCCCGTAGGGTGGGTACTGTTGCTAGTTTTTACTAATATATAAATGATAGAAACAAGCATTAACCAAACTAAAGAGTGGAGGTATATGCAGCCTTGGTATATAAATGGAAAACATCATGAATGTGAGAAATATCAAATAAGTATTTTTGAAGAAATAACAGGGGTAAGAGTAGATAAAACAAATAAGCGAATAAATTTAAATACGAATAAGTTAGAGGCTCTAAGCGGCAACATCCTTGAGTGGACTGAAAACTTTAATGGTTGTCAAGAGATTGAGGGGAAAATAATTTACTATAATCTCAAAATGATATGTGGTTCGGGAGGGGCTCAGACGAGGTCATTAAGAGAAGTTTATCATTTCATATCAGCTCAACGGCGATACCTAAACCGAGAGTTAAATTCTAATATAACATTTGTCAATATTCTAGATGGTGAATGTTATCCTAAGAGAATTAGGTTATTACCTAAAAATGAAACACAAATATTGGTTGGGTCTCTGTGTGAGTATAATGAAAAATGGGGGGAGTTAATAAGTTAAATGCAGGGAGAAAAAGGGTGTAATTTTTCAAGCCTGGCATGCCTGGGCAAGGTTTAGGGGAAGTGGGCGGGGCTTAGTTAAAAGTGGGCGGGCTTAGGAGGGAGAAAAGAAAATTTAATGAGAGAAAAAGGGGTGTAATTTTTCAAGATAGGTGGTTTGAGTCAATAAGTTTCCATACTTTTCCCCATTGGCTTCAATGTTCAATTTTAGGTGAGCTAGAACCTCTGAGTAGTAGTTAGGTCGATTGAGGATTTCATATTTGTAAATAGGTTGTCCCAAAAGAGGGTGAAATCTGGTTGAAAATCCAGAGTTATTAAGTTTTTTTTTTAGCTCTTTCCCCATTCACTTCAATTTTAAATTCGATGTGTTTTAGTAGTTGGTAATTTAGCTTCGTAAAAAGTGAACGCAATTTTTTGAGAGAAAAGGGGGTGTAATTTTATGAGAGAGGGGGTGTGAGTCAATAAGTTTTCCCTTTTTCCCCATGGACTTCAATGTTAAATTGAATGTGTCCCAGACCTCCCATTTTCCCCCTACTTATGTTCGCTTTGGCTTCACCTGTGTGAAAGAAGGAGATGGAACTGATAACCCCAATGCATGCTTTGCAATTTGGGAATGAGCAATGGAAATTTGAAGCCATCAGGACTGAGAGAGCACCTCCAAAGCAAACACAGGGATCATGTTGACACCTCCATTGATGCTTTCAAGGTGAAAAGACTTCGTTATGATCAGGAAGGAACTCTTTCATCGCAATGAATGTGTTGGTTCCCTTCACAACTACGTATCTCTGTGAAACATGTTTCTCTGCATTATTGAACCTGAAATCAAAGTGGAGAAATCGACTTGATGTGTCCGATGATATGCGAGTGGCGTTGTCAGGAACTGTGCCCCGATTCCATATTCTGATTGCACGAAAACAGCAGCAACAATCTCACTAAATTAGTAAAACGGCTTGCATAAACTTGCATGTTTTAGTTTTGTTTACTTTGTTTTGTTTCTTTGTTAACAAGCAAGGAAATAAATTAGGGATAAAATCCTAATGATTTTCTTTCCTGTTCTGTTCCTAATTATCCATATGTAAAACTAAGCTATTGAGATATTTTGAAGTCACACTGGAACCTAATGGGACTGGTAATCAGGCACGGATCCCCGAACTTGGCCCATTTTCAGGGTAATAAGTTACCAATTTTCATCCAAAAAAATAGGCAATTAAAGTAAAAGCACCCCTCAGAATGCACCACAGAGCACCTCGAAATCGAAAATAATTCTAGGGGGACATGCCCCCAGTCCCCCCTAGCTATGTGCACCTTCGGTGAGCCTTGGTCAGTCAACAGTCTGGCGGAGGGGTTATGGGGATATCGTGGGCAATCCGTTGGGGGTCTTGACAGGGAAAAAGGTCAAGAACCCCTGGTTTAGAGAGTAGCTAACAGTATTGCCATCACATAACAATCCCGACATCACTGCCTCCAGACTATTGTCTAGGGCTAGGCCGAGCTAAAAGTATAAGAAGCTCCTATATTTCATTTCTGCATAAGTATAAGAAGCTCCCGTATAATTTCAGGGACTTCTTGCAGCTTCAGTTGTCTTTCCTACTTTTCTTTTTTATCAACTTAGAGTAACCAATCACAAATGGATATAATTATAGAATGCTGTTATTAGAGATGTCCATGCGGTTTGTAAGAAGTTGTTGATCATGTACTGATATTATAACATTATACTCGGACTGCTAATTTGTACAGTCTCATTATGTGGCTGAACTACAAGAATAATCAAGTCATTTGTCCCATCAAGGCCACGTCATATCAACACCATATTAATTTAATCTACAACATTGGATGGAGAATTCGGTCCCATGGAGACAGGGAGGACAATGGAGAACTAGACAATCGGAACAGTTTAATGATAAATAACGATAAACATTAAAACAAGATAATTCACAATTAAAACAATTAAGATTTACTAGATGAACACTTTTAATTATAAACGGTCATTTAAGTATTTTAATTTTCATTTATAATCCTTCAATTGAATGAAAAAGTCAATATTGTCAGTCCCATTAAATAATACATTCCGTAGTCCGTTAAGCCCCATGGCAATGGATGTTCATTGATCAGAATTGCATTCCTGTTGTTTTTCAACCACTAAATCTGTAAATTACCCCAAAACGAAAACCAATAGACAGGAGTGTGTTCCGTTACCAAGCGGCTTGATATCGCTTACCAAGCAGCTTACGGACGCTTACCAAGCAGCTTGCTATTGCTTACCAAGCGGCTTGATATTCTTTGCCAAGTGGCTTACTATCGCTTACCAAGCGGCTTGATATCGCTTACCAATCTGCTTGTTTTCGCTTTCCAATCGGCTTGCTGTCGCTTACCAAGTGGCTTGCTATTGCTTACCAAGAGGGTTACTGTCGCTTACCAAGCGGGTTACTGTCGCTTACCAAGCGGGTTACTGTCGCTTACCAAGCGGGTTACTGTCGCTTACCAAGCGGCATGATATCACTTACCATGCGGCTCACTGTAGCTTACCAAGCAGCTTGCTATTGCTCACCAAGCCAAGCGGCTTGATATTCCTTGCCAAGCGGCTTACTATCACTTACCAAGCGGCTTGATATCGCTTACCAATCTGCTTCTTATCGCTTACCAATCGGCGTGCTGTCGCTTACCAAGTGGCTTGCTTGCTATTGCTCACCAAGTGGCTTGCTATTGCTTCCCAAGCAGCTTGCTATCGCTTACCAAGCGGCTTGATATCACTTACCGAGCAGCTTGATATCGCTTAACAAGTGGCTCATGGTTGCTTACCAAGCAGCTTGATATCGCTTACCAATCGGCTTATCGCATACCAAGTGGCTTGCTATCGCTTACCAAGCTGGTTGATATCGTATACCAAGCAGCTTGATATCGCTTACCAAGCGGCTTACGGTTGCTTACCAAGGAGCTTGATATCGCTTTCCAATTGGCTTGCTGTCGCTTACCAAGCAGCTTGCTATCGCTTACCAAGCAGCTTACTATGGCTTACCAAGCTAATAGGCTTGTGCCTCGGGCCTCGTCTCATTTCTCGTTACTCGTATTGTCGGTAAACACCACGTCTGGTGGCAAGGATGGCTGACAAATCAAGCCAGTATTCACGGTTAAATTCCTGCATTGAGTAGCGACGATTTTGAACTTTTTGCTGAACAAGTGAAGTTCCATTTCATCACAAATGGTGTGGACAAAGAAATCACAAAGAAAGCCATTCCTTGTTATTTGGTGTCCTCGGACAACCATCGGCCTTTCTGTGACTTTATCGCTCCCAACAAGCCAAAAGACGATGTCTTCACATTGAATGTGAACACATGGATGTGTTATTTCGCTGAAAACCACCCCAGGGGTGTGTTCTTTGGCAGAAAACCAACCCAGAGGTGTGTTATTTGCCTAAAAGCCAACCCAGCGGTGTGATCTTTGGCTGAAAACAAACCCTGGGGTGTGTTATTTGGCAGAAAACCAACCCAGAGGTGTGTTCTTTGGTAGAAAACCAACCCAGTGGCGCGTTATTTGCCTGAAAACCAACCAAGGGGTGTGTTCTTTGGCAGAAAACCAACCCAGTGGCGTGTTATTTGCCTGAAAACTAACCCGGGGGTGTGTTCTTTGGCTGAAAACCAAACCAGGGGCGTGTTATTTGCCTGAAAACCAACCCAGGGGTGTGTTCTTTGCCTGAAAATCAACCCAGGGGTGTGTTCTTTGCCTGAAAACCAACTCAGGGGTGTGTTCTTTGCCTGAAAACCAACCCAGGGGTGTGTTCTTTGCCTGAAAACCACCCCAGGTGTGTGTTCTTTGCCTGAAAACTAACCCATGTGTGTGTTCTTTGGCTGAAAACCAACCCAGGTATGTGTTCTTTGCCTGAAAACCAACCCAGGTGTGTGTTCTTTGCCTGAAAACTAACCCATGTGTGTGTTCTTTGCCTGAAAACTAACCCGGGGGTGTGTTCTTCGGCTGAAAACCAACCCAGGGGTGTGTTCGCTGTTCAATACAACCTGACAAATTTTTCTTCTTCTCGGGGTTATTTCTTTTCTTCCACCTTTTCGGATCACCTTTTGCCAGTGGAATGTTCATTTTGTTTAACCACCGTGCTGGTCGCCCCGAAACGGGTATTTCCGTCTTCTAATCAACATTTCATGACGGGTTTACCCACCGAGACCTTCGACCAGCTTCAAGGGAGCAATGGCTGCATCTCGGTGAAACAACCACCTTTACTCCTGCTTCTACACATTTACGGCGAACGTAACATAGACAGAGGATTCCCAGCAAGCATCTAACCACCGTATGACCATATATGAGTAGAAATTAATACACATAATTTCTACATTGGTGACCATGATGTGATACAGTGGTTTAGATCAAAATTTTCCAATCTTTTTACCAATCAGCATGTCTGAACCCGAGTTACATGATCCTGTCGATGACATGTCTATAGAGGCCACATCACCTTCCCCAGTTGTGGCGGTTGGACTGAAACCTCCTCCCTTGCGGCCCAATGATCCAACCTTATGGTCGCGCAGGTGAGGACACACAGTTCCTGACTCAAAAGATCTTAATGCAGGTTGCGACATTTGCTTACATTGTTGGCACCCTGCAACCAGAGATTGCTCAAGAGGTCAGAGATTTTCTTGTCAACCCACCGAGGACGTAAAGATATGACAAGCTCAAGACTGAGCTCATATGGCGTACCTCCGCAACTGAGCAGAAACATTTTCACCAGCTGCCCATCTCAGAAGAGCTGGGAGACAGGAAACCATCACAGTTTCTTTGGAGGATGAGGCAGCTTTTCGGTGATGCCAAGCTGGAAGATAACATTTTGAAGCAGCTCTTTTTGCAGTGTTTACCCAACAACGTTCAACTCATCCTGGCCTCTACCAGCGATGCTGTGATCATTGAACAGCTCGCTGAGATGCCTGACGAGATTGTGGAAGTGGCAGCACCAACATTTTCTATTAGTTCTGCTGCACGCCAGTCATTCAGTGCAACGTTTGATCATTGGGTCATCCAGGATTTGCAGTCGACCGTTATCCAGATCACAGCACAAATGTAGGCGCTCACTTGTCACCTGCAGGAAGAGCGCAGTTTTTCTCGCGATTGGGCCCAAAGCAAACAGCGTATCAGGAGCTAGAGTAATAGCTGTCCTCGTCATGGGCGTGAAGGTACAGACTGTTGGTACCACTGGCGTTATGGTACAGCAGCCCAGAAGTGTGTGCTGCCATTTTCATTTAAGAAGCCCACTTCCACCATGCACAGAAATGGCGTGAGTGGCAGCTAGGGACGATGAGCTCTGCCGGTCACCGTGAGAGTCACCTTTTCTACGTCACTGACAAGAACACCGGCACACGCTACCTAGTTGATACTGGAACCAAAGTGAGCATGTTGCCTTGCACGACAGAAAGTAAGAATCGGTATAAAAACACTGCACCACAACTTCAAGCAGTTAACCACTCACCTATCACCACCTATGGAGAGAGATCTTTGACGCTTGTTCCGGGACTGCGCTGAGTTTTCCACTGGGTATTCATCGTTGCTGAGCTGCCCACACCCATTGTCAGAGCTGACCTTACTGTGAAAGGGATTGGTTCACAAGCATCCACCAGCAGTCTCATGTACAGTATGTGAAGAGTATTAACTCCTCATGATTTAGTGCCCTCCTTCATAAATACCCCACATAACTCGACCAGTGTACAGCAATGCGGTAGTCAGACACTCCATCACACATCACTTAGAGATTCAAGGCCCACCTGCAACAGCGAGACCTCACCCCCTTGCACCTGGTCATCAGTCTAATGCCAAGGCAGAGTTCGATCATATACTTGAGGTCGGTATTTCTGCCCCTCTAGCAGTAACTGGTCTTCCCCATTACACATGGTCCCAAAGAAGACACCAGGAGATTGGCGGTCTTGTGGAGATTATGGGGGCACTCCCCAGTTCCATTGTGCCTGATCGTTATCTGGTGCCACACCTCCAGGACTTTTCTTCTTTGCAAAGTGCTCCAGTTTTCTCTAAAGTAGATCTGGTTGGAGTGTACCATCAGATACCCATCGAGCCTGATGATATCTATAAGACGGCCATTACCACACAGTTTATACTCTTTTGAGTTTGTTCCTACCAGTCAAAAAGCCCGTCAAAAATGACGGATTGGAATAATTTATTTGATATTACTGCCTCGTGAGTGTGCCAAAATCTGAAGCCTGAGCCTTAAGAATGTTTGGGTCCTCTTGGGCTTTTCTGTCCTCGGAAATTTGAGAGGGGGGGTCTTTTGGGTCCTCTGGGTCTTTTGGGTCCTCAGGGATTTGAAGGGGGGGTCTTTTGGGTCCTCTGGATCTTTTGGGTCCTCGGGAATTTGAGGGGGGTGGGGTCTTTTGGGTCCTCTGGGTACTTTAGATGAAGTATTTCAGTTAGAATTGTGGGTGGCATCAGGTAAGCTGTCCAACCAATGGGTGAAGAGTGGACGGTGTTACACTTCTGGGGAGGATTGTTCAATGATGGTACACTCGTGGGGCTGGGCTAGCAGTAATGAGAAGCTGTGATCATCAGGGTGTATCTTATGTGAAATGCCTGGCCAGCTGTGAAACCAGATTAGCTCTTTCCTTTCTTCCTTCCCGTTCAACTTTATTTTTATTCTTTTGATTTAAAAAAAGATCTTCCTCGTTGACCTTCTCCCTCCCACCAGAACTCTGCATAATTGAATAGAGAAAGACCCTCAGGGAGAAAAAGAAAGAAGAGGAGGTGAAAGGAAGAAGAGTGAGTCGGGACGGTGGTGGAAGGCGAAAATGAATACAGGATGCGCAGTCCAAGGTTTGACGAGAACTCGGCCTGTGTGAGCTTTTTGAGGATTTGATTAATCTCTCTGAGGGCTGCCTGTTGGAGGCACAGTGTCGGAGAGATTGGGGTGGAGGAGGGTTTTCTCGGTGCACGTGGGATTGTGAGGAAAAGTGGGAGAGGGAGCAGAAGCGTTTGCTCCTCGTCAAGCATCGTCTGAGCCGACCGGAGGCAACGTGCGGCTTCATGGTTTTGCAGAAACTGCTCTGGGCAAGTCGTTCGTGGAGTTTGAGGAAACCCACTGAGAAAGAGAAGAGTGGAGGTGAGGCGCCATCCTCGGGACATGTGTCTGGGGCGAGGCAGCAGGAACGCCACCTGAAACAGGCCTGAATTTCCCTCCTCCCAGTGGCGTCACTAGGGTTGGTGTCACCCAGTGCGGTAACTCATGGTGTTACCGCACCCCCCCCCCCACCCCCCAATGGACCTCCTCCCGTACCAGACCATACAGAATCGTTGGTAATGTTTTTTGTACTAATGTTACTCGTAAATCGTAATTCCTGTATATCACTGAATTATCATTATCACTGAATTAATTGGGTAATAATGACCGCTTTGACCGGAGCGCATTAGAAGGTTCAAAAAGTAAAGTAGCATGGAGTTTTAGACTTGTCGGTATATTGATACATGTAAGCTGGGCTTACGGAAAATGTTTTTGTTGTTATAACTAACGACAGGGATATATTTTATAAAAATTAATAAATTGCTGCTGAAACACTGCAAAAATTTGGTGTCACCCCCTCTGATAGTGTCACCCGGTGCGGTCCGCGCCCCGCACACCCCCCTAGTGACGCCAGTGCCTCCTCCTCTCCCGGTTTTATTTTACCCATTCTTTTCTTTGTATATTCTGGTGAATATACCTTTGTTATTTTGCTTCTCTCTCCCCTCCCTCACCTTTGAGATTAGCTAGGGATACCGGGTGGGTCGTTTAATTGTCTTGTCTGTATTGTCTTGGTGCCTGTCTGTCCTTCTTTAATTTCTTGATCTTTGCCGCTGCATTTCAGCGGGATTTATTTTCCTTGTGATTTATCTATTCTTTTTTTTTTTCTTTTTTTAAAATCCAGAATCGAGGCGCGTGAAAGAGCTAACATTTATCACACAAACAAATCAAACAGACAAACCAAATATATAAAAAGAGGGAGCGGTAGACAAGATGGGGAGAGAAGTGGAAGCACACAAACACAACATTTGAGAGCAGGGACATCGGGAGATGTGTGGGAGGGAGAGGGCTTGGGGGGAGGAGGTGTGGGAAGGGGGGCGGGGGGTGGGAGAATTATAAAACACAAGGACACCAAGGACTTCCAGGAAAGAAGTTGGTATTTCAAAAAAGTGGATTTGTGGTGAAATTAGCGGGGGTAGAAAAGATCAAGGTTTTGGATGGGGGAAGATAAGAGATGGTGGTGAACAGCTGTTTTAAAGACCTGGAGGGAGGAGTGGGATTGAAGAGAGTGATGGAGTTAGTTCCAGAGGCGGGAGAAAAGAGGAATGAAGGAGTGATATATACCTTGGTGATATACCCTGTGTTTATCTTGATCTGGAGTAGAGGATTTGCATTTATTCCATTGTTTTGAATTTGCATTGCATTTCTGGATTGGCACACTGTGTGTTGAAGAGTATGGGTGGGGGGCAGGGAGGGGGGGGCGGTGTAAGATTACGTCAGCATTTGGATGGTAACTTCACTCGGTCACTCCTGACTGCTCATATGGCGCCACGGGAACATTTTGGCCTCCCGATCACATCTATTAGGATCTCCAGAGTAATCGGCAGTACCCCGAGCCCTTTATGCAGGGGCCAGGTCGTAACAACGGACATACATACATTCATAATCACAAATACTTGATCCATTATATGTAGATGTTGTCGTGACTACGTTTTATCGCGTTGGTATTTGTATGATGAGGCAATCCGTCGGTGGAACATCATGAGAGAAGAGTACGCCTGCGTGCGTAATGGCGGCACAGCTATTCAAGGCTTGACTGAATGTCTGTGGAAATAAACTCCTATTGTCTCCTGAGAATCTATCTTCGAGTCATCACAAGGGCGCTGCGAACAAGGGCAGACACTCATCTTCCGAGGAAACGTCTACTATTAACTTTCCGGAGTGTCGAAACGGGGAGTGGAGATTATCTGTTCGTGCGCCGCCGACGCAGAGGTTTCCCGCCAACAAGCTGACCTTCCTTCGAGGACCGTCAGAGCCAGAGGTTTGGAATTTACGTGATAACTTCTGTGAGACCTTTGGAATTTTGGGAACTTTTCGAACAGGTATCGTAATTCATTGTTACATATGATTTGAAAATAATCGGTGGTTAATTTCGATCTCGTTAATTAATGGTGGTTAATCTCGATTGGTTAATTTCCCTGAGTTTGGCGGCGGAACATGAAGAACAGCTACGGCTGCGAAGATTTCAGAACTTGGTTGCTGAAGTTGAAGATGAAAAAGAAACAGCCATCTTAACAGCTATTGCTGTGGTTCGTGCAGAGTTTGACCAAGAATGTGCAGCCCTGAGAAACCAAATCCGAGACCTCAGGTACAACCAGTGTGAGGATTGGGATAATAGAACAATTACTAGACAGGATGAAACCAACGTTCAAACATTACGTCATTAATAGACATGTAGTCACTGTTGTAATAATCAGAGTTACAACATTGGCTCAGTACGTGAGTTTAATCTCAATCGATCCCTAACAATACCTGTAAAGAGAACCAGCGAACATCATATCAATATTCAGCATGCATCTGAATCAGTAATGGGTTTACATATGAGCACAAGCAAGCCTTAAACAAGTGGCGGTACGTACCATCTATTTATGCACCTGCGTAGCATACATTAAATGTCTCAGGTATGATCATAGTGCTGAATGACCGAGTTCTTATAACGGCCGCGTAGTGGACAAAAGACGCATGACACCTGGGTTCAGACTTTAGACAGAATTTCATGACATTCTCCCCGGGGGTAAAACTACACTACCCCTAGGGCTGAAAAGCAAGCGGAATAGCAGTATAGAAAAGGTCAGTTTGCAAAAGGTTACATAGAGCAGCAATTCATGTCAGTCCCAGCCGTAGCGATCGGGGCGGCGAATTTCTCTTCCGGCACATGTTCGGTAAGCGTCGGGAGCTTCAACCGCGAGACCAAATTCCCCCACGTCGGAATAACCTCCTATCTTGGGAGACGGCGGCGGCACCTCAGGGCCGACTGGATCGGGCGTGTGCGGGAGCGGAGTTGACGGTGAATTCCCCATCAACGGGTCCCCCAGGCTGAGTTCCGGCTGAACGGTATCCCCGCATGGAGCAAGATGACGCACCGAGACTGTAGACTTGCGTCCATTTGGCAGCAGCACTCGAACGTGCTCGGGATTGGCTTGGAGAATGTGAACCTTGTCGACAAGCGGGTCATATTTACTTTGATGAACCGCGCATTTGAGGAAAGCCGGTCTGGGCTCAGCTAGCCAGCCTGGCAGAGGTCGAACAGCACCAGAATGGCGCGAGTAATGAAACAGAATATCGTGAGGAGTTTGATTAGTAGCGGTGCATAATAAAGTCCTGATCGAGTTTAATGCCCCGTGCACCATCAAGGTCCATCGGTCCAGTCCTAGTCTGCGAGACTTAAGACCCAGAGTAATGGCCTTCCATATAATGCCATTAAATCTTTCCACCTGACCGTTCGCCTGTGGCCTGTACGGGGTAGTATAGCTTGAAGCTATATTGCGCTGGAGCAAAAAGGTCCTCACATCCTGGGATAGAAACACAGCACCTCGATTGGTGTGTCTGTACGCCGGATTCCCGAGCATGGAGAACAAAATCTGCAGACACCGGATAACTGTCGCAGCAGACATATCACTGCATGGGAAAGCAAAAGAGAATCTGGAGAACTCATCAACTATTGTGGGGAGATAGCGAGAGCTATCCGAGGCCGGTAGGCTAGGACTAGCAGGTAGACACAAAGCCGGTAGAGGCCCTTTAAAGTCCATTGCCAATCGCTCCCACGGCCGAATAGCCTGAATCAGCGTACCCTTCGGTGGTTTGTAGAAACGAGGTTTGAGTTCAGCACAAACGGAACAAGTATGACATAGCTGCCGAATGTCCTCAACAGAGTAGGGCAAATTGCGACTTTGCAAATAATGAGCGAAACGCGTCACTCCGGGATGGCACAACGTTTCATGAAGAACACGCAGATCCTCAAAGGACGTGAGACTCGCACACACCGAAGGTCGTGATAATGCGTCTGCGGCGAGATTATCCCGCCCTGGGCGATACCTAATAGTGTAGCAAAAGTCGGCTAGCTCTATCCGCCAGCCATTGATCTTTTCGTTTTTAATGCGCTGAGCATGGCGCGTGTCGTACATGAAAGCGACACTTTGCTGATCAGTAATGACCTCAAAACGTTTGCCAAGCAGATAGGGTCTCCAACGCCTAATATACTCAACGATGGCGTACGCTTCCTTCTCGACAGATGAATGACGTTTCTCCACGGAGGAGAGAGTCCTTGAAAAGAAGGCCACAGGTCACCTCCCTTGAGAGAGCGTGGCAGCTATCACGTGGTCCGACGCATCGCTTTCCAAAACAAAGGGTTGACTGTCATCGATAGACGACACAGCAGTGCCAGCTATGTCGGACTTCAGGCCATGGAAAGCGGCCTTGGTGGCATGACCCATGGGGAACACTTTGCAATCTACAAATGGGTGGAGCTTTCCAGAAAAATTTTGGACCCACTTCGAGTAATGTACAAATAGTCCGAGGACACGCTTCAACAAAGCGCGATCATGTGGTGGGGCCATGTCGAGCAAAGGTCACAGTCGCTCCTTGTCTGGAGTGATAGTGTCCTGGGTCACGGTGTATCCCAGGAGATCTATTGTTCGGGCGGAATAGCGACATTTAGCCTCGTTCAGAGTTAGCCAATACATGCGTGCAACCTGGAGGAAACGCTGCAAATTAGCATCATGATGGGCCTGATCATACCCACAAACCGTTAGATTGTCCAGGTAAACAAAGACAGCGGTTAATTGTTCCTTAGCGATTATGTCATCTATGGCCCTTTGAAAGCATGACACCCCGTTTGTGACCCCAAAAGGTATTCGGGTGAACCGGTACAACCTCTGTCCGGATTCAAACCCGGTGTAGATGCGATCGGCCTCCGCAATTGGGATCTGATGATATGCGCTTCGGAGATCTAATGTGCTGTAGATCGAGTACTGTGCCACCTGCCGAACCAGGGAATCCAATCCCGGGAGTGGGTAGGCGTCCAATTGCGTAAACCGATTAATCGTCTGCGAGTAGTCGATTACCATGCGTTTGCGATGATTTTCTTTCTGGACTACCAGAACTTGAGCCCTCCAAGGCGATTGACTAGGTTCGATTATACCCTCCTTTAGCAGTCAGCTAGTTTCCTCCGCTATAAATTGTGTGTCAGTCCGTGAGTATCGTCGCGATTTAATGGCAACCGGGGTGCAGTCAGGAGTCAAATTTGGAAACAGCGGCAAGGGTTCAATTTCCATCCCGGCCAGAGCACACACAGAGAGAGTATTGTCACCACCAAATTCCATTTCTAACCGTCCATGGTGACGGAGAAAATCATGACCTAGTAGTACTTCTGCACATGACATTGGTAAAACCATTAAATGCACATCTGGAAACATTTGGCCATTGATCACTAGCTTCAGCCGGCATTCGCCTTTGGTACGCTTCCAAAGAGCTTGGGAAGCCATGAAAATCCTGTGCGTTGTCCCGAGAATTGGCCAGCCATGCTGCTGGACGAGCCGCAAGTCAACATAGCTGTCAGTAGAGCCTGTGTCGATCAAGGCGTTGACCATCTGTCCCTCAATCATGACTGAAATAACAGCGTTGGTCAACCCGGGTGGCCCTGTAGTTGTCGAAACATCCAGAGGTGGCGATCGAGCCACGCGCGCGGGTCCAATGCCAGCTAGTGTCGAGCGTGGTGCGGAGCGCCCCTCGGGCAATGAAAGAGTTCCCGTCAAGGGCGTTTGTGCTGTGCGAGGCCTGCATGGGGGGATCCCAGTCAAGGGCGCTCGATGGCGCCTCGCAGGCTGCAAGTGGATCCGAGTCAAGGTCGCGTGAGATGCTGATTGTGCCCCGGACTGTGCGAAAAGCACGGACAATGTCGAGAAAGTTCGCCGGCCCCTTGTTGATCGGCATACCTTTGAAAAATGACCTTTCCGTGAGCACGAATGGCACGTCGCTTCGCACGCGGGGCAAAATGTTCTCAAATGATTTTGATTTCCACAAAAATAGCACTTGGCGTTACTCCCGGCAGATGGGTTTGCGGCAGCAGCGGCTGTCACGCTCGGGTCCGAAGCCACGAGAGTGTCCATTGTCCCCGATTCCAGTGGAGGTTCAGCATCCGCTCGCTTCGCTGCCTCAGCCCTCTCCGGTCGCTCACCGGTTAGCCCCGCAGTGACGTACAGGCGATCGTAAGCTTCCGATTGTGTCTGTGCCTTGTAGTAAATGAGCTCCAACTTATGAGCTGTCTGAAGAGTTAGGTCGGCAGTTTCCAGCAATCTTTGTCATAATATCAGCGAGTGAATCCTGGAAACAAATGAATATCTCATTAAATCATAACAGACCTGTTCATGGGTGTCGGAGTGAATTCCATTCAATGTACAATGTGCGCTGAGTGGGTTCATCAAAAATGTAGTGGTTTGAGAGGGTCATTAACCAGTGTGGCAGCTACATTCAAGTGTAAGGTGTGCACAGAGGGAGCTGCAGATGGAGGAAATGTTGAGATGGATCTTGGAGATGGCATGAAGCTGGAAGGTGTGAAAACATTTTGTTACCTCGGAGACATGCTGAATGGAGAAGGTAGATCAGACTCGGAAATGGTTGCTCGAGTGAGATGTGCATGGAAGAACTTTCGGCAACTGAGTGGCGTGCTGACAAGGAGGGGAGTGTCGTTGAAGCTGAAGGGAAAGGTGTATGCTGCATGTGTGAGAAGTGTTATGATTTATGGGAGCGAGACATGGGTAATGAATGTAGAGCTTCAATGAAGGCTGGAAAGGGTGGAAATGCAAATGGTTTGGTGGATGTGTGGAGTATCGTTGAGAGAGAGGAAGACAAATGATGAATTGCGAAAGATGATGGGAATAGAGCCTGTGATGGATGTTGTGAAGAGAAACAGTTTGAGATGGTTTGGTCATGTGTTGAGTAAGGATGAAAGTGACTGCTTGAGAAGAGTGATGGAAATGAATGTAGAAGGAAGTAGAGGACGGGGAAGACCGAGAAAGACTTGGCTAAAGATGGTCGAAGAAGAAATGCGGGCAAGGGGGTTAACAAGGGGAGATGCAGAAAATAGGGCAAAATGGAGAAGATTGTCATGGGGACCGCAAGGCCAACCCCTGCTCTTGCAGGGAAAATGGCCTTAAAATGCCTGTTGTTGTTGTTTGTCGACCTGTTCATGGGTCCTAGGTTCCTCTGTACATTCCTTCACTAATCGGTGGAGGTCCTGAACGAAGTTGTCGATGGATTCCGAAGGGTCCTGTCGTCGTGACGAGAGCAGGTATCTGGTGTAAACCACGCTTCGAGTCTTGATGTAGATTTTGACGTAGGTCCGCTTTAGCAGTAGCTAAAGTAGCCATTTTTAGCTGCTTTAGCAGTAGCCATTTTTTTTTTCCCGCTTTAGCAGTAGCGTACGTGACGCACTGAGAAATGTACTGATAAACAGAATGTGAGACACGAGAGTTAAGAACTGCGAGCTTGGTCTCGTCCGTGAGATCCGCTTGGGCCCCCACGTAACTTGTCAGCAGTCAAAGCCAGGGTTGGAGCTGGGCAGCCGAGTCCGATGCTTGAGGATCCGCTCCGAAGATCGGGACGAGAATCAGCTTATGAGTCATATCGTTGTCGATCAAGACAAAAGACGATTGAGATTAATTGTTGTAATAATCAGAGTTACAACATTGGCTCAGTTCGTGAGTTTAATCTCAATCGATCCCTAACAATACCTGTAAAGAGAACCAGCGAACATCATATCAATATTCAGCATGCATCTGAATCAGTAATGGGTTGAGATATGAGCACAAGCAAGCCTTAAACAAGTGGCGGTATGTACCATCTATTTATGCACCTGTGTAGCATACAGTAAATGTCTCAGGTATGATCATTGCGCTGAATGACCTAGTTCTTATAATGGCCGCGTAGTGGACAAAAGACGCATGACACCTGGGTTCAGACTTTAGACAGAATTTCATGACAGTCACGAGGCTTCACGGACCATGTTTTTCGGTTTTATATATACACAACACACAACATGCATTTTAAGGCCATTTTCCCTGCTAGAGCGGGGGTTAGCGGGTTTATATATATATAGGTGAATATTGAAGCAACATGTTTCGGGAGAGCGCAGCTCGACAATATAAAATTACACTGATAATAATATTAACTGTTATTTGCATGACATTGTTGAAGTTACATGAAAATTACATTTTACATGAGGCTGCATTTTTATATTTTTTTTTGTATACAAGATCGGGGCTCGTGTAAGAGCTAACTGATTATAAAAAGACAAACTGACACATAAAACATATGATAAAGGGAGCGAGAGACAAGATGGGGAGAGAGAGGGAAGCACACAAGTACAACATTTGAGAGCAGGGACATCGGGAGATCTGTGGGAGGGAGAGGGCTTGGGGGAAGGAGGCATGGGAAAGGGCGGTTTTAGGGGGGGGAGGGGTGTAAGAGGTAAAAAAACAAAACACATGGACACTGCTAGGACTTCCAGGAAAGAAGTCGGTATTTCAAAATACTGGTCGAAATACTTCGACTACATCTATGCCTGGTTCAAGTAGATCTCGTCTTGCACTCCTAAAGTTCTGTCATGACTCATATTGTGCTCGAAAGAAAGAGAGAGGTATGAACCTGCAATACAACTACAAGTAGTAAGGTGGAATCCCTTGTGAACTGTTCGACAACCCAAGCAGACAGATTCGAGCAGACAATCAGATTATTTTCGGTCAATTGGATGAAAATTGATGATTTTATGTGACTTTGACCTTTTGACAAAAGAGTTAATTTAATTCATAATGATTTTACCGCATTATCATAATAAAGCTTTGTTGTAAATTTGAGTGAGAATAGCTCAAATGGATAAAAAAAATTACGGCCCAGGCACACACACACACACACACACACACACACACACACACACACACACACACACACACACACACACACATCTCGTTTTTTCATTTCTGTTCCTTACAATTCTATCCCTCTCTTTCATTCACAGACACACACACACACACACACACACACACACACACACACACACACACACACACACACACTTAATTGTACAGTATTGGTTGTTCCTAAACTTTAATGTAATTTAAAGAAGTGCTGTGAATGATGTTAATTTCACAACATCCCTTGTTCAACTTTATTTAAATTATAAACTTCAAACCATAGTTTCCTTGCCTAAAGTAAGAACCTGAACCTGCAAGTAATTGAATGGTTTCTCGATTGTACGGATCATCAGCTGGACACCTTTCTTCCTTGAGGTTTCGATCCTTTCAGCCCAGGACCTTCCAAACGCCGGATCCGCAACCTCAGCATAGATCCACATCAATAGATGGTACATCAGCTATGGTGGATATCTGAGTGTCCTTAATAAGGAACGTTGACGTAGGAGGTGGCCATTAGCCTATTAGGTACACAATGCCTGTGCTACTGTCGAGGCTCTCACCTTTTGCCCCATTTTCCCCCGGGTCGGAATGAGCCCCTTCTTGAGTCGGACCAAGATATACAAGACATTTATTCAGATTCAAGACTATCTACATGGTACCATGGTTCGCATCGGTTTCAGCACCATACAGCCGAACACCAATGACGACCCTGAATTTTAATTTGCATTCACTTTTATACATTTTCAGAGAACAGAGAGACCTTTATAATATACACATGGGATTAAAAACACTTTTATACATAAAAATGGTTTGAACTTTGTTTACTGCGTTGTAGGCAGAGAGACTGCGCAAGGTCGAATAAGCTTTGTCAACAATCTCGCAAATTCCGACATCTAGACGCTTGTTAAATGCGACACAGTTGTCTTGAGATTCCGGTGAACTCTATTCCACACTACATCGACACGAGACCAAACAAATCCATTTTAGGCCACAGTCCCAATCTCAATGGGAAGGTGACATATATGCAAATAAAATAATATTTCAACTGAAATGATTTTATTATCATGACTGCAAATTGTTGGACAGAAATGTCATAATAGCGTAATTACTTGTCGATCAGATACAGATGTCTCGCGCAATAGGAGCCCAATTAGGGACGGTGCGGATCCTGTGACAAGTTTGTTCTTTCGATGTCTTGAATGGAATCCCCTGATCTCCATACTAACACGACAGGGTGCCTAATGTTGATTGGTCGGGCGGTCCTGAAGCCACCGGAATTGTCTATCCACCATATCCCTCCTCCAACAATACAGAAAATCCTGGTTCTGTTTCAAGGTGCATATTCCGACAACAATTCCAACTTCCTACTTCATTTTTCTCCTTCCCCACTTGATTTTATCCCATTCTCACTGGATTTTAGTCCATTCCCGAGTTGAAAAAAAAAGCATTATTATGGTATTGTTATGTTTGTGAGGGTCGGCATGAAATACCTCATGGGAAAGTCCGAATCGTATAAATTAGCACACTCCAATTAGCGCGAAGAAGAAGAAGCTATCTCGATGTATCTAAGTGGAGTCGAATGTCCGGTTAAGAGTTTAGGTGTCTCCACACGGAGGAGTGGAGTTGTGCTATCTAGGTAGGGTCTATAAGGTTAAATTCCCCTGTACGTGCTTGCCTCTCTGTGATTTTTCCCTAATGTTCTTATAAAACTCAGCCGGCAAGACAATGGACTAATTTGCTCACCAATGGACTAATTTGCTCGCCAGGTCCAACAGACCCAGCACATTTGCTAATCAGCAAGTAAACCCCGACGTCATCCGAACATTCCTGAACAGAGATTAGACTCCGCCCCCCGACGACTCGTAATGAGGAGGCCACACCCGGCCCCGGTCTTCATGATTGGTGGAGACGTGATGGAATGATTGAGTAATGCTCGGTGATTGGACAGAGTGTGACATCAGCGGTCCGCCATTCGAGAGCCGAAAGGAAAAAGACGCCGTCTCGCCATCTTTCTCTCTTCTCTCTGCTGGTCCTGGCGTACATGGCGAATGGTCACATTTTTGACTCTCCTTGGTGCTGGCAATCAGATCGGGTGGTTGCTTTTGTTATTTGTCCCTGGTTTGGCTGTTCCTGGCTTGTGTGTGATCGTGGAGAGGAGGAGGAAGAAGCGGACTCACTCTCTCTTGTGCCAGCTTTTGGATCGAAATGGGGGGACGTTTGGCTGCCTGCTACTGACTCAGTGTGCGGGAGCGCTTGACCGGCGCCATTGTGGACAAGTCGACGCTCAGTCCTTTCACCAACGGACCGGACCCGTTCAACGAACACCGAACTCAACGACACAATAGTATTTATTAAATGGCATTGTGTGTTGCTTTGTAAAAATTGTGATGGTATTGATCAAAGGAAAAGAGGAATCACATTTCATCGGAAAGTGGCATTCACCTTGGTTATTATCCAGCGTGCGGGCACTCATGGGAGAGCAAATATGGGGGGCAAATGGCTTCATAAAATGAGATTCCCGCTGCTATACAGTTAATATGGAGATCAGTGTTGGAATCCACACTTTTCTATAATTTCACCCTCTTTATCGTGCGAAATTTATACATCGGCCATCCGAGGATACTTCTTTTTTTTTTCTCTTTCACGGGTGGAGTTTCCTTAAGCCCGGCCTGTGTGTACAAGCAAGATATGCCACGATGTATGATATATGGTGAGGATAGATGTGTGAGGAAAAAAATGAAGAAGACGCTGCACTTGAAGGGTCTGGACTCTGGACAAGAGGGTAAACTGTGGTGAGAGGCCTCAGTGAGTGTGTTTGGTTGGCAGGATGGCTGAGATCTACGCAGACGTCGTCTCGATGTTGTCTCACCTGGGTTCGAATCTTGACCCAGCTATAATTGCTGTCATCCTGGTGTTTCACAGTCAAGGTGATTCATCAATGTGTGTGTCATTCCTTGGATGGACGTTAACCTGGGTGTCCCGACCACCTTCATTAGTTGGTGGATGTTAAAGATCCCACGGTGGTCTTTGGAAAGAGTAGGAGAGCTCCATTTCTGCTGCTGAGATACTGGGGAAGCTTAGAGCTCTTTCATATGGCCCCGATATAAATCCCTGACTATGACAGTGCCTGTGGGGCGCTACAATTCACTTTTGGCCTTTGGCGCCACAAACCCAAATTCCACCACTTCCTACAAGTCCTGCCAATATCTGTGTACCCCTTTGTCTACAATGCATATCGGTACAAACAATGCGTATAGAAAAAAGTGTACAACCCCCTTTCAAAATTTTCACGTTTTGTTGCCTTATAACCTGGAATTAAATTGCATTAGATCAGACGTTTTCTACGTTTATTTACACATCGCATCCCACAACTTCCAAGTGAAAAACAAATAATACAAATTTCAGAAAATTCATTTAAAATACAAACTAGGAAAGGGTTACGATGTGCAAATATAGGTGGAAAAAGTCTGATTTGATGCATTTTGATTTCAGGCTATAAGGGAAGAAAAGGTGAAAATTTTGAACGGGGTGTAGACTTGCTCGAGGCACTGCATCTATTTCCATTTTAAACCTATCTTCTCTTTCTGCTGCCACAAACTTTCTACAAAACACAAGGAAAAAGGGCCATGGCCAATGCACCAGCTGCAGGACAAGCACACCAAAGACAAACTCACCACGTATAATTGACTGAAATGAACCAATGCACAGAGAACCATGAGAACATCCTAATACTCCTCCCCCCCAACCTCGTGCATACATTATTACTAGATTTCTCCTCCACAATACCCCTACCAACTTCAGGGACATCAACACAATCCACATCAAACAGCACACTTTGTAGTTTCCTGGAAAAAAACAAAAAAAAAAAAACCTTTAGAGGCCATTTTCCCCCGCAAAGTTTCCTGGAATAAAGAATTAATCAATCACTTCCTTTTAAAAAAAAGGAATCGACAAAGTCCATGAACTTGTTGATGTTGTTCTGGAGTGTGTCAATGTATGGATGAATCAATGTGCTGTTGAACAAGAATGGGGAAAACCAATTGATCCTCCACTTTTTATAGTGATGAGTTGATGCTTCACTAATTGGCACATGAGAGTCCTTATAGCCAAATTGGTATTTCGCTACATCGGCTACCCCATGATAGACGATCCCACTTGGTTTAATCATTACCTTCTTTGGTTTATTGGCCCAGCTCCATTCAATTGGCAGGAACATCGTTTTGGCTTTCAGTGTCAGTCCCTTTTAACACTAGGCCTTTCTCAATGGATAGTTTTGTACAATGAGATATATCTCAATCTTTTCTACACAGGACTTTTGGAGATATAGAGATGTAAAGTTTTTTGGTTTTCCCAAGATTGCGGCCCTACCACGTGACCTGTGACGTCATAATTATCCTGAAAACATTCTTAATGCCCAGGCGCACCTGTGGTGAAGATTTCCTGTCAATCCGTGCAATGACTGCAGAAAAAGCGATCTTTATAGAACATAAACCTGAACATCGCAGAGACAGAAGTCAGAATTTTGCCAAATCTGTTTTTATATACCTCAGCCATTGATAAATCTGGAATTAGAATTTTATTTGAGGTTCAAAATACCCCGTGAGATCATTTCGAACGATGCCTGCACATCTGTACTTGTGATAAATAATGAATTGCCCACACTCGAAGACTCTTCTTCTTCACACAAGAACAACTTCTAGCTTCCAGACCGTACATCCAATCATCTTGAAAGTTTGCACACTTGTTACTCTTCCTGACTTCTACTATAGTATGAAGTTTCACGTCGATCAATGAAGCGGTTCAAGAGATATAATTTAAAAAAATATTTTCGTTTAATTAACGATATCTGCCAAACCACGTGACCTATCGCAAATTCCAAAAAGGTCATTTTAGTAGACTGATATGCTGAACACATCTGTGAAGTTTCCCCTCGATTGGATCAAAAATGAGGGAGGAGCAAGGTTTTAAAGGTTTATGCTTAAAAACGTCATAACTCTGAAACCATGTGACACATGACGTCATGCTTACTGACTTTTTTGTTCATCATCGGTATGCGATTCTGCCTGCAAAGTTTGGCCTCGATCTGTTCAGGCATTTTGGAGAAAATGGGATTTTAGTGTTTTTTCAGTCTTTTCACTCAAAACAATATGGTGGCCAAACCACATGACCTGTGACGTCATAATTACCATTAAAATATTCCACCGACCGATTCCCTCCTATGGTGAAAAGTTGCTCTCAATCAGTCCAATTATATTGGAGAGAAAATGGTTTTTAAAAGAAATGTCTTTAAAATGGCAGGAGCACTGAGTCACATGGCCTGGAAAGACAAAATGGTGCGTTTCTTCTTCTATCAACAATAAAGACTTCTAGCTTCGAGACCGTACAATCAATCATGTTGAAATTTTACACACTTGTTCTGCTTTATGAAATCTACAATGCATTAAAAGTTGAAGTTAATCAATGCAGTGATTCAAGAGTTAGAAGCACTTTAGGATTTTCCTTCAATTATTTATTGCGGCCAAACCATGTGACTTATCAAAACGTCTCAAGTATTACTTAAACTTCCCCCCATGAACATGGGAACATTTATGTAAAGTTTCCACTCAATATCTTCACAAATTATGGAGAAGATAGCATTTTTAGTTTATGCTTATAAACGTCATAACTCCAAAACCATGTGATGCATGACGTCATGATCGCTAAACTTTTTGTTTGTCATGGGTATGCGATTATGGATGCCAAGTTTGGGCTCGAGCTGTTCAGCCGTTGCGGAGAAAAAGGGGTTTTAGTGTTTTTCACGAAAAACAATATGGCGGCCGAAACATGTGACAAATTACTTCGAAAATTTTTGCATTCTGAGTTTTTTTAACTAAGGATCTGGGAAAAAAATCATTTTCGTGGGAGCAAAGATGTGTTTGACGAATTCTAACCTCTTAACGTTAGCATTTTTAATACACTAAATAAAAATGTTTTTGGTCCCATTGCAGAGTTCTTTAAAATGAGCCATTACTCAAATTTTTCCACTGAGCCGTTTTGGAGATAGAGGGGCAAAGATGAAGGTGTTTTACAAGACGGCACCCATACCACGTGACCAATGACGTCATAATTACCATTAAAAAATTATATGAGCCTAGCCGATCATTTGATGAAAATTTCCTGTCAATCTGACCAGCGGTTGCTGAGAAACTTAATTTTAAAGTTTTCGGAGGTGCAAAATAGGGTGGAAGAATAATAAGAAAAACTTTAGCAGAATTAATCGGTATTCCCATACAATGTATTTGTATGGAGAACTGAGATCTGAAAAAGTTTACTTAAAAAAAGAAAAAAAAAAGAACTGAAAAACTTTAAAACTACAACTGCCACTTTACAACTGCTGACAGTGATGACCGGTTTCCTCCGCCTTCCCGCTTTCATACAACCCCGCTTTTGATACAACCCCACATTCATTGGACAATCTTTGACACAACCCCTTTGGATACCAGCCCGATACAGACACACACACACACACACACACACACACACACACACACACACACACACATATCCCTCCTACCCCCCCCCCCACACCCCTACACACACACACACACACAGACATATCCACACACACTCACATCCCCCCCCAACACACACACAAACACACACACACACACCCTCCCCCCCCCCCCACCCCCCCCAACACACACACACATATCCACACACACGCACATCCCTCCTCTCCCCCCACCCCCCCACACACACACACATATATCCACACACACGCACATCCACCCCTCCCCCCCACACACACACACACACATCCCCACACTCACACACACACACACACACACACACACACACCCCCACCCCCACCCCCACAGACACGCACAAAACACACACACACACACACACATCTCCCCAACACCCCCCCCCCCAAACACACACACACACACACACACATATCCACACACATGCACCCCCCCCCCCAACACACACACACACACACACACACACACACACACACACACATATCCACCCACACCCCCCCCCCCAACACGCACACACACACACACACACACACACACACACACACACACACACACATCTCGTTTTTTCATTTCTGTTCCTCACAATTCTATCTCTCTCTTTTATTCACACACACACACACACACACACACACACACACACACACACACACACACACACACACACACACACTTACTTAATTGTACAGTATCAGTTGTTCCTAAACTTAAATATTTTAAAGGATTGTTGTAAATGATGTTAATTTCAAAACATCCCATATTCAACTTTATTTAAATTGTAAACCTCAAACATAGTTTCTCCACTTAAAGCAAGAACGTTAACCCGTAGGCAATTGACTAGTTTCCCGACTGCATGGATCATCAGTTGGGCACCGTTCTTCCTCGAGGTTTCAATCCTTTCAACCCAGGACCTCTCCAAACGGCGGATCCACAACCTCGATCATGGATCCACATCAATAGATGGTACATCAGTAGATCCACAACCTCAGTTGCGTCCAGGCAGTCAGTCAACCCATCAATGCAACATCACTTATTCCAACTTTACTCGCAATAGGATTTATTGCGTTATCATATATTTATAACTTTCCTTACTGTTACGTGCTCTTCCCCGAACCCCGGTCACGGTGTACCTCCTAGCCCCGAGAGGAGTCACGGCAGAAAGATGTGTTATTCTGTGTGTCAAAGATCAATGGTGAAACCACACCAATTGTTACCAACAGACAAGTATTGTATTAAGATCACACAAGAATAACAGCACAATAACAATATTAATCAATTGTACAACCAATATATCATTCCTATGATGGTACCATCAGTTTCGTACAATATAACTCACTCTGCTCCAAGTGAGTGAAAATAACATTCCCAATGTCTCTGTCTCGGCTTCAAGCCAAAGTCGATCCATGCTCCAGTGATCGTCAGAACGATGTTGTATTGAGACCAGAATCCCGCTCGGTTGACAGTCACACTGCCAAAGATAGGCAAAAGTGTCCTCAAGAGGCAGCTGGGAAATCACACCTTCGGGTATGGACGTTCAACGGCTCCCAATCGGCGAGCCGCAATTTCCCACTCAAAGCCACGTTACACACACACACCAGGTTAATGGCTGGATGCGTTGAAATGGTTGAAGCGAGGTGAGAAACCTGGAGCGATCCTAAATCAGACACGAGGCAAAATGGCCAACGGTCCGTTCTCGAGACGTAACGGCACTCCAATGATTCTCTTCGGAATCAACCACAAAACCTGTCACGCAGGTTTATCTCACAGCGATAACAACTCTGTCGCAGGAATCCCTTTCCCAGGAAACCCCAAAGTTCGCTAGTGACCCTCGTTCGCCAGCGTTTGCTCCAGACCTCCAAGCAACTCGGCTCCTTCTCCGACCTCTCTTGCTCCGTCTCTTTTTTCTCCTCTTCTTCCTCTTCTTCTTCGTCCGGTTCCCGATTAGGTTTCCGGTTTCTTTTTAAAACACTAACTTTTTTTACCTTTTGAAAACAGTAATCTCTATTTCACTTAAACGATAACAATAATAGTACATGGAACCAAAAATGTTTACAGTGGATCAGAACCACAACAACGGAAGTGACGAATCCATAACACTTCCCCCCCTTAAGAAAGAAAGTTGGAACACAGTGAAAACTTTCTTTGCATGCAAAAACTCTTTTAACAAACAAAAGTAAAACTCACCCCCCAAATGATCAATTCACGTGAGCAACAATAATTAATATTTCCCAAAATAAAGCAACAAAACTTCCAAACCACCTACAGGAATTCCAAAGTTAGTTCACTCTGGATAAAGCATCCGCAACGACATTGTCCCCGCCCTTTACATGCTCAATTTCCAAGTTGAACTCCTGCAAAGCCAAACTCCATCTCATCAACCTCTGATTTTTATTTTTCATTTTTTGAATGAAGGTTAAGGGGTTGTGATCAGTGAAGACTTTTATAGGAAAGATAGTAGTTCCTAGATACACCTCATAATGCTGAAGCGCTAGCAGGAGAGCAAGGGTCTCTTTTTCCACGGTGGCATAATTTGCCTGGTGTTTGTTAAACTTTTTGGAATAGTAGCACACCGGGTGATCCACTCCATCCTCATCTTCCTGTAATAGAACTGCCCCAGCCCCCACATCACTTGCATCAATGGCCAACTTGAATGGTTCTTGAAAATCCGGGGCTGCGAGGACAGGAGAGGTCATTAATATTGCTTTGACGTGGGCAAAGGCAGCCTGACATTTGTCATCCCAAACAAACTTGGTCTCTTTCCTCAGCAAATTCGTTAAAGGGGCTACTACATCAGAAAAATTCCTGCAGAACCGCCGGTACCAACCAGCCATACCCAAGAATCTCATAAGCTCCTTCTTCCCTTTTGGAACTTGGAAGCGATCAATGGCTTCTATCTTGGCTGTCACCGGTTGCACCTGACCCTGACCTACTACATGGCCTAGGAACACCACCTGTGCTTTTACAAACTCACTCTTAGATAAGTTGATGGTCAACCCTGCCTCAGTCAGTTTCTTGAAAAATGCATGAATTTGTTTAATATGATCTTCCATGTTCATAGTGTGGATGATGACATCATCCAGATAAGCCTCCACTCCCTCAAGGTCTGCAATAAGCTTATTAATCAGCCGTTGAAATGTAGCAGGCCCGTTTTTCAATCCAAAGGGAAGAACCTTGTACTGATACAACCCATTTGGTGTGACTAAAGCCGAGATTTCCTTGGCTCTATCAGTAAGAGGAATCTGCCAATACCCTTTCAGCAAGTCAAACTGAGTTACAAATTTAGCTGGGCCTATTCTATCAATACAGTCATCAATCCTCGGGATGGGATATGAGTCGGTCTTGGTCACTGCATTAACCCGTTTTAAATCCGTACAACAGCAAAAACTGCCATCGGGTTTTGGAACCAACACACATGGTGAGCTCCATTCGCTGCTGCTTGGTTCGATGTCATTCTCCAACATATACTGAACCTCCTTCCGAAGATACTCCATCTTCACAGGGTTCATCCGATAGGGGTGTTGCTTCACAGGAGTGGCTTCCCCCACCTCAATATCGTGATATACCAGGTCAGTACGACCGGGTACATCTGTGAACAAATGTGCAAGCTCAAAAATTAGGCTGGATAGTTGTCCTTGTTGTTCCCTCGTCAAATGACCTAGTTTCTCATCTAAATTGCTCAACACTTCCGTGTTCGTCAATCTGGGACAAGCCTGGTCATCAAAGTTATCAAACTTCACACCGGCCTCAACCTCTGAATTCTCTTGCACCCCGACTGCAGGTGAGACAGGTGAGACAGGAACCATTTTCTCAACAGGCTTCCTCTCATAATATTTCTTCAGTCGGTTGACATGACACAGCTGCCGCTTTTTCCGTCGGTCGGGATTTGTCACCACGTAATCTGTTTCATTAACCCTCCTTTCGATTGCATAGGGACCAAAATATCTAGCCTGTAGTGGCTGACCTGGAACAGGAAGCAACACTAACACTCGGTCCTCAGGACTGAAATTTCTTATCTGAGATTTATTGTCATGTCTCACTTTCATTTTATCCTGTGTCACTTTCAAGTCTCTTCTCGCAACTTCACAAGCCTTTGCCAATCTGTGTCTAACCATTGACACATACTCAACCACTGTTGACTGTGACTCCTCCTGTAGCCACTGTTCTTTCACCAATTTCAATGGTCCTCGCACTGCGTGTCCAAACACAAGTTCAAAAGGACTGAATCCCAATGACTCCTGAACAGATTCCCTCGTAGCAAACAACAATAAGGGTATTCCTTCATCCCAATCCTTGTCACGTTCAAAACAATACGTTCTGATCATATTCTTCAATGTCTGGTGAAACCTTTCCAAGGCCCCTTGGCTCTCTGGGTGGTAAGTACTTGATCTTACTTGCTCCACTCCCAACAGGTGTACCACTTGCTGAAAAAGCGTTGACATGAAATTGGAACCCTTATCAGACTGGATAACCTTGGGTAGGCCAACCAAAGTGAAAAATTTAATCAAGGCCTTCGCAATAACTGCCGCAGTAATTTTTCTAAGAGGCACTTCCTCTGGGAACCTTGTGGAAGCGCACATGATGGTCAGCAAATACTGATGTCCAGCCTTAGTTTTAGGTAAAGGGCCTACACAGTCAATAATGACGCGGCTGAATGGCTCTTCAAAAGCTGGAATTGGTTTTAAAGGTGCGGATGGGACTTTCTGATTAGGTTTTCCCACCAGCTGGCAAGAGTGGCAAGATTTACAGAACTCCTCCACATCACGTCGCAATCCTGGCCAGAAAAAATGTACCAATATTCTGTCACATGTCTTGTTCACTCCAAGGTGCCCGGTCAAAGGTGTCTCATGCACCACACTCAATATCTCCTTCCGGTATGGCGGTGGCACCACAATTTGGTAATGAACTTTCCACTCATCGTTTGCTGGCACCTCCGGTGGTCTCCATTTTCTCATTAGTATTTCCCCTTTCATGAAGTAACCAACAGGTATCTTCACAGCCTCTTCCTCTGTAACGGCTTTATCAATCAAACTCCGGAGCTCCGAATCTCCGTGTTGTTCTTCAACAAGTCTCTTTCGGACCAGCACCGTTTGTTCAACCTCGTTCCCAGATGTCTCCGACGGACACTCCATCTCCTCTTTTGTTCCAGATGCCACCTTTTCCTTCGGCTCCTTGATGTCACTCCCTTTCCTATTATCTCTTTCAGAATTTTCCTCCAATACCTCTAAGGAACCCAAATCCACATCGCCTTCCTTCTCCTTCTCTTCAGAGCGCTTCCTACCCATAGCACGAGTCACTGCACAGGATGGAATGATACCCGGAATCTCCTGCTCTAACTGTGCGGTGTTATTTTCCATACTGGGCTTTTCAACCAACATTGGATTACCAGAAACTCGACCACCGGCCAAATCATTCCCGATAATAAAAGAGATTCTCTCTACAGGAAGAGTGGCTTGTAAACCTACGTTGACCGTTCCTGACACCAAATCAGAGTTCAAATGGATGACATGAAGAGGAGCTTTAACAAAGCCACCAACCCCCTGTAAAAGAACACTAACACCAGTTGCCGTCTTCTCTGTCAATGGCAAAATGCCTCAAGCATCAAAGATTGATGTGCTCCTGTGTCCCTCAATACCCTAACAGGTCTCTGGTCCGTTAAGTCTCCATCCAGTGACACAAACCCCTCTGAAATAAAAGGGTTGTAACCCTCTTGAACTAGGTCGTTCTGTGATGCCGTAACTTTGGCATGGGAACCTTCACAAGGCACTGTCCTCCAAGGACGCTTTCTCGCATTTGCCAATGCATTCGGAGTTGCACTAGTTTGACTCCGCTCCTGATTTTGCCTTTTCAGGGCGTAACATTGGGACATCAAATGCCCAGGTTTCTTGCAAAAAGCGCAAGTCGGCCCGGAGGAAAAACTCGTGGTCTGCCTCGGGCCCCCCGGAAGATAAGTCTGTCTTGGAACTGTAGTCTTCTGACCCCTAAAAGTCACGGTATCAGATTTGTCCCCATAGTCATCTCTAGGCCGCCTCCATGAAAATATGTTCTCCGAACCTGATTTACCATAACTCCCCTGGCTAACTCTGGGCGAGAAGTTAGGTTTGTGGAACCCCATCCTGTGTGTCAAGGCATAGTCATCTGCCACGGTTGCTGCCTCATACAACTCTGGTACTTTCTTCTCATCCAGATGGACTTTAATGTCCACGTGGACACACTTTGAATTCCTCCACCAAGATCAACTGTTGTAACAGGTTGAAGTATTTCCCAATCTCCTTCGAGTCACACCACATATCAAACATGGTTTCCTTCATTCTGGCAAACTCCACATGGGTCTCACTCTCCCTCTTCCTGGCATTCCTGAATTTTTGCCAGTAAGCTTCAGGGACCAATTCATAGGCTTTTAGAATGGCTTTCTTCACTATCTCATAATCTGCACATTGATCAATCGGTAAAGCCGAAAATATATCTTGAGCTTTACCCACCAGAACACTTTGCACTAACATAGTCCAGGACCCCACAGCCCATTTTAGCATTTGAGCCACTTTCTCAAAATGAAAAAAAAAACTTGGCTACCTCCTTTTCATTGAAGGGTGGAACCAGCCTCACATGCCTACCAACATCCCAAAAGTTCTCACTAGTTGTCGAACTAGCCGGCATGGATACAACTTCTCTCCGTTCTCCCAGTAATTCCAGCTCCTTGAGTTTAAGTTCCTTCTGATACTCCATGTCACGTTCCTTTAACTCCCTTTCGGCTCTCCTTTCCTCTGCTCTTTCCTCTGCTCTTCTTTCTTCTTCAGCTCTCCTTTCCTCTGCTCTTCTCTCCTCGAGTTCCTTTTCAGCTCTCCTTTCCTCTGATCTTTCCTCTGCTCTTCTTTCTTCTTTAGCTCTCCTTTCCTCTGCTCTTCTCTCCTCGAGTTCCTTTTCAGCTCTCCTTTCCTCTGCTCTTTCCTCTGCTCTTCTTTCCTCGAGTTCTCGTGACTGTTCTGCTCTTTCCTTTGCTCTTCTTTCCTCGGCTTTCCATTCCAACTCTTTAACCTTTCCTGGCTTTGCAGTTGCATCTCCATTTTCTGGAGCTCCACATTTTCTTTCTCTTCGGGTAACCAATCCAAGGCTACCTCTTCCCCTGTTCCTTGTCCCACTAGAGACTCCACCACCAATATCTGAATCTCAGCTTTCTTCATACTAACTCGGACCTCCAAGTTAAAATATTTGGCCAATATCATGAGTTCCGATCTTTTTAACGCCTGGAACTGTGCCTCATTAGGGGACGCCGCAAACCTTTCTGCATCAAACACCATGGTGACTACCAGTTAGCACCTGTTAACCTTCACACAAAAAAATTCAATTTTTTTGAAAAATTTGGGAATGTTAGAAAATTCCAAATTTGGGAATTTCGGGAATGTTAGGTAATTATATCCCGGACTGGCCCCCAATTTCTGTTACGTGCTCCTCCCCGAACCACGGTCACGGTGTACATCCGAGCCCCGAGAGGAGTCACGGCAGAAAGATGTGTTATTCTGTGTGTCAAAGATCAATGGTGAAACCACACCAATTGTTACCAACAAACCAGTATTGTATTAAGATCACACAAGAATAACAGCACAATAAAAATATTAATCAATTGTACAACCAATATATCATTCCTATGATGGTACCATCAGTTTCGTACAATATAACTCACTCTGCTCCAAGTGAGTGAAAATAACATTCCCAATGTCTCTGTCCCGGCTTCAAGCCAAAGTCGATCCACGCTCCAGTGATCGTCAGAACGATGTTGTATCGAGACCAGAATCCCGCTCGGTTGACAGTCACACTGCTAAAGATAGGCAAAAGTGTCCTCAAGAGGCGGCTGGGAAATTCACACCTTCGGGTATGGACGTTCAACGGCTCCCAATCAGCGAACCGCAGTTTCCCACTCAAAATCCACGTTACACACACACACCAGGTTAACGGCTGGATGCGTTGAAATGGTTGAAGCGAGGTGAGAAACCTGGAGCGATCCGAAATCAGGCGCAAGGCAAAATGGCCAATGGTCCGTTCTCGAGACGTAACGGCACTCCAATGATTCTCTTCGGAATCAACTGCAAAACCTGTCACGCAGGTTTATCTGTCACAGCGATAACAACTCTGTCGCAGGAATCCCTTTCCCAGGAAACCCCAAAGTTCGCTAGTGACCCTCGTTCGCCAGCGTTTGCTCCAGACCTCCAAGCAACTCGGCTCCTTCTCCGACCTCACTAACTCCGCCTCTTTTTTCTTCTCTTCTTCCTCTTCTTCTTCGTCCGGTTCCCGATCTGGTTTCCGGTTTCTTTTTAAAACACTAACTTTTTTTACCTTTTGAAAACAGTAATCTCTATTTCACTTAAACGATAACAATAATAGTACATGGAACCAAAAATGTATACAGTGGATGAGAACCACAACAACGGAAGTGACGAATCCGTAACATTACACACTCGATAATATGATAATATCATTAAATCATTCACATCTTACCCTTAAATACATCAATCTACCAACCAGCATGACCACACCACCTACCTTTCTATCAAACTGCACTTTGAATGTTCAAACTGTCATTTATAACGGTTTTTTGCATGCTGCCTTATCCGAGCAACCACTGATTCCATGCAACATTGATTTGTTGTATATTTAATTATTATATTGTACTGTATTTACATAAAGATCTCATGAATAATATTATATTGTACTGTACTTGTATTATATTGTGCTGTAATATAATAATATTATATTGTACACTTCGAATGTTCAAACTGTCATTTATAACGGTTTTTTGCATGCTGCCATTTCCTAGCAACCACTGATTCCTAGCAACATTGATTTGAAGTATATTTAATTATTATATTTTACTGTATTTACATAAAGATCTCATGAATAATATTTTTAATATTTATATTGTATTTTACTAATTCGATTTGGTGTCGTTTTGTGATATTAAAGAAAACTTGTTTTAATCTACCAACTGCAGCTCCCTGTGCTAACATACGTCTGACTAGTTGTTGTAATTTATTGACCAGTTCAGAGCTGTGTGTGGTTGCTCTTCCAGTCCAAACTATTCACCTGCAACCGTACCATAAAATAGCTTTTTGGGAATGTTGCTGTCTAAGAAAGGCATTCGGACAATGTGGAATGGAAATGCATCTCGTTTATCAAATAATTTGGTGTGAAATTTATTATTATGGATGTCAATTTGTAATTCTAAAAAGGAAACTGAAGTGGAAGTTTGGTTTTCCTTTTTTAATTCAAGTTCTTTTGGATATATATCATCATGGAGTTGCTCAAATATAAATCCATCATTAATTGCCAACAAATCATCAATGAACCTGAAGATGTTTCTGCATCTTCGTGCAGTTGTTGTCCACACACACACACACACACACACACACACACACACACACACACACACACACACACACACACACACACACACACATATACACACACGCACACACACACACACACATCCCCACACTTTACAACAACCCCGCTTTCACTTTTATTTTTTTCCTCCATCAATTTATCCCGAGATGATGCTCAAAAAATTTCATCCTGATCGGATGAAGTTTTGTACTTGTCTAATTATGACGTCATAATGGAGGCACATATAGCAGAATTAATCGGTATTCGCATCCAATGTAATTGAAGATTGATCCTCCACGATACCCCTACCAACTTCAGGAACATCAACACAATCCACATCAAACAGCAAACTTTGAAGGTTCCTGGAATAAAGAAAGAATAAATCAATCACTTCCTTTTAAAATAAAGGAATCGACAAAGTCCATGAATTTGTTGATGTTGCTCTGGAGTGTGTCAATGTATGGATGAATCAATGTGCTGTTGAACAAGGATGGGAAACCCCAATAGATCCCCCACTTTTTATAGTGATGAGATGATGCATCACTCATTGGCACATGAGAGTCCTTATAGCCAAATTGGTATTTCGTTACATCGGCTACCCCATGATAGACTATCCCACTTGGTTTAATCATAACCTTCTTTGGTTTATTGGCCCAGCTCTGTCCAATTGGCAGAAACATCGTTTTGGCTTTTAAAATGTCAGTCCCTTTTAACACTAGGCCTCCTTCACTCGTCATGGTGTTGTACTGAGCATTGGTAATTGGAAAGGTGTGGTGTAAAAAGTACCAACAGGCCACTTGGGGCATCGCGAGATCTTCCATCATTGCACTCCAATTGTTCCATTTGTGTGGTACAATTATTTCATCAACATCGAGGAAAGCAATATATTTCGTGCGGTGCTTGTTCCGATACAAACAATCATTGATGGTGGCAATCTGACCAAAGTACTGAATGTCTCCGGGGTGTTTGCTTGGTCTCCATCCAAAGGAAGGCCGCAGGTAATTCGCAATGGGCCACTGGATGACCTCAAGGATACCAATCTCAATGTAAGCCCGCAGGATAATGTCCATGGTGTGGCTCACGCTCGTGTTGTAGACCGTTACACTTGTAGCGCCCAGTATGCGATACATCTCCATGCTCTGAACAAACTGCAGAGTGTTGTCAAATTGACCGAATAACGCTGGTAGGCACACGGCAAAGTCATGTTGAGGAGACAATTTCGTGGGAGCTTGTATTGGCAGATAATTTGTCAGAGGATGGATGGCTTGGTCACACCGGGTGAGAGCTACGTGTGTAAGTTGTAAATTGCTTCGATAAACTTCACAGAAAAAGTTAAAAACTGCAAACTTGAAGTCATAGTGTGATCCCACCATTTCCCGTTTCGCTTCTTTCAATGACATCACAGTAAAGCGGTCATTATATAGCAGGTGACAACACAAGCTCATTCTTTGTGCCCACGGAGCAAGAGCGAAGACCCTCACTCTGGGTTCATCTTTGTCACGCTCATCAAGGTAGGCAGAAAAGACCAGTATCGAGCTGTTTTCCACTCTTACGAAGGTTTGACCACTCAGATCTGATGAAGTAGAAACGAGATTCACCGACTCGTGGAATTGGTGAACGAATGGTGATTTTCTTGGGTTTTTGACAAGTTCGAACTGGCCTTGTGTGTCAAACCAAATCACAGTTGCAACACAACATATGGAAAGTCCAAGAAAAATCCATGTCAGTCTCGAATTTATGACTGCCATGACTCATTCACTGCAGTGTTTGAAGTACTGTTCCTGCAAAACACACACACTGTTCACATTAGATTTCCACTTCATGTCAAAAACTCAACTTCTGTTCATTATCAAAAAAAATCTCCTTAAACTAGTTACCATTTATTTAATGCTTCAAGTTATTGTAGAAAAAAAATTGACATATAACAATTCTACATGTCACATAAAATTTCATAATAACAGTTCATTTTGTAAATTACAATTTATTCTTCGACTGATATTTGAGTTTTGATATGAAACGTGGAGGAAACTAATAAAAAGCATGCTTGTAGAAAATAACCTCCTTGGGAATTGGAATAGCGTCTAATTGTAATAACCAATAACAATTGTAATAATAGAAAATGTCTTGTTTTGTTTGGCCTTTGCTTTTGCCTTTGGAATCAGTGGCCATCAACCAACATGAAGACCACCGAACTGTCTATGAAAGAAAAACAAGCAATTTGGAAGCTGAAAGAATAGAAGAATATAATTAAACTATAGCATAACTACAACGACACTTTTCAAAGTCACGACGCGACCGAAATGTCTCCGCCCACATTAATACTTTATTAGAAATATTTGTACCAAGTTTGATTTTAATCCATTCAGCTGTTCACAAGTAATCACATTTTTACCTGACATGACCTCTGACCTTTGACATCGGGAACCCAAAATCGAATCAGTTAATCTTTACAACATGATATATATCTGTACCAAGTTTTTTGTTAGATCCCTTTAGCTGTTCTCAAGCTGTAGACCTACAACAGACTTTGACTTTGACCATTGACCATTGACCATGAAGTCTAATCAGTTAGCCTTTACATTGTGGGGGATTTAATACCTAAAGCCCCCAATTCCATTAGTTCCCAATAGTACATCTCCCTCCCTTCTATTCCATCTTAATACTCTCGAGGGGAGTATAAGACCACAAATGGATAGTGCATTGAGATAGTGGCCCTTAGATGGCGCCATTGCACTGTGTAACCATTTTCCCTCTTCAGATGGGAAACAACATGTTTTTGCAGAGTTTTGTGACCAAGATCAGGTGACCCTCTGAACAAACATTCTTTTCCTCTTGCGCATTTCCTTGTCTTTGTGCTCAAGGCTATGTTGGGAGAATCTTATCCTGTTTTCCCCTCTGCCCATTGTAAGCAAGACTTGCTGAGTGTGGAACAAAGGTACATGGCCTTCATTTTGGTAAGCCCACTATTGTAAAGCCAAGATTGCTGACTGGGGAAGAGGGAAGAGCTTTGTGCTTGTGACCACCCACAGGATGTGCCTTTGAGTTTCATTGTTCTGGAAGAATATATATACTGAGTGCTGGCTTGGTTTTCTTTAAGAGTTCTGTGTGTGGCTCGGGGTCTCATTGATGAATATTTTGCAGCTTGGACTATTACTTGCTTATATGGTCCAAGTACTGTGCATCTTTGATGCGTTCCTGGCTTACACGCGGACTGCTTCCATGCATGTATTCTTGTCTTTAATAAACCTCCTGTAACAGTTCCAGTTCGTCCTGGGGATCATTCCAGAAGTGAGGAAACGGGGCTTAAGCCCTAATAGATGGTGAAGTGGATGGGATCTGCTCAGAGGGGGGAGAGACGGCTTCCTTGCTCAGAGGCGGCAGAGTTCCGGGCGGCCCTTTAAAGATGAGAACTTTCTCAGAGTATTGGTAACTTTTGCCACCATTGAGTGAAGGGTGTTGTCTTGGCGTTGATCTCCGGCACAGATCCCGAACTAGAAGGTAAGGGGGACGAACTCTGTGCAGGGGTTTGTTAAAGATAAGGGGTAGGATTCGAGTCGCTTGGGCCCGATCGCTGGGGAGTGTTTCCAAGAGGCTGGGTTGACAGCCTGGACACTTGGACGCGTTGCGAGTGTTTCTAAGGAAGGCTGGGATGCAGGCTGCACTCAGATGCGTGGAGGTCCAGCAGGAGGGTTGTGTGTGACCGTATTGCGAGGGTTTCAAGGAAGCAGTTTTGAAAGAAAGACTGGACACTCGAGTACGTGCCCCCAACCATCCCGCTCAAGGCCAAGGAGAAAGAGGCCGACTTGAAAGAGAGCTGAGATACTCTCCTTGGAGGACTGGGATGGATGACGACACTAAGGCTATCGTTGTGCATTCGTCAGTAGGGGAGGCCAGATAAGTGCACCCTCCCTAAGCTAATGCGTTGCGGAGCAAGGGAAGATAAGACCAGTAAAGATGGGTAACGGACAAGGGGCTTTCGGTGGCCCGGACCGCCCTGAGGACGGGCCAGCCGCAGCATACATGTTTAAGAAGCATGGGGAGAAAGGGGTAAGAGATCTGGAGCTATGGAACGCATGGACGCAGAAGAGCAAGAATAAGAATGTGATGTTCCCGATCAAGGAGACGTTTAACCACGAATGCATTGAACATTTACGCAATGTATTGAGACTGAAGGAGAAGAAGGTAATAACTAAATCTCAAGTACATTGGGAGCCATTGGGCTGGTGGGCTGAGGAATGTCTCCATCAAGAGGAACAATCTGTAAAGGCCAGTTTGAAGGAAAGCCTTCAAAGTGCGCAGAATACCCTAGGAGAAGTACAAATGCTGCTGCCAGCGGTGCACCAGATAGTGGCTGCAGGGCCTACCCTAGCGGGAGCGGGACCAATAGAGACCTCAGAGCCCCAAGGGAGACCAGCCCCGCTGGGAGCGAGGGTACCTGGGAGTCCCCACCGAGCCCTGATTACAGAACTGGCCCAAATAAGGGAACAAGGGAGAGGGCCTGGACCAGGAACCTCGGTAGCAATGGCCATAGCTCCAATGGCCGAGGTCCGGCCCCCTCCTCCCTCCCGCTACCCCTCCCTGCCTGACACTGGTCCTACCAATCGACCCTTTTCCACACTAACCCATTCGGTGGCTTGCTCACCATGTATCCCTTGCTAGCCGAGGTCCAGTCTAGCTCTGAACCTCCCCTTCTATCTATGCCATTGCGTACAATAGGACAGATGTGCCAATTCCTGGGTACAGTGTGGTACTGCCATGAGTGGATAGTACATTTTGCACCCATCTCGCGACCTTTGCAGGATGCGGTGCTTAAAGACGCGCCACCCCAGGTAGAATGCACCAAAGAGCGAATAAGTAGCTTTGAGTACCCCAAGAAGGCTTTGGCTGACACTCCGGCCTTAGGGCTTCCGGACTATGATAAGATATTTGTACTTTACGTGCACGAGCGAGGGGTGTTTGCCCAGGCAGTACTGGCTCAGAGACCTGGTTAAAAGATGCGCCCGGTGGCATACTACAGTTCCCGATTAGATGCGGTAGCCCAGGGACTGCGACGTGTCTCAAATCCGTGGTGGCGGCCGCATGGGCGGTCGAGCACACAGAGGCAGTAGTGTTGGGACACACACTTATCCTTTGGGTGCCCCACAGTGTCCAGGCAATCTTATTGCAGGCACGGACACAACATCTCTCGACAAATAGGATTCTGAAGTATGAGATTAAACTGATGAATGCGAACAACATTCTGATTGAGAGATGCGCGGCTCTCAATCCCGCATCCCTACTGCCGACACAAGACGACGGAGACGCACATGATTGTCACAATGTAATTGAAGCCACCACGGTTTCATGTGCGGACATGCGAGACGTTGCCTTCGACAACGCAGACATCGTACTGTACATGGACTGATCGACTGCACAGGCCACAGACAGTGCAATGCGAGCAGGCTATGCAGTATGCACTGACCACGAGGTGGCGACACAGGCACGGCCTCCGAACACATTCTCGGCGCAGAGAGCAGAACTGTGCGCGCTGATCCAGGCATGTAGAATAGCTGAGGACCAGAAGGCCAATATCTATACTGATTCCGCATACGCTTGGACCGTGGCACACGATACTGAGGCCATTTGGAAAATGCATGGTTTTCTCACTTCCGCCAGCACTCCGGTGAAGCACGGCGAGCTGATAGCGGAGCCGCTGGAGGCTTTACAGCTTCCATCAGAAGTAGCTGTCATTAAGTGTAAGGCGCACACCAAGGCAACAGATGAGGCGGCTCAGGGGAATGGAAGGGCGGACCTGGCAGCCAAACAGGCCGCTGGACTACCAGCAGTACACCAGATGCCCCAACGCATGCAGAAGGCATGGGCAGAGGTCCCCACCATACAGGATGTCATTGCCCTACAGGAAGCGGTGTCCGGAGCGGAACAAGCAACATGGATGAAAGCTGGCTGCGAAAAGCAAACAGACACCGGACTGTGGGTGCGAAAGAATAAGATGGTAGCCCCCAAATGTCTATTGCCTTGGCTTGCTCACCTGGCGCATGGTCATGGCCATATGAGCAAGAGGGGATGATGAGTACAGTGTGGAGGATATGGTATGCCCCAGGCTTCACGGTCATGGCGGAGCGGCTCTGCCGCAGGTGTGCACTATGCCAGGCATCTAAGGTCAGCAGGGCTCAACCGCAGATAGGGGTGGGGGCTCATCCACCCCCCTGTGGGCCGGGGGTACATATCCAACTCGATTTTGTACAAATGCCATGGTGTAACGAGTTGCAGTACATATTGGTGATCGTGGATATGTTCACGAAGTGGGTCGAAGCCTTTGCGTGCCGGAGATGCAACGCGACCACGGTAGTTAAGTTGTTAATGAAGGAATACATTTGTAGGTATGGCATTCCATACAAGATCTCGAGTGATAAGGGAGGACATTTCACTGCGGCCATTAACAAAAACTTGTGCAAGGCACTACAGATTAACCAGCGATTCCACTGCGCTTACCACCCGCAATCGGTGGGTACAGTTGAACGTCAGAATGCAACTTTGAAAAATAAAATCTGCAAAATATGCAAGGAGACAGGCCTTAAGTGGCCGGATGTGATTCTGTTGGCTTTGATGAGCATGAGGTTGGCGCCAAATAGAAAGACGGGGTTGTCCCCGCACTATGTGGTTTTCTCATGAGACCCATGAGAGTGCCGGTGACGGCACCAATTGATCTGACAAAAATGGATTTGTATTTCATGGATGGTGCGGTATTGCACTTTTGTAAAGCTTTAACTACAGTTGCAAAAGGTTTCCATATGCAGGTGAAGGCGGTGATTGCCCTAACCCGCGACACAGCAGTGCCACCCCTTTCAGCCAGGTGACCAGGTATTGGTGAAGAATTGGAGGCGAAATATGGCACTGCAGCCCAGGTGGACGGGACCGCATCAGGTACTCCTGGTATCACATACAGTGGTCAAGGTTGAGGGTAAGCCGTCGTGGGTACATGCCACACACTGCAAGACATTCCAAGCACAGGATAGCGACAATGCAGACGTTGCTCCTCAGCCTCCTGGGTGTGATAGCGCTGGCCCATTAGACGCATCTAAGTAGTGGGTTCACAAAGAAGACGGTGTAGTTTGTAGGCGGTGAGCTTGTTGAAGAGAGGTTGTATGACGGTGGCATGCTCGTTAAGAGGCTGCTGTACCATAATGGTACACTCACTATGGAGATATTTTACAGGGATGGCAAGCTTAGCCAGGTGCTAAAGAGGATGGTGTATGAGAAGGGAGAAAGGAAAAAAGAGCAGGCACTGGAGCATGAACACGAGCGAAACACATATTGGCAGGTATCTAGGCAGGTAGCGGCAACCCTCAATAGATCTAACTGTTGGGCATGCACCCCTGTCCCACTGTCAAGGAAAGGGATTAACATGAGGGCAATTCCCCTCCCTCTCACCCAGATCTGTTGGACGGACATAAACGGCATAAGTAGGTATTCTCTCGGAGATAACACCCTTTTGGGGCGTCTTTTATAGAGATCAAAGTCATAAGAAGAGCAGGGTTTCAGGACAAGGTAGAAGTATGCCCGGTAATGAAAAAGGGGAGGATGCCATCTAGGACCCTACGAGAGCAGATGCCCAAGGCCATACAGCTGGCGAGACAGGAGGAGGGACCCCTTTGTTTAAAGAGCCTGGGGTATGGAACCTTTCCCCACTATATGATGGGAAACTCAATCTGCCAAAAGACCCTGAGTAGGGGAAGTCACGGCTGGGAGATAAGCATACCCTTGAAGAATGGGCCCATTAGAAATTTGAGCGTGAGATCAGGAGGGGATGGGCATTGCATGGCAAGCGCGAGGACTGGGCCCTGCGGAACTATGTTCTAATGCGGGGATAAGGCCTACCCCTACCTTCCGTGGGGTTGGATTGGGACTTGCTATTTAGCATACGTACTGCCCCAGATACTCTTCAAAGAAGAAGGCTAGGTGATGGAAGCAGGACGGATTAGATGAAAGAGGGCCTCATGGGATGCCGATGGCCAAACGACATTACACGGGTCAGGATGGGAGAAGGCATTAAGCTTTTTCTTTCCAGGAGCAGGTTCGGTGATGAACAGTTACCGAATAGATAAATTGGCATTTGTGTTAGAAAAGATTGCTAATGAGTCAATGGTGGCAGATCATGCATTATTGCATGCGGTAGTGGAAATGAGAGTGATGATAATGCAGAACAGAGTCGCGCTCGACTTCCTTTCGGCAGGGAAGGGGGGTGTTTGTGGGATTGTTGAAGGTAAATGTTGTACTTGGATTCCAGACCCAACAGAGGGAGTGCAGACGGCTATCGACAAGATGAGGGAGATAGGTACCAAATTGAAGGACGAGAGATTGGACAGAGAAAAGTGGGGAATAGGCACCTGGTTGGCAAGCATCTTCGGAGGATGGGGAGCCAAGATTGTTTATTGGCTGATGGTGGCCGTGGAGATCCTACTGGTGATCATCCTTGTTATTGGATGCTTGAAAGTGTTAATCTGAGTGTGTATCAGTAAATTTTGTGATGCAGTTACAGGTGAGCAAATCATGGTGGGCCAGGAATGGGAGGAAGATGAACGAGACATCCCCATGTGCGAGTTGCCCCTCCAGTCCACCCCGTACGAGAGTAGAGGGAGAATTCAGGATTCACCACCCCCCTATTCCCACTCTACCTTTGACCCCGAGCTAGCTATATCATGCCCAGCCGGCCCGATTGCCTATCTGCACGGGTTGACTACACAAACTTCTGTTGTTTTAATTGTTTAATTGTTTTAATTTAAACAAAACAAAAAATAATGAAGGAATGTACACAAGCATAAAAACTTCTAGGTAAGTGAGTTATCGTGGGCATTCCAATTGAAAACCTTCCCTTCGACTCTTAATTGATAAAATGCATTATAATGACAACAAACTTCGATGTATTTCAGTTCTTTGATGAATCTTAACAATACTATGCTATCGTTTATAAGAATCTTGCAGGAAAAGGATTAATTATATTATTAAGGATGAGTGTGTGTATATATATATATATATAAATATATATATAGGGGTGGGGTAAGTAAGTACACCCCATGTACACCCCATGTAAAAGTAAGTACACCCCATGTAAAGTTTTGACTTTTTCAACATATTTCAACATACAGCTGTTTGATCTTTATTTCAACAATATTGACAGATAAAGGTGATATAATATAACAAATATCATGAAACATTTACATTTTGTAGTCCATTGTATAATTTAAATAAACATGGCAGAGGGTGGTGGGAGGGAGATGGCAGGGTGATGGGAGGGTGATGTGAGGGTGATGGGGGGGAGATGGGAGGGTGATGGGGCAGGGTGATGGGGCAGGGTGATGGGGCAGGGTGATGGGAGGGTGATGGCAGGGTGATGGGAGGGTGATGGGAGGGTGATGGGAGGGTGATGGCAGTGGGTGATGGCAGGGAATTAACATTAACGAATAAAATTTGTAATGTAATAATTTGTAATAATTTGTAGTAATATAATAATAATAACGAATTCTGCTCTGTTTCAATTCTGTTTCAATTTGCTGATATGCTTTGCAAACCTTTTTTTTTTTTTAACTATTTTAAAACTAAAACAATTCGAACATGGAATACATACTGACACTGCACTTTCAGGTCTCCTACAAATCCTACCCTGTCGCCTCACCGTGGCGTAGGAGTGGCAATGGTCAATGGCATCGAATGTCATGGCTAGCAAAGACAGGGAGGTACACTTGATTTAAATTTGGGAATTTTTTTTTTTTTTTTTTTTGGCCCCGGAACGGGCACCCACGTACGGGCACGTCCTAGTAATTTAAATAAACATAAATGCAAATTTTGCATGTGGAAAAAGTAAGTACACCCATACATTTATCACTACTTCAAATACCTAAAATTAGAATCAGGTGCACCAGCTCAGGTGCAAATGATTAGAACATAGTTGGAGAAGATCTTGGAGGAACCGAGTTGCCTTATTTAAATCTCAGACATTTAGTTTGGTTTGCTCTTTGTTGTTGAAGTGTGCCGTGTCACCATGCCTAGATCAAAAGAGCTCTCTGGGGCCTTCAGAAAGAAGGTTATAGATGCCTACGAGTCTGGGAAGGGATTTAAAAAGATCTCAAAACAATTTGAAATCAATCATTCGACTGTCCGGAAGATCATCTACAAGTGGAGAAGATTCCAAACAACTGCCAACTTGTTCAGGCCGGGCCGCCCCATCAAGTTCAGCCCGAGAGCAGACCGCAAGATGCTGAAAGAAGTCTCTAAGAACCCTAGAATGTCATCACGGGACCTACAGGTAGCTCTTGCCACTGTTGATGTCAAAGTGCATGAGTCTACCATTCGAAAGAGGCTGCATAAATTTGATCTACATGGGAGGTGTGCCAGGAGGAAACCTTTGCTGTCCAAAAAGAACATCAGGGCAAGACTAAAGTTTGCCAATGAACACCTTGGCAAAGACCAGGACTTCTGGAACAATGTGCTCTGGACAGATGAGTCAAAGGTAGAGCTATTTCACCACAGTACCAGAAGACATGTTTGGCGAAAACCAAAGACAGCATTTGACCACAAGAACCTGATAGCAAATGTAAAGCATGGTGGTGGAAATATTATGGTTTGGGGCAGCTTTGCTGCATCAGTTCCTGGGCAGCTCACCATCATAGAATCCACTATGAATTCTTCATTGCACCAGAGGGTGCTTGAAGATAATGTGAGGCCATCTGTCGGAGAGTTTACGCTCAACCGAAGGTGGACCTTGCAACATGACAATGACCCTAAACATACCAGTAAATCCACCAAGGAATGGCTGAAAAGAAAGAAATGGAGGTTTCTGGAATGGCCAAGTCAAAGCCCGGATCTAAATTCCATCGAGATGTTGTGGGGGGATTTGAAACGAGCTGTGCATGTAAGAAACCCCTCAAACATCGCACAGCTGAAAGAATTCTGCATGGAGGAGTGGGCAAAAATTTCTCCCAGTCGATGTCAGAGACTGGTAGACAGTTATAAGAAACGCCTACTTGATTTTGTTTCTGCCAAAGGGGGCAATACCACCTATTAGAGCCAAGGGTGTACTTACTTTTTCCACATGCAAAATTTGCATTTATGTTTATTTAAATTATACAATGGACTACAAAATGTAAATGTTTCATGATATTTGTTGTGTTATATCACCTTTATCTATCAATATTGTTGAAATGAAGATCAAATAGCTGTATGTTGAAATATGTTGAAAAAGTCAAAACTTTACATGGGGTGTACTTACTTTTTCACATGACTGTATATGTATTACATTTATCTCAAACTTAGGAATTCAAGAGTATAATTCAGACTCTGGTGGACTCAATATTTACCTTTGTGATGGAACGATATTCATTTCCAGTTCTGTGTAAATACTAATTGGTGATAAGGTTTGTGAAAGCTGTTGTACAAAGACAATTATCTTTTGGTTCAAGCAACCCACTGAGAAGATAACGATTTAATCAGGGATCCCTCATCCACCGATCTATCCCCTCCCCACTTTCTACTTCCTAATCAGTAATTCCTCAAACCCCAATCGACCCCTTCCTAATCCCTTATCAGAATCCCTCGTTACTCGATCTCCTTCGTACCCCGATCTCCTTCGTACCCCCTCCCACTGTGAGGACACAATCAAATCTTCTCCATTGTTTTCAATTGCAATAAATGAAGCCAAAAAGGTACGATCGGGGAAGAAGACTCATGTCGACCCGGGGTCCTTGTGCTGTGTGAGATGGTTATACCATGTATTTCTGTTGTAACAGAATGAGTATTTTTCCCAGTGTTATTAAATTTTACAAGTACAGTATTCAATGAGTGAACATGACTTGGTTTATGTACACAAATTGTTCCACGACACAGTTCTGTTTTGCCTCTAGTTCAGTGGCAGTTCTGTCCAGTGCAATCTGAATATATGAAGAGAGTTGGAAAGGCATCACTTTCATGCTTCTTCACTTCCATGCCACGAGCTGCACTGCAACCAAAACCACAACAGCATTCCAGCCACTACCAATCGATGAGTGAATATTGCTGACATCAATCACAATCACACAATCTCTATGTATTGTAGTAGACTAGGGCATTGCCCGTACGTGGGTGCCCGTTCCTTGCCAAAAAAAAAAAAAAACGCTACCCGTATGCTCTACCCCGCCCGTACGCCCGTAAACAAAAAAAACAACGCTCTTCGCTTCCGCCCTTCGCTCTGACTGAATTGGGAGAAATAATGCGCATAAGAAATCGAATTACGTACCGTAATGGCGGTCAGCTCGTAACGCGCTCAGCTCCGCTCGTCTCACATCGGCCACGCCTACGCAACAAAGCGTTCTGTGATTGGCTGCCGGAAGTGAAGTCGTCACTGTCCGGAAGTTCGCAAATCGCAGTTACGATGAATCGTTTTAATTTAATCGCAGTTTGAATTCGTTTTAAAACATAGTTTAATGGCAACATAGTTTTCCAACGTGAAATAAATGAATACGCTGTCAAATGTGCCGTCCGAGGCAGAGTCTGATCGCCACGTTCGGCACACGTGATAGCTCGCTGCTCTCTGATTGGTTGAAGCGTTTTTTGGACATAGCTCGGTAAGTACTTGTCCGATTAATTTAAAACCTTGAAAAGGCACATCCTCGGGTCCCCAGAAATATACCTGGCAAGTTTAAAGTATATCGGACCCGTGGTTGTCGAGAAACAGCGGTCACAGACACACAGACACACAGACACACAGACACACAGACACACAGAGATTGCTGGAATTATAGATAGATATAAGATTATTCCCATATTAAAGTCATTTTGTGCTATTGCTGTTGAGATTTTTTTCTTTTACAACATAAGCAGCACGAAGTGATTTCCGGAAAATGCACAAACGTGCACAGTATAAGCACAAAAAAAAACAAAAAACAGAGGACAGTGACGTGAGAAGACACCATTGCACTTTTGCATTAATTCCAAGAACATTAGGACAGAATGAATAAACACAATCATATGCCAGTATATAGGATGTGTAGCTGTACCATCTGCAGCATGAGTCAGGGGTTCGTTATTCTTCTTCTTCTATTATACCACAATGTCACGTTTCTCTTTTCATACCTGTCCATTCCCTTTATTGTTGTGTGCACCTGTTGAACCACTGTCAAAAAGTTGCCTTTTTATGCATTTTCGTCTTGCTCTTCCATGAGCCTGGTCTTGAATGTATTAAAACATGGCATGAAAGTACAGTGGTTAGGTTTGCAGCTTTCAAGTCGAGTCAGCAAGTGCACGTTTGATCAACATTTATGTACAGGCATGGGTGTCGACGGGTGGGGGCTGGGGGAGGGGGGGTACATATCGCACCCCACTTTTTGACGAGGGTTATATTATCCCCCCACTCTCTACTCGGATACAACATAAAATATGTTGCACTGTACAATCCACACAGGCCTGGATGCGGGATGTTCCCCAAATGCATCACCTCATCTTCTTATATCTTATTCTTATTACATATATTTATACATATAAAATAAAGTTTTTATTTGTTTGTTTGTTTGTCTGCTCATGCCAATCTCCTGAATGGTGAAAGATAGGAGGAAACCTCTGAAACAAAAAATGTCGGGACGGGCATAAAATATGTTGCACTGGAAGGTTATAGGCTAGGTGGCGAGGCTAGTCAAGGCCGCCTCGGCTGGGCTGGGCCCATTTCGAGATTTAAAAGTTGAGCTGAATTATAGTAGTCAATCTTCTACGGCCGCGAGTAAAAGCTGAATTATAGTACTAAATTCATTCAAAAAGAACCCGGGCAATGCTGGGTGCATTCAGCTAGTTATGTATAAATCAATCACAATTGATTGATTCCATGCCACGAGCTGCACTGCAGCCTGTTTGATATCTGTTCGGCTAGGAATATTAACTTTCCACAAATAAGTTATCTCTTAAATCAATAATGACTTACTGGATAGCGGGCAGTATTTAATAACAGAAACCGGTATCGATTCGTGTACGTCGTGCTGGATTTCATTCGTTGGAGTAAGCACGGACCGTACGGTGCGCATGCTCAGAAAATGTATCATGTGACTAGTGATTACTGAAAGCATGATACAGGTAGACATTCCCGCTGTAGTGCTGTAGTGCTCTGTTGCTTCACGTTTTCTTCCGAAAGAGCCTCTTTGCTTGCATAGTGGAATTTTCAGGAGAGAAAAGTTTCGTTATTGTTGCATTGTAGATAAAAGTGTAATTAGAGTGCCAAAGGTCCTCAAAAGGAGGACGGCGGTCCACATTCGTACTACTGGCTAATTGGGATCTTCCATGAAAAGGCCTTTGGTGTTATCCATCAGACCAACAACACCCATCAAACAGTTGGTCTCCTCCACGTTTTTGGTCATATCTCCAAAAAACAACAACATATATATATATATATATATATATATATATATATATATATATATATATATATATATACATATATATATATATATATACCATACTCAAAAAGGTTTTTTTTTATGTTGAAGGCTCCAGTCATGGATCATATAGTCCTCAGAGGCCCGGCCTTAAATAAAAGAAGAAAAGTGTATGATGAAAAGTGTATGATGTTTGTGTGCAAGAAAGAGAGATTATAAGCTAACCTGGATGGTAGTACTACCCTCAGCAGTTGCTGTCTACAACCTACTACCCAAAAAACCAATCCAACCAGGTGGATGTTTTTTAGGAGACACCATCTCCTTAGTGGATGGCCGTTGGCTCTGGAAAGGAGCTCATCTGCCATTTAACAGGTATTGTTTTTAGCCTGGCAGGGTATCAGTAAAGGAAGAATGGGGGTTCTGGCACACATTAAATTTAACATCGAAGTCAATGGGGAAAAGTATGGAAACTTATTGACTCACAACCCCTCTCTTGAAAAATTACGCCCTTTTTCTCCCTCTTTTTTTTAACTTATTAACTGTCCCCATTTTTCATTATGCTCATACAGAGACCCAACAAATGTGTTTCATTTTTAGGTGATAGCTTAATTTTCGTAAAAGCAGAATCGCCACCTTGAGCTAATATGAAATTATATACTTCTCTTAATGTCCTCATTTGACCTCCTTCTAAGCCCCACCCACTTTTTGCTGAGCCCCACCTACTTTTTATGATGCCCTGCCCACTTTTTGCAAAGCCCCACCCACGTTTTGCTAAACCCCGCCCACTTTTTGCTAAGTTCCACCCATTTTTCCGAAGCCCATCCACTTTTATAAACTTTCTCTACCATTGCATCATTTTCAGTTAAGGCATTGCATTGCATTGCATCATTTCCAGGCATGCCCAGGGAATTTCCAAAGGAAACCACACCCACCAACCATTCTTCCATAATGGCTTTAAACACAAGCTAAATTTAAACAACTTCCTGCTTCTCTTCAGAATGGATTTCTGTGCTGAGATGGAGTGGGATGCCTGCAATTCCTTGGAGTCCTACTACCTGTGTGGAACTAAACCTTCAAATTGATGAACTGGATTCAAACCTCTTATCAATGGAGGTAAGAGTTTATTTATTTATTTATTTTTACAAAGTTTGATTTATACATTTAATAATATTGTATTAACTTAATACATTGTTATTTTCTCTCACAGCAAATTGTATCAAAGATGCAATATGAAAATACTACTTTACCACAACTTGAGATGAAATGATTGATTTGTTTGAAGACCTTTTGAGCAACCAAGACCCACAGAATGAGTTCTACTTTGATGACCCAGCCAAAGAGTTATACCTTAGACTCTTAGAGACTCTACCCTTGTGGAACTAAACCTTCAAATTGATGAACTGGATTCAAACCTCTTATCAATGGAGGTAAGAATTTATATTAAAAATTTTTTTTTTTTTACAAAGTTTGATTTATACATATAATAATATTGTATTCAATTAATACATTGTTATTTTCTCTCACAGGAAATTGTATCTGAGATGCAATATGAAAATACTGCTTTTACCACATATTGGGGTGAAATGATTGATTTGTTTGAAGAACTTTTGAGCAACCAAGACCCACAGAATGAGTTCTACCTTGATGACCCAGCCAAAGAGTTATACCTTGGAGACTCACTAAATTTAATAAAATCAGGAAAAGAGTTTTGCCTTGGAGACTTTGAAAACTGGTTTCATTTTGGAGACTCCACCTGTGAGGCCCATCTTGGAGACTCTGGATTCTAAAGCAATGAACAATGTTCTTTGTTTGAGGTGCACAGTGGGGTAAAAAAAAAAAAAAAAAAAACATTGTTGTTTTTCATGTCAAAGTGTTCTTTGAAGTATATATTTTCAGAATCAAACTGTTTTGATTGGTACTTATTTCCAAAGAAATAAGTTGAAATAACTTGAAAACTAATCATCCAAATTGAATGAAATCTATATAATAATAGCGTAAGGACTCGACTTTGTTATCCCTTTTATGCCGCACCCAGTGACCCGATGCCCACGGCACTAATGGATTTACGATCTACGAACCGCGCTCTTTGTTTATCACGTACAGCCATACTCGAAAAATCTGAATTGGCCGACGTTGGGGCCCAAAAGCATCCGATTAACTGCCGATACGACGCCATCTTACGACGCCATCGTATTGGCGTCTGCTGGGTGAAGGCGAAGCAAGCCGTCCGCTGATTGGACAGGCGAAGGCGAAAGCAAGCCGTCCACTGAGTGGACAATCCAGAGCATGCATTTGTGCCGGTGTCGGCGATCGTTGTTCATATACGCACTCTTCATTCTCATCTTTCTTCCTAACTCTTACTCGGACAAGCAAATCCCCTATGCCATCCATAATGGTACACTCTATCCATACACCACATCCTCCCTTCCGTGGATGTTCCACGGGTTTCGGCTAGTTTAGCATTAATAATCATCTTAACATGTTGGATGAATTAATGATGGCTTTTTAAGATACCCCTACTACAAATTGAGTTATGAAAAAAATTCTTGTATTTTTCTTTAAAAACAAAGAAAAAATATTTTGTGTAATTATCATTACAATTTAATGAAAAGCCATCACTGGTCTCTTTGGATATACCCATACTAACTACCCAAAGGGGTAAATAACAGATTGACTGAGGCAGTTAGCAGTAGTTCCAGTTTCAATTATGTCAACCAAAAAAACATTTTTTTGTTTGTGTCTAGAAAATTAAAGCTCACATGTTTATTTGTATCCGAAATTCACTTGTGTCTTTATTTTTGGATTCCTCATACTCTAAGCTTTCTAGCAGTATATGGTTTGTGGGGGGTTTCCAGTCTTCACTGGAAAGACTGATAATTTCAATTTATTGATGGCACGTGAAACGTGCTATTTAACCCCACAGAGTGGCCAGACGGAAGCCTCTCCTCAGTGAAAGACACATGAAAGCCCGCTTGGAGTTTGCAAAAAAGCACCTATAGAACTCTCAGACTGTGAGAAACAAGATTCTGTGGTCTGATGAAACCAAGATTGAACTGTTTGGCTTCCGTCTGGCCACTCTGCCATAAAGCCCAGATCGGTGGAGTGTTGCAGTGATGGTTGTCCTTCTGGAAGTTTCTCCCATCTCCACACAGGATCTCTGGAGCTCAGCCAGAGTGACCATCGGGTTCTTGGTCACCTCTCTTACAAAGGCCCTTCTCCCCTGATTGCTCAGTTTGGCCGGGCGGCCAGCTCTAGGAAGAGTCCTGGTTGTTCCAAACTTCTTCCATTTAAGAATTATGGAGGCCACTGTGCTCTTAGGAACCTTCAATGCAGCAGAGATATTTTTTTGTGGGCTTCCCCAGATCTGTGCCTCGACACAATCCTGTCTCTGAGCTCTGCAGGCAGTTCCTTCGAACTCATGGCTTGGTTTTTGCTCTGATATGCATTGTCGGCTGTGAAACCTTATATAGACAGGTGTGTGCCTTTCCAAATCATGTCCAATCAATTGAATTTACCACAGGTGGACTCCAATCAAGGTGTAGAAACATCTCAAAGATGATCAAGAGAAATGGGAGGCACCTGAGCTAAATTTCAAGTGTCATAGCAAAGGGTATAAATACTTATGTAAATGTGATATATCAGTTTTTTCTTTTTAATAAATTTGCAAAACTTTCTAAAATCCTGTTTTCTCTTTGTCATTATGGGGTATTGAGTGTAGATTGATGAGGGAAAAATGAATTTAAACGATTTCAGGATAAGGCTGCAACATAACAAAATGTGAAAAAAGTGAAGGGGTCTGAATACTTTCTGAATGCACTGTATAATCAAGCCCTTTAGAATAAACTTTCCTTCTTTTAAACTTTGTAATTACAGGTTTATGCAATTCATCAGCCAAAAACTCCTCAGTCTTGATGACATCATCAGAGCTAAATAAAAAAATTTTGATAACCAAGACCAAGTTTCAATTTAGCACTGATCAATTTTTTCACAATAAACCTATCAACTTTCTCTCTCAACGTTGGATTTTGTATCAAAGACAAATTATACAACATTTCTCTGTCTGCTTCGTGTTCTTCATCCAATGTAGTGGTATTCCCATAAGCAATATCATGCTTCATACGCACTTCATCAACCATATTTATAGGTTTAGACCAAGGTTTAGGATTGTCTGCCTCATCTAATCTTTTATCCAAGTTTGTTCCTGGACCACAGAAAGAATACCCCTGGAAGGTGTAATTCCCCTGGAATTCCAGTTGTTGTAAATTTACTCCCTGACAGAAACTTTTGTATGTCTCCTCAACTTTTATGCTTAGAAATGAATTAACACTTTTTAGAGCCACACACTAAACATGTCCCCTTTTGATAAACTCTATTATTTTTACTTTTACCATACGATGTATTTTTAGTATTAGTTTTCTTTTTACACTTAACACAATAACCCATTTATTTATGAGAAAAATTAATGCAGAGTGCGAAAACCTTTTTGGTTTCCAACATATACATTTCTATCTTGATTTTTTTAAACATAAAGAATCCTCAGGAATGCATTCACTCTCTCCTCCATTTATTTACAAATAAAACTTTCACTTAAATCAATATCACCAACATCAACCATATAATCTTTTCCTTCTTCTTTATCCCCACTTTCTCATTTAAATCTCCTCCCTGAAATTGAAGACATTGATGTCGTTATTCTTGAAAATAATATTTTCATTAGACTTTGAATTTCTTCATTTTCCTCCTCAGTGAGTTGAGTTTGATTTATTTTCTGTAATACCTTCAATCTTTTATCAATCTCACTGGTTGCCATATTTTTATATTTTTCCTCCATCTCTCTTTTCTCCCTCTCCTCCCTCTCACTCTCTTCCTTCTCTCTTTTGTCCCTTTCCTCCTTCTCCTCCTTCTCCTTTTTCTCACTCTCTTCTTTCACCCTTTCCTCCCTCTCTTCTTCAACTCCTTCCTCATCCCTTGCTACCCTTAAACCATCTCCCCATAGAATATTATACATACATTCATCTGGATTTTGAGATATCCTTGTATCTAATTATTTTTCTCATAATAGGATACCAATAAGATTTGTTGATGATTTCTAAAGGAGTTTTATATTTCCTAACTTTGAGAAGTTCATTTTTATTTAATATTTTTTATCAAATCTTCATTTGAGGGTTTATCAATATCACCATAGGGCCAGTCCTTAATTACAAAATTCCCATGTCTATGTTCTAATTCATAAGGAATGTAATACCTAACACCCTTTTCTTGTAAGTATCCTTGAATACAAAAATTATAATTATCTTGTAGTTTTCTCCCTGCCATTTATGTATGAAAAAAATTCATGTTTCTGAAATATACGTGAGCTTAATATTATGACAGGTAATAAATACCACCCCATCTTCCAATTGTTAAATCGGTTTGTATTCCTCGGCTTTCTAACTTTATCCGATTTCCTTCCTTCTCGGTCATATCAACTATCACTTCGCCATCATATTTTTTATTTATTCTTGAAATCGTGCATTTGTTGTCTGTTATTTATGCTTCCACATATCTCATTATCCTCACCAAGTGGGTAATCGATAATCTTCGATATAATCTTCGATAATAATCATAATAATAATTATAATTTTCATTAATAATCGTAATAATCTTCGTAATAATCTTCGATACGAGAATTATTTAAATTGTGTAGGTCTTGTAGGTTTATTGAAAAAGTCCAATTGTACCCCAAATCAGGCATATCATACCCCCATTTTTCTATTCTCATATTAACTAAGGGTCCTTTATATAATTCAATTTTAGGTGGATTGTTAAATTTAAGAAGGAAAAGTGTATGGTTTGTAGGACCAGGTGTTGTGGTTGTAAATTCTACTTGTTTAATAAAGAGTGCTGTGGAATATTTTGTTTGTTATCAATTTTTAGTTTTTTACAATATTTGGCAAGTTCTATATTTGACGTATTCTTTCCAAATTGTTTAAACCATTTATCCATTTATTTATGAGAAAGATATAATCCATTACCCCCTTTTAGTTAGTTTTCCACCTGCCTGTGTGATAGAAGAAAGCATATCTCCAACTAACAATCTCGCTTTATCAGGTAGGCTTTCAAGTTTTTCAGCAAAATCTACAATTACACCACTTCCACTAATTTGTTTCTCCAACTCCTTGTTATGTCTTTCCAAATCTTTTTGAGCTTTTATTTGTGCCTTCCTTTCGTTAGCAGTTTTTACCGCTGCTGAAATACCACCCGTCAATGCTCCCGCCACACTTAAACCAGCAAATGAAGGAATTAGAAATGGGAGAAATCCTCCTCTCGTCTCTATTATTGAATATTTCTCCAACACAGGTTTTGATATTTTTAATTTAAGTGAGCCAGTATCATTTAGCGTTTTCACCTGCCCTCTCGTGAGTAAAACATCAATTCTTATGTCTCCTTTTCTTTGAATTGTATGAACACTAATAGTACAAGGCTTTTGATTTTGAATACAAGACAATAGTTTAACAAGATTCATTTTATTAACATATACATCAGTTGATACTTCAGCACACATTAATTTTTTTAGAAAAATCTACAGTATGTGATATTAATCATAACTCCATTATCTGCCATAATCTGCAATTCTGTTTCTTCCAAAAGCAAACAATATGTGTCAACTTCTTCATTCTCCCCTCTTTCAATGTATAGAGAAGTATCCACTCTATTAGACTTTATAGTTTACTTTTGAGAACTCAGGTCAATTGCGTAGATTGTATAAAGTTTTTGAAATGCAACCATATCCAAAATGGGATCTTTATTACCGTTGCTTTCACACACCTTTTGGTAAGACTTGTAGGCTTCCGGATCATCATTTTTTCCCCAATCAATTTCCAATCTATCTCGCGGGTAAAATGTACCATCAAGAGAAACCAGAAGTTGTTTCACCTTGGCATTATCACTCAGCGCATTATTCCTATCAGTACCTTCATCTCCATCTAGTTTCTTAAATATGAGCCATAGATATCGTGGCTTTCCTTGAAGAACACCCAAATTCCAAGTGCAAGCATTTTGATTCAGTTTAATGTGTTGGAATCTTCTTTTAAGGTATGACACATTTCGCGGTTTCTTTGAGTTAAGTCTTCTATTCAACATCTCTTCCGTTTTAAGATTAGGAGAATATTCACTAATATACCAACACATTTCATCAATAACAAATTTATTATTATCACCAAAAGCATTAGCAACACCAAAAAGCAATCTATGTACATTATCATTCCTTTGTAGTTGAAATTGAATTTTAAGTCCATACCAAACTTTATCATAATCACAAAATCCAAATATACCCTAAAGGGGAACTGCTACGGTAAAACTATTGATTGCTTTTGTTTCATCGTTATACATTGACTTTCTTTGACTATAACCAGGGTCTGTGTTTGTTCCCATTGACATATCAGGAATAAAACCTTCAACAGCTCCCATGCTCCCATTCCTGGGAGCCATTCTATCACTGGGACAGCAACAGCTCCCATTCTATCACTAAACGAATATAGTGTAAATTTCATCATTTCAGATGTAGCAGAGACATAATCAACCGCTTCAACCTCTTGTGTTCCAATATACAAACGGACACTATCAAACATTTTCCAGAAGAAATCATTTATGAGTGTAGCATTAGTATTATTCGCAGCCTTAGTGAACTTAAATTTACACAACAAGAAACTATCAGCTAGATTCAAGTAAGTTTGTTGATTATTTATTTCAAAACTTTTGTTCCGTTTGAATTCCAGTCTGTTCCTGTTATAGCTTTCACCTTAAAATAGGCTTCCTTTTTAGTGGAGTTTGAAATGATAATCGTATCATCCAAATCATAGATACGATCAACGCTTCCATACTTGTATTTATTTAGTAAAAAGAGATGCTAAAACTTTTGAAACCCTGACCCAAATATTTTAATGATTTTTTGACGTTCTTGTGAAGATAGTTGAGTTTGCCTTTTTTAATTTCTTTAATTGCTTGTAATTTATGAGACTCCTTTTGAGCATCTTTTATACTCTTTATAGCACCCGCTACATTTCCCACACAGAAGCAGTTGAACCAATTAGGTCTTTATGTTTAAGAATGGTTGAACCAATACCCATTAGAGTATCAATTATCCCATCTCCTTTATTTCTAAATTAAGGCCCTACACCCCGTTGTCTCTTCGGTTTATAGTATCCTCTACCAAGAAAGATACCTTCACCCTTATAGTATGGTGAAAGGAACATCCCATCCCCTGTAATTATTTTATATTTTACCAACTCTTGTTTTCTCACAATCATCGTATTTATTTATTGGAAAACTTCACGTAGGTGAATTCTGATGGATAAAATTTCTTCATTAAAGGAAATCATATGATTATCTTGATCAGTTATCCTAAAATTTACTCTGTATATGGTTTTTCCTGACACAGGTAAATAGACAAGATTTTTTGGTTCCATATTGAATTTATAACCAATCGGGGTTGAGTATGCGCTGAATGAAAATATTGTATTTGTTCTTATTCCATCATTATAAGCACCATCAATCAAATCACAATTAATTAATACGGAATTTATACCGGAGGATATTTGAATGACATTATCACTATAAAACATCCCGTTAGTCTCAATCTTTTTTGAAGAGAAACCCAATAGCTCTCTGAATGAATTTTCAATCGTGAAATCAACTTTATAATAATTATTTTTAAGTTTAATAGTTGATTTTAAAGTATGTTTTTGAATATCTATTACAATATTTTTCGGTTCATCAACTTGGTCTTTCATAAGGCGGGCAATTTCAGAAGATATTTGAGAAATCTCGTAAGCTCCGGGTGAAACTATTATAGTTTTATATCCACTTCCTGAATTATAACTAAACTTGTTGTTTTTCTCTGTGATATTCAACAAGGTATTATAAGTTTCCATCGACAATAAAGATGCCTCATATTCTTTTGCGGGGTCAAGTTGTAGTGGGTAAGGGAATGAAGCCGTGTAATCACTCGTTGTGAAATCAAAAGTAAGGATTGTGCTTCTAATCTTATTTAATATGTAATAAAATATCTTTGTATTGACATTTATTAATTATTTTCATCTTCATCAACTGGTCTAAAATGGCTAAGGCTTCATTAAAACAATGGCTGTTTCAAGCCTTCTTACTACCTAACAGCCTTATTAGCCTATTAACTAATTGTGATGGGTCATTTGGAAGAAAACGAACACCTGAACCAAGCTTACTTAAAGCATCAATAATAATATGTTTCTCCTTCTCATTCTTCTTACCTCTTACATTTTACACATTACTTTCTCATTCTTCTTACTTTATTCTTACTTCTTACTTCTTGCTTCTTACTTTACACATTCTTCTTACACATCATCAGGTATGCCATGGATTTTTTTTGGGTGCCACGGAGATTTTGGGATTTTTTGATGGCATATTAAATGATCAGTTTTGGATGCGGTTTGCACAGTCCTATGTAACAGAGTGGCAGAAGTTGGAAGTGGGGATCCCGATGGGATGTACCATCTCCCCTATTTTGTTTGTGCTGGTTATGGAGTTGTTGATACGTGCGGTGAGTGGACATGGGAAAGAAGTGGAGCTAGCCCCTGGTCAGAGGTTGCCAGCAATGTTTGCTTTCATGGATGACCTGACAGTTGTCCAACAGTCCGCTGATGCAGCAGTAGAGGTACTGGGACGACTGGAAAGGTTGATGCGGTGGGCAAGAATGGGATTTAAAGCAAGAAAGTCGAGGAGTGTGGTAGTGAGACGAGGAGTGGTGGATAACATGCACAGGTATGAGCTGGGAGGGGAGGTGGTTCCATCATTGGTAGAGGCCCCTGTGAAGAGTTTGGGAAGATGGTATATTGGTATACAGTGGAGTTGAATGATGTGGGAAGAGTGGAAGAGGTCAGAAACAATCTTTTGAGAGGTTTGAAGAGGATTGATGGATGTGGCTTGCCAGGTAAGTTGAAGGTATGGTGTTTGAAGTTTGGGTTGATGCCACGAGTATTGTGGCCATTGATGATGTATGATATTGCAATTGGGCATGTAGAGAGGATGGAGGTTGTGGTGAGCGGGTTTGTGAGGAGGTGGTTGGGAGTGCCACGCTGTTTGACGAACATTGCCTTTTATGGTCAGGGTGGAAAACTCCAGTTTCCCTTGACATCATTAACCGAGGAGTTTAAGGTGGTGAGGGTGCGGAAGTTCATGATGTTGCGGGATTCAAGTGATGTAGTGGTGAAGAATGCTCTCCCAGAGAAGAAGGGAAGTCGGAAGTGGAATGCAAGAGCAGAGGTGGACGAGATGGAGGAGCGGTTGCAACAGGAGAAGGTCATGGGGTTGGTACAGCATGGGTAGCATGGCTTGGGGTGGATGGAGCATGAGCAATGGAGAAAGACATGTGTGAAAGAGAGGAGGAAGATGGTTGAGAGGGAGGTGAGAAGAAAGGAAGAGGAGGGCAGATATGTGAAAGCAGACGGTCAGGCACAGCAAGGTGCTTGGGCTAAGTGGGAAGGTGTGCGGTTGAGGATATTGAAGTGGCAAGAGATTTGGGGGATGGAGCCAATATTGTTGAATTTCCTGCTGCGGGCAACGTATGATGTGCTTCCGTCACCAGTAAACTTGAGATTGTGGTGGTTGTTGCAGGAGGAGAGATGTTATTTGTGTGGAGGTGTGGGAACGGTGCAGCATGCACTGTGTGCATGTTCAGTAGCATTGGCAGCAGGACAATACAGGTGGCGACATGATCAAGTGCTGGCGGTGGTGATGCAAATGGTGCAACAAGAGGTGCTGAGGTCGAGAGAAAGAAGAGTGGAGAAGGAGACTGATGGGGGTGAGGTGTGGTTTGTCAAAGAGGGCCAAGTGGTAAGAGGTGGAAAGAGGAGGAGGTGGAAAGCAAGAGGGCTGTCAGATGCTTGTGATTGGCAGGTGGTGGCAGACCTAAAGCCACAATTGGTATTCCCAGAGGAGATCTGTGTGACAAGGTTGCGGCCTGACATTGTCATTTGGTCACAGGTGCAACAAGACAGGTCATCTTAGGGGAATTGTCGGTACCTTGGGAAGAGAACATGGAGGAGGTGCACAAGAGGAAGAGAGGAAAGTACAGTCAGCTGGAGGCAGAGTGCCGGGAGAAGGGTTGGCGAGTTTCGTGTCAGCCATTTGAGGTGGGGTGTAGACTGTAGAGGGTATATTGGCAGTTCCTTTTCTGCATTTCTTGCTGGCCTGGGAGTGTGTGGGACAGAAAGGAGGATGTGTGACAAGATGGCCCAGGTTGCCTTGAAAGGCTCATTTTGGATATGGAGGAAGTTTATGGAGGCACGTCGAACGGTTAGGCTGGTTGTGATTTATTTTTTTTAATTTTTTTTTGTTACTATTATTATTTCTTATTTTGTGTATATGAGTGAGTGGGTGAGGGTGTGTGTTCTTGCATGAATTGATTTTTGCATGAGTGTGTGTTTTTGTATGTTGAGTGGTGTATGTTGTAAGGGTAGGTGGTTGGTTGCTTGGTGTTGTGTGTGTGTGTGTATGGGTGTGTATGTGTGTGTATGTGTGTGTATGAATGATCTGGTGTGTTTTGTTGGTGAGTAGTGAAGGGTATAAAGGTGGGTGTTTGAGTGTTCCACCATGTTTGTTTGGTGCTGTGAATTTGGATGCGGCGGCGAGAGTGAATCAGTTCTGTTCTCTTTGCAGGTGTTTTCGTTTCCAGTGTTTTGCTGTGTTCGTATTTATTTCTCATTATTTATTTATTGCTCTTATTATTGCCTGTTTGTCCTGCATTTTCGTTCGTCTTTTCCCTCCCTGCTTTCCCCCATCCTTCCTCCTGTTTGGGGGGCGTTGCCCACCAGACAGGGGGGAGTCTTGTGCTCCCCTTCGTCTCCCGTCCCTCCCTCCCTCCCTCTCCCCCAACCCCCCACCCCGAGTGTTGTCCTCCGCCCCTCCTAGAACCCCGGTATGGCGAGCAGGCGCCATAATTGTGTCCGGTTTCGGTGGATTAATGAGTGTAATGTTACAGCTAGAGATAAATTCGGTAAAGATGTATTGTTGGGTGTGCTGGGGTTCAAGGCTGTTGACTTTTTCTGCCTGATCTCCCTCGCCCGTGGCTTCGACGTGTCCTTTCAAACGGGGCAGGGACTTGCCGAGTTCTGGCGCCGGTGGGCTACCGCTCGGTCTGCCGGGAAACTGGCAGACTGGGCGGTCGAGGCTCTCTCAGAAACACAGGAGAGAGTCGTGACCGTCCACCTGTACAACGAAGGCGTGAGTGACTATGATGTCAAGGTTTGGCTCAGTCGATACGCGGACATCCGAGGCCTAGTACGGCTCGTCCGGGACAGCCTCGGTATTTGGACCGGGACTCGGCAGTTCCGGGTAAAGCTGCGGACGAGGGAGGATGGTACGGTCACCCACATCCCTAATGGGATTATGGTTGGGATGGACCGAGGCCAAGTCTTTTACGCGGGACAGCCGAAATTATGCCGCCGATGCGGTCAACTTGGCCACTTGATTACTGGGTGTACAGTGAACATCTGCACTCAGTGTGGCGAGTTGGGACATTTGAGGGAGCGCTGCACCCAAGCGGTGCGGTGCAACCTCTGTGGTGCGCCGGGGCACACTTTCCGCTCCTGCCCGCAGAGTTACGTGAGCAGGATGCGTGCTGCTGCGGGTGGGAGTGGGGGTGTTGCCCCAGGGACAGGGGACGGTGTGCCCCCAGGGACAAGTAAAGGGGACGGTGTGCCTCCAGGGACCAGGGGGGGTGTTGCCCAAGGGACAGGGGAGGGAGTTGCCCAAGGGACAGGGGAGGGTGTTGCCCAAGGGGCAGGGGAGGGGGTTGCCCAAGGGACAGGGGAGGGGGTTGCCAAAGGGGTGGGGGAGGGGGTTGCCCAAGGGGCGGGGGAGGGTATTGCCCAAGGGGTGGGGGAGGGGGTTGCCCAAGGGGTGGGGGAGGGGGTTGCCCAAGGGGTGGGGGAGGGGGTTGCCCAAGGGGTGGGGGAGGGGGTTGCCCAAGGGGTGGGGGAGGGGGTTGCCCAAGGGACGGGGGAGGGGGTTGCCCAAGGGACGGGGGAGGGTATTGCCCAAGGGGTGGGGGAGGGGGTTGCCCAAGGGGCGGGGGAGGGGCTTGCCCAAGGGACAGGGGAGGGTATTGCATCCGGGGGCGGGGAGGGGGGGACTAATGTGTTGGTGTGTGTGTCAGCCCCCCGCCCCGTAGAAAGTAAAGTAGTACTGCAGCATAGCGAACCAATTGTTCAACTTTTCATAAAAGCACCAAAACTGGTACACATGTTGACTAATGTATTCTGAACAATTCTGGATATGGAGCCACTCGAGATTGTGCCTTGGTCAGATTTGGCGGCCATTTTGAAAAATGGCCGCCATTCTACTTTAACAACATGGGATATCTGTCATTGTTATTCGCTTTGCAGGTTTCTTAGAGGTGATAAATACTCCTCCATGTGATGTGCAATTACAAATAAAAACAATGCATATGTCATTTGTGTTGATTTAATATAGTTCCAACCATTGTATTGGGGGAAAAAATGGTCATTTTTATGGGAAAATCCATTTTCGCACACAGCATCGGTGACAGGTTCAGAAGTATTTTGTTGTGGTGGTGGTAGTGGTGGAAGTGGTGTTGTAATTGGTAATAGTGGTGTAGTAGTAGTAATATTAGTGTGGTAACAAGGTGTTTTGTGTCTTTGCAGAATATTGAGTGATAATCATGACCATGTCAAAGAAGATCCAGCTAGCGCATTCTTGCATGGACCGTGCGTCTGTTGGCCCGTCCAACACAAACTGGGAACTGTGTGCCATATGCCAGGAGGATACAGCAGAGTCCCTTGTTTGCCCAGCAAATTCAAAACGCCCAAACACAGGGAGTGGGTACAAGACACTGGCCGGGAATCTGATGGTTTGGAGAGCTGGGCTTACTACCCAGAACGCTGCAGTTTGCTAGACTTGATGAAGGAGAGGGCATCGAGGCCACATTGGTTGCCCACAAAGCTGTCTATCATAAACGATGCATGCTTCGTTTTAATACTACAAAGTTGCAAAGAGCACAGAAGAGGCCAGCAGGAGGCAGCTCATCTGGTGAAGGCAATGCCGTGCCAGGAAAGCGCACCAGGTCACGCAGTGCAGAATCAAGTACCTCTAGTCAACCCTCATGCTTCTTCTGCAGACTCTCTGGTGTGGACTTACATGAAGCCACCACCTTCAAGATTGATCAGCGTGTGCGGCAGTGTGCAACACAAATTGGAGACCACGAACTGCTGGCACGGCTCAGCATGGGTGATATGCGGGCTCTTGATGCCAAGTATCATTCCAAGTGTTTAATGTCTCTCTACAATCGCGCAAAGGCCTCTGTCAATGCTGGACATGAAAGTGTGGTCTCCGGAATTGTGCTGGCAGAACTTGCCCTTTACATTGAAGATACTCACCTGGAAGAGGCCACATCTCCTGTATTCAGACTTGCCGACCTAGCAAACCTGTACGCGACCAGAATGGAGCATCTTGGAGTTCCTTTGGACACGAGAGTGAATACGACAAGGCTGAAAGAACGCCTACTAGCCCAGCTCCCAGGCCTACGGGCACAGAGCAAAGGCCGAGATGTCCTGTTGGCTTTTGATGAGGACATTGGTGAGGCACTTGGCAAAGCCTGCGAGCAGGACTGTGACAGTGAAGTAGTTCACCTCGCTCGAGCTGCACAGATAGTTCGTCGATACATGTTTGAGGAAGCCAACTCATTCACTGGATCATTCAAGGAAGGCTGCCAGCAGGAGGCTGTGCCACCTGTGCTACTTGTACTGGTAAATATGGTGCTGCATGGACCCAACATCAAGAATCAAATTGATCCTCCTTCAACACAGGCAGCTTTGTCCATTGCACAGCTCCTGAAATTCAATGGTGTCAAGCATCAGCAGAAGCAGAAAAGAAGCACCTCTCCTGTTGGTACAAAGACACAAGAACATCCAGCTGTCAGACATGCCACATCTCAAGAAACTCCTCTGCCAATGTACATTGGCCTGATGCTGCACGCTGAGACTCGCAAGAGGGGACTCGTGGACAAGCTCTTCAGCCTGTTTCAGGAAAGCAGCCATTTACAAATCAAATAATGGCTTTTTTATCGAAAATACTGGCTCATAATATTTGAATACACCTTTTTCATGGTCAGTTTACTGAATTTTACACGTTCCTTATATCTACCACCAATACAATGAGAAAATAAGAGTATATAGCCCATTTCGCTAAAGTAGAATGGCGGCCATTTTGGAAAATGGCCGCCGTAGCTGTCCAAGGCACAATCTCGGGTGGCTCCATATCTAGAATTGTTCGGAATACATTATTCTACATGTGTGCCGATTTTGGTGCTTTTATGCAAATTTGAACAATTGATCTGAAATATCAGACTACGCTGCAGGACTAAAGGGAGGGAGTTGGAGGGAAAGGAGAACATGGAGGAGGGAGGGGTAGATCAGGACCTGGATGTGGCTTCGCCGGGTGTCGGGCCCACTGCGGTGGGAGGGGAGAAAGCACGAGGAATGGTGGCTCCGGTGGCGGGGTCAGAAGAAACATCCTCGGTGCCAGAAACCCCGCTGCCGGAGGCTGCAAGTGATGGCTCCTCCTCCGGCTATGAACAAAGCGATCCCGGACAATGGATGGAGAAAAAGCGTCGGAGGAGGGGCCAGGACAAAGGGAAAGCTCCTCTGGGCAAAGCCCCACAGGGAAAGAACACAAGAACGTCAAAGAAGAAAACCCCTGTGGGGCGCAGAGCCCCCCGTGCATCAAGCGACCCATCCAGGCCTGGGGGATCGCCTGCTCGTGGTAGGGGTGGGGTGCAGTCGGGGTTGGCCGCAGCAGGTCTCCGGGGGAGGGCCCAAATGCCGTCTTCCCCTGAACGCTCACGTTCCCGTTCCCCCGTGAGTCGTTCCCCACCCGTTGACCTCACCCCTCCTCCGGGGGCAGCTGTGGCCATGGGCCTCAAGGAGGGTTTGCTCGCTGAGGACTGGTGGCTTTCTTCCCCGGGTGGCGGGCGAGGGGGGGTAATTTATTTGACCCCCGAGGAGGAGGACCTCTCCCTGCTACCCGGGGAGAATGTCTGCATAGACAGGGACTGGCTCCCGGGCACCCTCGTGGCTCCCGGCTGCGGGAAGAACCGCAGGGGGAGGAAGAATGGTAGCTCGTCGTGTCTTGGCAAGGAGGGAGGAGCTTCATAAGTCCTATGACTCCCCTTTCGTGGTTTGCACTAGTGTTGGTGATTAATACACTAACACCTATGAGCTTTAAACTAACGAATTTAAATGTACGGGGAGTCCGTACCACGGCCCGGAGGATCGCTGTTTTTGAAGAACTGCGCAATTTTGAATGGGATGTCTGCCTGTTGCAGGAATGCCATATTCCGCATGGTGAGTATGGATACGTCTGTGCAAATTGGCGGTACGGAGAGTCGTATTGGTCCGGCAGCTACACTAACAGTGCGGCAGGATTAGGGTTCCTTATTAAGAGCCCGAATGTCGAGGTCCTTAGTTTAGAAGAAATTATCCCGGGGCGATTGGCCGTGCTCAGGGTGGTGGTGTCCTCGACCCCACTGACCCTGGTCAATGTGTACGCTCCAACGACGGGGGAAGAAAGAGTGGAGCTCCTGCGCCAGTTGGGGCCCCTTCTCTCCACCTCTGGCCCCGTGATCGTCGGGGGAGATTTTAATATAAGATTGGACAGGTTGCCCCTGGGGCCATCGGCGCGGGCCCTTAAAGGGCTTCTTCAGGATTTTAGGTTGAGGGACACGGGTGCGGAAAGGAATGAGGTCACCTGGACCGATGCGGCTGGTACCAGTCGGGCTAGGATTGATTACATCCTTTTGACACCAAATTTTGGCGACCCGGACCTGGTACTTCACGCGGTGGCATTTTCAGATCACTGTCGTTTGTCTCTGGGTATTGAATTAAATGGGGTGCGTCCCCGGCGCTCTGGACTCTGGAAGCTTAACTGTCGCCTTTTGCAGGATGACAGTTTAGTGCATGCCTACGTTCGGAAGTATAGGGAGTGGGAAACGGTTAGGTGCCTCTTCCCTACCTCGGCAGCCTGGTGGGAGGAGGTGAAACGTAGGACCATAGGGTTTTTCCATACGGCCGGGCGAATGAGGGCCGCGGGGAAACGAGAGCGTTTGAAGCGCATGCAGGCATACCTCCAGCGCCTGCATAAGAAACTTTGCGAAGGGAGGGACGTGTCGGGGAAAATCCGCCGGGTGAAGGGGAAGCTTTTTGGCCTCCTCGAAGCCAGGGCGAGGGCCGTCATCTTCCGGAGCAAGGTGCAGGCATTGGAGGGGAACGAAAGGTGTACCAGATTTTTCTTCCAACGATGTGCCAGGCAGAGGGGCGGTTTGGCCCAGGTTAATGTGGGGGGAGGCCGTGTTTCGGATCCGGACCAAATTACTGAAGCAGTGGAGGACTATTACTCCAGGCTTTTTGAAAAACGACCGGTTGACCAAATCCAGATGGCCGACGTTCTCGGCCATCTGAGGAATCATTTGAGCCCCGAACAGCGGGAGCGGTTGGAGGAGCCGGTGAGCCTGGAGGAATTGACCTCCGCTGTTAGGGATTTGGCCGCGAATAAAACCCCGGGTGACGACGGCCTGCCCGTGGAGTTTTATCGCCGCCTTTGGCACGTCCTTGGCGAGGACTATCTGCAGGTAGTGAGGGAGCTAGCCACCTCTGCGAGGTTTCCAGATTCGATGCGCCGGGGCGTCGTAAACCTCGTGCACAAGAAGGGTGATCGGGAGGATCTGTCCAACTGGCGCCCGATCACTTTGTTGAATGTCGACTACAAGATACTAACAAAGGTGCTGTCTAAGAGGGTGCACGGTGTCATGGTGGACCCTGTGCACCCGGACCAGACTTGTGCTGTTCCGGGACGCAGAGTGTCCGACAGCCTGGGCCTGGTTCGAGAGGCGATCCAGCTAGCGGAGGAGAGAGGCCTCCCACTGAGCATAGTCAGTTTGGACCAGGAGAAGGCTTTCGACAGTGTCACATGAATACATGATGGCCGTTTTGGACCGTTTTGGCTTTGGGCCAAATTTGATGCATTGGGTGGACCTGATGTATAGGGACGTTGAAGCCCGTGTTTTGGTCAACGGACACCTCTCGGGAGCCTTCCCAGTCGCTTCTGGGGTCAGGCAGGGCTGCCCAATGTCACCAGTCCTTTTTGTCCTTTGTATTGAACCGTTTGCTTGTGCACTGCGAGCAGACCCATCCTTCCCTGGGTTGTGGATTCCCGGAACCCATGGGGAGCACCTAAAGGTGAGTCTGTACATGGACGACGTGTCGGTGTTGGTCACCGATGCAGTCGCCATGTGCAGACTGGTGGGTCTCTGCGAGCATTTTGGGTTGGCCTCCTCTTCTAAAATCCATCCTCAGAAGAGTGAGGTCATGCACTTTGGTCGGCACAGGACGGGCTCCGGCCCCCCTTGCCCGTATACGGAGCGGAGAGATCGATTAAAGATCCTCGGGGTCTGCTTTGACCCAGGCGGCGTGGCCGCTGAGAACTGGCGAACGGTCATTGGGGGATTGGAATTGGAGGTCGCTTCTTGGCGGTCTCGTCGCCTAACCATGGAGGGGCGAAATTTAGTGATCAAGAATGTTTTGATTGGTAAGTTGTTGTATTTGGCAAGAATCTCCCCACTTCCTCCTGCGGTGGGACGGGCTCTGGAGAGATTCATCTTCACTTTCTTCTGGGGTACCCGAGCAGAGCGCAGGAGTAGGAGGGTCGTAAAGATGAGCCCGTCCTTGGGTGGGAATGGTGTCCCCTGCCCGGTGTTTTTATGTATGTCTGCGTTTGCATGTACTCTCATGGAGTTACTTCTGTCCGAGGACCCAGGGCGCCTGCTGGCGCGGGATTCTTTGTTCTTTTTTCTGGGGCCGTCCGTCGTGCGGTTGGAAGGGCGGTCCCTCCCGCTGTCTCGGCCTTTTTCTGGGTCGTGTCCGGGGCATTTCCAGATGTTTGAGGGATTCGCCCGGGAGCAGGGCCTGTTGACCTGTCGGCCCATCGGTTGGCAGTTGTCGCAGGTCCTGGATCGCTTGCGCCCAAGGGAGGTGCTGTGGGAGGTGCGTATCCTTCGCGGAAGGCCTCTCGCAGAACGTACGGCGAAAAAGGTTTGGGAGAACGTTTCGGCTCGCTGTCTCGCCAACGACCAGTAGGACGTCGCGTGGCAAGCCACCCATGAGTGTCTTCCGGTCCGGGTGTTTCAGTTCCAGAGGGACCTGAACGTGTCGGTCCAGTGTCCCCGACCCCGATGCACAGGGGACGAAACCGTCAGGCATGTCCTTTGGGACTGCCCTGTCGCCGAGGGGGTCTGGTCGCTTGTGGCTGGCCTCCTCGAATGCTATGTGCCTTGGCTGGTGATGGTCAGACGGGACGTCTTTGCGTTTAGCGGGCTCCTACCACAACCAGTGCCTGGCCGCAAGTGGAGGCAGGCCTGGAGAATGGTCTGTATAATCAAGACCGTCTTGTGGCGAGCGAGAACCAGAGGTTTCCATACCAGGGTATGGTTGGATCCTGGGCAGATATGGGGCATGGCCCAATCCTGCCTCCAAAGGTACAGGCTTGGCGACGGCCTGCGGGCGACGGGGCGGGGTGCTGGCCGCAACGATGCGTCAGGTGTGTCGTAAAGCCCTCCCTGGAGCGAAGAATATGGCCGGGCTTTTCCGTGGTGAAGGGGGGGGGGTCCCGTGGGAGGTTACTTCCAAATGTGCGGGCGACAGTCATGTGCAGCCGTAGTCCCTGACCGAGCTTGCCACCCGGGCTTGGAAAGGTTGGGGGTGCTCCGGCAGGTGTGCTTGTGGGCCCTGTCGGGCGGTGATTCTCATTGGGACACTCACGCCGAGTGGGCAGCTCAGGGAGCCGGGGCCTTCCTTGTGGTGCATCTTCCGGGTGGGCCCTCCTGGGCACGGCCTGGGGAGGGTGCGGGCAGTTGGGTTTCCTTTTGTTTGATCTTGATTTTGCCTTGGTTTGATTTTTATTTTCTTTCATTATTATTTCCAGCGGTGGGTCGAGCCCTCAACATGTTTGCGGCTGCATGTTCCCGGCTGCGGTTAGCAGCCGGGTGTTGATTTCGGTATGCAAAGGAAAAAAGGCCCCTTGATCCTTATTGTTTTAAGGTGCCCCTTCTTTGGTTGTTTTCGGGGGGGGTGGGAGGGGGGATAGGGTCTTCTTTCCTTTCACCCTCCCCTTTGGTTAGTTAGAGTTAGGTGTCTGCTGCCTGGGGTGGGAGAGGGGTTTTTGGGGGTTTGGGATAGGGATGATGGACTTTGGTTTTTATCATTTATGGTTTATTGAGTTTGATTTGATTTTTATTTTGGTCTTTGAACCTTGTTTTCTTTCGTTTCTTGATCTTTGGTTTGCTTTCTCTCTTTGATTTCTTATTTATTGTTTGATATCTTGTTTCTTGGCTTTTGATTTCTTGGCTTTTGATTTTCCTGGGTTCTTGTGTGGTGGTGATGGTGATGGGTTTATTGATTGACTTTTGAGCGTGTTTTTTTTACCTTTTTTATAATAAAAAAGGCCTCGGCCATAAAAGAGGTGTTGTTGTTGTAGTCTGCGTTCGCACTGGCTGGGGGTGGGGTATGTACGCAGCCAGGTGTAGTTGCTGCATGTGGATGTGTATGTGCCCCTGCTGGCCCACCTTAGCTGACCGTATCGAGGTTGAAGGGCCGAAACGGGATGATGCTGAGGACCTCGACTGAGGACCCGGTCAGTGCGGCACACTTGTGACCAGGTGTGTTTTGAACTTATATAATAAAATATCATTGTATTGACATTTATTAATTATTTTCATCTTCATCAACTGGTCTAAAATGGCTAAGGCTTCATTAAAACAATCGTTGTTTCAAGCCTTCTTACTACCTAACAGCAATAATAGCCTATTAACTAATTGTGATGGGTCATTTGGAAGAAAACGAACACCTGAACCAAGCGTACTTAAAGCATCAATATAGTACAGCGGATAAGCTCTCATAATTTAACAAATTGTGCATTTTTTGAGAAAAGCATGAAATTTCTAGCATCGTTAGTATATACCATAACGTTTATTTTCAGATGTGGAGGGAAGTCAGATTTGACCTCTGAGGACCGTGAGAGGTCAAATCCAAAATGGCCACCAGTCCACCGTGTCTAATGTTCAAACGTGCTTATAGGTGTCATTTCCAACGAAATTAGGGATGCCCATTCATTTGGTGATACTTTTGAGATCGCCAGAACTCAAGGACATGCATTTAGGTCACGGTCAAGGTCAAATTACGTTAAATATCTATTATTATGATACTGCAGTTGGAACTGCTATTGGAAAAAGTTCATTTGAACTTTTAAAACTTTATTTTTTCAGGTACAGGGATAGGTACAGAACACCCAAAGACCAGAAATGATGAAAAAAAAGTGTTTACATTGCAAGGAATGATGCAATAACCTCTGAAAAAAATAACTGAAGTTAACCAAGTATGTCCACCAAAGCTTACATTAAATCAAGTGCAATGATGAAAATTGGTAATGATCTAAATCTAACAGTCTCCAGAACAGAAGCACAGTGCAGTGCATTTGAATGCAGCTTTGGCACACTTGCAGCATCCAGTGCACCCTTTCTTGCAGCCACAGTCGATCAATTCATGGCACGATTTTGATGCTTCAGGAAGAGTGGTCCAAAGAGGCTGCCACCCAGTTGTCTCCTTTGTCCAGCCCCAGTCAGGTGGGTCTGGCATCTCTGGATCCATGACCAACGCCTGGTTACAACAGTTGGCCTGGTAGCAAGTGCGCTTGAGTGCTGCCTGGGTTGGAGGAATGTTCTCTGGAGTTCTACACTTCTGTATGAAGAGCTGTTTCCTGGCATCATTCACTTCTGTGCTCTCACTGGTTCTATCGTACATCAGCACCACAAATCGCTCTAGCAGTAACATTGAGCCTTCACTGACCTCACTTGGCATGCCTAGGAGTTCATTGAAAGCATCATTCACCTCTGGGCATCCCCAATTTAGTTGGAAATGACACCTATAATGTTTTTCTACACTATTTGGTTCCAAAATTAAGCACGTTTGAACATTAGACTCGGTGGACTGGCAGCCATTTTGGATTTGACCTCTCACGGTTCTCAGAGGTCAAATCTGACTTCCCTCCACATCTGAAAATAAACCTTATGGTATGCACTAATTATGTTTAAAATTTCATGCTTTTCTCATAAAATGCACAATTTTTGTGTTTATCTGCTGCACTAATAATATGTTTCTCCTTCTCATTCTTCTTACTTTTACCAGCAACATAAACCCCATAATCAAACGAGTTTAGTAAAGCAATATATACTCTATCATCTTCATTTTTCATATTCCATGGTTCATCAAAATAACGTGAATTACGGCTATTACTTGTTGCTTGTTTTCCATCTTTTGTTAGAAGAAACATTAATCTCGTGGTTAATTTAATAGGGGGTTGAGCAGAACTCAATTACATCAATTCCTTAATTATGTATCAATACCTTTTCTTTCACAAGATGAAACACTGCTGTTTCTTCTGTTGGTATGAGACCCGTGATGGTTTTTGTATCTGTTGAATATTCGTTGTTTAAAATAGCCTTCACAATAAAATTGGGGGGTTGATTTGTCTCCAAGTTGCCGGAATCATCCATCATCATATTCTAATTCTCCAAGTTCTTTCTCTGTCAATTGACTAACATCTTCAAGCATTTCAAGTTTTTTCGGAGTGTAATCTACCGCGGGGATTGTAGAGGGTTGAGAAGTTTTAAAAAGTGGTTTAAAAATTTTCTCTTGTTTTCTTTCAAAGGCTTCTTCACCAGTTAGTTTCTGTCTCCGTTTCTTCTTTATCTCTTCCTGTTGTTTAACAACTTTTGAAACTAACTCCTGACGTTCCTTAAATCTTCTTGCTCTTTCTTGCACATTCATTTATTTATTAAAAAATATCATTTACTGAATTGTAAAGGTCAATCGAATTTTTTTCCTTTTCTTTATCATTAAAGTGGATGTGTTCAAATAAATCCTTTTCTTTAAATATTTTATCAAATTCTTTATTAGCATTAATACAAGTTGTAATTTCTTCTTCACTAATACTAGTATCTCTGCTTTTCATACGTTGGGGTTGAGTTTCTTCATCAACATCAAAACCAAATGATAAAACCTCAACTCCATCATCACTCAGATGTTTCATTATTTGTCTCATTCCCCTCGCCAGAGGAGAGGGTATTGCATTTGAGTTTGTTACTTGCCGGAAAAGATTCCGGCAAGTATGTTGATCTGTTCGTTACTTGCCGGAAAAAAATTTCCGGCAAGTATGTTGAGCTGTTCGTTTGTCTGTTTGTTACTTGCCGGAAAAGATTCCGGCAAGTATGTTGATCTGTTCGTTTGTTTGTTACTTGCCGGAAAAGATTCCGGCAAGTATGTTGATCTGTTCGTTACTTGCCGGAAAAATTTTCCGGCAAGTATGTTGATTTGTTCCTTTGTTTGTTACTTGCCGGAAAAGATTCCGGCAAGTATGTTGATCTGTTCGTTTGTTTGTCTGTTTGTCTGTCTGTCTGTTTGCAGCACTGCATCTACACCGTTGCACGTAGAATCGCCAAACTTTGCACACTTATTGGTCTTGCCCTGGAATAGACTGTGCCCAATTGATGACGTCATCGGTGACGTGGTTCGGCCGCCATCTTGGAAAAACTTTGCACCTCTTTTTCTCCGAAAGTGCTGAACAGAAAAAATTGAGACATGGATCATTGTAAAGAACTCTCCATTGGGAATAAAACATGTTAATGATGACGTCATAGGTCACGTGGTTCGGCCGCCATCTTGGAAAAACCGAAGAAAATTTGCACCTCCATATCTCTGAAAGTACTGAATAGAAAAAATTGAGACATGGCTCATTGTAAAGAACTCTCCATTGGGAATAAAACATGTTAATGATGACGTCATAGGTCACGTGGTTCGGCCGCCATCTTGGAAAAACCGAAAAAAGTTGCGCCACTATATCTCCAAAAGTGCTGAACAGAAAAAATTGAGACATGGCTCATTGTAAAGAACTCTCCATGGGGAATAAAATATGTTAATGATGACGTCATCGGTCACGTGGTTCGGCCGCCATATTTGTCCGAAATGGCCGATAAAAAAGTACATTCCGGCAAGTCCTCGGTCTCTGACCGATTTTTCATTTGTTTGTTTGTTTGTTTGGGCAAGGTACACGCTGGCCTGTCCAGTGTAGCGCGCGTGCGGCCCGGACATCGAAGGGCATTTAACTTTCATTAAACATTAAACGTTCATTAAACATTAAACGTTCATTAAAGGATTACGAAATGAAAAACATTACGAAATTACGTTCACATCGTCACGTCAAACACTACCGTGAACACATGCATCGTCACAATGAGAACATCGTCACAATGAGAACATCGTCACAATGAACGTTATGCGAACGCGAATGTTATGCGGGATTCCAAACCTGAGAATGCTGGAGACCAAAGCTGAAATTGGAAAAACTAAATAGCCTATTTTACTCCTGGAGATCCCAGGATTACCCACCCAAAATATCTTTGCTATCGGTTCAGCAGTTTTTACGGTACCTTCGAACAGACGGACGGACATTTGGTGAATTATCGTAAGGTACCACCTCCTACCCCGTTTGCACACACTACTGTGTGTTTGGATGTATGGATGTATGCATTCTCGTATGTGTGTATGTGCATGGCTACAATACAGGGTACACTTTTACACAAATGAAATAAAATGCCCTCAATTTACAAAAAAATGAACTGAATGAAAAGACACCAATGGTTTTATGTTGTAGCAAATAGTCTTGAGGACCTGCAAAAACCTGATTTTCACATTATATCATGCACTTAGATTTGCGATAGTCGAGTAAACAAGACAAAAATGGCATATTTTCGAAATAAAATGTTACATTCTCACTATGTCAATTTTTATTTCATTGTCTTTGAATAAAAATATGCATTGATTAAAATTGTAATTATATGGAATGTTTGATGTCTAGTATGTCTCATGGTTTGTTTTTTACATTTTCTAAAATTCCTTGAAATGTGCAATGTGTGGCAAAATAAGTGATTCGTGCGTACGCTTGGTGTCCACCAAATTGACAATAATTGTGATGTCAGTTTCATTTTCAAATCATGAAGGACTCGTGAAATGAACTAGGTGTGTAGCTTAAGAAATACCTTAAGAAGAATGCCCTTGATGCTTATTCAATCGATCAATCAGAAAGTCAGTTTTTTTCGCGATAATCTTGTCGTATTTTTTTTAGTGTCTGCCCCGTTATGCACGAATCACATCCCAGCAAAAGTGAAAAGAAACCCGCATCGCTCGAAACTTCATTATGTGTAACACGGGCAGACGACCACTCGTTTACGGATGACGTCAGAACTTGTTTTCGTGTCCGTGTTCTCCGGTGCTGCGTTATGCACGAATCCAGCGTGCAAAGTGCACTCTCATTTTCATTTTGGTGAAAACGAAGCATATAGCAGGTCTGGTGCTTCAGACTCAGATACTCCAATATATACAGAACACCATAATACATCATACTTCCACTCAGATGTAACACTTGGTGTACCCAATATTGTAGCCTTGTATGTATGGATGTATGCATTCTTGTATGTGTGTATATATGTATGTATGTGTATATATATATATATATATATATATATGTATATATGTATGTATGTATGTGTATGTATGTATGTATATATATATATATACATATATATATATATATATATATATATATATATATATTGTTATGTTTGTAGGGGGTACACAATGATTACCTTAGAGCCAGTTAGAGTGTATAGATTCGTGTGCTCCAACTGTCGTGAAGAAGAAGAAACCTCGATGCATCATAAGTAGGAAATTTGTGGAGACCGGATGTCGTGTAAGTTTATCTTCGTCCCCATGAGAGGGGTGGGGTTTGTTCATTAGCGAGGGATTATGGGTAATTAATCCCCTGTATGTAATTGCTTCTGTAATATTTTCCTGTGTTCCTTATGACACCGCACTACAGACACCTTGTAAGAAATCGGCCATTGACCACACTAATTAAAAACCAACTGGAAACCAGGCATCAAGCACTATCGCTGATAACACCGACTTGGTGAGCACACAGGCACAGGCAGGGCCATGAGCCACGTCCCGAAGAGCAGTGATTGGTCTGGGATTTGATTGACACAAGGACTGGTAAGATGAGACTTACTGATAGGAGAGGGGACGAAGACGTCATGGGATGATGTCAGAGTCTCGCGTACAAAACAATATTGGAGCGGCGGACATTTTGTTTCTTGGGGTCCAGACTTTGTTGGTGAACGGTCGCCGAAAAGCTCTCTCAGCATCGATGTCCCTTCTCGCTCCTGCTCGTTTTGGGATCTGGTGGTGAACGGCCGTGTGCCGACATCTTGCCTTCTCGTTCTGGATCCATAGCGGACGGTCGCTATTGTTGTTGCGCAAGGAAGCTTCATCATGAACGGTCGTGAGGAGGACATCTTGCTAGTGGTCATGCGGAGGGACAGCTGCAACCGAGGACTGCGGTTTCCCAAACAGGAACACGAGTGGATGGGCGCTGCCTGCTCGCTGCACTCTTGGCGAGGCCAGGAGTGAGCAGACGTGCAGTGAGGCCTAGTTCGTGCTAACGAATGTGCGTTTCCCACCAAGGCCTCAGACTATCTTTGACAATTTCTGACGAGATACACCAGCCGATTGGACATAAGTGCCACAAATCACACCTATTTATTTTCCAGTTATTTTATCCTTTGTCTGTATTCGGGTCTGTATGGGAGCGCTCCAATTCGGAATATAGTTTTATTGTGTTTTCTTTGTTACCGGTTAATAAATCCGATATATTTGTACATTTTAATTCCGTGTCGGTTTGAGTTGATTTATTGCAGGGTCGAGGACGTCGGGTGGACTTGTGAAGGTAAGCTCTTCGGCTTCCTCCCCCCACGCGTATTCTCCGCTATATTTTGACTGAACGCCTCGGAGTGTTAAGCTCGTTTGGTTCTCCGTGTCACCCTGGCTCGTAACTATATATATATATAGTTACGGTTTTTAGAACCTTCACATGTAAATTTAGTAGTAAATTCCCTTATAAATAACCCCTGTGTACATTTCCCCTTAATTGGCTGTTAATTGAAATAATTGCACCTTAGTTAGTCCACATTGCAACACGTAGCGAATCCTAGGCCCTTTTCATAGTTATATCATTAGTATGTGTTTCAGGTAAGGCTGTGTTTCCAAGAGTCGACTCTACGTTGCATCAATCAAATGAGATAGATGATCCCTTTCAATATCCGCAATGGCCTCCTAAAAGTGCCAGTAAGTTGCGTGGGGCTGTGTTTACTGGCTCCACATCGCGCCAAAACTCCATTGCCCACGAGGCCAGGATCGGAGAAGAAGGGCATGGCCCCACCTCGTCATCAAAGGTGGAGCCACAGAGCCCTCGTCATCAAAGGTGGAGCCAGAGAGCCCTTAACGACCAACCAGGGCTCGGTGAGCATGGCTTGGTAGGGCGTGGCAAGAAACGTCTGGTGAGTTCGAGAAAGTTCCACGGGGGTGGTTATAAAACCCTTGGCGCGAGGCCCCCCACCAGGACGAGACGCGCAGATGAGTTGGACAAAGAAGGTACGAATTGAAGTTGAGAGAGACGCGCACGAGAAGGTTCCAGAGAGTTGGTGAGAAGGCAGGAGGGACCAAGCTGCGTGAAGTTCCGAGACACTGCTTTGAGCAAGCCCTGCCGCGTGAAGCTCTGATGCGCTGCTTCGAGCAGCCCTGCCGTGTGAACCCGAGTGCGGGGAGTCGGCGGCCGCTCGCTTCCAGCCCTGCCGTTCTGCACGGACCCTTCTCATCCTTCGTCCAGCCATTCCTGCCTGCAATCCCCTTTTGTGTACGTGAGTTTGTTCTGTTTGTCTTGTCCTTGGGAATAAGTAAGCCTGTTTAAGAATTGCTCTGTGTATCTGCTTCTTCTTCTTCACTGTATATTGCTTTCGTTTTTCCTTTGGTTTCTTTGGTTTTGTATAGTTAGTTAATAAATACCTGTTCCTCCTTATCCTTTTGGTTTCATTCTCGTCCGATCGCTTTAGTGATTTCCCGATTGAGTACCTGTGGCGCGATTTCGGCAGAACCGCTTTATAATCGGGTTTAGTCCATTGCTAATGGCTCGGATTCCGGATTGCTAAACCGCTCGGCAAATACCATCTTGTCCGGGATTCGAGCGGGGCCATCCACCTGCTTTGTGGAGGGATTGGCGGAGGTGTCCGGGAATCCCTTGACCAATCACCTTAGCCAATCCTATCCCACAAAGGAGCGGGGTGGGTCCAGGAATGGAGACGGCCAGCTTAACAAGACAATGGGTTTAACCCCCCCTTGCTAACGGGAGTGCCGTACTCCGGTTCCGTAACAATATATATATATATATATATATATATATATATGTATATATATATATATATATGTATATATATATATATATATATATATATATATATATATATATATATATATATATATGTATATATATATATATATGTATATATATATATATACATATATATATATATATACATATATATATATATATATACATATATATAAGCAAGGACGCAAGAAGCAAGGACGTTGTTGAGTTGAGTGGTTGGACTGAGTACGAGACGAGTCAGACGAGTCCTGGAGAAAGCACGCGACGTCCACAGTGCAGCAGCAGCAGCCACAGCAGCAACAGCGGTAGCTTCAGCAGCAGCAGCAGCAGCAGCAGCCACAGCAGCTTCAGCCACAGCAGCTTGGGGGGCCTTGACGGCAGTTTACGAGCAGGGCCGCGAAGGAACGGCGGCTGCTAAACGCGCCGATCGTGCTGCAGTACCCGTGGACCTTCCTCTCCCTCCAGCCATCCGCCTCCTGCCTTTCCATCCTTTTGTGTACGTGAGTTTGTTCTGTGTGTCTTGTCCCTGGGTATTAATTAAGTTTGTATAAGCTAGCGTTGCACTGTGTCTCTAATATCTTCTGTAAATTATTTTCTTATCTTTCCTTCTTCCTTGGTTACTTTTGAGCGTGTAAATAGTAGGAATAAATTTAGTAGTATTTCCAACCTTTTTGTCTTCTGTCTTCTTCTCCTTCACATCCGTGTCGCTTTTGTCTTTTCCATATTGAATATCTGTGGCGCGATCCGGCCAACGTTCGGGAATCGGGTTAGTCGGGGTAACTGTTCGGCCGCGGTGCCATCCGCTCGGCAAACCAACATCCTTATCCGCGGTCCGTAACAATATATATATATGTATGTATGTATAGAAAAATATAGAACTACCCACATCTCTCACCTGTAAATGCAGGGAATAACCAATTATCTCTCACCAAATCAATTACCCCAGGTGGCTATGATTAAATGAATACGCAAACGCCTCCCATGCTCTTCTAGCCAAGGAAATCTGCATAACTGCAACCATGAAAGGCTTCACAATGTATAAGCCCTTTGCTGTTTCAAACTCTTCCCAGAATCCTTTCACAGCTGTAACGACATTTACACACGGTACAAACAAGAGCAACCCAATGTTCCATACTCCCTCAGCTGCCAGAATGGTTTCATCGCTTATTGGCAAATCTACAGTGACAGCACAGACAGAAACACGTACCATCAAGGCTCCCAAACATGTACGATGTGCAGAGGTGGCGTTAGCCATTTAGGGGCTCCATGAAAAAGGCAGTAATGGCCTAGTGACGCCCCTGTGAGCCTTGGTAATCTGTCATCAGACTAAAATACGCAATTTGGTGTCCGTCGACAGACTGTTTGTCTGACGTCGATGTATTCGGTCGTTACTCGTGCAATCTCAACCAACTAAACTTGAATAGGGGTCATATGACCAAGGGTGTAGCGACTTCATTTCCCCCCCTCACCAGGAGTTCCGAAGGTAGGATGATGCAAATTATCTTCGTAAATACAAAAAGTAACACACACCCCCACACACCTCATCCATTTATAGTAGATTAGAATAACAGTAACCCCCTAATCTCACCCGGGACTGACAGCCGTAAACATAAGCTCACAAAAAGCGGATCCAGCTGTGTTCCGTTACCAATCAGCTTGCTATCGCTTGCCTAGCCAGCCGTTCCTTATCAACCGTTTCAATGGAGTACTTGCTTAAGTGATTAAGCTACTTGGCGAGCACTCTTCAAGAAACTTGGTGATGGAACATATTCCAGCACTTGTGCTAGACGGAGGACCCTTTTTGGTTCTGATGTGCTGGTTGTGTAACGAAAAAAGTTAATTTCGGCAAATTTTTTTTTTTTTTTTTTTTGTATACAAGATCGAGGCTCGTGAAAGAGCTAACATTAATCGCACAGAAAGACAAACTAACACATAAAACATGGGGAGCGGTAGACAAGATGGGGAGAGAAGGGGAAGGAAACAAACACAACATTTGAGAGCAGGGACATCGGGAGATCTGTGGGAGGGAGAGGGCTTTGGGGGGGGGGGGGAGGGGTATAAAACATATTGACACTGCAAGGACTTCCAGGAAAGAAGTTGGAATTTCAAACAAAGTGGATCTGGGGTGAATTAGCGGGGGTAGAAAAGATCAAGGTTTTGGATGGGGGAAGATAAGAGATGGTGGTGAACAGCTGTTTTAAAGACCTGGAGGGAGGAGTGGGATTGAAGGGAGTGAGGGAGTTTGTTCCAGAGGCGGGAGAAAAGAGGAATGAAGGAGTGAAGGTGAGCAGTCAATCCTGTCATCTGTGCTCCTGTCGAGGTACACATCATGGGAAAACGTTTTTTTTTTCTTTCCTTGAGATGGAGCATTCCCTTTGCGCTGTTTATCACCACTCACCAGGTTAATATGTTTTGTCGGCAAAGTGAGACCCATCCTCAAGGGCTCTCTTGAAATATTGTGGACCACGATCGGTCCTGTGTGGGCCCCGAGATATGTGGGGGCCCCTTGTTTTCTGGGTGCCCCTTGTTTTCTGGGGGGCCCTTGTTTTCTGGGGGGCCCTTGTTTTCTGGGTGCCCCTTGTTTTCTGGGGGGCCCATGCAATTGTACGCGATGCACACCCCTAATACCACCACTGACCACGTGCAAACGTCAAGCATGATACTCATTTATTTCTGTGCTTGAGAAAAAGGACATGGGTGGGGTCTGCAAGCGACAAATTTGATTGGTCGAGATGAGGTAGAATCCCATAATATTTTTTCCTGAGCACTGCTAAACGAAAAGTTTTTGACAGTGCCAACAAGGCGATTAGTGTTCTCCAGTGTTTAAATACTTAAATAAATTGAAACAACATTTTAAAGGGTGTAACCCCCTCTCCCGCCTATGTGTAATGATGATCCAACCTACCAACAAGCACACCTCACATGGTGCCCTGCAATACGTTCGGCTTGTTTCCATCGAAGTTCCAAATCTGTGTTGAACCCCTGACCATAACATGTGACACTCCCTCACACACCTTCCTCCTCATCCTGCCACACACTCTAAGTTGGAAAAAAGCACAAGGATTCCCCGACATATCCTGTGTACCCCGCCTCAAACAGCATGCATTGAACATGCCACCCTTTCTCAACCTCCAACATGCTCTAACTTTCTGTCTTATTTTCATGTTCTTCCTCCACACTTTCCCATTGTACTGACAATTCCCAAAATATCACTTGCCTTGTTGAACTAGACCAAATACTTGGTCACAACAATGTCATCGATTGATATTTTTTCAAATCAATGACACCAACTGTCACTCTTCATTTGTGACTACCTCCCACTCACGAGCTGTCATTCCATTTTTTCCATCTGTACGAGGTGTTACATATCCGCCCTTTCTCACCGGCAGATTTGTCTGTATGAACTACACATCAGAATGGATTTAAATATTTGTCAACCTCACGATTGTTCATAAAATTGTATTTTGTTATATTAATGCTACAGGATTAATTTGTGATTGGAATGATGCTGTTTGGAATGAAAATATAGAGAATGACTTTAAATCAGAATGAGGAAATGACATGACAGTTTCCACCCATGACTGGAATTTATTGATTCATCGTTTAGCATTCACCGTTTCTTTCCGCACTGTCTGTTTGCTTATGGCCTCGCACCGGTGTAGCACGGGCACTTTGCCAGGATATATATCTATCTATAATTCCAGCAATCTCTGTGTGTGTGTGTGTGTGTGTGTGTGTGTGTGTGTGTGTGTCTGTGTGTCTGTGTGTGTGTTTGTTTGTTTGTCTGTGACCGCTGTTTCTCGACAACCACGGGTCCGATATACTTTAAACTTGCCAGGTATATTGCTGGGGACCTGAGGATGTGCCTTTTCAAGGTTTCATATTAATCGGACAAGTAGTTACCGAGCTATGTCCAAAAAAGATTCAACCAATCAGAGAGCAGCAAGCTATCACGTGTGCCGAACGTGCCGAACAGACTCTGCCTCGGACGGCACATTTGAGAGCGTATTCATTTATTTCACGTTGGCAAACTATGTTGGCGTTAAACTATGTTTTAAAACTAATTAAAACTAATTTGCGATTCTTTCGCTTTCCTGCGCGTTTGGGCACGCTATGGCGATTTCTTTACCAAACTCCGCAAGCCGTTCGCTTTGGACCAAACCATTTCATGTAAATAGAGGGGGGGGATTGTCACCGTACTCGCAAGCCGTTCGCTTTGGACCAAACCATTTCATGTAAATAGAGGGGGGGGATTGTCACCGTACTCGCAAGCCGTTCGCTTTGGACCAAACCATTTCATGTAAATAGAGGGGGGGGGATATAATTTTAGATATATATATAGTACGGGCATGCCCTAGTATATATAAAACACAGTGTGTGTGTGTGTGTGTGTGTGTGTGTGTGTGTGTGTGTGTGTGTGTGTGTGTGTGTGTGTGTGTGTGTGTGTGTGTGTGTGTGTGTGTGTGTGTGTGTGTGTGTGTGTGTGTGTGTGTGTGTGTGTGTGTAATGTTACCGATAGACTCCTAAACGGAGAGGCTCACGAACTTGATATTTGGCACAAACATGGCCATTGAGCCTGGTACGAACATGGTCGACCTAAAAATTTATTTCATAATATTTTTTAACCATATTTTTACCTCAGCGCATTTCAGCGAGGAATATTATGACCGGAATGGCAGAGCAGCGCGCTGATTCACTCAGAGCGATCACGTGATGTTCCAACTTTGCCGCCATAATCTCACAGTTATGCGTACGCACGTAATTCAGTTTTTTCACATTTCAGCAAGGAACATTGCCATTCACACCACATAGGTTTTTTTTTCTTTCATCTTTAGATCCATATTTTTAGCCATAATGTAACGAACGTAGCTAACGTAGCGTTAGCATAACGTAGCGATCCTTGCTCAGGATCTTCGTAAGGTTCGCGAGCGAGTTAGCCAAAACGTAAAAGTGAAAATATATCGAATTTTTTATTCATATTTACCTCAGCGCATTTCAGCGAGGAACATTATACACGGAATCTCAGCTGGTCACAGAGCAGCGCGCTGATTCGCTCAGAACGATCACGTGATGTTCCAACTTTGCCGCCATAATCTCACAGTTATGCGTTCGCACGTAATTCAGTTTTTTCACATTTCAGCGAGGAACAGTGCCATTCACACCACATAGGTTTTTTTTCACTTTCATCTGATATTTGTGATTTATTTCAAACAAACTGTATTTCCCATCTACACGGCCATGTATTCCTATTAACGTTATGTAAAGTACATAAATTGTGTGGATTACATCATTTGTGGATGTGATCAATTGCCAGTAACCATCTATATCCCTCCCCTCCTCCCCCTCCCTCCCGCTCCCCCTCCCCCCTCTCCTCCCCCGACCCGTCCCCCTCCACCCTACCCTCTCCCCTTCCCCCCTCCCCTTTCCCCTCCCCTCCCCTCCCCCTCATGCCCCTCCCCCTCCCTTTCCCCCATGCCCCTCCCTTTCCCCCCTACCCCTTCCTTTCCAGCCTACCCCTTCCTTTCCAGCCTACCCCCTCCCCCTCCTCCCTCCCCCTCCCCCCACTCCTCTCCCCCCCCTCCCCCCTCCCCCTCCCCCCTCTCTCTCCCCACTCCCCCTCCCCCCTCCCCCTCCCCCCCTCCTCCCTCATCTTCCCCCCTCCCCTCCCCCCTCCCCTCCCCCCTCCTCCCCCCTCCCTTCCCCCCTCCTCCCCCCTCCTTTTCTTTTCCATGTTTCCACGAGCTTTACATCACTCCAGCTGATGCTTGGAATTGCACATGGTGATCTTATGCTTGTTTGCGGCTGCTCGGCCATGGAAACCCATTTCATTAAGCTCCTGACAAACAGTTGTTGTGCTGACGTTGCTTCCAGAGGCAGTTTGGAACTCGGTAGTGAGTGTTGCAACCGAGGACAGACGATTTTTACGTGCTACGCACTTCAGCACTCGGCGGTCCCGTTCTGTGAGCTTGTGTGGCCTACCACTTTGCGGCTGAGCTGTTGTTGCTCCTAGACGTTTCCACTTCACAATAACAGCACTTACAGTTGACCGGGGCAGCTCTAGCAGGGCAGAAATTTGACGAACTGACTTGTTGTAAAGGTGGAATCCTATGACGGTGTCACGTTGAAAGTCACTGAGCTCTTCAGTATGGCCCGTTCTACTGCCAATGTTTGTCTATGGAGATTGCATGGCTGTGTGTTTGATTATATATACCTGTCAACAATGGGTGTGGCTGAAACAGCTGAATCCACTAATTAGAAGGGGTGTCCGTCATGTAGTGTATATATATATATATATATATATATATATATATATATATATATATATATATATATATATATATATATATATATATATATATATATATATATATATATATATATATATATATGTATATATGTATATATATATATATATATATATATATATATATATGTATATATGTATATATATATATATATATATATATGTATATATATATATATATATATATATGTATATATGTATATATATATATATATATATATGTATATATATATATATATATGTATATATATATATATATATATATATATATATATATATATATATATAAATATATATATATATATATATATATATATATATATATATATATATATACATACACATATACTTATATGTGAGGTACCAATTCTGCACACGGTGAGAGGCCAAAATATATTTCAAAAAAATGTTTTGAGAAATTGTATGTAGACTGCCACACCCACTTTAATACATGTACATTGAACCCAAAAGCTCCACAGAAAATTTTGGGGGCTGACCCCAAAACTGGGAGTAGTAGTACTGTGCAAAATCAATATACGGTTAATGTTGATGAAGCTGATATTACTAAACCAGCGAATGTTTGCACATGCGATAAATGGCGAACCCGTGAATGTGTTTGGAGAGAGTCGTTTCATACGAGTGGAAACTCAAAATCATAATTGTATTGAGAAATGTATGAAACCTCCACCCACCTTAGGACACCCGCTTGGACCCGAAAGTGTTCCACAGAAAGATTGTGGTGGGGCTAGCCCCAAAATTGAGGGAGTAGTTCAGGGATGGACAGACAAACAGTCCTGCTTTATTTTATAGATGTGTGTTGTTGGGAGGGTTGTTAAGGGCAGATGACAATTGAAAGGGCAAAGTGCAAAAGCAGTCAGCCTTTTGTGATGGGCACCTTTCTCTGTTATCACAAATTTTAATGATGGTTAAGGATAAAACACCGGATTGCATTTATTGACCACTCTCTTATTGTTTCACATTATTTTTCAGACTCATCGTCCTCTCCGAAACACAAGAGGCGCAAAAGACGCAAACCTCATCACCTTCCACCGCCACCCTCGTATCCCTCCCTACCAAATGAGACCACCACGGCACTTGATTTTCCACGCCGTTTACCCCCGATCAAAATGGCGAACAAACAGAAAACTCAGGAGGAGCCTGTTCCGAGGCTGCCCGGTTGCCCGTCTGACCCCGAGAGTGCTGGGGAAGAGGATCTAGTTGTGCACAAGCGGTCGGCCAATCATGGTCTAGTTATCTCGTAAGTGGATAAGCCAATTTGAGGGCCATTTGGGCACTTGCATTGTTGTGGTAGAGGCCACACTAAAACATTCAAACAACAAAGGTATTTTTACATTAGCAATTTTAACAGTGATAAGCATATACAAAGAAGAATGAAGAATTCGTCTTGCTGGTGCAGACTAGTGTCGATATACAAAGAACACTTGTTTAACTTCGTAATTGTTTGACCTTTCCTGAGGGTACCTCCTCATTGTGTTATTTTTATCCTTTAAAAAAAGTATTTGTGATAAAAGTTTTGAAGCACAAGTTTGTACGTTTTGAACGTTTGAACAGTTTGAAATAGATAGACAGCAGTTTATATCAATGGCATGCAAACTGCAAACTAACTTAGTTATGATGAGATAGAAACTAGGTCACCTTAAGGAGCATTACCACTGACCACCTCCCAAAATTGATAGTATAAAATGATCACATGGATTATCACAAGAATATCTGTGGCGCGATTTGGTCAACGTTGGGGGAGTCGGGCTAATCGGGGATCCTGTAACGGTCGCGGGTGACCATCCGCTCGGCCCAAAGTAACATCTTGTCCGCGACCCGTAACAATTGGTAGTCAGGAGTTGGGATTCGGACCTGGGACTAAATTTGTTAGGCCCAAATTTTGGAACACCAATTGTGTTATTACGTAACAATTGGTGTCTGGGAGTGGGATACGAGGCCCGAACCAAATTTTTAAAACGTGTAGAAAAAAAAAATTTGGTCAAAATTACGAGCTGCCGAAATTTTGTTGTTTTATAAAACCCGAATTTTGAGATCGCGCCATGGACAATCAAGGCGATCGGATGTCGGTGGGGGAGATAGAGGGGTTAGGAGTAACCCAGGATCAAATGGAGGGGAGCAATGAGGAGGCGGTTGAGGGGGTATCAGACGCACAAAATGGCGCTATCGCGCACGTGGTTGTAGCGGCACCAAATTTTGCCGTGCCCGTGACCGTAGCAGCATCAAATTGCGCTGCGCACGTGGTCGCGGCAGCCGAGCCAGAGATGCCAGAGTACATGCGAGTCTTTATGATTCAAATGATGGCAAAAATGGATGCCCAAAATGATAAGTCCACCCGAGAGCGAAGAGAAATGGGTGAGCGGTTGGGAAACCAAATTGTGGGATTGAGGGCTGATAGTGAGCGATTGGGGGGCGAAATGGGGGGCAAAAATGGGGGAAATGGGGGGCAAAATGAGGGAAATGGGGGGCAAAATGGGAGAAATGGGGGAACGGCTAGAAGCTAAATTTGAAGGGGTAAAAAATGGGTTAATGGGGTTAGAAAATAGGATGGAGGACAAATTGCGGGAAATAGGGGAGCAATCCGCCCGGGAATTCGAACAGATGGGGAACCAGATAGAGGAGGTCAGAATCAGGGTAGAAACCAAACTGGATGCTCAGAGGGAAGAATTGGAACAGATGAGGGTGGCATCTACAAAAGAGAGGGAGGGGATGAAAGAGGAGATACGACGAGGTGTAAGTGAGGAGGTCTCGGGGGTACGCGAGGAGGTAAAGCGAGGTGAAAAGCGTATAGAGAAAGAGGTGAGAAATGGGACGGCAAGGTTACAGGGGGGAATAGAGGACCTGACGGAGGAGGTGGAACAGCTGACGGAGGGACAAAAAGAGTTAGTGCAGCAGGTTCAAAGGAACACTGCGGTACTAGGAGGGTTAAAGGCGACACAAAAAGAAATTAAAAATGACTTAATAGCGACACAGAGGCAATGTCAGATGGTATGTGAGGGACTGACAATGAGGTTGGACGAGGTGACAGAGGTAATGGAGACGAAGGACCGGGAAGTGAGGACGCACATAGAGACGGTCAAGGTAGCCTTAGAGGACGAACTCGAGGAGACGCACTGAGAAATAAAAGAGGTAAACCAAAAATTAGAGGAGGTGGAAGAGGGGGTGAGTGAAATTAAGAAGAGACGGACAGAAACTAAAAGAAAAATCCAGGAGGAAGTGATGGATTATGTGCAAGGTCGGTGCTCAACTCATAATGTGATGCTTACTAACCAAATAAAGAGTTTGCCGGTGGCAAAGGAGGTGCAGCGACGAGGTGCCAAGGTGAGTGACGATATAATCGGAAATGTACATGATGTGAGGCGAGCTTCAGTCGGCTTGGGGGTTGTTGTGGACCCGGGTGTTCGTGAGAGGCCGTTGGTGAAGTGTGCAACAGGTCTGGTGTGCGAAAAAAGAGGTGTGTGAGAATGTCCGACCATGGGGTGTGTGAGGAAAAAGTGCACGCCAAGGAGTGAGTGTGCTGTCGAGAGTGAGTCGGTCGTAGCGCGTGTGCGAGGGAGCACATGGAAGCGCGTAGTGAGGAGTGTTACGGAGGAAGTAACGAAAGAGTGTGCACAAGAGGATGCGCGAAAAAGGTGTGTAACGGACGTGTGCATGGGGAAAGAGTGCGCTGTCAAGAGTGAGGGAGAATGCATGCCTGTGGTGAGTGTTACAGAGGGTGTAACGGGAAAGTGTGCGCAAGAGTGTGCGCGAGAAAGGTGTGTAATGGACAGGTGCATGAGGAAAGAGTGCGCTGTCGAGAGTAAGGGTGAGTGCGCTGTCAAGAGTGGTGGTGAAAGTAGTGCGAGTGACACGGAGCGTGAGTTGGTTGTGACAGGTGAGCGAGGATGTACACCTAGAATGGAAGGATGCACACCTGGAATGGTAGAGCGTGTGTGGGAATGCACACTTGAGTTGGTCGTGAGGCACGTGGTTGGGTGTGCGAGTGAGAGCACACCTGTAATTGTCACAGAGGAGGTGACCGAGAAGGGGGTAGTGCGAGTAGTGCGAGTAGGTGTGTTGGTGAGGTGTGCGAGCGACGATTGTGTGCAAAGGTGTTCAGTGGTCAGATGTGTGACCAAATCTGTGAGCGGAACGAGCATACCTGGGTGTGTTAGAGGAGGTGCAATGACGAGGAGCATGGGAACAGCTGGGTGTATGAGCAAGAAAGGGGTAGCGTATGCGTGTAAGCATGCAGGTGAGGCATCGAAGGTAACCGGGTTAGCGGTTAGAGCGACTTATAGCCGAATCGGGCCCTCGGTGCGCGTCGGGCAGCTTCGCGTGCCGCGAGGACCAGCGGGGATCCGAACCACGGCGGGTTCGAAAGGACCGCCGTACGTGATCCACGCTGGGCCACGCTTGGAACGGCCGCATCCATGCTCCGCTAGGCGGAGCGGGCAGCCCGATAGGAAGGGTCGTCATGGCGACCACTTTTTGTTGAGGCTTTCCGGCAGGTCGAGATCGGGCCATTGGATGGCTCCGCACCGAGGTGGTGCGTGGGATCTCGGCCCGGGTAAGCCCCCGTCCTGCACCGAATGCGGGACGCATCCAGCCGCCGGCACCAAACAACCCGCATTCATTGCTCGGCTTTACGAAGCCGGGCTGTAGACGTGAATTGGCGCACCGAGAGGATCTAGTAAGTGGACGATAATGATGATAGTGATAGTGGTTTTGAAACGAAATTTAGAAAAGTGAGTAGGATTAGTAGAAATTGGAAAATGCTTGATTTGTGGAATTTGGATGTGCAAAATTGATAGTGGAACCCCCCCTGTGGTGGGATGGCAACTCTGTCATCCCTCACAGAAAGAGGGGGGCAAAGGAGCACTAGATTATGGGGTGTATGGCAGTGAAAACTAGCCCGGGTGGGTTAGGATATTGTGTGTAGGGCCCTAGAAGATGACATTAGGTAACGTTAAGATTAGTTAGTGACTGATACCTGTAGTGGGGACGCAGGTAGATTAGTGTGGATGATAATGACGTGGGAGCGCAATAGTTTAAAGGGGCGACTGGGAAGCGCAAGTTTCAGAGGGGAGTAGTTAGATGAGATGATGCCGTGTGAGTGTGGGAGGTGTATTCAAGTGTATTGAGCAGTGTGTGAGGAACAGGTGTGATTGAACAGGTGTGATTGCACAGGTGTGCAACTGGACAGGTGTGTGGAGCAGTGTTTGAGTGATGGTGATGGTGATGTGTGTTGTGTTGACCAAATGGTCCAGGAAGGAAGGAGGGTGCAGGTGGCACCAGGTATGATTGCACAGGTGTGCAACTACAGGTGAATGGAGAATGGTTGTGTGGAATACATGGAATATGGAATACATGGAATGTGGAGTATATGGAGTATTGGAGTGGATGGTAGTGGAGTGAGTATGGTGGAAACTGTGGAGTGGAGTGGATGGTGCGAAGGTGTGAATGGGGGAAGGATGGACCCCCATCACGGATACCCGGGGCGGGTAGTGTAAGTGTTAGGTAGAGGGTACAGGTAAATTGTGGTTGGATATTGGCATCTGTGGTGCGGGTGAGAGAATGGTATTTGGATGGGTGCATTAGTGTTGTGGAAATGGCTGGGCATGTAGCCTGTTAGTATGTGTAGTTGGTTTGGGCACTCCACCACTGTGAGGATGTCGGCCAGGTGAGGCCGCAGGTGGGCTCTGGGAGCCGGTAGAGTTGTGTGGATGGGGCCCGAGGATCCGGAGGACGGACCCGGGTAGCCCAGTGCCAGAGGGCACTGAGTGGGGTGACAGAGCCAGGAGGGGCCTTCCCCAGTTAGATAGGTTAGGTAAGGAGCAGGTAAGCTCGGGTGGCAACTACAGTGGTGGAGGTGTGCAGGTGGGTAGACCTGCTGGGAGAGCTACACGTCACAGCCCAGAAATTGTGCAAGGGCACCGGGAGATGAATCGGGGGAGTGAGACCCCAAATTGAGAAGCACCACAGTTTGGGCAATGGGAATTGGTTTTTAGAACCCATAGTGTAAGTTGGCCAATGGATTGGCAGGGAAAGACCCCGGGTAGTGTAAAGTGTGTTAAAGTGTGGGGTGAAGCTCTCCCCCAAAAATGTGATATGTTCAGGTGGAGAGTGAGATTCCTGGGGAAGATGGTGTCAGAGGAGGGCTACACCATGGACCCGGCAGAATCTGCACCAGTTCAGGCATTGAAAAACCGAAAGCCAGCCACAGTTGGGGAGCTGAGGAAGGTACTGGGTTTTTCTCTCCTACTACAGGTCTTACATACAGAACTTTTAACGTATCGCAAAGCCATTGTATGATGTACTGGCAGCCCCTGACCTAAAGTTACAGTCAAAGACAGAAAGGAAGGGGAGGGTGGGGGGGGGAAGGAAAATAAAGACGCCAGAAAAACAGGCCAGTTGCCCAGTAAATGTCCTATTGTCTGGAATGAAGAGCATCAACAGGCAGTGGAACAGATAATCAGCCACCTCACCAGCCCACCTGTCTTAGTTTACCCTCGGTTTGATCAGTCATTTGTGCTGCACTGTGATGCATCACAGGAGGGCTTGGGAGCAGTGTTGTACCAACGTCAGGAGGGGAAACTGCTGGTCATAGCTTTTGGATCAAGAACTCTCACTCTGCCAGAAAGGAAGTACAACCTGCATTCAGGGAAGTTAGAGTTCCTGGCATTAAAATGGGCGATATGTGAGCGCTTCAGGGACTACTTATTCCATGCGGCCCTCCTTCACTGTCTACACAGACAACAACCCACTCACATATGTACTCACAACAGCAAAGCTGAATGCCACTGGACAGAGATGGGTTGCTGAATTGGCGGACTTCAACTTTGATGTCAAGTACAGGCCAGGCCGAACGAACGCAGATGCGGATGGACTGTCTCGCATGCCTCTTGATTTCTGTAAGTTCATGGATGGGTGTACAGAAGGAATGAGTCCAGAGGTGGCTGAAACTGTCATTCAAGGGGTGTCCACCACACAGAGGGACTTCATGCTACATCTAAGTCCATTGGCCATCAATGCAATGGCCACAGAGATTCAACTTGACCAGCCTTCTACCTCATTACATCCCATTCCACTGAGTCACCTCCAGTCAGCTCAGAGAGAGGATCCTGTCATTGGCCCGGTGCTGTAGCTAAAAGCCCAGGGTGAGCACCCAAACAATGCGACAGTAAAAAAGGAAAGCCCTGAGGTGAAGGCCTTGCTGAGGGAGTGGTCAAAGCTGCAGGTAAATAGCAAAGGTTTCCTGTATCGCAAGACTGCAACAAGGACCCAACTCGTGTTGCCACGCTGCTACCATCCACTTGTATACAAGGAACTGCACAAAGATATGGGGTACCTGGGCTCGGAAAGAACGTTAGAACTTATCAGGGACCGATTTTACTGGCCAAGGATGCAGCGGGATGTGGGGAGATTTGTGACACAGGAATGTGAGTGCTTAATGAAGCGAAAACCAAGCCGGATCACGCGAACACCCATGCGGAATATAAAGACCACATATCCCTTTGAATTGCTGTCCATCAAATTCCTGCACCTTGTAACGTGTAAAGGAGGGTATGAGTACATTCTCGTGGTGATGGACCATTTCACTCGATTTGCACAGGCGGATGCAACAACCAACAAGTCAGCAAGGACAGTTGCAGACAAGATATTCAGTGACTTTGTGCTGAAGTTTGGTTTTCCCACACGAATCCATCACGATATGGGACGAGAATTTGAAAATCAACTGATGGCCCAGTTGAAGCAACAAAGTGGGATTAAAGGCTCCCACACCACACCATACCACCCTCAAGGAAATGGACAGGTAGAGAGGTTTAACAGGACATTGCTGGCAATGCTGAGGACTCTGACTGAAGAACAAAAACAAAATTGGAAGAACTCATTAGCAAGTGTGGTACATGCCTATAACTGCACCCGCAATGAAGCAACAGGGTTCTCACCGTACTTCCTGCTCTATGGGAGGTCTCCCAGACTTCCGATAGATCTACTATTTGGATTTGACATTGAGGGGAAAGAGGGCTCTTATGCTGACGATGTTGAGAAGTGGAGGAACAGGATGAGAGATGCATATGAAATCGCAAGCAAAACTGCAGCCAAGCAGGCCACTCGGGGAAAACTATCACATGACAAAAGAGTCTATGGTGTAGAGCTACAAACAGGTGGTCGGGTTTTGGTGAGGAATGTTGGTGAGAGGGGAGGTCCTGGGAAGATCCGATCCTACTGGGAGGACCAGGTTTACATTATTGTCGGAAGAAAGACGCCACATAGCCCAGTGTATGAGGTGAGACCTGAAAATGGGAGAGGCAGAGCCAGGACCCTCCACTGCAATCTTCTGTTGCCATGTGACTCCCTCCCTGTGGCAGAACCTCAGCAGAGACCGCACAGAGAGGAAACAGCACAGAGTGAGCGAGGACTGAGGAGAAGGTGGACATGCCGTCAAGGTTCCATTGTGGAGGGGGTTGACCCAGTTGGTGAGTCAGAAGACGAAATCTTTGAGGACCAAGCCCATTGGGGCACAGTGGAGGGATTGGATATCTCGGATCTCAACCCTGACGCCATAGCATTTCAACCACAGAGGAGGGTACAACGACAGCCAAATCCATCTCCATCTCCGGTGGTCATGCAGAAAGAACTACTGGAAGACTGGGGCCTCAGTGAAGAGGCAGAGGGACACACCAGTGAAGGACCACAAGAGCTCCTGGAATCAGAGGAAGAAGTAGTACAAGAAGACACCTCCAATGGCAACTATTCCCATCCAAAGAGACGGATTAAACCTCCACAAACATTGACCTATGAGTCACTGGGAAAACCATTTTGGTGAGAAGGATAGTAAGCACCCAGGAATCCAGGATTCAGTTGGTTGATGGAGACATCTTTAACTGCCCCCCAACAGAGACTCTTGCATACTGCATTAGCAGAGATTGCTCCATGAGAGCAGGAATGCTTACACTCTTTGAAGAGAAGTGCTCCGGTATACAAGAGCTGTCCAGTCACACAAGGAAGACCAGAGATTGTGTGGTGCTAAAAAAAGGGAAAAGATTTGTGTACTACCTCATCACAAAGGAGAGTGCTGACCAGAGATCAATGTGCACCAGCTTGAAGGAAAGCTTGGAGGCAATGAGAAACCACTGCATTGCTCATGGAATAACCAAGGTCTGCATGCCAAAGAATGGATGTGCATTGGAGGACTTGAATTGGGAAACGGTGCTGAATATTTTGGAGGAGGTCTTCCAAGAAACTGACACCAGTATCTCTGTCTACTCGTGGTAAAAGCCTCGGGAGTACGTACGAGTGACGGAAGAACGAACAGTTGTTCGGGTGAAGTGAATGTCAGGACGACATTTCTTTTGAGGGGGAGAGTGTTACGAGAAAAACTACTACCCCCATTTTCATTACTACCACCCCATAAAAAAACTCAAAATAATGACGAGATTAATATTAAAACGCAGAAGGTAGCCTGAATGATAACAAAGAGTGGAGATGCAACTGCTGACCACCGGGTGTTAACAACACAGTTGCTCTTACAGCACCTCAGGTTGCCGCAAACAGCGTATCGGAAGGCACCAAGCCTGCATCTCCTGTTTTATATCTGCGATTATTATACAATTCAGAATAATGATGAGATTAATATTAAAACTCAGAAACCAGTCCGAATAATAATAATGAGTGGAGATGCAGCCTCGGACCATCTGCTGTGAACAACACCACTGTTCTTACAGCACATCCGGTTGCCGCGAATATTGTGTTTGAATGCGCCAGGCCGGCATCTCATGTTGTGCATCTTTGATTATTATTCCAGGTAAGGATCGATTTCTCTCAAAATAGTGAATATTGAGGCACGATGTTGTTGAGTTTATTATCAATGTTGCAAGTAAATTCGCATAGTGCATTATTGGGTTGTTATTAGTTAAGGCCTACAAACTCGGGGAACAATGGAAGCATTTAGTCAAACCATCTCTGTCAATCCATCATACCAAATATGTTCTGGGGACAATGATGGTACAGTGATACCGTGATTGATTTCGTTGTTTGGTTAGCGATGTTATTTGTTGGGATATTAGGATTAATGCAAGCATTCTGTGCATGATTAATTGAACAGTGAACAACACCACTGTTCTTACAGCACATCCGGTTGCCGCGAATATTGTGTTAGAATGCACCAGGCCGGCATCTCATGTTGTGCATCTTTGATTATTATTCCAGTAAAAGAATTTGGAATTGGAATGGAGACTCTGCTCTGATCCATCTACCTCATCACCCTGCACCATCACACCGGAATACTGTTATAGTGCAACAAAGACAACAACCCTAAAAGTTCGAGGAGAGGAGCTTACTTTGGACAATCGATGGGTAGTCCCACACAACAAATTGTTGTGCAAGCTTCTAAAGGCACACATCAATGTTGAGTACTGCAGCTCTGTCAAAGCAATCATATATGTCACAAAGTATGTCAACAAGGGCAGTGTCATGGCTACCCTTGCTATTGAGATTGAGCTCCATGAGGGCGGGCTGGATGAAGTCAAACGATATCAGATAGGCCGGTACATCTCCAGTAATGAGGCTATATGGAGGATCTTTGGATTTGACATCCACCAACGCTACCCAACAGTGGTCAACCTAGCAGTCCATCTGGATAATGGACAGAGAGTGCACTTCACTGAGGCCACAGCTCATCAGTTGGCACAGGCACCACCCGAGACTACTCTAACTGCTTTTTTCAAGCTCTGCCAGGATGATGAATTTGCTCGATCCCTCTTGTATGCAGAGGTCCAACCTACTACACCTGGACTAATCAAAATAAATGAAATCGACGGAAGCAGGGTCAACCAGTTGAAGGACACAAAGAAGTCAAGGCAAGCGATGCTATTGGGCGTGTTTATACTGTCCACCCCAACAACAGAGAGTGTTTTTACCTGCGGCTAATTCTCCACACTGTTCAAGGACCGACATCATTTGAGGATCTCCGGTGCTTTGCAGGCAGGGTGTGCACTACATACCAAAAATCATGTTGACTACATGGACTCCTACAAGACGATGAACATTGGAAACAGACTCTGGAGGAAGCAGCAGTCACTCGAGTGGCCATTCAGATAAGACAGTTGTTTGCTATTATGCTCACAGCCTGTGAAATTGATCAACCCCATCTACTCTGGGATGAGTACAAAAGCAATGTCAGAAGACTTCCTGAACCAAGCCAGAAGACAGAATGAAAATGTGTACATTGAATTTTGCCCTGAAATCTACAACCAAGCTCTCTGCGACCTATCACATCGAGTTCAGGCTCCTAATAGCACATTGGCTAACTGTGGGATGCCAGGGCCAGATGAAGAAATGGAGGTAGCACAAGAAATCTTTCAGGAAACCAACTATGATATTCAAGCATTGGATCAGTTTGTGGATGAAAATGAACCTCGATTGCTGGATGACCAGAAGCCTGCCTATCACAGCATCATGAACAGCATTGAAAATGACAAGGGAGGACCCTTCTTTGTTGATTCTCCTGGTGGCACAGGCAAGACCTTCCTTACAAACCTGCTGCTTGCAAAAGTTCGCCAAAGACAGCATATTGCCCTTGCAGTGGCATCAAGTGGCATTGCAGCAATGCTTCTGGATGGAGGAAGAACTGCACACTCCATGTTTAAGCTGCCCCTAGACCTCACACGACATGAACGACCTCTGTGCAACATCAAGAAGAACTCACCCAAGGTCAAGATCCTGCAAAGATGCAAATTGATAATTTGGGATGAAGCCACCATGAGCCACAAACGATCAGTTGAAGCCTTGGATCGGACAATGCAGGATCTGAAAGACAACACACAGATAATGGGAGGAGTGACCATGGTTCTTGCTGGTGATTTCAGACAAACCCTGCCTGTAATTATTCGAGGGACCAGAGCTGATCAGATCAATGCCTGTCTGAAAACATCTTATCTTTGGCCCCACGTTCAGCGACTGAGCCTTACCACCAATATGCAAGTGAACTTGAATAGTGATGATGCTGTTGGTGAGTTTGCCATCCAGCTACTCCAGGTGGGAAATGGACTTCTTGAAACGGATTCCAATGACCAAATTCAATTGTCCTTTGGCCAAATCATTCAAATAGAACAGGAACTGATTGCCAGAGTCTTTCCAAACATTCACATCTGACAATCTGATCGCAAGTGGCTCTGCAAGGGAGCAATCTTAGCACCAAAAAATGTTGCTGTGAGAGAAATTAACAGAAGGCTACTGGAGATGCTACCCGGAGAGAAAAGATGCTACAAATCAGTAGACACAGTCAGTTCCCAGGACCAGGTTGTAAATTATCCAACTGAGTTTCTGAACAGCCTTGAACCAGCAGGAACCCCTCCACACAATCTGATGCTGAAGCTTGGAGCATCGATCATGCTACTCCGTAACCTATATCCTCCAAAACTTTGCAATGGCACAAGACACCATCAAAAATATGATGCCCCATATCCTGGAGGTCACAATCATGTCAGGAAAATTTGCTGGAGACAATTGTTTCATTCCCAGAATACCTCTGAAACCAACTGATTTGCCATTTGAATTAAAAAGGCTTCGATTTCCTGTCAGACTCAGCTTTGCCATGACCATCAATAAATCTCAAGGGCAATCATTGAAAGATGTTGGACTGAACCTGGCGGATCCTGTCTTTTCACATGGGTAGCTTTATGTTGGTACTTCAAGAGTTGGGAACCCTGATGGTCTCTTCATCATAGCACAATAGGGCAAAACCAAGAATATTGTTTATCCTGAGGCTTTGGAATGAACAAGTAAGTGAACAAGAAAATTTTGCTGTAATTCCTACTTTAGTGAAAATACACAGAGATCCTATTTTATTAGTCAAATAGTTTGTAATGTGTGCCAAAATCTGCACATTACTGCATGGTGTTACTTTGATACAATACCCGGGCATCGCCAGGTACCTCTGCTAGTCTACTATATAAGAGAGGTCTGTCTGTCTGTCTGTGTCGCCATTTTTCTCAGAGATGGCTGAACGGATCTTCGTCAAAGATCTTAGTCTTTCAGAGGTTCATCAGTGAGTGCCTGGGAGTGTTTTAGGATTGAAAATTTGAAAAAATTAAAAAAAAACAACGTTTTTTTGGAGTTAAAAAAAAAATCGCTCGATAGTGCCTAAGCTTTTTAAAATTAATGACAGTTATATATAAGTACACATTCGCATAAATAAATACAAAACAATCACCAGACATTTGAACACAAATAAATCAAACAATTCCGGAAGTGTTCGAAGTTGGTATCTGGCTTCTTCTTCTTCCTGTTCGGCATCACACTTAACGCAGAAACGGGATGAACGCCACATTAACCAGCATATATTTAACGAAAAGGTGATGAACCCCCTTCCTCCCTTTCCTCTCCTGCCTCCCCCCCCCCTCCCCTCCTGCCCTTCTCCCCTCCCCGCTTCCCCCCATCCCCCCCTCCCCTCCTCCCCTTCCCCTCTCCCCCCCAATCCCCCTCCACCCCGTTCCCCCCCTCTTCCCCACTCCCCCCTATTCCGCCCTCCCAAAATCTACCAAGACACAAACTTGTAAACCAATCAAAGTACCCACCAGTCAGTCTGTGGAGGATTTCACACAAAATAATCAATAATATAATAATAACGAATCAACAAATAACGAACTTTGTGTGCTGCATCTTTTTTTTCAAAATGTTCATTTAATAATCACATTGTTTTTGTCGTTTTCCAAAAAAAAAAGAAGAAATTCATCCTGTCACAAATTGCAAATTCATCCCGTCACAAATGACAGCAGCACGCAAAGGATTAAAAGTTTGGACAGCATCGCTGAACTACAAAATTTTCAACAAAAATATCCCGTTTGTAATTCTTCTTTTAAGACAGTAATTCAAAATTGGTTTAAGCTCAGTACTTTGTTCAAATGCGAATCTACTGAATTTTACAGTGGGAAGGTCTATGACACCTCACATTTTTCATCACTTGAAAGGATTCCACAAAGCGTAAGCATAACTGCATATTTACGCTTTGAGAAATGAAGGGCCAAGAGGGGTGGCGGGTCAACAACTGTCAATCAGCCTGATGGGGGCGGGGCCTCAAGTCAAAATTGAACTTACTAGGGCATTGCCCGTACTATATCTATATCTAAAATTATATCCCCCCCCCCTCTATTTACATGAAATGGTTTGGTCCAAAGCGAACGGCTTCCGGAGTTTGGTAAAGAAATCGCCATCGCGTGCACAAACGCGCAGGAAAGCGAATGAATCGCAAATTCGTTTTTATTAGTTTTAAAACATAGTTTAACGCCAACATAGCGCCAACATAGTTTGCAAACGTGAAATAAATGAATACGCTCTCAAATGTGCCGTCCGAGGCAGCGTGTGTTCGGCACGTTCGGCACACGCGATAACTCGCTGCTCGCTGATTGGTTGAATCGTTTTTTGGACATAGCTCGGTAAGTACTTGTCCGATTAATATGAAACCTTGAAAAGGCACATCCTCGGGTCCCCAGCAATATACCTGGCAAGTTAAAAGTATATCGGACCCGTGGTTGTCGAGAAACAGCGGTCACAGACAAACAAACGTACAAACGTACAAACGTACAAACGTACAAACAGAGATTACTGGAATTATAGATAGATGTAGGTATGCTATTTAGAATGTTAGATTGTCTACAAAGTATTGTTAGGGTTGTGGGGATGTCAATAGTTTACAAACAATGCAATGACGATGTGTGTCGTTTAAGGTGTATTGCGTGAGAAATTCGGGGTCAGTTGTGGGATCAGACGACCTTTTCTTATTTATTTTTCCTTTCTCTTAAAGTTTTCCCATATCCACTCCCTTCACACTTCACATGATTTTGACTGATGGTAGTGGTGCACAAAAACAGCTTTGGAAAGGTTTCAACCATTTTTCTTTCAAGAAAGAAAGGATGGAGAAGAAGAAGACGAAGCAGAAGAAGAGCACCTCTTGACTGCGTGGCAAACACGATCCGTGCTCGTGGCGTGAGCGGCTTCAGCATGTAGGTGTGAGGGACTCGATCTCTGTGAAATATATGAAGAAGATTCGGCTTGAATGAAGGATGTGGAGAAAAAGGAAAAGAGTGTGTTAGAGGGAAAAGGTGCTTCTTCGGGTCTTTGTGGAGACAATCGGTGCTTCATGCTGTGAACGGCCTCGGCGTGTGTTACATGAAGGGCTCGACCTCGCTGAACTCCCGAAAGGATTTGCTATGTTGCATGAAGGAGGTGCAGGAAAGGAAAAGGATCAAAGGAGAAAAGAATTGCAAAGCGTGATGACGCGTCCATTCACGCTTTCTCCCACCATGCACCGTTCCTATGAGTGTTGCTGAAACTGCCCTTCAAACAGGCCTCAACCCCATTCCCATCTTTTTTCATGTTTTATTTGAATTCCCTGCGAATGTTTTGTTTATTTGCTTTGCTTCCCTTTCCTTACCCTGGGTTAGATTGAGGGGTCCGTGTGTCGGTGTGCGTGATGTTGTGTCGGCCTTTCATATCAGATGTGGCCTGTGTTATCAATTAATTGAGTCCGTCTTCATTAATCAATTAATTAAGTCTGTTGTCATTCCTATATGATTTGCTTATTGTGTCGTTTTGCCTTCTGTGAAGTAAATTGATTGTATTTCTTTTTTTTGACCTTGACATTTTTCGGATCAAGTTGCAAGCCCCCCTGAGTTGGCAGCATGGCAGTGTAGAGCCTCAACTCCTTATGCTCAACCATAAGTTCAAGCTTCCAAAAACCACTCGGTTTTTTCAAAAATCAACATGCTTCAAGCTTACGGGTCTCGGCCCGGCGGCTTGGGAATAGGACCTCGGGTCGCTGATAGTCACTCTGTAACACATAGTCGGGAATGACGTTTGGGACTCTGGCCTCAAAAAGGAGGCCTCAAAAAAATGGGGGGTGGGGACGGGATACGTCCTGCCCCCTCCCGTCACCCACCAATCGACGCCCATGGAGGTGTGGATGAAGCTCTGAGTGGGTGGGGTGTGGGGGAAGTTTTTATATGGTGAGGTGAGACGGAAGGATATGAAGCTTTGAGGGAGTGGGGTGGGGTGGATGCTTTTCCTCATTCCATATTCCCATCGTTGACAGATGGGAGGATAGAACTCTTGTTCAAAACATGGAGAAACAAAGCCGTTTGGTAATGGAACACACCCCAGGACTTGCACGGATGTGTTCAATTACCAAGTTTCTTGTAGCGTGCTCAACAAGTACATAAGCACGCAGGTAAGCACTCTGAAAATGAAACAGTTGGTAGGGAACGGCTGGCTTGCCAAGCGATAGCATGCTGCTCGGTAACTGAGCACAGCACAAATGAGCTCGACAGACCGAAGACCCTTTTCTGGTTCTGACGCTTGTGTACAAAACAAAGTTAATTTCGGGTGATTTTCATCCCTTTTCGCCTTTCTTGAGCTATATTTCACTTTTCAACACCTGGTGTCGTTTCATTCCATCCTTGGGACAGGTTGACTGATTCTACAAACGTTCCTCCGCTGTTCGCATGGTTAGTCCATTTACACCTCATTAGTCCATTTACTCCTCAATAGTCCATTTACTCCTCAATAGTCCATTTACACCTCATTAGTCAATTTACTCCTCAATATTCCATTTACTCATCATTAGTCCATTTACTCCTCATTAGTCCATTTACTCCTCATTAGTCCATTTAGACCTCATTAGTCCATTTACTCCTCATTAGTCCATTTACTCCTCATGAGTCCATTTACTCCTCATTAGTCCATTTACTCCTCATTAGTCCATTTGCTCCTCATTAGTCCATTTACTCCTCATTAGTTCATTTACTCCTCATTGGTCCATTTGCTCCTCATTAGTCCATTTACTCCTCATTACTCCATTTACTCCTCATTGGTCCATTTACTCCTCATTAGTCCATTTGCTCCTCATTAGTCCATTTACTCCTCATTAGTCCATTAACTCCTCATGAGTCCATCTACTCCTCATTAGTCCATTAACTCCTCATGAGTCCATTAACTCCTCATGAGTCCATTTACTCCTCATTAGTCCATTAACTCCTCATGAGTCCATTTACTCCTCATGAATCCATTTACTCCTCATTAGTCCATTTACTCCTCATTAGTCCATTTGCTCCTCATTAGTCCATTTACTCCTCATGAGTCCATTTACTCCTCATTAGTCCATTTACTCCTCATTAGTCCATTTGCTCCTCATTAGTCCATTTTCTCCTCATTAGTACATTTACTCCTCATTAGTCCATTTACTCCTCATTAGTCCATTTACTCCTCAATAGTCCATTTACACCTCATTAGTCCATTTACACCTCATGAGTCAATTTACTCCTCAATAGTCCATTTACTCCTCAATAGTCAATTTACTCCTCATTAGACCATTTACTCCTCATGAGTCCATTTACTCCTCATTATTCCATTTACACCTCATTAGTCCATTTACTCCTCAATAGTCCATTTACTCCTCAATAGTCCATTTACTCCTCATTAGTCCATTTACACCTCATTAGTCCATTTACTCCTCATTAGTCCATTTACTCTTCAATAGTCCATTGACTCCTCATAAGTCCGTTTACACCTCATTAGTCCATTTACTCCTCATTAGTCCATTTACTCCTCAATAGTCCATTGACGCCTCATTGGTCCATTTACTCCTCATTAGTCCATTTACTCCTCATTAGTCCATTTACTCCTCATTAGTCCAGTTACTCCTCATTAGCTCATTTACTCCTCATTAGTCCATTTACTCCTCATTAGTCCATTTACTCCTCAATAGTCAATTTACTCCTCATTAGACCATTTACTCATTAGTCCTTTTACTCCTCATTAGTCCATTTACACCTCATTAGTCCATTTACTCCTCATTAGTCCATTTACTCCTCATGAGTCCATTTACTCCTCATTAGTCTATTTACTCCTCATTATTCCATTTACTCCTCAATAGTTCATTTACTCCTCATTAGTCCATTTGCACCTCATTAGTCCATTTACTCCTCATTTGTCCATTTACTCCTCAATAGTCCATTGACTCCTCATTAGTCCATTTACTCCTCATTAGTCCATTTACTCCTCATGAGTCCATTTACTCCTCATTAGTCCATTTACTCCTCATTAGTCCAGTTACTCATTAGCTCATTTACTCCTCATCAGTCCATTTACTCCTCATTATTCCATTTATGCCTCATTAGTCCATTTCCCCTCTTTAGTCCATTTACTCCTGGTTAGTCCATTTACTCCTCGTTAGTCCATTTACTCCTCATTAGTCCATTTACTCCTCATTAGTCCATTAACTCCTCATGAGTCCATTTACCCCTCATGAGTCCATTTACTCCTCATTAGTCCATTTACTCCTCATTAGTCCATTTGCTCCTCATTAGTCCATTTACTCCTCATTAGTCCATTTGCTCTTCATTAGTCCATTTACTCCTCATTACTCCATTTACTCCTCAATAGTCCATTTACACCTCATTAGTCCATTTACACCTCATTAGTCAATTTCCTCCTCAATAGTCCATTTACTCCTCAATAGTCAATTTACTCCTCATTAGTCCATTTCCACCTCATTAGTCCATTTACTCCTGATGAGTCCATTTACTCCTCATTAGTCCATTTACTCCTCATTAGTCCATTTACTCCTCAATAGTCCATTTACACCTCATTAGTCCATTTACTCCTCAATAGTCCAGTGACTCCTCATTAGTCCATTAACTCCTCATTCGTCCATTTTTTTTTTTTTTTGTTTTGTTTTTGTATACTCAATCGAGGCTCGTGAAAGAGCTAACATTTACTTCACAAACAAATCAACCAGACAAACAAAATATATAAAAAGAGGGAGCAGAAGACAAGATGGGGAGAGAAGGGGAAGCACACAAACACAACATTTGAGAGCAGGGAGATGTGTGGGAGGGAGAGGGCTTGGTGGGAGGAGGTGTGGGAAGGGGGGGGGGGGTAGTCCATTTACTCCTCATTAGTCCATTTACTCCTCATTAGTCCAGTTACCCCTCATTAGCTCATTTACTCCTCATTAGTCCATTTACTCCTCATTAGTCCATTTACTCCTCAATAGTCAATTTACTCCTCATTAGACCATTTACTCCTCATTAGTCCATTTGCTCCTCATTAGTCCATTTACTCCTCATTAGTCCATTTGCTCTTCATTAGTCCATTTACTCCTCATTACTCCATTTACTCCTCAATAGTCCATTTACACCTCATTAGTCCATTTACACCTCATTAGTCAATTTCCTCCTCAATAGTCCATTTACTCCTCAATAGTCAATTTACTCCTCATTAGTCCATTTCCACCTCATTAGTCCATTTACTCCTGATGAGTCCATTTACTCCTCATTAGTCCATTTACTCCTCATTAGTCCATTTACTCCTCAATAGTCCATTTACACCTCATTAGTCCATTTACTCCTCAATAGTCCAGTGACTCCTCATTAGTCCATTAACTCCTCATTCGTCCATTTTTTTTTTTTTTTTTTTTGTATACTCAATCGAGGCTCGTGAAAGAGCTAACATTTACTTCACAAACAAATCAACCAGACAAACAAAATATATAAAAAGAGGGAGCGGAAGACAAGATGGGGAGAGAAGGGGAAGCACACAAACACAACATTTGAGAGCAGGGAGATGTGTGGGAGGGAGAGGGCTTGGTGGGAGGAGGTGTGGGAAGGGGGGGGGGGGTAGTCCATTTACTCCTCATTAGTCCATTTACTCCTCATTAGTCCAGTTACCCCTCATTAGCTCATTTACTCCTCATTAGTCCATTTACTCCTCATTAGTCCATTTACTCCTCATTAGTCCATTTACTCCTCATTAGTCCATTTACTCCTCAATAGTCAATTTACTCCTCATTAGACCATTTACTCCTCATTAGTCCATTTACTCCTCATTAGTCCATTTACACCTCATTAGTCCATTTACTCCTCATTAGTCAATTTGCTCCTCATTAGTCCATTTACTCCTCATTAGTCCATTTACTCCTCATTAGTCCATTTGCTCCTCATTAGTCCATTTACTCCTCATTACTCCATTTACTCCTCATTAGTCCATTTACTCCTCATTAGTCCATTTGCTCCTCATTAGTCCATTTACACCTCATTAGTCCATTTACTCCTCATTCGTCCATTTACTCCTCAATAGTCCATTGACTCCTCATTAGTCCATTTACTCCTCATTAGTCCATTTACTTCTCATTAGCTCATTTACTCCTCATTAGTCCATTTACTCCTCATTAGTCCATTTATGCCTCATTAGTCCATTTCCCCTCTTTAGTCCATTTACTCCTCATTAGTCCATTTACTCCTCATTAGTCCATTTACTCCTCATTAGTCCATTAACTCCTCATGAGTCCATTTACTCCTCATGAGTCCATTTACTCCTCATGAGTCCATTTACTCCTCATTAGTCAATTTGCTCCTCATTAGTCCATTTGCTCCTCATGAGTCCATATACTCCTCATTAGTCCATTAACTCCTCATGAGTCCATTTACTCCTCATTAGTCCATTAACTCCTCATGAGTCCAGTTACTCCTCATTAGTCCATTAACTCCTCATGAGTCCATTTACTCCTCATTAGTCCATTTACTCCTCATTAGTCCATTTGCTCCTCATTAGTCCATTTACTCCTCATTAGTCCATTTACTCCTCATTCGTCCATTTACTCCTCATTAGTCCATTTACTCCTCATTAGTCCATTTACTCCTCATTAGTCCATTTGCTCCTCATTTGTCCATTTGCTCCTCATTAGTCCATTTAATCCTCATTAGTCCATTTACTCCTCATTAGTCCATTTGCTCCTCATTAGTCCATTTACTCCATTTACTCCTCATTAGTCCATTTGCTCCTCATTAGTCCATTTGCTCCTCATGAGTCCATATACTCCTCATTAGTCCATTAACTCCTCATGAGTCCATTTACTCCTCATGAGTCCAGTTACTCCTCATTAGTCCATTAACTCCTCATGAGTCCATTTACTCCTCATTAGTCCATTTACTCCTCATTAGTCAATTTGCTCCCCATTAGACCATTTACTCCTCATTAGTCCATTTGCTCCTCATGAGTCCATATACTCCTCATTAGTCCATTAACTCCTCATTAGTCCATTTACTCCTCATTAGTCCATTTGCTCCTCATGAGTCCATATACTCCTCATTAGTCCATTAACTCCTCATGAGTCCATTTACTCCTCATTAGTCCATTAACTCCTCATGAGTCAATTTACTCCTCATTAGTCCATTAACTCCTCATGAGTCCATTTACTCCTCATGAGTCCATTTACTCCTCAGTCCATTTACTCCTCATTAGTCCATTTGCTCCTCATTAGTCCATTTACTCCTCATTAGTCCATTTACTCCTCATTCGTCCATTTACTCCTCATTAGTCCATTTACTCCTCATTAGTCAATTTACTCCTCATTTGTCCATTTGCTCCTCATTAGTCCATTTAATCCTCATGAATACATTTACTCCTCATTAGTCCATTTAATCCTCATTAGTCCATTTACTCCTCATTAGTCCATTTACTCCTCATTACTCCATTTACTCCTCATTAGTCCATTTACTCCTCATTAGTCCATTTACTCCTCATTCGTCCATTTACTCCTCATTAGTCCATTTACTCCTCATTCGTCCATTTACTCCTCATTAGTCCATTTACTCCTCATTCGTCCATTTACTCCTCATTAGTCCATTTACTCCTCATTCGTCCATTTACTCCTCATTAGTCCATTTACTCCTCATTCGTCCATTTACTCCTCATTAGTCCATTTACTCCTCATTAGTCCATTTACTCCTCATTTGTCCATTTGCTCCTCATTAGTCCATTTAATCCTCATTAGTCCATTTACTCCTCATTAGTCCATTTGCTCCTCATTAGTCCATTTAAACCTCATTATTCCATTTACTCCTCATTAGTCCATTTCATCCTCATTAGTCCATTTACTCCTCATTAGTCTATTTACTCCTCATTAGTCCATTTGCTCCTCATTAGTCCATTTACTAATGAGGGCATGTTTTCTGACGTACAATAAATATTAAAATTGTAACGTGGATTTGCTAAATAATATCGACACCGTATGTATTAACATTAATAATTATATACAAATTTGATTGTGAATATTGTTGCATTTGTATACACTAGGGCATGCCCGTACTATATATATATCTAAAATTATATCCCCCCCCCCTATTTACATGAAATGGTTTGGTCCAAAGCGAACGGCTTGCGAGTGGTGACAATCCCCCCCCTCTATTTACATGCAATGGTTCGGTCCAAAGCGAACGGCTTCCGGAGTTTGGTAAAGAAATCGCCATCGCGTACACAAACGCGCAGGAAAGCGAATGAATCGCAAATTCGTTTTTATTAGTTGTAAAACATAATGCCCAATTATTCAATTAGCGCCAACGTATTTTGGCTGTTTGCAATTTAATCGCAAGGCAAAGTAGAAAGAGAAGAGGGAAAAAAAGAAAAGCCTTGCCTTGCTGCAAACAGCTGCTGCAAACAACAACAACAGGGAAGGCTGCACTGTCCGGAAGTTGGCATATCGCAGTTACGATTATTTTAGTGTTAATGGCCAATTATTCAATTAGCGCCAACGTATTTTGGCTGTTTGCAATTTAATCGCAAGGAAAAGTAGAAAGAGAAGAGGGAAAAAAAGAAAAGCCTTGCATTAACGCATTAACGCTTGCATTGCATTAACGGTTCGGCACACGTGATAGCTCGCTGCTCTCTGATTGGTTGAAGCGTTTTTTGGACATAGCTCGGTAGGTACTTGTCCGATTAATTTCAAACCTTGAAAAGGCACATCCTCGGGTCCCCAGCAATATACCTGGCAAGTTTCAAGTATATCGGACCCGTGGTTGTCGAGAAACAGCGGTCACAGACAAACACACAGACACACAGACACACAGACACACAGACACACAGACACACAGACACACAGACACACAGACACACAGACACACAGAGATTACTGGAATTATAGATAGATATCTAAAATTATATCCCCCCCCCTATTTACATGAAATGGTTTGGTCCAAAGCGAACGGCTTGCGAGTGGTGACAATCCCCCCCCTCTATTTACATGCAATGGTTCGGTCCAAAGCGAACGGCTTCCGGAGTTTGGTAAAGAAATCGCCATCGCGTACACAAACGCGCAGGAAAGCGAATGAATCGCAAATTCGTTTTTATTAGTTGTAAAACATAATGCCCAATTATTCAATTAGCGCCAACGTATTTTGGCTGTTTGCAATTTAATCGCAAGGCAAAGTAGAAAGAGAAGAGGGAAAAAAAGAAAAGCCTTGCCTTGCTGCAAACAGCTGCTGCAAACAACAACAACAGGGAAGGCTGCACTGTCCGGAAGTTGGCATATCGCAGTTACGATTATTTTAGTGTTAATGGCCAATTATTCAATTAGCGCCAACGTATTTTGGCTGTTTGCAATTTAATCGCAAGGAAAAGTAGAAAGAGAAGAGGGAAAAAAAGAAAAGCCTTGCATTAACGCATTAACGCTTGCATTGCATTAACGGTTCGGCACACGTGATAGCTCGCTGCTCTCTGATTGGTTGAAGCGTTTTTTGGACATAGCTCGGTAGGTACTTGTCCGATTAATTTCAAACCTTGAAAAGGCACATCCTCGGGTCCCCAGCAATATACCTGGCAAGTTTCAAGTATATCGGACCCGTGGTTGTCGAGAAACAGCGGTCACAGACAAACACACAGACACACAGACACACAGACACACAGACACACAGACACACAGACACACAGACACACAGACACACAGACACACAGAGATTACTGGAATTATAGATAGATTAATCGAAGTTATTTTTCCACTTAACCTGCTTTCTCTACGAATACCAACCTACGAATACCACAAACCCTAACTACGCCACTGCACTATGAACTAATCCTCCATGTAGATGGGTACCGTGTACTAATCCTCCGTGTAGATGGGTACCGTGTACTAATCCTCCGTGTAGATGGGTACCGTGTACTAATCCTCCGTGTAGATGGGTACCGTGTACTAATCCTCCGTGTCGATGGATACCGTGTACTTATCCTCCGTGTAGATGGGTACCGTGTACTAATTCTCCATGTAGATGGGTACCGTGTACTAATTCTCCATGTAGATGGCTACCATGTACTAATTCTCCACGTAGATAGGTACCGTGTACTAATTCTCCATGTAGATGGGTACCGTGTACTAATTCTCCATGTAGATGGGTACCATGTACTAATTCTCCACGTAGATAGGTACCGTGTACTAATTCTCCATGTAGATGGGTACCGTGTACTAATTCTCCATGTAGATGGGTACCATGTACTAATTGTCCACGTAGATAGGTACCGTGTACTAATTTTCCATGTAGATGGGTACCGTGTACTAATTCTCCATGTAGATGGGTACCATGTACTAATTCTCCACGTAGATAGGTACCGTGTACTAATTCTACATGTAGATGGGTCCCATGTACTAATTCTCCACGTAGATAGGTACCGTGTACTAATTCTACATGTAGATGGGTACCGTGTACTAATTCTCCATGTAGATGAGTACCATGTACTAATTCTCTTTGTGGATGGGTACCGTGTACAAATTATCTTTGTGAATGGGTACCATGTAGTAACACTCTATGCAGTTGGGTGTCGTGTTCTCTAATTACCTCCGCCACCAAAGGTGGATGGAGGTTGTTTTCACCACTGTCTGTCTCTCCGTTTGCCTCTGTTTTTGACGAAAATATAACATTTGTGTCTGCATTTCAGTGAAGTAAAGTGTGTGCCGTGTCAGCATTTTAAAAATTGAAACGTGGCTCATTGTAAATAACTCCATATGAGGAATAGGTGTTGTTAACGATGACGTCATTGGTGCCATAATTATGACGTCATAATTCGACAGGGTGTAGTCTGATGTCTGATGAGTTTAAAATTTATTGAGCATGATCTATGCAACAATTATTTAGAGAATATAAATTTATGATGTCATCGCTCACGTGGTCTGGCAACCATTTTGGATCAAAAAAAAAAGAAACGTTCAAAAATAGAAGAGTTGCTCACACCAAGTTGACTGCGCAGGGTAAGTATTCTATGAATACCATCTAGTTAATCTATGCAGATGGGTACGTGTACAAATTCTCTTTGTAGATGGGTACCGTGTACTAACGCTATATGTAGATGGGTATGGTGTATTCTTTATGTCGATGGGTACTATGGACTGATTCTCTGTGTCGATGGGTACCATGTACAAATTCTCTTTGTGGATGGTACCATGTACTAATTCTCTTTGTGGATGGTACCATGTAGTAACTCTCGATGCAGTTGGGTATCGTGTACTAATTACCTCCGCCACCAAAGGTGGATGGAGGTTATATTGTCACCCCTTTCTATCTGTCCGTTTGTCTGTCTGTCTGTCAGTTTGTGAACAAAATATCTCAAAAGGTTGTGGACGGATTCGGACGAAATTTGGCAGAGATGTAGTGTATGTGACAAGGACGAAATGATGAGATTTTAGTGAAGATCCGGATTCAGATCCGGCTACTACAATTTTTTAAGTGATTCTTCACCTTTGGGAGATCGGGCCAAAAATGATATATACCAGGATATTAAAAAAGTTATGGACGGATTTGGACGAAACTTGTTGGACCGGTTTGGTGTTTGACAAGGACGATTTGATTCGATTTTGGGGAAGATTCGAATCCGGATCTGGATCAGAGAGTTTTTCAATACTTTAAGTGATTCTTCACCATTGAGCGATCGAGCCAAAAACGGTGTGTAGCATGATATCTCAAAAAGTTGTGGACGGATTATGACAAAACTTGGAGGATGAGTTGGTTCGGCGACAAGAACAAGCCGATTAGATTTTGGTTCAGGTCCGAATCCAGATTTGGCCCATCAATGGGATACAAAACGTAAACTGTTCAGCCTGGTGGAGGAGGTATGCGATCTACTGAGTGCCTTTCTAGTCCTCTATGTAGATGGTACTATGTACTAATTCTCTATGTAGATGGTACTACGTATTAATTCTCTATGGAGTTGATACTATGTACTAATTCTCTCTGTAGATGGTACAATGTCATAATTTTCGATGGAGATGGGTACCATGTACTAATTCTCGATGAAAATGGGTATTATGGACTCATTCTCTTTGCAGATGAGTGGTGTACGAAACCTCTATGTAGATGTGTACTGTGTACTAATTCTATACATTTACTACAGAGGTGGGACACAAAACCCTAACAAGCTACGACACATACACACACTCAAACACACACACACACACCCACACACACTCATACACACACACACACACACACACACACACACACACACACACACACACACACTGGAGGTGGATACTTTGAGATCTGGTAGGTCTACGATCCCTCTCCTGAAACCCATCTACGTGGGGAGATAGCAGCCAAAAGCAACTTACACACACACACACACACACACACACACACACACACACACACACACACACACACACACACAAAGGTGGCTATCTTGAGACCTGGGATGTCTCCGTTCCACCTTCTAAAACCCGCGAATGGAAACTAGTTCAAGAACGACACTCAGTAGAGAACTAATCTCCGCCTGCTTGGCCATACCACTCATTGGTGAAGAATCACTTAAAAAATTCCACTTGCTGGATCTGGATCTTCACCAAAATAGAATCGAATCGTCCTTGTCACATACACAAGTTTCGTACAAATCCGTCCACAACTTTTTGAGATATTTTGTTCACAAACAAACGGACAAACAAACAGACAGACAGGGTGGAAACATAACTTCCATCCACCTTTGGTGGTGGAGGTAATGACAACCAACGAGAGTGGAGAAACGTTCTTCTCATCCCAAAATCGAATGAAACCCATCTACCCCAGAACTATAGACCAATAACGTGCTTACCAACAGCATACCAACTTTTAACAGGATTAATTACCAATGAAATTTACGAACACCTCACTGACCTAGAACGCCACTCAGTAGAGCCCATACTCCCGCCGTGGGTCAAGTTGGAATAGTACGATTTCACAAAAGTTTGAAGGAGTAGTTCAGTGACAACACAAGACAAGGCAACACAAGACAGACACTGCACACACATATATATATATATATATATATATATATATATATATATATATATATATATATATATATATATATATATACAGTGGTACCTCGGCTTACGAGTTTAATCCGTTCCGTGACGGAGCTCGTAAGCCAAATCGCTCGTAAGTCAAAGCAAATTTTCCCATTCAAATGCATTGAAATGCTATTAATCCGTTCCAGCCTCAAAAAAAAAACACCAATTTTTTTTGTTAGGTGCTTTTAAATAACAAAAATGTACTTTATAAATAACAAATAATGTATAAACAAGCACGACCTCGTATATACTGTACATAATACAAGAGAATGTAAAGAAATAAACTGGACCTCTATCCATGAAGATATGGAGAAGTTGTTGTTTGTGTGGTTGAAGGAGAAGCAGCTCGCAGGAGATACCGTGACCGAGAGCATCATGTGTTTGAAAAGATTGAAACTCGGATATCGAGCACGGACCACGAGGTGTTTTTTCTTTTTTCTTAATCTCGGTTTCAGTGAACTTTTGCTCTGTGCTCACGTGTACTGTACCTGTACCTGTAATGGTACGTCAGAGGATGGCACCTGTTGTCATCATATTAAGTGCAAGATGTTCTGCATCGTAAGTTGGTACACCGTGGTCTTTCGGCGGTGTTTAAGCCGGCCGTCTTGGCTTCTGTCACCATTGGCATTGAGTCTTTCGATGTAGGTAGGTCGTTGTGTGCCGGTGCCTTGGCCGAATTCCTTCATTGCTGCATTGTTAGCTCACCTGGTTTTTTATACCACATCTTTGGTTATCGGACCAGCGAATGACGTCATCTCCAAAGTATGGCTTATTCTCACTTGTCTTGGACGATCTTCTACTTCTAGCCTTCCACCGTGCATTTGGTGTCCACTGTACTTACTGTACAGTGCCTGGTAAAATTGATGTAATGGGTTTTTGACCGTCAACGCCATGAACCGTCATGAACCGTCAACGCCATGAACCGCTAACACTCAAAAGCCCATTTATCGCGCCTTATAAAGCAAAACGCAAACCGAAAGCCATGCCTCTCAAGCGAGGCGTGCTTCCGTGCCCGTGGTCACGTGATCCACAGGTGTAGCTCATTATACCCGCACGCGCGACACGCTTTGGCGGTCACGTGACCAGCCACTCTGGAGGCGGGGATCCCCGCCGATGACGTCACTGGCTGGAGCAAGGAGATTCCTCGCTAATGTATTTCGACGATTGCGTGTTTTATATCCAAGCAGAGATGCTTTCACGGCAAGATAACCACGTGACCGGAACCGGAAGCCACAACCGGAAAATTCAAAAAAATAAATTTTTTGAGCTCGTACATCGGATCTCGGCTCGTATCCCAAAGCAACAAACCGCCCGAGCGACGGCTCGTATCCCGAAAAACTCGTACGTTGGGGCACTCGTAAGCCGAGGTACCACTGTATATATATATATATATATATATATATATATATATATATATAGTTGCGGAACCCGACGTCGGCCTCGGTTCCCGTTATCGAGGGGGGATTAAGCCCCTCGTCTGTTACTGACCGACGTGGTCCCGGGGGTATGACGCCACGCCCGGTCGGCGCTGGGTAGGGTTTTAGGCCCACAAGTCCTATGACCTAAATACCAGCGCTTCCCGGTACGCGAAGGAACAGCCCCCGCTCACGGCCGCAGCGTAATGGATGTTGCGCCGAGCGAAGCGAACTGCGGCGTGAGCCGTTTACCAAGACTCGACCCGATTCCTTAAACGTTGGCCAAATCGTGCCACCGGTATTCAATTGGGAAATCACCAAAACGACAAGGATGTGTAGAAGAAGAAGAAGAAGAAGGCAAAAGGGTTGGAAATGCTACTATATTTATTACTATTATTTACACAATGAAAGGAACCAAGGAGAAGGAAGGATAATAAAGTAAAAACAGAAGCAGAAGAAGAAGCGGACACTGCACCTTAGCTTACCTATGCAGTCTTAATTAATACCCCAGGACAAGACACACAAAACAGACTACGAGCAAACTCACACAAATGGGGAAATTGCAGGCAGGAATGAAAGGACTGGAAGGAGAGGAACGCTCCGCTCGAACCGGAGCACGGTCGGCCCGGCAGTCAGCAGCCGCCGCCCTTCCTCGATCGGCACGTTCAGCAGCCGCCGTCAACGCCCTAGATGCGGTCGTGCGGGCTGCCGCGATACGAGCACCCTGGTGGAGTCAAAGCTGCGTGGCTCCAAGCTGGTGGTGGTGGATTTCAAGGGTGATGCTCATCTGCCGCTTCTCTGGCTCATCCCAGGACGCGTCTCCCGTCTCTCTCTGAAGCTCGTCTGGACTCATCTCAGGACGCGTCTCCCGTCTCTCTCTGAAGCTCGTCTGGACTCATCTCAGGACGCGTCTCCCGTCTCTCTCTGAAGCTCGTCTCTTTGCAGAACTCAGAACTCATCTGAGGTGGGAGCGTCTCCCGTGGGTTATATAAGCCCCACCCTCTAACCTTTACGAACCTCCTCGATCGCTCTTCCTCCGCCCTCTCAAAGCCAAACCCCTCGTTCTGGGTTGGTCGGCAAGGGCTGGCTCACTCCTCCCCTCTATGACGAGGTGGAGACACGCCTTTCTTCTCCGAGCTGGCCGCGTGCTCAATGGAGGCAAATGCAGTTGGTAATTGAGGAAAGGGAAATGTGAAAGGAATCTACTCTATTTGAATTCGGTGCAATGGAGTGTCAATTAATGGAAGAAACAGCCTTAACCTAATACACAGAATAAGGAAATAACTACCAACAAGGATAGGCCATGGGGCATACCATTAAAATCCACTTTTTCGTGCAACAGGAATGGGGATTACTTGATTTATTCATGAAAATCAGCAAAATATTCGTTCCATTCGATATAATAATGTCCCCAATAAATATACCTGCACATTAAAATACAAATAAAGAAAGAATTTCGATAAAAAAAATCAGGTTTAAAATTCGCGGACAAGGTTGTTCACGTGATAAATTCAGCGAATGAGCGCTCCAGATACGTCAGGTGCCGTAATTGGCCAATCACGCAGCTCATACTAAGCTCCGTTCGGTAGCTGACAAACCAAGATGGCGACGCCCATTGCTTCGGCAGTGACAGGAAAACCTGTTCAATTTTCGTCCAAATTTTGCGTGATGCATGTTGTCCATAAAACTAAAAGCAATTTCA